>NW_027361696.1:38867500-39513214 GCF_039654945.1 Dendrobates tinctorius | reverse complement strand
GACTCCATAGACAGCCTTGACACCTTATGAGACATCATTGGGTCTCCATAGACAGCCTTGACACCTTATGAGACATCATTGGGTCTCCATAGACCGCCCTGACTCCTTATAAGACATCATTGGGTCTCCATAGACAGCCCTGACTCCTTATGAGACATCATTGGGACTCTACAGGCAGCCCTGACTCCTTATGAGACATCATTGGGTCTCCATAGACCGCCCTAACTCCATATGAGGCATCATTGGGTCTCCATAGACAGCCCTGACTCCTTATGAGATATCATTGGGTCTCCATAGACCGCCCTGACTCCTTATAAGACATCATTGGGTCTCCATAGACAGCCCTGACTCCTTATGAGACATCATTGGGACTCTACAGGCAGCCCTGACTCCTTATGAGACATCATTGGGTTTCCATAGACCGCCCTAACTCCATATGAGGCATCATTGGGACTCCATAGACAGCCTTGACACCTTATGAGACATCATTGGGTCTCCATAGACAGCCCTGACACCTTATGAGACCTCATTGGGTCTCCATAGACAGCCCTGACACCTTATGAGACCTCATTGGGTCTCCATAGACAGCCCTGACACCTTATGAGACCTCATCGGGTCTCCATAGACAGCCCTGACTCCTAATGAGATATCATTGGGAGTCCATAGACAGCCCTGACTCCTTATGAGACCCGTGTACCTGCCTTATCATATAGAATGATGATGGCGTACGTGCCCTAATGTTACCATTCGTCATCGAACTTACATCTTTATTTTTTAGGTGATTTTTGCTTTTTTTTTATCTTTTACCTAATTCTTTTTTGTGTCATCTTTAAGCTCTTTTTTCTTACTTTCTGTCCATAACATTTTTGGTGCATGTACGCCTAGTGTAATTTTTTAATTAAAAGGTAGCAACATTTTAAAAGATTGTATGTCTTTTAACATTAAAACAGAAATAGCGTACTTGAATTTGCTGAAAATGATTTAAGCATTTTGCTGAATTTGGCGAAAAATGTATCAGGGAAAAACAGGCATTATGAAAAGAAAGGGACTGAAGTAAAAAAAAGGAAAGGTTGAATCGACATCAAGCAACATTTCGGTGAAAATTCATTAAGTTTTGTACTCCAGTATGGATCCAGGATCTGTGACTTTAAGATGCGCCAGATTTATGCCAGAGGCTAAAATGGAGAACATTTTGGTCCCCGATTTGATCACTTGCTTTCTTTTTTGTCTTGTTGTATTTGTTGACCTTTTTTGCGCCAAACTTTTCAAAATGGAGTATGTAGTTAAAAAAAACTTCCATAACTTTTTATCCTCTTAATATTTTGCAGTCATCATATTATACAGCACTGTGTGCTTACAATTGCTCATTTTCCCTTTCTACCCAGCTAATTCTTCTCTTTTCCATTAGATCTATGACATCACGTGACTGGCTGAATCCTACTAATCTCTATGTAGAAACAGGAGGTCAATTATGCCGGTATGACTCATCGCTGCAAAAGTCCCTGGCAGAGGGGAGGAGGGAGCAGCTGGGGCAAGAGCTGAAAAGGGGAATGATAAATGCAGGGGCAAGAGACTTCCTGTTTCTACATAGAGCAGAGAAAGGAGAAGAATTATCTGGGTAGAAATGAAAAATGAGCAAATGTCAGTACACAATGTTATATAACACGATGACTGAAATATATTTAAGCAAATTGGAAGAAGACAAGGGTGCAAAAGAAAAGCAAGCAAATACCAAAAACAGGCAAAGAAAACCCACCTGCAGTAAACATTCTACTTTAATTTCCGCCCGTTTTTAAAAGAATAAAAAGTTGGAAGAACTGGAATAAAAATGTGAAAAAGTTGCAACATTTTACTACATGTTTCGTAAAAAATTTCAACCACTTTCTGCCAGATTTAAGCCATTTTTTTATTTTATTTATGTTTTATCCATTTATCACATTCTGTGTATTAACTTCCTTTGGGTATCACAGAGGCAAAAACTATTTTCATTAAATTCTCGGTTTTTTTTTCATTTTGTTTTTATTTTAAGGCCGAATGCTATCGCAGCGCAGGAGGGAAATAAAACAAATGTATTATTTATAGAATGAGGGTCCATATTATGTGCCTGAAATCATAAAACGAAGCATAATGTGAAGGGAATGGCAGATCTGAAAAACATAAAACGCCGTTTTACAATAACCGGGTGAAGCAGCCGCAAACCTCAGCCATATATGTCAGGAAAAAGAGCAGAGACGCAGCTTTCAGCGGCAATAGATACCGGGCAGAATGGTCTCATTGGTAGATTTGTCTCTATCATACGTCAGAAAGAAGCAGTCGAAGGCAATCCCCGCGCTGAAAAACGGAGAGCACTTTGTGGCGTGCTGTTCTCGGGGGAAACCTATTAGGAGCATTAAGGAAATAAAAGTCCTAGTTACAATGTAAATATCATATTTTACTTCGGAGGCAAAAAAAACTCGACGTATTCACACTGCGGGCAGAAATGTACAACCCGAAATCCCTATAATTCAGCGAAACATTAGAAAATATTGTCACATGAAAATCTGAAAGGGAATATCGTAATTGTAGAGCGTTCTCCTTTAAATTAAAACCAAAATCCCAAGTAATTCTGAGTCTTCATATTGGGCACCCTTCCATGCACCATCCTTGCAAAATACTGTATATAGGGGATTTGGCCCTCCAGAGAAATAGGGACCAAGGAAATAGGCAAAGTAGATCCCTGCATTTTTCAAGCTTTTTTTTGTCATTTCAGTTCACAAAAATGTGCAATACTGCCATATAGCTCCAAGGTAATACTTCCGTATACATCTGACACAATATTACCAAGATAATACTGCCATATACAACTGATATAATACTATTGAGACACCAAAATAATACTTCAATATACTGTTGATGTAATACTTTTGAGACACTAAAACACCAAAATAATACTTCAATATACAGCTGATATAATACCATCGAGATGCCAAGATAATACTGCCACAAACAGCTGATATAATACCATCAAGGCTTCAAAATAATACTGCCACATAAAGAAGATCTAAAACCATGGAGGCATCAAAATAATACTGCCACATACAGCTGATATAATAACATCAAGGCTTCAAAATAATACTGCCACATAAAGAGGATCTAAAACCACCCAGGCATCAAACTAATACTGCCACATACAGCTGTTATATAAAACCGCTGAGATACCAAAATAATACTGCCACATACAGCTGCTCTAATACCATTGCGATGCAAAAATAATACTGCCATATACTGCTGATATAAAGCCATAGAGGCATCAAAATAATACTGCCACATACCGCTGATATAAAACCACTGAGACACCAACTGATACAATACTACCGAGATACACCATGGTAATACTGCCATATAAAACTAGTATAATACAACAGATATATCATAATACTGCCATACTCAGCTGATATAATAGCACCGATATACCAAGATAATACTGACACATATAGCTGATAGTAAGCAAAAATGACAGCACATAAAGCTGGATACAAATAACATCATATTTAAAGTATTCATAAATAGGAATGATCAAAATAAACTCTCCAGCTCATTGCAGGAACAGTGCAGGACACTGCAAAAGTATAAATATAAACCAAAGGGAAACAGCAATGCTGAGGAAGGAACATTTCCCGAAACGCGCGTTGGGGTTGGCAGAGTGAGGTGTACAGTGTCCCTTCTATCCTGGTATGTGCTGATTTAGTTATTTGGTTTATATGGCTTCAATACTTGTATACTAATATTCTTGGTGATCAGCCTGGGACTTTTCCCTTTATTTCTTAAAATGCTGTCCATTTATCTACAGTTAGCCCTTGGTGGCTGTTTTTGTGACCATATGAATGTTACTTAAATCTATTCACATAACCAGGTTCATGTCATATTTATGACGCTACCTTGTAAGGCTACTTTCACACTTCAGGTTTTCGGCGTCAGGCGCGATCCGGCGTCGTGCCGGAACGCCGGATCCGGCAAATGTTTAGTAAAACCGGATGTGACGGATCCGGTTTTCTGCCGGATCCGTCTTTTTCTTGACAGACAAAACCGGATCCGTCTCATCCGGTTCATCCGTTTTTCTATCCGTTTTTCGACGGATTACGCCGGATCCGGTTTTTAAAATTGACCCTTGTGGCCTTCCGAACGGGATTGGCTACTGGAAAACTATATATAGCGTGTTCCTACAGCCCTTCTTTGACAGGTTGTAGAGGAGAAAGTGCAGGTTGGAGAGAAGAGCAAGTTACTGGCGAAGATGGATGTTGTCATTGGAAATATTTTGAAGAATTTGGCGGATTTTATAGCGGAGGCGAATCGTTTGAGGGTGATTGTTCTGGAGAAGGAGAGAGCGAGACAGCAGCGCATCAGGCATCGTAGACGACGTTTGTGGATCCACCCCATCACAGCCAAGAGAATGACGCGTGGGGTCTATTCTACACTCTGCATGGACCTTCGACGAAACCCGGATAAATTTTTTGGATATGTTAGGATGAAAATGGAGAATTTTGATTACTTGGTGGAGCGCATTGCACACCTCATAAGAAAAGCGGACACCTATTGCCGCTTCTCTGTTTCACCCGCAGAGCGTCTGATGGTGACTTTAAGGTAAGCCACATTTATTGGATGTGATCGCATCAGAGCACACTTTCACTGCAATCTTGTTGGTGGTAGTTTGTATCTCCAAGTGTTATAGCTCAGATTTGGTATGTAATGCTGTGATTTAAAACTAATTTATTGTATTTTAATTCCCCACAGATTTCTTGCAACTGGAGAATCCCTTTCGTCACTGCATTTCCAGTACAGACTCGGGATTTCCACCATATCTGGAATAGTGAAGTACACATGCCGTGCACTGTGGGACTCCTTAGCTGAAGAGTTTTTACCAGAGCCCACAACAGAGAGGTGGATTGAAATTGCTGACAAGTTTCAACAGATATGTCAGTTTCCCAACTGCTTGGGCGCTGTGGACCGGAAACATATCCGCATTGTAAAGCCAGCTGGATCGGGATCGGAATATTTCAATTACAAGAAATATTTTTCAATTGTCCTCATGGCCATCGCTGACGCGGAATACAAATTTATTGCGGTTGATATTGGGGCCTATGGCCGTTCCAATGACTGTCAAGTTTTCAAACTGTCTGCCATGGGGCGTAAACTGTATGGAAACACCTTCCAGTTCCCACCACCTAGACCGCTGCCGCAAACATCTGGTCCACCTATGCCATTTGTCTGTGTAGGGGATGAAGCCTTCCAGCTGTCAGAACACCTTTTGAAACCGTACTCTAGCAGAGGATTGACAAGACCAAAACGCATTTTTAATTACCGCCTCACAAGAGCAAGAAGAATGGTTGAATGTACCTTTGGTATTCTGACAGCCAAATGGCGGGTCCTATTGACTGCGATCAACCTCAAGACAGAAACTGTGGACGAGGTGATCAAAGCGTGCGTGGTACTCCACAATTTTGTTATCTGCAAGGAACCCATTTCCATTGAGGACACCTCTGAAGAAACCACCTTGCAAGATTACCATGACATTACCACTAGAAGTTCTGTGACGGTTTCAGTAATGAGGGACAATTTTGCACTATACTTTATGTCACCTCAAGGCAGAGTACACTGGCAGGATGACAGAGTGTGAAAGATTTGTGCCCAACCAAACTTGTGTACCTTCTGTACCAACAGTATATACCTTTGCCAACCAAAGTTGGCTATCTTGTCATGGTCTCTATTTTTAGCTTTAGGCCACAGGTGTGTACCTGGTTGTGTTTTATGCAAAGTATTTCACCTTTTAACAAAAGTTGTGTACATTGTTATGAAATCACCAACAATAAACACAACTTTTTAGGTGAAATACTTTGCTTCAAACACAACCAGGAACACAACTGTGGCAAAAAGCTAAAATTTACCCACAGTTATATACCTAGTTTTGAATACCATTTCACCTTTTAAATACCCTGTATTTAACCTTTTTCGCCGCAGAAAGAAATGACAGACAACCAGTGTAAAATAATTTAACTTTTATTGAAAAATGTTTTTTTTAGTAAACTTTTTTAAAATTTTAATAAACTTGTTTAATAAAGCTTTGAAACCATAAAACTGGTCATTTTTATTTAAATACACACATTATAAATCTGTGTAGTGTGTGGTGGAAATACTGCTGTAGGGGCTGCGGGACACTTCGACACTGGGAGTGTGGAGAGAGGACTGGGATCGTGGTGGGGAAGGAACAGTTAGAGGTGAAGGTGTGGAAAAAACTACAGAATGGGTGGACATGTGGGAAGCAGAAGAGGTGGTGGGTGGTGGAGTGGAGGGTTGGGCAGGGACTGTAGGAGCAGATGTTGATGGCAAGTTGTATGGGGAAGGAGTTTGGTACGGGGCAGGTTGCTGGAAGTGGGGAGATGTCTGGTACGGGGCAGGTTGCTGGAAGTGGGGAGATGTCTGGTACGGGGCAGGTTGCTGGAAGTGGGGAGATGTCTGGTACGGGGCAGGTTGCTGGAAGTGGGGAGATGTCTGGTACTGGGGAGGTTGCTGGTACTGGGGAGTTTGCAGGTACTGGGGAGGTTGCTGGTACTGGGGAGGTTGCTGGTACTGGGGAGGTTGCTGGTACTGGGGAGGTTGGTGGTACTGGGGAGGTTGCTGGTGCTGGGGAGGTTGCTGGTGCTGGGGAGGTGGATGGTGCTGGGGAGGTGGATGGTGCTGGGGAGGTGGATGGTATGTAATAGGAGGGGGAGGATGGAAAGTGGCTGGAGGGGGTGTAGATGTAATAGGAGGGGGAGGATGGAAAGTGGCTGGAGGGGGTGTAGATGTAATAGGAGGGGGAGGATGGAAAGTGGCTGGAGGGGGTGCAGGTGGAGGAACTACTGTGGTGGGAGGAGGAGGTTGGGAGGTAACTTGCTGGAGAGCAGCGTGGCATGAATGCATTACATGCATCTGCTGGGCAGGAGAGAGCGTTTCCATGCGCTCCACAACAGACCTGAAAAAGGTGTGGTTTGGCGAAGATCTTGCTTCTGAATGCATGGTTTGCAGAAGTGTCTTCACCTCCAGAATGCTGGAGTTGATCTGCTGATAGCCTGCGGAGATTTGCTCTGACAAGACTTTTAGACAGTTCTGGAAAGATGCATTCAGATGCAAGAACTCTGGCGCATAAGTCTTTTCCTGACCCCTCTGCCGCTGCCGCCCAGTACCCGCAGGTGTACTAGAGGTGGCAGGGGCAGAAGGGTGGGGTAAAGGGAAAGCGATCTCCTCACCAGCAGCTTCATGTAATGTAGGCGGCCACGATGCTCCTGTGCTGGTGGATGGGACAGATGGGTCGAATGTGTTTGAAGGCTGGGAAGGTGCAGATGTACCGGGGCGGTCGAAGTGTCCCTCGGTGCCGGTCTCCTCAGGGATCGCCTCAGAAGGGTCCAATCGTGCAGGCTCCCGAGTGCTGCTCACCGTGCTGTGGAATAAAGAGAAAAAAAAAACAATTAAAATAGTGACATGGTATGGCCCTGGCTGAAAAAAAAAAGTTACATCTAAACATTTTTTTTCACATGTGGTGTGTAATATTTACCTTCTGGTGAGCATTGTCTCCCGGAGGAACGACAGGGCTCGTGCGTACTTGTACTTGCTCCTGCGTCCTCCAGATCCACTCGGGGCCCGCATCTCTTTATTGAACTCCTTCTTGAAACGATCCCTCACAGACCGCCACCGCTTCACAATTCTCTCCCCTGAAACGAGAAAGGACAAAGTGGTTAGTATACAACATCAGTGTTTCCCAAACTCCAGTCCTCATGGTCCCCAGGGGTCATGTTTTCAGGATTTCCAAAGTAAATAGAAATCCTGAACACATGATCCGTGGGGACCACGAGGACTGGAGTTCGGGAAACACTGGTTTAAATCAAGCAACCGGTACTGTATATACTTACGCTCTTTAATCTGGGCCCGAGCTTCGAGGTCCTCCCAGCGGTCCACAAGGAGCGAACAGATTTCCTCCCAGAGTCGTCGGGTAACGATCAGGTCAGCGTGGCGTCGGTCAGCCATATTCCAGAGCGGCTCCCTTTCTCTGACGAGATCGATGAGGCGGTCCACATCAATCCCTCCATCCTCACCGTCAGAGTCAGGAGCACGCTGTGAAGGCTGTTAAAGAAAAAGACAAAAATAACATAATTAGCCTCCACAAAAGAAATGAAATAAAAAGTGCAAAAAAAACAAAGCAAAAATATTTATACTTACACGCTGGTGACCGCCGCGTTGCTGTCGCCGACGACCCTGGGAGGCACTGCGAGGACCTCTTGGCCGAGCACCAGATTGGGAAGACTAGAGAAGAAAACAAAAAATGTTATGTCTTTGGATGTAGGCATTTGTTTGCTGTGTGTGGTCTGCAGAACATTGTTTTCTATGTGTTGTGTGTAGTGTGATGTTGTGTTTCTGCGTTTGATGCAAAAAACTTACCAATTGTGAGCCCACTCCAAGTGTCTGTCCACCCCTTCCTTCTTCTTCTGGGAGCTCCTCTTCATCTTGTGATTCCTGTTTTGAAATAAAAGGCAATGAATACACATATATTACAGAGATGATGGATTTTGGAAATAAAAACTTACCGTCAAACGCTGACGATGCGAGGGAGGGCTCCCAGAAGATGATGTGCTATGTTCCTGGTGGCCAGACTCCATGGCTGTGGGTGGTGTTCCTGCTGCTTCCATTGCTGCTGCTGCTGCTGCATCTATTGGGCGGCTGTTGAATAAAGAGAAACAAAGGGCCAATGAATATCTTGATATTCCATAGCCCTAGTTTGGAGGAATGGGGGATTTGATAATTACCGTCTCTCATCTGCTGCTGGACTCCCCTCCCGTTGTTCAGCATGCTGCTCCATTTGGGGTGGTGCTGATGGTGCTGCTGCTTCAGATGTCTGCTGCCTTCTCCTGCTCCTGGTTCTTGGCTTGGGTGGCATGTTGGGTGTGGCTGAGGGTCCCATTGTCTTGCTTTTATATATGTCCTGTGGGCAGAGCTACTGAGCATGCTCAGACCAAAGAAACCGGATCCGGCGCATTGCGGCGCTCATAGGCTTTCATTGTATGAAAAAGTCGGACACGCCGGATCCGGCGTGTCCGGCTTTTTCGACGGATACAAAAAACGTTACAGTCACCGTTTTTTCCAAACGCCGGATCGCGTCACATTGCCGGATCCTGCGAAAATCGGATGAAACGCATGGCCATCCGGCTCGATCCGGCTCTAATGCAAGTCAATGGGGGGGAAACCGGATCCGGCATTGCATTTCGACGGATCCGGTTTTAGTCAAAAGCGCCGGATCGCGCCTGAAGCAGAAAACCTGATGTGTGAAAGAGGCCTAAGGAGTACTGTGTACTATCACACTACTGTCTGTTCATGTGTCACTTTTTTAATCCACATATGTTACTTACCTGGTATTTCAATAAAGATTTGTGATTTTTTAACAACAATATATTTTGTACTTTTTGCATTGCTGTTTCCCTTTGGTTTATAAACATATAGCTGATGTAAAACCATTGAGGCAACAAAATAATACTGCCATACACAGCTGATATAAAACCACTGAGATTGCCAACTCATACAATACCATATACAACTGATACAATACTACTAATATATACCATAATGATACTGCTATATACAACTGATATACAGTCATATGTAAAAGTTTGGGCACCCCTATTAATGTTAACCTTTTTTCTTTATAACAATTTTGGTTTTTGCATCAGCTATTTCAGTTTCATATATCTAATAACTGATGGACTCAGTTATATTTCTGGATTCAAATAAGGTTTATTGTACTAACAGAAAATGTGCAATCTGCATTTTAACAAAATTTGACCGGTGCAAAAGTATGGGCACCTCAACATAAAAGTGACATTAATATTTCGTAGATCCTCCTTTTGCAAAAATAACAGCCTCTAGTCGCTTCCTGTAGCTATTAATGAGTTCCTGGATCCTGGATGAAGATATTTGTGACCATTCCTGTTTACAAAACAATTCCAGTTCAGTTAAGTTTGATGGTCGCCGAGCATGGACAGCCCGCTTCAAATCATCCCACAGATGTTCAATAATATTCAGGTCTGGGGACTGGGATGGCCATTCCAGAACATTGTAATTGTTCCTCTGCATGAATGCCTGAGTAGATTTGGAGCGGTGTTTTGGATCATTGTCTTGCTGAAATATCCATCCCCTGCGTAACTTCAACTTCGTCACTGATTCTTGCACATTATTGTCAAGAATCTGCTGATACTGAGTTGAATCCATGCGACCCTCAACTTTAACAAGATTCCCGGTGCCGGAATTGGCCACACAGCCCCAAAGCATGATGGAACCTCCACCAAATTTTACTGTGGGTAGCAAGTGTTTTTCTTGGAATGCTGTGTTTTTTAGCCTCCCTGCATAACGCCTTTTTGTATGACCAAACAACTCAATCTTTGTTTCATCAGTCCACAGGACCTTCTTCCAAAATGTAACTGGCTTGTCCAAATGTGCTTTTGCATTCGTCAAGCGACTCTGTTTGTGGCGTGCTTGCAGAAACGGCTTCTTTCGCATCACTCTCCCATACAGCTTCTCCTTGTGCAAAGTGCGCTGTATTGTTGACCGATGCACAGTGACACCATCTAAAACAGAACCAGTGTGCAAAAAAATGCACAGGATGACATCACCACCTGGTGAGCCTCCCAGCAAACAAATGCACCAACTCCAATAAGTTATACCATAACAAGAGAAACTGGAGTACGCGGTGACAGCAAGAGAAATGCTTTTTTGTATAAAAATATATAAATGTTTATTGTGCATACAAAATATATAAATAATCATACATAGTAAGATAGTGCACCAAGGAGCATACAGGCAAGACACGAGGGCCACCCCTCTGGCAAAGCAATCCTATTGTAAGCAAATATTCAGGTCAAATGACCAAAAGAAGAAATATTTCTAAAAGACAGGTCAGGGAGTTCCCATCGTGGATCGCAATAATAGCGTCATATATCCTGAACTGCCAGATTAAACCAATGAACAGTGCAGCTTACCGGGATCTAAGAAGCCAGAGCGGGAGCCCCAGGTGCCTGATGTCCACCCCCAACGCGCATTTCGCGGGCTCTGAAGCCTGCTAAACATTGGGATGTCTTAAAAGCTGATCCGGTTCTTGAGTCCATTTTGGGTGACCTCCCCGCCATGACATCTCGACGTTCCAAAAATCTGGGTGATTTATTGGTCAAGAGCCATTATGTTCCGGCAATTCGTAATACTTTTGGTTCTCGTGGTCCAACTCCGGGCTTCTTTCCCTGTAGCCACTGCCTCGCATGCGCCAATGCCCAACGGAGTATAAATTTTACCGCTTCGGATGGTTTGCGCACCTTTGATATTCGCCATCGTATTTCCTGCGGCAGCACCAATGTGGTCTATTATGCCACTTGTGGCTGCCCCAGGATATACGTTGGTTTGACAACAAGGGAACTACGTGTACGGGTGCGCGAACACGTCCGTGATATTGGCGCTGCAAAAGCAGTTATGGACCCCTCGGAACTCAAAACAATCCCGCGCCACTTCAAAACCCACCACAATTGTGATGCGGGGTCCCTCAGAATACGTGGCATTGATATTCTCCATCTGGGGATTAGAGGGGGGAATTATAAAAAGATTTTGGCCCAGATGGAGACTCGTTGGATTGTTTTGTTGGACACTATGGCCCCTAAGGGCCTAAATGAACATCTCAGTTTTGCACCTTTCCTATGAGTTCTAGTTTCTGTATAAATGGCCTATGCTTGTCATCTGTTGGTTCTATCACTGCCTTATGTCCCTTTTATTTCTTTCTTTTTGTTTTTACTATTATTGTTTTTAAACTTCCTGAATTTTTTGTGTGATTATAGGATTCCTTACCTCTCTTCTTGTGATATATTTAGAACTCTCAAAACCTGAAACGGCTGCAGAATTTTTGAAAAGAACCAAAACAGATGGATATACTACGATGACTCCCTCCTCACCTTCTCTGCAGCCTGTTTTATTGATCTACATATTTTTTGAGCTTTATATCACTTTGTATTATTTGTCCATTGTTTATATTGTATTGTTGTCATGATTGGTGCATTTATTCACATTTGTCCTTTATTGTTTTTTTCTGCTTTGTTTCTTTTGTACCTTTTTCTTATTTATGGGTGTTTATTTTGTTATATTATTATTGGGGCGGATTATCTGCCTTTATATGCATTATGTACCTTTGGGTTCACCCATATTTATTATTATATTTATGGTGGCAGATTGTGCTGAGCCAAGGTGGCTGTGCGCGTCCGCGGTGGTGGGCGCCTGTGTTCTCTGGCTGCAGGGCGTCTTTATGCCTCCATGCACAGCGGGATAGTTTCTGTCCCGTTTGTGCATGAGACGGCATGACGCCCGGGCTGTGTGGAGTGCCTGGCGCGCACACCGCGCATGCGCCGTTACAAACCACCGCCATTGGCTCTTCTGCATCACGTGACCCATCACATGAGCTATTTTAAGGTCCTATTCCTCACTACTTACTATCCCCTTGAGAAAGCAGGCTTCAGAGCCCGCGAAACGCACGTCGGGGGTGGACATCAGGCACCTGGGGCTCCCGCTCTGGCTTCTTAGATCCCGGTAAGCTGCACTGTTCATTGGTTTAATCTGGCAGTTCAGGATATATGACGCTATTATTGCGATCCACAGTGGGAACTCCCTGACCTGTCTTTTATAAATATTTCTTCTTTTGGTCATTTGACCTGAATATTTGCTTACAATAGGATTGCTTTGCCAGAGGGGTGGCCCTCGTGTCTTGCCTGTATGCTCCTTGGTGCACTATCTTACTATGTATGATTATTTATATATTTTGTATGCACAATAAACATTTATATATTTTTATACAAAAAAGCATTTCTCTTGCTGTCACCGCGTACTCCAGTTTCTCTTGTTACAGTGACACCATCTGCAGCAAGATGCTGCTGCAGGTCTTTGGAGGTGGTCTGTGGATTGTCCTTGACTGTTCTCACCATTCTTCTTCTCTGCCTTTCTGATATTTTTCTTGGCCTGCCACTTCTGGGCTTAACAAGAACTGTACCTGTGTTCTTCCATTTCCTTACTATGTTTCTCACAGTGGAAACTGACAGGTTACATCTCTGAGACAACTTTTTGTATCCTTTCCCTGAAAAGCTATGTTGAATAATCTTTGTTTTCAGATCATTTGAGAGTTGTTTTGAGGAGCCCATGATGCCACTCTTCATAGGAGAATCAAATAGGAGAACTACTGGCAAGTGGCCACCTTAAATACCTTTTCTCATGATTTGATACACCTGGCTATGAAGTTCAAAGCTCAATGAGGTTACAAAACCAATTTAGTGCTTCAGGAAGTCAGTAAAAAGTAGTTAGGAGTGTTCAAATCAAGAAAATGATACGGGGTGCCCATACTTTTGCACCGGTCAAATTTTGTTTAAATGCAGATTGCACATTTTCTGTTAGTACAATAAACCTCATATGAATCCAGAAATATAACTGAGTCCATCAGTTATTAGATATATGAAACTGAAATAGCTGTTGCAAAAACCAAAATTGTTATAAAGAAAAAAGGTTAACATTAATAGGGGTGCCCAAACTTTTACATATGACTGTAAAACAACAGATTTACCAACGTAATGCTGCCATATACAGCTGATATATCGCCACCAAGATAACAAGATATTACTGCCATATACAATTGATACAATACTCCTGAGATAGCTTGTTGATACTGACATATACAACAGATATAATACCGCTGAGATACCAAAATAATACTGCCACATACAGCTGCTCTAATACCATTGAGATACAAAAATAATACTGCCATATACTGCTGATTTAATACCACCGAGATGCCAACTGATACAATACTACCAAAATATACCATGATGATACTGCCATAAATAAGATATAATACAACAAATACTGTATATCAAAATAATACTGCAATACACAGCTGATTTAATATCACGGATATACCAAGATAATATTGCCAAATATAATTCATATACCACCAAGATACCAAAATAATACTGCCATATACAGCTGATATAATATTACTGTGGTACCAAGATTATACAGCCAAATACAACTGAGATATGAACAAATGCTGCCATATAAAGCCCATATACTGCCACCAAGACAACTATGATAATAATGCAATATACTCGTACAGCTCATGTAATACTACTGAAATAATAAGATCATACAGTAATTTTCAGACAACATACGAACGCCAAAATAATACTGCCATAAGCATCTTGCATACTAACACTAAGATATCAAGATAATACTGCTATAGAGAGCCCAGAAAATGTCAACAAGACAGTATTAACATAAAGAGCAAATATATTACTGCCAAGATACAGAGATAATACTGCCAAACCCAACCAACATAGAACCACCAGAAAATCACAATAATAATGTCATGAAAAATCCACAATTTAACCCAAGAAACTAACCTAATACTGCCATATACGGTCCAAATTCTACCAATACTGGTCACATAATACTACCTTAAAGACCTCTACAATTCTGTCATTTAGTACCTATTTAAGACTGCAATTTAACCTAAATATTAGCGCCATACACTGCTAAATAATACTGGGCGGTTTCAGTTTCCTTCTGTGTTTTCCATCCTCTGGGGTCTTTCAGTTAACAAGCCCTTGGCCATTGACTCGTCTGATACAACCCTTTTAAAATCCACCTTACGTCTTTTGGGATTCTCCGAACATCCTCCTGAGATGGTCCCTATGGAATGTGCCAAGTTAACAGAAATTTCTGGATTTTGCCTTTTCTGAGAAATCTCTGTACCAACCAACATAGGTAAAATTACAGCTCCCACGTCGGCCCCTGCAGCCTAGAGAGGAATGCTGCCATACACCCTGGTGAATACACACTGGTCTATCGGGACTGAAGGGCTGATGTATCAGTACTGAGCCAAATTCTTCATTAAGTAATTGACTAACGCTCCTTATTCCATCAGAACAGTAAAATACAAAGAAAAAATACAAATTACATTTTTTTCCCCCTTAGATCCTCCATTCTTCACGGATGTAAAGAACGCACAGTCACCGATCGGGAAGCCTGCCGTCCTCCGTTGCCAAGCTTTAGCCGAGCCCCCGGCAGAGTTTGAATGGTATAAGGATGACAAGAAGTGAGTATGAGAGATGACAGCCATTTTTTCCTTATCTTTTGAGCTGGTGGAAAATCTGTGCTCTATCAAAGTAAACTTTTGATGCTGGCTTGTGTCCCCCCCTTCATTCAATCCATAATTTTAAGGGTCTAAGGTTTTGTGTCCACGAAGTGTAGGCTACCATTTTGCTTGTTTAGTGGCTTTAATGTGAGTGGGTGCCCTTGTTCCCTATATGCCTATACATGGTACTTGTTCATCAAGAGTGTTACTATATAACTGACGAAGTTCTTGTAACTGATCAATAAGCACTTGGTATTTATCCATACAAAAAAAAACATCTTCAGCCTTCTCAACAATTTCACTCCCACCTAAGTTGACCATTAATGTTTTAACATCAGCCCAAACCCAACTTTGCCTTCAATTTAAATTTCATTCATGGTCGAATACCACCTCATACATGGCCTAACGACATCCCAAATCCAACTTTACCTTGGGTTTCAAGTTGATCATTCATGGTCTAGCATCACGTAAAACCCAATTTTGGTTTCAACTAGACCATTCTTGTTCTAACACCAAACAAAACCCAATTCTACCCTAGATTTCAAGTTGATGATTCATAGTTTAATACCACTCAATTCTTGGTTTACCAACACCCCAAACCCAACTTTACAAGTTGACCATTAGGGGTCTAACATGAGCTCCAACTCAACTTTCACTTGAGTTGTAAGTTGACCATTCATGGTCTAAGTTGGGTTTAGCATTGTGGTAGGCCATGAATGGTCAATATTAAAACAAAGACAAGGTTGGGTTTGGGATGATGCGAAACCAAGAATGAGGTGAGGTGGTATTAAAACAAGAATGGTCAACTTTAAATCGAGGGCAAACTTGGGTTTGGAGTGGCATTAGACCATGAATGTTCTACTTTAAACTCAAGGTAAAATTGGGTTTGTGGTGGTGTTAGACCATAAAAGGTTAACCTGAAAGCCATGGCAAAATTGGGCTTGGGGTGGTTTTAGATCATAAATGGTCAACTTGAGACCCAAGTCAAACATCTGCCGATTCTTGGTTTAACATCATCCCAAATCCAAATTTGTCTTGTGTTAAAAGTTGACTATTCATGGTCTTCTACAACTCTTGGTCCATAAGAAGTCAACTGGAAACCCAAGTCAAAGTTTTGGGGTTGTGATACATCATGAATGGTCAAGTTAAAACCCAAGGCAAAGTTGGGTTTGGAGGGATGATAAACCAAGAATGGGGTGGCGATAGACAATGAATGACCTGAAATCCAAGTCAAACATCACCTCACCATTCTTGGTTTAGCATCACCCCAAACTCAACTTTACCTTGTGTTTCAAATGGTCTTAGACCAAGAATTGTCTAGAGACGTGAAGACGATGACACTAAAAGTTAATGTCTGACTCTAAATAAAATCCACCAAGAACCTTTTTAGTTCCTAGTGGGATTAAGTATATCTCACCAATCACCATCCATCCTTACCTTCAAAACATCTCCAACTTCTGTATCCAGTTGATAAGTCCAAACTATAAGTCCTGCATGATTATTCTGTGATAATGACACCAGCTCCGATGACATTTTCTTTTCTTTCATCTCCTCATCTGACTGCCTCGGCCTCTCTCGACAGAGTGACTGCAGGAATGGAAGGTTTGAAGATCAAGAACGAGAGGACTTGGTCTGTGCTTCTGTTTTCAAATGTCACCTCAAGGAATTATGGGAATTACACATGCTTCGCATCCAATAAACTCGGCTCACATAATTCCAGCGTGCGACTACTCAGTAAGTAGAGTCATGGTATTTCTGCTTTTTATGATGATGGTTTTCTTAGCCAACCCCGGGATGGATGAAACGTCTGTAACCGAGACATAATTCAGAGGAAACAACCTGAGGGGCTGTGTCTAGCAGAGCGCTGAGGTGGAGACCACATCTCTGGAAATCATATTACTCTGAAAGAAAATTATCATCTCCAGGTTTCATTTTTTTTTGCAGGGATAGTTATATTTCGATACTTTCTTACAAAACAGGCTAATGTTTGAATACTAGAGAGTTTTCCAGACTTACAAAACTTTTGAGAAGTTTCATAAAAATAAGTTTTATATAAAGTCTTTTTCTATGTTTGGTGCCCAAATTTTTAGCTCTATGCAACACTCATTTAGACATTCTTCACTACTCAGAATGAATACAGACCCCCTAAACTAATGCAGACCACAGACCAGGCATCTAAATACAGACCTTGGAACCCCAAAATAAAACTCTTTATGAAGACCCCAAAATAGACCCTTAAAGAAATGCAGACACCAAACCATTTCCCTCAAACAAGATCCGGCAAAGGTATACAGACCTCAAACCAGATCCCTTAAAAAAGAGTACAGCCTAGATCCACTAAATAAATGAAGACCACCTAAATGCACAAACTAAAGAAATGCAGACCTCAGACCATTTCCCTTAAAGAAATAGATACCCCAGATAACACTTTAGATCTTAGACCTACCCCTGAAATAAAAGACGCTCTAAAAAATGTAGACCTAGACCGCAGACCAGAGTCAGACTACCTAAAAAATGCAGAACTCAGTCCCCTTAAAGTAATATAGATCCCAGACCAGACCTCCTAAAAATGCAGACCTTAGACCCCCTAAAGGTAATGCAGATCCCAGTCCAGACTGGTGCAGACTCCAGACTAGACCCCTAAAAAATAAGTAGACACCAGACTAAGAACGGTAAAGATATACAGACCCCCAAAGCAGAGCCCCTTGAAAAAAGCACATGTTAGGCTTTCGAGAAAAACGCTACCCCGAGAACAAACCCTGTAAAGATGTATAAAAGAAAATGAAGACTAGACCACCTAAAGAAAAGTAGACCCATAGACCAGACCTTCTAAAAATGCAGATCCTCAGACCACCTAAAGATATGCAGACCCACTGGATAAATGCCAAAATTAAAAATAGACATCAGATCGCCAAAAAATGGAAATCCTGGACCTTAGATAGGATACTATAAACTGATAGACTCCAGATTAGGCCTGCTTAAGAAATGAAGACTCCACTGTCTGGGGTCTAAGAGGTTGCCATCTGCTTCCACTGGTCCACTTTAATGTTTGTTTTTAATGTCAGTCTTTACTGTAGTTCTGGTATTCTTTTCATGAAGTCACTAGAGGTTTGTAATTGTGAGTTTTAATGAAGATGTGTAATGATAAAGTCAGCACTGCTGCATCTATTCAGCCTCCTGGAATTGCCCTTTAAGCAACTGCTTAATATAGATATAATATAGTGCTTAATATAGAAGCCAGTAATCATCAGGGTTTCTTCCCTGCGCTCGGCATTTTGCAGCGTCTCCACCGACCGTTGATTAAATTTGAAGACAGTTCACTTTTTGCATTCACATAAATCCCCCGTTGCTGATCTATATCCGCTGGCGAGGAATGCATCATCTCGGCAGCACGCACCGTATGTGTCTATTGTGCACTGAACTTTCATTCTCGTTCTCAGCGCAGATCTCAGAATTCCCATCAGGTTCTAATTTTATTTATTTTCATGTTCAAGATTTGTTACATCAGTTTCGGAAAACAATAGTCACTGATAGAGCGTGAGCGGAAATCGGCGCTCTGTGAATGTCAATGACGCCATTTCTATTCCGCAAGTCGATGAGCGAGAAATTGTTTCTGGAAGTAGGATGATATATTATTTAAGAAAAAAAACCTGTAGAATAAAATTCCCAAAATCCAGTTTACGTGTGATGGAATATTAGAATTTCTAGATTATCAAGCTGACTTTAAAGGGAACCTGTCAGGATGGTTTTACTACTAAATCTAGTGGTACAGATGAATAGATTGCAGAACAACAAAAAAAATGACACCGCTCTGATAATAATCCGTGGTTCCAGTGGTGAGAAATCGAGCTTTGAAGCTTTGAACCACCTTGGGGGTGTGGCAATACACTGGAAGTGCTCAGACACGCCCCCAATTTGCTTCCTGGCCAATTTGTATGTTGCCTCAAAGCTCGATTTTTCAGCGCTGTCACATCGGATTGCTATAAGACAAGTATCATTTTTATTGTTATATCAAGATGTACACACCTATACCACTAGTTTCAGGCATACAATTTCCCTTTAATTTATGTAATCCCTATTATGTCGTATCCAGTGGTATTCATTTAATCCAGCATTGGACTAAATATACTATAATTTTTGGAATAATCTGATAGTCTGACATTGCTGGTCGATGGCAGGATGAGAAATTCTATTAGTGCAGAATGCAAATAGTTGTCGCCCTGTGAGTTTCTTGGGAAAACTGTGGAAACCCTTTAAATGGCTCCAGCTGTAAGAAAGATTTTTAGGTCCTTGTAATCTCCGCCCCCCTGCAGTAGGGCCCCACCTACCGCATACTGTTAATAATTCTCTTTGGCCCCTCCAGCAACTAAGGCTTGAATTTGGCGGCTATGTCTCCACCTTTTATAGCTCATTATTACCAAATCTTCAGGAATTTCTGGGATGTTCTCCCAAAAAGTTAGACCTCCCAAGCTCCCCAAAGAAAAGCGTTCAAAAACATGCTTGATGCTTCACTATGAGAATGACCCTCATCGTCCAATCAAGAGGGGAATACTGGGGTATAAGGAGGTATAGCCTGTCAGAAGGGTGTGAAAAAAATTGAGGAGCCTCCCAGAAGATTATTTCCAGTGCCTCCATAGCTGTGCCGGCTGGGCGTAATGGGATGCACTGCAATATTGATGGACCCATTGCCCATTTTTTGCTACCATTATGTAATGAGGCTGGGCTCCGATCTCTAGCCGCCATCTTTTTCCTTCCCTCTGTGAATCATCAGTGGCACAGGCCTCCGTAGCAGTGCGCTGGTTAACCCTGCTTGCCAGGAAATTGCAAACCTCCAGGCGTCGGCTTCTCCCAGACGGGCGCTTGCCTGAATATTTTCTCCATCCAATCAGTCATTTATGAGCCATCCTATTCCATTCCCTTTAAAATGTGAGAAATTCTCCTTGTGTGATTACTCGGCGAGCAGAATTTGTGGCAGTAATAACATCTCCTTTGCCATTCATTAGAACTGCTAATAGCCTTCTCCGCGCAGCCTGGGCCTGTGCCCGCGGGATACCAGCCTCTCTGTTTGTGTCGTATTTATTACATTGTAACTTCCGATAATTACGGCACAGTGTGGAATGTGTGTGGAATAACCAGGGCACAGGAGCTCACAATCTATGGCTGCTCTGAAGGCTTCACCGCCCCGGGGAACACATCCAAGATTGTCAAAGAGATCTGGGAAAAGCAGAACCTGACGGGCATCAGACTCCAATGTAGGGTTTGGGTGTGCGGAAACTGATAGAATTCATGCAGACATAATTGGGGCCAGTCAGGTGCCAGATTATCAAATGTTCTGGATATGCACTAATATGTGCACATGCTGCGGCAGCCGGTCTCTACCTCCATGTGATACATATGTGCACATGCTGCGGCATCCAGCCTCCACCTCTGTGTGATACATATGTGCACATGTTGCGGCAGCCGGTCTCTACCTCCATGTGATACATATGTGCACATTTTGCGGCAGCCGGTCTCTACCTCCATGTGATACATATGTGCACATGTTGCGGCAGCCGGTCTCTACCTCCGTGTGATTCATATGTGCAAATGCTGCAGCAGCCGGTCTCTACCTCCATGTGATACATATGTGCACATGCTGCAGCAGCCGGTCTCTACCTCTGTGTGATACATATGTGCACGTGCTGCGGCAGCCGGTCTCTACCTCCATGTGATACATATGTGCACATGCTGCGGCATCCAGTCTCCACATCTGTGTGATACATATGTGCACATGTTGCGGCAGCCGGTCTATACCTCTATGTGATACATATGTGCACATTTTGCGGCGGCCGGTCTCTACCTCCATGTGATACATATGTGCACATGTTGCGGCAGCCGGTCTCTACCTCCGTGTGATTCATATGTGCAAATGCTGCAGCAGCCGGTCTCTACCTCCATGTGATTCATAATGTGCACATGATGCAGGTAGCCGGTCTCTACCTCCGTGTCATACATACGTGCACATACTGCGGCAGCCAGTCTCTACCTCTGTGTGATACACACGTGCACATGCTGCGGCAGCCAGTCTCTACCTCCATGTGATACATATGTGCACATGCTGTGGCAGCCGCTCTCTACTTTTGTGTGATACATATGTGCACATGCTGTGGCAGCCAGTCTCTACCTCCGTGTGATACACATGGGGACATGCTGCTGCAGCCAGTCTCTACCTCCGTGTGATACATATGTACACATGCTGCAGCAGCCGGTCTCTACCTCTGTGTGATACACATGTGCACATGCTGCGGCAGCTGGTCTCTACCTCCGTGTGATACACATGGGCACATGCTGCAGCAGCCAGTCTCTACCTCTCACGTGACACACATGTGCACATGCTGCGGCAGCCGGTCTCTACCTCTGTGTGATAAATATGTGCACATGCTGCGCGGCATCCAGTCTCTATCTCCGTGTGATACACATGGGCACATGCTGCGGCAGCCAGTCTCTACCTCTGTGTTATACACATGTGCACATGCTGCGGCAGCCGGTCTCTACCTCTGTGTGATAAATATGTGCACATGCTGCGGCAGCCGGTCTCTACCTCCGTGTGATACATATGTGCAAATGCTGCGGCAGCCGGTCTCTACCTCTGTGTGATGCATATGTGCACATGTTGCGGCAGCCGGTCTCTACCTCTGTGTGATACATATGTGCACATGCTGCGGCAGCCGGTCTCTACCTCCATGTGATACATTATGTGCACTTGTTGCGGGCAGCCGGTCTCTACCTCCGTGTCATACATACTTGCACATGCTGCGGCAGCCAGTCTTTACCTCCGTGTGATTCACATGTGTACATGCTGCAGCAGCCAGTCTCTACCTTCGTGTGATACATATGTGCACATAGTGGGCAGCCGGTCTCTACCTCTATGTGATACATACAGTATGTGTACATGTTGCAGCAGCCGGTCTCTACTTCCGTGTGATACATATGTGCACATGTTGCGCCAGCCAGACTCTACCTCCGTGTGATACATATGTGCACATGGTGTGGCAGTCGGTCTCTACCTCCATGTGATACATATGTGCACATGCTGCGGCAGCCGGTCTCTATCTCCGTGTGATACATATGTGCACACGGTGGGCAGCCGGTCTCTACCTCCATGTGATACATACAGTATGTGTACATGCTGCAGCAGCCAGTCTCTACTTCCGTGTGATACATATGTGCACATGTTGCGGCAGCCGGTCTCTACCTCCGTGTGATACATATGTGCACATGCTGTGGCAGACGGTCTCTACCTCCGTGTGATACATATGTGCACATGCTGCGGCAGCCGGTCTCTACCTCCATGTGATACATATGTGCACATGCTGCGGCAGTCGGTCTCTACCTCCGTGTGATACATACGTGCACATGCTGTGGCAGCCGGTCTCTACCTCCATGTGATACATATGTGCACATGCTGCGACAGCCAGTCTCTACCTCCTTATGATACATATGTGCACATGCTGCGACAGCCAGTCTCTACCTCCTTATGATACATATGTGCACATGCTGCGGCAGCCGGTCTCTACCTCCGTGTGATACATATGTGCACATGCTGCGGCACCCAGTCTCTACCTCCGTGTGATACATATTTGCACATGGTGTGGCAGCCGGTCTCTACCTCCATGTGATACATATGTGCACATGCTGCGGCAGCCGGTCTCTACCTCCGTGTGATACATATGTGCACATGTTGCGACAGCCAGTCTCTACCTCCGTGTGATACGTATGTGCACATGCTGCGACAGCCAGTCTCTACCTCCGTGTGATACGAATGTGCACATGCTGCGGCAGCCAGTCTCTACCTCCTTGTGATACATATGTGCAGGACGTCTCCTTTATGCAGCACTTAAAACACATAAATAAATAATCAGATGATGCGCGGCCCAGAGACGCCTCTAACATATGGAAAAATCGCTGCTCTTGGAAGAAAACTGGATGACTCCTCCTGATACTTATGGGAGAATTTACATCCATATGTTTCTGGGGATTAGCTTTTTCTTTAAAGCGATTCCCACAAGTCGTCTGTGACCGACAAAAGATAAACACATGAAAAGAACATATCAGATGGCACAGCTGATACAATGTAACCTTATTCTGACCTTCCACATTCTTATTCCTGAAGGCGCAGATGTGCTCTTGTATTTATATAGCACTGCTCATCCTGAGCCTCCTGGTTCATCCGTAGCATTTCAGCAGTGCGTGACAAACTCGCCTCCACTGCTGAAATTTCACATACTGTTCCCTATGGAAACCCGACCGCTGCAAATATTGTAATACATTGGAAGTTTTTCAATAATTTTCTAAGCCTGCTAAGAGCTAGACATAAGACTGAGCTTAGGGCTAAGGCTAGGACTAAAGTTAGGGTAAGGGCTAGGGCAATAAAATACCGTAGTTGCAAAAAAAAACAATAGAAATTGCTTTATTTATTTTTTATTGCATGTTTATGTATTTTTTGTGCTACAATGTAAAATAGTTATGTAAAAATGCAACAAAATGCAATAAGAATTAATACATAATATAAATATTTAATTTTGTTGCATTTAAATATAACTATTTATATTATAGTAAATAAAAAATACATAAAAATGGAATAAAAATCAATAAAAATAAATGTAGATTAAAATTGCATTTTTTGTATTTTTTATGTATTATAAAAGTTACACAAAATGCAATAAAATTAAATAAGAATTCATATATACAGTGTATATATATATATATATATATATATAAAAATATGTATATATGTGTGTGTGTATATACCACACACATATATCAATTCTTATTTCATTTCAACTTTTATATTATAATGCAAATAATAATTTTTATGTATGTTTTATTTACATTAATATAAAAATAGTATATGTATATCTTTATTGCATTTTTTGCATTTCTATAAAATTATTATTTATTCTAGTACATAAAGTGCAATAAAATTCAATAAAAATTAATATCTTTTTTATTGCATTTTATTCAGTTTTATTATTTTAGATTACTGTAAATTCATATATACCTTTTCTATTAATATATATTATTTATATGTTATATATTATTCATACTGTAAATAACGGTATATATATTTTGCATTTTCAAACCTATTTTATCTAAATGTTATATTTATATATCTATAAGCTAGGGTTAGGGCTAGGACTAAAGCTAGGGTTAGGACTAAACGTAGGGTTAGGGCTAGCATTGTATTATAGCAATGTATAATTATTTATTTTTTAGATTTTATTTTAGATTTCAGCATAAAGCTGAATAAATTAGAAGGTCAAATGTCAAACTATAATTACATCAATATCTTTTTAAAATCCAGTACAAGTGATTGAGGGAATAAAAGGTTCAATAATGAACTGGTGGAAGGAAGTTAGGGATTCCGAGTGGTCCATGGGTTAGGGAGTGAAAATACTTGCCCTGCCATGGATGCTGGCAGACTACTACACCACTGATCCAAATATAATGCTGGTAATTTTGCATGGATAAACTATTAGCACCCATAGGGGGAGCAGTAACATAATCCATATCATATTATAAATGACCCTAATACAATAATAAGACATTACTGGTTGAAGTAATCACTGCGGCCAGTGACCTGACTTCTGCACTTCTTGCATAGAACAGGCAATGTATGGATTTCTCTATAGGCAATAAAATAGCAATTACTCCACTAAATTAACTAATAAATCAGGTGCTTAGCCCGAGACCCGGACAACGCGATGCTTCCATCAACGATATCGCGGCGAAAAAAAAACGCCACCAGCAATGATTTACAGCCCACATAAAACCATAACGAAGAGCATCAGTCATCGTACATGCAAGGACATTAGCATAAATCAATTTATCAATGAAATCATCCAGACTTAGCCCAGCAATTAAGGAGTTAAATATATAAATTACTCAATCACAGAGATCACGTGAGGATGAGGGTGTCACACGTTTCGGGATCTCCGAAGAAAATCCTGTCCTATTTATTATTAACTGACCTCTATTTAAAGGGATTGTCCATTCCAATAATTATTTATCTTAATATCAAATATTGGGATTGACTGTCTTCAAAAAAACATTGTTCTCTGAATGTTCTCCTGCATGCAAAAGTAAAAGAGATGAAACCAAATCTCTCCAGTTATATCATTTGCAATTTATATATTTTTTCAATTTTTATTAATATACGTTATTTTATAGTTTTCTTACTTTAGTGGATGCAATTGCTGTTTCAAAGTACAATAAACATCTCCTAAATGTAGAGAATTCTTTCTTAGCGGGAAAAACTGCAACATTTTCCCTTCAGCGGCCACTAGTGGCACATTGCAATACTGCAAGCTGGCTATGAACATTAAGGAGCATCTATATAATACTTTTATCCATTGCATTTACCTGTTTTACAACATGCAAAACGCCAGAGCTGAAATTCTCACATAGTCCTCTAGTCCTTCAATGTGTGAATGCTGTAATTTTACCTGCAGTCCAATGTAGAAACATATTTTGTGCCAAATGACAACTCTAAATCCAGTGTAAGGGGATTAAGAAGTGAAGGGAGACATATAGGAGTGTTTAAAACTGAGTATCTGTAGATGAACACCACCATCTGCTGGTCAAAGTGAAAGTAAAGAAAGAATTATAGCAGTAGGAACCCCAAGAGTGGAAGGGCATTTTCCCAGGGAAGAGGTGGAAGATGACACCAGGTCAAGTGATACCTGTGACGCAGTTCCTAATTATAAAAGGCCTGGTCGGACTGAGAAGAGACGAGTTGGTGTCAAAACAAGACAGGTCGTGTGGCTGCGAGGTGAGCTTACAGCCACCAACGCCACAGAAGAGTCCGAGAGCGGTCAGATGCTGGAGAAAGCCTGAGCTATAAGTAAAATCCATGCCCCACGCCAGTAGACCGTAAGCAGTGCCAGTAGAAGACTGTGACTAGCGCCAGTAGAAGACCGTAAGCAGTGGCAGTAGAAGACCTTGACCAACACCTGTTGAAGACTGTAAGCAGGACCAGTAGAAGACCATAAGAAGCGCTAGTAGAAGACAATGACCATCACAAATAGAAGACCCTGACCAATTGCAGTAGAAGACCATGGCCAGCGCCAGTAGAAGACCGTGACCAGCTCCAGTAGAAGACCGTGACCAGCTTCGGTAGAAGACCGTGACCAATGCCAGTAGAAGACCGTGACCAGCACCAGTAGAAGACTGACCAGCGCCAGTAGAAGACCATTACTAGCGCCAGTAGAAGACTGTGACTAGCGCCAGTAGAAGACCATTACCAGCTCCAGTAGAAGACCGTGAACAACGCCAGTAGAAGACTGTGACCAGCGCCAGTAGAAGACCATTACCAACGTCAGTAGAAGACCGTGACCAGCACCAGTAGAAGTGTCACCAGCGCCAGTAGAAAACCATTACCACGCCAGTAGAAGACCGTGACCAGCGCCACTAGAAGACCGTGACCACCGCCACTAGAAGACCGTGACCACCGCCACTAGAAGACCGTGACCACCGCCACTAGAAGACCGTGACCACCGCCAGTAGAAGACCGTGACCAGCGCCAGTAGAAGACCGTGACCAGCGCCAGTAGAAGACCGTGACCAGCGCCAGTAGAAGACCGTGACCAGCGCCAGTAGAAGACCGTGACCAGCGCCAGTAGAAGACCGTGACCAGCGCCAGTAGAAGACGGTGACCAGCGCCAGTAGAAGACGGTGACCAGCGCCAGTAGAAGACCGTGACCAGCGCCAGTAGAAGACCGTGACCAGCGCCAGTAGAAGACTGTGACCAACACCAGTAGAAGACTGTAAGCAGTATTAGTAGAAGACTGTAAGCAGCTCCAGTAGAGGATTGTAAGTAGTGCTAGTAGAAGACAGTGACCAGATCAGAACCAGGCTCAGGAGATGATCCAGCTATGGCAGAGGACTGTTCCTATGGGCTGTTACTTCCAGCATAAATGTATAATAGAGGGTAAGAGCTGGGGCCATACTTCAGAGAACAGAGAAGGCCAGTGTGAGGAGCACACTGTATACCCAGTGACTCACATATCTAGGGCTTGCGGCCTAGCGGGAAATACCAGTGACCTCCTGCTTGGGCCAGTGTAGCAATCAGAGGTGGTTATAGAAACTACTTCGGGGACGGGCCTAATACTGAAAATGAAGCCTTTTAAGCTGAGATATAACGGCTAAGCATTATTCAATAACCATCGTTTAACTGCTAGAAAATAAGGACATAAATAGGACGTAGAATAGATCTCGTATTACACACGTGGTCAAAATTGACAACTCTTTCCTTTGCTTCCTCTGGTCCATGTTGAGTGTGATACAGACCATGTCACCAAACAGCACAGTGACTATCTGTAGCCCTATATACAGGCCCACTCACTGATTCCTAGACAGTAGACACCTGTTTCTAATTATTGGACACATCTTGATTTAACTTGTCCCTTTTCTCACATTATTTTCAGGGATACCATCATTTCTGTCCAGGCCTATTTCATGAGGTTTTTTTCTTTAAATTCTGTGGAGGCATGGTTGAAAAGCAATGTCTGACTTTCATTTGTTCATTTTCATTGATTTTTTATGTATTACATTTGTCAGATTCAGGCTGTGTGCCCACATAGCGATTTTTAAGCGTTTTTGCCGCGATTTTCAGCGCGAAAACGTTTAAAAATCATGTACAGAACGCCCCCCATGCATTCCTATGGCATTCCGCACATGCTGTGCTAATGCTGCGCTTTTTTCCGCGGCGGAATCGCATCGCGGAAAAAATCGCAGCATGCTCATTCTTTTGTGCGGAATCGCAAAGAATTGCCGCGATTCCGCACCCATAGGAATGCATGAGAATCGCTTACTTCCCGCATGTGGCTATGCGTCTCATGTGCGGTTGGTACCCACGGTGTGGAGGAGAGGAGACTGTCCTCCAGGCCCTGGGTACCATACCCCTGTAAAAAAAAGAATAAAAAATAAAAAATCGGTGTATATTTACCTTCCGACGTCCCGCGCTGCCATCCCGGGCCACAGCGTTCCCAGTAATGCCTTGCGGCAAGGTCCTGTGATGACGTAGTCTCGCGTGACTCTAGCGGTCTCACGAGATCGCTATAGCAACGCGAGACTACGTCATCACAGGTCTCGCAAGGCATTACTGGGAACGCTGAGGCCGGGAATGCAGCGCGGGACACCGGAAGGTAAATATACCCCGATTTTTTTTATTTTTTTTTAGCATTTTTACATTCTATCTTTTATTATTGATGCCGCATAGGCGGCCTCAATAGTAAAAACCTGGTCACACTTGTCAAACACTATGTTTGACGAGTGTGACCAACCTGTCAATCACTTTCCAAGCGATGCTTCAAATCGCTTGGAAAGTGCTTGAGAAAATCGCGCGGTAAAATCGCGGTGAAATCGCGCGGGAAAAAAACGTGCGATATCTGGGAAGGAGTCCGGTTTTTGGTGTGCGTTTTAACACGCACCGTGGGCACATAACCTCAAGTTATTTCTGTGACCATTGTGGGTTTTTCTGTCATTAAACGAGGGGTACCAACAATTTTGACCATGTGTGTAAGTTGCCTCACTGTGTTCTGCTAGAGTCATTTAGTCCCTGTTACTTTAGTGACCCTGTTACTGTTCCCTGCAATATCCTGCTTACTTGTATCTATATACTTATAAATGGATTTTCTTCCTGTGTTTGTGAAACACAGTGTTGGTTAAATCCCGCTACTGAGTCCTCATTCTGTGCTGTTGCATCTAAACGACCTGTTAACACCAGTGCTGCTGAAAGTTTAGCTTCACATCGTCCAACCATAGGTAGGTTTCTGTTTTTAAAAATGAACCCTAGTCTAGTGCCCCCTAATGTAAGGCGACCGCAGCCTTTTGAGTGCACATTTTTGCCAAGTGGATAAGAAGTGTCTCCGGTATTAAAGTTTTTCTCCTAGGAACTGATAAAACATTTTTCAGATAATTGCTTTGAGATTAAAACGATTCCTCCCCAGTGAAAGTTTATTTGCAATTTGTCTGTTTAGCCGATTAAACTTATCAACAATTATAAATTACCAGAGAAAACAGCACGGGCTCCGAGGGGAGCGGAGAAAAGTAAAAACATGGAGTATTATCTAACGCATTTCCATATCACTGTGTAACCATCTTTTAGGGTCTTTTCAGAATCGCTAGGTCATGTGGTGATTTTACAAGGCTTCTAGCTCTTCTAGTGTCCACATAGTAGTTTTAGCTTATATAATGCTTATACAGTATATTAATTCTACATCATATAATCTCAAAACAGGAGTTCTCAATCTGGTGTCTATTCAGGAATTCTAAGAGTGGCGATCCAAAAGTAATGATAATCAATAATAAACACAATGAATATAGTAAAAAAAAAAAATTATTTTTCTACATAGTCTCCTAACAAGTCTATACATTTAGTCCATCTCTTTTCTAAACTTAGAATTACCTTCGAAAAAAATTCTTGATCTTGACCCTCAAACAACTCCCCAACAGCGGTTATCACGTCGCTATTGTCGTCAAATTTCTTGCCCGGAGGTGTTCCTTGAGCCGAGGAAAGAGAAAGAAGTCACTGGGGGCTAGATCTGGCGAATAGGGGGGGTGTTCCACCAGTTCAAAGCCCGCTTCTTGAATGGTAGCCATGGCAACTGCAGCTTTGTGAGCCGGTGCGTTATCTTGGTGAAACAGCACTCCAGCCCGCAGTTTGCCGCGCCATTTCTCCTTGATAGCCTCCCGCAATCTTCTTATTTGTTCTGCGTAGTAGGAGCCCGTAATAGTGGCTCCCTTCTCCAAATAGTCCACCATAATAATTCCTTCAGTGTCCCAAAAAACGGACGCCATAACCTTCCCTGGTGAGCTTTACACTTTGAATTTCTTCGGCGTCGGTTCGTCGGCTCGTTTCCATGTCATCGATTGTTGTTTAGTTTCGGGATCAAAGTGGTGGATCCAGGTCTCATCCATGGTCAAAAAACGTGACAAAAAATTCTCCTTGTCTGCTTGGAACTTTTCGAGATTTGCTATTGAAATGTCAACTCGTTTCTTTTTTTTCTCGTCGGTTAACATTTTTGGCACCCAACGCGCGGAGACCTTTCTCATATGCAATTCTTTTGCAAGGATTCTTTGAATACTGCCATATGAGATCCCTGTGACCTCAGCTACATGCCTGATAGTCACTCTTCGATCTGCCAACACAACTTCTTCAACTTTTTTCACGTTTTCTTCATTGAGGGACGTGGGTGGGCGTCCTTCGCGATGTTCATCTTCCGTCGATGTTCTTCCCAGCTTAAATTCCTTGGCCCAGCGTGCAACTGTGGAATATGGAGGAGAAGAGAACCCCAATGTTTCCACCAAGTTGCTGTGTATGTCTTTGGTAGACATTTTTTTCAAGCAGAGGTATTTGATGACAGCTCTGAGCTCGGTTTTTTCCATTTTGATGTTCACTCCTTGGCAGTTCATATTCAAATGAATGTAGCTCCCGGGAACCGTGGCCTATTTAAGTGATTTTTTTTTCCTGGACTAGTGGGTATCTAAGAGAGAAGAAAACATTTTATTTTAATTTCTGTGTGCAATAGAAATAACCGATTATCATTACTTTTGGATCGCCCCTCGTAGGTCTTGTAGTGCCCATATAGGACTTCTATGTCTTGTAGTGCCCATATAGGATTTCTAGGTCTTGTTGTGTCCAAACAGGACTTTTAGGTCTTGTTGTGTCCATACAGAACTTCTAGGTCTTGTTGTGTCCATACAGGACTTCTAGGTCTTGTTGTGTCCATACAGGACATCTAGGTCTTGTTGTGTACATACAGGACTTTTATGTCTTGTTGTGTCCATACAGGACCTCTAGGTCTTGTTGTTTCCATACAGGACTCTTAGGTCTTGTTGTGATCATACAGGACTTCTAGGTCTTGTTGTCTCCATACAGGACTTTTAGGTCTTGTTGTGTCCATATAGGGCTTCTAGTTCTTGTTGTGTTCATACAGGACTTTTAGGTCTTGTTGTGGTCATACAGGACTTCTAGGTCTTGTTGTGTCCATACAGGACATTTAGGTCTTGTAGTACCCATTCAAGAGTTAAAGGTCTATTAGTACTCACACAGGAATTCTTGGTCTTGTAGTGCCCATAAAGGAGTTCTCGGTCTTGTATTGTCCATGCAGAAGTTCTCAGTCTTATTGTTTTCATACAGGAGTTCTCAATTTGGTTGTGTCCATACTGGTGTTCTCGGTCTTGTGGTGACAATTCAGGAGTTCTAAGTCTTGTAGTTATCAAACAGAAGTTCTTAATCACCCGGTAGTCATACCTCACTACTATCTTACAGTTGTGGCCAAAAGTATTGACGCCCCTGCAATTCTGTCAGAAAATACTCAGTTTCTTCCTGAAAATGATTGCAAACACAAATTCTTTGGTATTATTATCTTCATTTAATTTGTCTTAAATGAAAAAACACAAAAGAGAATGAAGCAAAAAGCAAAACATTGATCATTTCACACAAAACTCCAAAAATGGGCCAGACAAAAGTATTGACACCCTCAGCCTAATACTTGGTTGCACAACCTTTAGTCAAAATAACTGCGACCAACCGCTTCCGGTAACCATCAATGAGTTTCTTACAATGCTCTGCTGGAATTTTAGACCATTCTTCTTTGGCAAACTGCTCCAGGTCCCTGATATTTGAAGGGTGCCCTCTCCAAACTGCCATTTTTAGATCTCTCCACAGGTGTTCTATGGGATTCAGGTCTGGACTCATTGCTGGCCACCTTAGAAGTCTCCAGTGCTTTCTCTCAAACCATTTTCTAGTGCTTTTTGAAGTGTGTTTTGGGTCATTGCCCTGCTGGAAGACCCATGACCTCTGAGGGAGACCCAGCTTTCTCACACTGGGCCCTACATTATGCTGCAAAATTTGTTGGTAGTCTTCAGACTTCATAATCCCATGCACACGGTCAAGCAGTCCAGTGCCAGAGGCAGCAAAGCAACCCCAAAACATCAGGGAACCTCCACCATGTTTGACTGTAGGGACCGTGTTTTTTTCTTTGAATGCGTCTTTTTTTCTCCTGTAAACTCTATGTTGATGCCTTTTCCCAAAAAGCTCTACTTTTGTCTCATGTGACCAGAGAACATTCTTCCAAAGCGTTTTAGGCTTTTTCAGGTAAGTTTTGGCAAACTCCAGCCTGGCTATTTTTTATGTCTCGGGGTAAGAAGTGGGGTCTTCCTGGGTCTCCTACCATACAGTCCCTTTTCATTCAGATGCCGACGGATAGTACGGGTTGACACTGTTGTACCCTCGGACTGCAGGGCAGCTTGAACTTGTTTGGATGTTAGTCGAGGTTCTTTATCCAACATCCGCACAATCTTGCGTTGAAATCTCTTGTCAATTTTTCTTTTCCGTCCACATCTAGGGATGTTAGCCACAGTGCCATGGGCTTTAAACTTCTTGATGACACTGGGCACGGTAGACACAGGAACATTCAGGTCTTTGGAGATGGACTTGTAGCCTTGAGATTGCTCATGCTTCCTCACAATTTGGTTTCTCAAGTCCTCAGACAGTTCTTTGGTCTTCTTTCTTTTCTCCATGCTCAATGTGGTACACACAAGGACACAGGACAGAGGTTGAGTAAACTTTAATCCATGTCAACTGGCTGCAAGTGTGATTTAGTTATTGCCAACACCTGTTAGGTGCCACAGGTAAGATACAGGTGCTGTTAATTACACAAATTAGAGAAGCATCTCATGATTATATCCAATTTGGCTTTAGGACAATTCTTTTTGTGTTTTTTCCTTTAAGACAAATTAAATGAAGATAATAATACCAAAGAATTTGTGTTTGCAATCATTTTCAGGAAGAAACTGAGTATTATCTGACAGAATTGCAGGGGTGTCAATACTTTTGGCCACAACTGTATGTTCTGCCCATACAATAGCACTTTCTGTTGTGGCACAGCCTTTGACCCATCATGACCTTTTAGTCATCAAGCAAATGGATTCTTGAGCACATCTATGAAATTAGGGATGGTGGCCATACAAATGATAGTTATGATTTTAAGTAGATGCTTCGATGGATTCTTATGAGGTCATAATGGAAATCGGCCAACCTCTTTATTGATTTCCAGTGGAATTCCAGTCCATGAAAAGTAATTTATCTGAAGTACTCTTGAGGATATCAGATTCTCTCCAACCTCCATCGTGGTGATCAACGTTATCTTCAGAAGAAAGCCTTGTTCATATTTTGTAATCTCTTGTTATGACAGTTCTGATGACCTCCAATACACACATATTAAAAATAAATGAGCCATGTTATTGCTCTGTGATACCGAAATAGTGCCTTGGCCGACAGCGCCTTCGACTCCATGTACTTCATGTTCTTTATAGTGAAAAAGCCACACAGAAGCCACGTAGTGCTAAAAGGGTCTAAAATTATTGTGCCATTAATACTGCTCCTATGTATAAGAATATAACTACTATAATACTGCTCATATGTACTAGAATATAACTACTATAATACTGCCCCTATATGCAAGAATATAACTACCATAATACTGCTCCGTATGTACAATAATATAGCTACTATAATACTGCCCATATGTACAAGTATATAGTAACATAGTAAATAAGGTTGAAGGAAGACTTTAAGTCCATCTAGTTCAACCTGTATCCTATCCTAACCTACCCTAACATGTTGATCAAGAGGAAGGAAAAAAAAACCCATGTGGCAAACAGTAATCTTCACATTGGGGAAAAAAAAATCCTTCCCGACTCCACATACGGCAATCAGACTAGCTCCCTGGATCAACGCAATATTAAGGAAACTAGTGTATATACCCTGTAATATTATACTTTTCAAGAAAGGCATCCAGTCCCTTCTTAAATTTTAGTAGGGAATCACTCATTACAACATCATATGGCAGAGAGTTCCATAGTCTCACTGCTCCTACAGTAAAGAATCCGCATCTGTGAGTATGCTTAAACCTTCTTTCCTCCAGACGTAGAGGATGCCCCCTTGTCCCCGTCACAGGTCTAAGAGTAAAAAGATCATTAGAAAGGCCTTTGTACTGTCCCCGCATATATTTATACATTGTAATAAGATCACCCCTAAGCCTTCGATTTTCCAAACTAAATAACCCCAAGTGTAATAACCTGTCTTGGTATTGCAGACCCCCAGGTTCCCTAATAACCTTGGTCGCTCTTCTCTGCTCCAGTTCAGCTATGTCTTTCTTATACACCAGAGACCAGAGCTGTACACAGTATTCTAAGTGTGGTCGCACTAGTGACTTATATAGAGGTAAAATTATGTTCTCCTCATGAGCATCTATGCCTCTTTTAATGCATCCCATTATTTTATTTGCCTTTGCAGCAGCTGCCTGACATTGGCCACTAAATGTGAGTTTGTTGTCCACCCATACACCCAGGTCTTTTTCAGTGACAGTTTTGCCCAGTGTTCTACAATTAAGCACATAATTATACATCTTGTTTGTTCTACCCAAGTGCATGACCTTACATTTATCCCCATTAAAGCTCATTTGCCATTTATCAGCCCAAGCTTCTAGTTTACATAAATCCTCCTGTAATATAAAATTGTCCTCCTCTGTATTGATTACCCTGCAGAGTTTAGTGTCATCTGCAAATATTGAAATTCTACTTTCTATGCCCCCTACAAGGTCATTAATAAATATGTTAAAAAGAAGCGGGCCCAATACTGACCCCTGTGGTACCCCACTGCTAACCATGACCCAGACTGAATGTGCTCCATTAATAACCACCCTTTGTTTCCTACCCTTGAGCCAGCTCTTAACCCACTTACACATATTTTCCCCTATCCCCATTGTTCTCATTTTATGTGTCAACCTTTTGTGTGGCACCATATCAAAAGCTTTTGAAAAGTCCATGTACACCACTGCATTCCTTTGGTCCAGTCCGGAACTTACTTCTTCATAAAAGCTTATCAGATTAGTCTGACAAGAACGGTCCCTCATAAACCCATGTTGATATTGGGTCATGAGGTTATGCTTCTTCAGATACTCCAGTATAGTATCTCTTAGAAAACCCTCCAGGATTTTACCTACAGTTGAGGTTAAGCTTACTAGCCTATAATTTCCAAGTTCAGTTTTTGTCCCCTTTTTGAATATTAGCACCACATTTGCTATACACCAGTCCTGTGGTACAGACCTTGTTATTATGGAATCTTTAAAGATTAAAAATAATGGTCTATCTATGACTGTACTTAATTCCTGCAGTACTCGTGGGTGTATCCCATCTGGGCCCGGGGATTTGTCAATTTTAGTGGTTTTTAGCCGCTGCCGTACTTCCTGCTGGGTTAAGCAGGTGACATTTAATGGAGAATTTTTTTTATCACTAATCATGTTATCCGCCATGGGATTTTCTTGTGTAAATACTGTTGAAAAAAAGTCATTTAGCATATTGGCTTTTTCCTCATCCTCATCCACCATTTCACCCAGACTATTTTTAAGGGGGCCAACATTATCATTTTTTAGTTTCTTACTATTTATGTAGTGTCAAAGAAATGGTTAATCTTAGTTCTCTAAAGTCTAGGAAAATATCAGAAAAACAAGTCTTGTAACCCATGACACCATTTTAATTGTTTTCATCTGTCTACGTGGTTGAATACTTTTGCCAGTGGTCAGCTCCAAATTCCCTCTCTTCTATATTTGAATAATGTCTAAATATGCCAAGGCCAAGTATCTTCTTGGCCAAAAAGCACTAACAGGATATGGTTCCACGAATTGTTAAATTGACCTAAAGGAAATGCCAAAACCCCCTCCATGCTCCCGCCACATCTAATTAAAATTATCTCATATCCCAGGATATAGTTGATATATCGTTATATAACTTATCTTTTGTGCCAATTATTGTGTAAACTCTCCTTCATTTTGCCAATTATTACACAATGTTATGGAATTGTCCATATTTGTTCATTTCCTCTTCTGATGAGCTATAAAAGATCTACCCTGACCCTCCCAATAAAGGAGATTTACTTGATAGACAAGCAACCTGTGTCTCTCGTTTTATTTCTCCCAATCCTAGGTACCTAGGCAAAAGCTCCTCCTGAGCTATACCCGAGGAGACATAGAAATCCCTTCTCCGACAGTAGTTAAAGAATATTTTGGGATTATTTTTACTTTCTCTGGCAATGAGTCTCTCTGTCTCAATCTTTGCTGTCTTGATTTGCTTTTTACAGAATTTATTTAATTTTCTGTATTTATTTAATGTCTCATTACTACCTACTTGCTTTAATTCTCTAAATGCTTTCTTTTTGTCACTTATTGCGCCCCTTACAGCTCTATTTAACCATAGTGGTTTCCTCCTATTTCTAGCATGTTTCTAGCATATAACTACTATAATACTGCATCTTTGTACAACAATATAACTACTATAATTCTCTCCCCTATGTACAAGAGTATAATTACTATAATACCGCTCCTATGTACAAGAATATAACTACTATAATACTGCCTCTATGTACATGAATTTAAGTACTATAATACTGCCCCTATGTACAAAAATATAGCTACTATAATACTGCCCCTATGTACAAAAATATAACTAATAAAATACTGCTGCTATGTACAAAAATATAACTACTATAATACTGCTCCTATATACAAGAATATAACTAATAAAATACTACTCCAATGTACAAGACTATAACTACTATAATACCACCCCCTATTTACAAGAATATAACTACAATAATACTGCTCCTATATACAAGAATATAACTACTATAATATGGCCCCCTATGAACAAGAATATACCGTAACTACTATATTATTGCCCCAAGGTACAAGAATATGACTACTACAATGCTGCCCCCTAGGTAAAAAAATATAGCTACTATAATACTGCCCCTATATACAAGAATATAACTACTATAATACTGTCATTATGTACAGGAATATAACTAGTATAATACTGCACCCTATGTACAGAATGTAACTAGTATAATACTGTTCCTATGTACCAGAATATAAGTACTATAATACTGCTCCTATGTACAGAATGTAACTACTATAATACTGTTCCTATGTACCGGAATATACTACTACTAATACTGCCCAATATGGGGTACGTTATGTGAAGAATTGCACAATCACGAGTCATATTTAGTGAATGATTCATATATATTTTACATTATACAACTAAATATTTTACTGAAGAATCTTTGGAGAACGCCTCGCCAACCGAGCTCCAGTTTTATATAGTCTTCTCATAGGTAATTTATTTATAAAGTGACCTGCACTTTCCAGATAAGAAATCCATTTTCGGAGAACTTCTACGTGGTAAAAATCTGCATAGTAATACCATCGTCCCAGCAAACAACCTCATTACCCTGGAATTTCACGGTGGGTTTCATTGCCGTCTTTTTCTTCTTATGGACATACTCTTTTGAAGTCCTCGTCTGCCCGGTTTGCCCCCGTTTACTGACCTCTCTTTGGTTTTACGTTCTTCATTTAGTTGGTTCTCCGTTTTCGAAACTTTTTTAATTTTTCTTTTTTTTTGTAATTTCATCCAATTTATTTTTGAGTATCTTCTTGCCTCTTCAGATTATCACACTAAAGAAACATAAAATGTAGAACTCTATCTTGTCTGAACAGCCTGATCTGTTCAGCTCCCAGGGCAGACGCAGAGAACGAGCTCCTGACAGCCTCGCAACGAGCTCCGAATGTTTTTGACACAATGTTGCCGGTGCCAACGAGTCTTCAATCTTTAGACCTCTTCACTCTTGCCTCCAAGGCTTGTTGTGGTGGATTGTCAATCCGCATTTTCATTTCTCTAGAATTGCTGCCACAGCCACCGTGGAGCTTGACTTCGTCGCACCTGAAACCAACCAAGACTTTATAAACATTTTGTCTCATCTTTTGCCTTTTTTGATTTTTCTTTTTTTATGGCTTCTTTTTTTTTTTGCTCCTGCTGAGTTGAAGAAAGTGGAAGATATCTTGTGCGAAAGTGAGATATTCATCTTTCAAAGCAAACAACCGCCGCTTGCACCTTTGGGGGTTGAGTCCCACGATTCTATGACTTTAATAATCACTTCCTTAATTACCTTGTGTTGAAGAAAACAAACCGGCTTCTTCATCAAGACAGCAGCTTTCAAGGGAATATCTATCAGCCCAAGTGCATGCTTCAAAGCTTTAATCAGATTTCGCCCCCCCTCCTCCCGAACCGCTTTAGACTCTTCGCCGTTGTTTTCCTCTTCCGATTTCGCTGAAAGCTTCCTTTATCTCTCCCCAGTTCGAGACGTTTTATTGGATTGTGACGCTTCTTTAGTACTTTGTTTAACTGCCAAACACATAGTCATTATTAAAAGACTTCTGTATCCTCCTCGGTAAAGTGACAGCAAAATAATCTGGGTTTGTCCAACCGACTAGTGTTCATTGGAGTCATTTAATTTTTGGGTTCTAAAATTGGACCAGCTTAATTTTTGGATGTCAAAACCACTTTGGTTTAATCCATCATAATCGTCTAAGAAGATTTCTGAATTCCTTGTCTTATTTTGGAACATTGAGTTTATGTGCTAAATTTGTTGAACTTGTTACAAAAATTTTCTGGTAGATCCTTAGGTTTGACTTGGTCATGATATTAGTGTTCCCTGATTTCCAAATATTATACAGGTGGGTTCTTTATGAAATTGGGTACAGAGTAGAGATGTGTGGATCTGACGAGATTCAAAATCGACTAATCGCGCAAATTTTGCATGGAAATTTTGATTTGCAGCTAATTTATTCTACGTGAACTATAAATTTCCTCTTTTCCTATGAGGTTTGAAGAGACCTCAGGGCATAATGAACTTAAGATGAAGGTTAAAAAGGAAAAGCAATTTCTACTGATCTCATCACTGTCCCCCCTTGGTCTTCGGGGACTCTTCTTACCACAGCCGCATGTGAAAACCATGAGCATCTTCACGCTGTCAGGACTCCCATCCTGGAGTGCACGTTGTAAGGTTGCAACTTATGTCTCAATCTCGCCGCAACTTTGCAATGCACAGAATTATCCAAGGACTTGTCATAGTCAGAAGTTCCTGCAAAGAATGTATATCCTACAGTCAGGGCGCATGTCTCGACATTGTATCAACCTCACAATGTGATGTCTATAGTTGTACCAAGACTCGTTACAGCCAGAGGTCCCTACCTATAATCCTAAGGTCATGGCGCATGCCATGACCCAACAACATGCACTGCAACCTTAAGCTTTGAGATGCATCCTCTAAGCCTGTTCTTTTGGCCATGATTAGATCCACATACACATGGACATCCTGGGACTAGTCATTGCTGGAAGTTCTGGTCTACTGTGAAGACCAATGTTTAGATGAATAGGCTTTGTTGGATCCTCGGCATAGAAGCTTTCTGCTTCTAGCATGTGGCCATATATAGGGGACAATAAACTCTTCCAACAACTTAATTGATTAATTAAAAATTGATTCAACACTAGATTTTCAAATTATTTTAATTCATCTGTTATAGAATGCAAAGATGTTGGTAAGATCCATGCATGAACCTGGTCTGCAGAAAACCTTCTAAGGACGAACCGCCAATGTCAATCTCACAGAGACACCTCCTTCCCCGTTGGCGGAAAAATTGATTCAACACTAGATTTTCAAATTATTTTAATTCATCTGTTATAGAATGCAAAGATGTTGGTAAGATCCATGCATGAACCTGGTCTGCAGAAGACCTTCTAAGGACGAACCGCCAATGTCAATCTCACAGAGACACCTCCTTCCCCGTTGGCGTCCTTAGACCTTTAGTCCTAAATTTCTTTCTTTTTTCTAGAATTTGCTGGATTAGATGTTGACGACCACAGATCCACGTTTGGAGTCCTTAGATCTTTACACCTAAATTTCTTCATTTTTCCTAGAATTTGCTGGATTAAATATTGACGACCACAGATACACTTTGGAGACTTTAGACCTTTAGACCTAAATTTCTTCATTTTTACTAAAATTTGCTGGATTAAATGTTGACAACCACAGATCAGGGCCATAAGGATCTGATGGGCGTTGTTCCCTGGAACTGAAATTCTAAGACCGGCATCTGTTCTGACTGTGAAATTCCTCTGCAGTTTCCATTACATGGTGTTCTAGCGCAGATTACTATTGTTTTCCAAATAATAACAGTTTCATAGGGTTCCTCCCCCGAGACCTCCATCATTTCCATCATTAGCAGTGTCTTGGCACTCGCGTATACACCGGGACTTCTGCCAAACACCTACAATGTGGCTCCCTGCCTCTGTATCAAGAGAGTTTGGACACGACGCTCTGCGGCTTTTCTATTACCGTCCAAATTCCTCCTGCTGAACGCAGCAAAGTAGATCATTAGCAGGTTTAAAGAGCAAGTCCCTCAAAAATAAGAAATAAATAGTCTAGAAAATCAAAGTCCTTGAGTCAATCTTCCCTAAACTTCTAACTTCATTAGCTCTGGATAATGACGTTGTCTTTTTGGTCAACTTCCCTGGGCTCCTAAATCTGCTTGGAAGCATTCCCTAGAAGAATGGTCTCCAAACTGTGACTCTCTGGCTACAACTCTGAGAAGAATGAGAGTCACAGGTTGAGGACTACTGTCCAAGTGGATGATTATGAAGAGGCTAGAAAAATTTTGGGAACTATCAAGGGGGCAATGTTTGTTCCCACCCTACTTCCCATGAAAATGGAATTTTTTTGTGGGGGGATGCCAATTTAAAAAATTCTCCATTATTCTCTCGGTTTGTGAAGCCCACAATCACTAGAACAAAGAGGCTCCTTTCTGCTTGATCCATTTTTGGCCGACCGTGTGAAAAAGTAGAAAAAGTCAAGCTGAGCCGACAGGAGACATAGGTCCATATCATGCTGCTTTGATATCAGCCATTTTCTTCAAATTGATAGGAGATGCCACCTTAATTTCTGCAGGGGACATCCCCTTTAAGAGCACCAGAAGTTTGGTGCAAAATAGAGGAAATGGTTGTTTTTAGTTGCTGTATAGGGAAGAGTTGACTGTATAATTTTCCTTTTGCTTTCTGAAATTTAAAAAAAATGCAAAAAAAAAATTAAAAGTAAAAGAAATTCTAAAATTCCAACAAAGTATGCAACCCACAGTGTGGGTCTGAGGCGCCACAAAGCCAGGCATATAGATTGCTGCGGTAATGTACCTGGGAGAAATTCATAATGCATTTCTATCATCTCCGAGCATTCCAGGCTTTGTCACAAAGTCTCTGTCTTTTAAAGTGATGTGAGGACCATTTCTTCCATCAGTTCTTGCCTCTCCATGTATAGAACACTTTTGATAGGAGTCGCATGCCCCAAACAGGACTTAGGCAAACTTTGGGGGGAAAAATGGACTTTTCAATTTAAACAAATTGTTATGGATTTCCTCATATTTCCTAATAGAAGAGTTCATACAGCAGCTACATAGTGCACCAATAATGCCGTAAAGTGTCCAAGTGTTTAAATAATGCTAAAAGTAACATAGTGTAATAATACCTCCAAGTGTCTAAATAATGCTAAACATAACATAAAATGTAATAATAATTCCATATAGTGTCCAGATAACAATTTGCTTACAAAAGAGGGTCCAAGTAATACTGCCATACAGTGCAGTACATTTGCAAGGCTGTAATAATACTGTCACACAGTGCTCAAATAGTATGACTACATGGTCAATATCAATAGGAGAAAAGAGGACTTATACCACTATACGGTACCCAAATAATAAGGAACCGCAATGGACCAGATGGCCCAGGAGGTCCCTTCCAACTCTACCATTCTATGATTCTATGATATAAAACAAATCCAATTATAACATCAAATGGACACAAAGTAATATCGCCATAAAGTACCCAAATAAAAAAATACTATACTACTAATAATGTAAAAGTGATTTAAGTAATATCACCATACAGTACCCAAATAAGAAAATCCTATACTATCAATAATATAAAAAGGGTTTACGTAATACCGCCATACAGTACCCAAATAACAAACACTATACTACTAATAATCAAAAAGTCCATACAGTTCCCAAATAACAAAAGACTATACTACCAATAATGACTCATATAAAAAGGGTTTAAATAATACCACCATACAGTACCCAAATAAAAAAATTCCTATACCACCAATATTCAATAATATAAAAGGGGTTTAAGTAATACTGCCATACACTCCCCAACTAACAAAACACTACTACCAATAATCTATAATATAAAAGGATGTCTAAGTAATACCACCATAAAGTGCCCAAATGACAAAGGAATATATTGCCAATCATTAATAGTACAAAAAAGGATCAAACTAATACTGTCATATACTGCAACTGATAACAAAGGACCACATTTCTAACCAATTGTACAAAAGAAGCTTTAAATAATACTGTCATGCAGTTCCCAAATAATACAACTACGCTAGTCAGTAATATTATAGAGAGCTCAAAAATACAGTGCAGAACTCGGAATGAAGTGAAAACCAACCACACAAAAGAAACCCAGTAATACTGCCATATAGTGCCTAACTAAGAAAGGATTACTAGGCTAAACAATGGTTTAAAGCAAAAAAGGACCAAGTGATACCGTCATACAGTTCCCAAATAGCATAGCCTTACATTGTCAATCATCAATAGGACAAAACAAGGTTCAAGTACTGTAATACTACAATACAGTGCAATGAGTAACAAAGGACCACATTTCCAATAAATAGAACTGAATCGTGCTGAATAATACTGCATACAGCTCATTAAATTGCAAATCATTAATAGTATAAAACGGGACCAAATAATACCGCCAAACTGTTGAAATAACAATGGTCTACACTGCAAATCAGTTTTATAAAATAAGGCTCAAATAATACTGCCATACAGTGCCCAAAAAGCAAAGGGCTTTATCACCAGTCAATAATACAATACAGAGCTCAAGTAATACCACAATATGGTGCCCAAGTAACAAATGTGTAAAAGAACAGAACAAACGTAGCCCCAAAGAATACCATCATAAGGACACCAAATAATACTGCCATACAGTGCTCTCATAAAATCCTATATAATGCTCATATAATAACTCCCAGATTGCCAAATATCCAGACTTACACTAACCCCTAAAAAGTCTATAGAAATAATGCTTTTATTTTCCAGAAGCAGCGCCAACCTTGTCCTCAGACTTTTGGAAGTGACTAGCGCCGAGTTGCAATATCAAACACTGCCTATGCACAAGGGTGGTGCTGTTTCAGCAATTTTCTAATTTCACAACACCCCTTTAAGATTCAGTAAAAAAAAAAGTACAAGATGGTCACAGCTCATTTCCAGCAGTAATCCCGACAATTCATTACCCTCCCGGCGCGTCTACATCACCATCTCCTGACGATGGAGTAATGACTTGCAGTGGGAGTTGCTTTGTCAATTTTTTACATTTTTGATTTTCATCAACCTTTCCGTTCTTTGCGCCGTCAGTGATGGAATAAGAAAAAGTGAGACGTCGTCCTAATCACCAAGACAAGACGGAAATCTGCAGAGACGGAGATTACCATCAGGAAGGAATCCATCTCCGAGCTCCGAAGGCGGAATCTCCCAGAAAGGGCGAAAGAGATGGAATCACAGACACATCCGTAATAGGAAGGATCCGCAGATGGAGAGCGCGGCTCGGCAGCACATGCGCTTCAAGGATTATCGTATCTATCTCTATGTGACATCTACAGGCATGGCCAAAAGTGCTGGCACCCTTGAAATTGTTCCAGAAAATTATTACAATTCCCCATGTTTTGTTATACGCAGGTTTATTTTCTTTGTGTGAATGGAACAACACAAAAAAAAACAGAAAGAAAAGCAAATTCGACATAATTTCACACAAATCCCCCAAAATGGGCGGTCAAAATTATTGGCACCTTCATCTTAATATTTGGTTGCACACCGTTTGTAATAAACAACTGCAATCAATCGCTTCCTGTAACCATCGTCAAGCTTCTTACTCCTCTCAACTTTTGGACGACTCTTTTTACAAACTGCTCCAGGTCTCTCATATTTGGAGGTTGACTTCTCCCAACAGCAATTTTAAGATCTCTCCACAGATGTTCAGTGGGATTTAGATTCAGACTCATTTCTGCCACTTCATAGCTCTCCAGTGCTTTGTTTCCATTAATTTCTGAAGGCTTCTGGAAGTATGTTTGGGGTCATTGTTCTGCTGGAAGACCCATGACCTAGGACGCAAAACCAGCTTTCTGACCCTGGACACTACAGTGCCACCAAAAATCCTTTGGTAGTCTTCAGATTTCATGATGCCTTGCACACAGTCAAGGTACCCAGTGCCAGAGGCAGCAAAGCATCCCTGAAACATCTTTGAACCTCCACCATATTTGACTGTGGGTACACTGCTCTTTTCTTTGACGGTCTCATTATGTCTTTGGTAAACAGTAGAATGATGTGCTTTACCAAAAAGCTCTATCTTGGTCTCATCTATCTAAAGATGCTTTCCCAGAACGATTTTGGTTACTCATGTCCATTTTGGCACACTGCAGTCTAGCTTTTTTATGTGTGTGTCAGCAGTAAGGTCCTCCTGGGTTTCCTGTAATAGCGTTTCATATTATTCACATGTGGACAGATCGTTCACACTGACACTGGTGCACCCTGAGCCTGCAGGACAGCTTGGATTTCTTTGGCACTTGACTGGGGCTTATCCACCATCCGGACTATCCTGCATTGCAACCTTTCATCAATTTTTCTCTACTGTCCACGCCCACGAAGATTATCTACAGTGCCCATGGGTTGTAAACTTCTTGATTATGTAGCGCACTGTAGACAAAGGAACATCAAGATCTCTGGAGATGAACTTGTAACCTTGAGATTGTTGATACCTTTCAACAATTTTGGTTCTCAATACCTCAGACAGTTCTCTTCTCCTTTTTCTGTTCTCCATGCTTAGTGTGGCACAAACAATGCAAAGATAGTCGACTTCTCTTTTTATCTGGTTTCCAGTGTGATATTTATATTGCCCACACCTGTTACTTGCCACAGGTGAGTTTGAACGAGCATCACATTCTTGAAACAAAGTTGTTTACCCCGAATTTTGGAAAGGTGTCAACAATTTTGTTCAGGCCATTTTGGGGTTTTGTGTGAAATGATGTCCAATTTGCCTTTTTTTCTCTGTTTTTTTATGTTGTTCCATTACACAAAAAGGAAATATCTATGTGTATAACAAAATATGGGAAATTATAATAATCTATCTATTTCTTATCTATGTGTCTCTAGTTTATCATTTTCTATCTTCGCTCTTTTGTAACTATGTCTGGGGATCGTGTATTATCACTATCATTTTTTGGCTTTGTTTAGAGTAAGAAGTAACTTTGCCATTGGATTATGATTCAAATGCACAAAATGTAGCAAGATGTTTGTTAAATAATCATCTTAAGAATAAAACATTTCTCTAGATCTGTTTAGTTCTTTCTTCGCCCCTTAGTGATTTTGTGACTTTTTTTTGCATTTTTTTTAATTGCATCACAAATAATAAATCTGTCTAAAAACATCTGCCCTACTAAAGCACCCACAGTTCACCGAAGAAAAAAAACTTTGTGAATGTGGCCCAAAAAACGGAACACGAGACTGAGATCTCTGATGAAGCATTGTTTACTTAAAAGCAATGTCAAAATAAGTGAAATATTCTGTGGTCACAAAATTCATAATGTTTAGGAATAATGATCAGAGCTGATTTTTCTCTAATACATTTGTTCTCAAGCCTCCTATAAAGTCACGGAGCTACAATATAACCTTCTGGCTTCCTGTACCCGCCACTATGGGGAGCTAGGTGCTTAGTGCATTCATACATTGACCTCAGTAATAAAGCAGTATGCAATTAGCTCTTAAGCTCCCCCTAGTGGTGACTGTTTTATTGTAGAGTTATTACTTAGTGATGTATGTTTATTTTATTAAAGGCAATGTTTTAATGAGTAAAATATTCTGTAGTTAGTAATTTCTTAATAAATCTTTATAATGGCCAGAACTCACCTAGAGCTATCAGATAATCCTCTGTCGACCTGTAGCACCCACTCCAATTCGCTGTAAAGACATGGAGATAGACAGTAATCTTCTGCCTTCCTGTGGTCTCCACTAGGGGGGAGCATAGGAACTTAATGTTTTCTCATTGAAGTTAATGTATAAATGCAGTATGCAATTAGCTCCCCCTAGAGGTACCTTCAGTTTTAGAAAGTTATTATACTGCAATGTATATTTATTTCCTTAAAATGAGTCAAATATTCTGTAGCTAGTGGTTTCTTAATACATCTCTATAATGGTCGGAGCTTACGTAGAGCTACAAGATAACCCTCTGGTGACCCATGGCCACCACTAGGAGGCGCATAGGAGCTTATAGCATTTATACATTGACTTCCATAAAAAAAACAGTATGCAATTAGCTCATAAGCTCCCCCTAGTGTTGTAATATTAGACGTGTGGTACCTTCAGTAGTAGAAAGTTTTAGAAAGTTATTACACTGTGATGTAACCTTATATCCTTAAAGGCAATTAATAAGTCAAATATCCTGTGGTCATCAATTTGTAAATACATCTTTATAATGATCAGAGCTCTCCTAGAGCTATAAAAGAGCCCTCTGGCTTCCTACGGTCACCATTAGGAGGAGCATAGGAGCTTGTATGCAGTTGGCTCCAGGGCTCCGTCTAATGGTGGCCGCAAGAATCATAAATAACTTTATAGCTATGCAAATGTTTTTTTAAACTTTGTAGCAGGAAATCAATTACCCCTACCTCTATGTAAATATATTAAGCAATAAACTAGTGCCAAATTCTGGACTTGGCGGAAGATTTTGCTAAAAGGTGAACATTCCCTTTAAGAGTAGACAAACAAGTGGAGAGGGAAAAAAAAATCTTGTTTTGCAACCTGAACAAATTTTATCTGCCATAGAAGAAAATACCAAATCTAAACAGAAACATTTCAAGGCTGCAGTGACTCAAACTCTATTGTAAACATCATACAAATTGGGCTCCTTTTGATTTCTCGAAGCTTTCAAGGCCATTTGAGCCTTCGGGCAAAATGACGTCTTCAGTGAACTAGAATTCAACTTCTTCATTCTGTATCTGGCACAGCCTTATCTCCAATGTATTCAATGTGTATTTTTTTATTTTTCTGCTACATCCTCATATATTTCTTCTCTCCTTCTTTCTTCCAGAACCCGGTTCTGCCTCCAACCACAGCGTGACCTACACGGTATCGCCTCTCCTCCTTGCTGTCGCGTCTTTCACGTTAGTCTCCCTTTTACGTACAATCTAAATTAGAAACAAGCAAAAAAAGAATTTATGGAAATGAATCTCAAGACGGGCAGTGGAAGAACAAATTACATCACAACAAAATAAAAAAACAGTTAAAAAAAATATTTTTTTTAGATGGAATCCAACACTGTGAGGGATCTAATTACGCATTTTTGGAAACAACGCATCATTGACTTTCAGCGAGAGGTAGATTTTACCAGTGACTTAAAAAATGTAAAAAAAAAAAAAAAAAAAAAAAAAAAGACCTTGGAGTGGCTCCTGACATAGGAAACGTTGACTCGGGATAAAAAAAAAATTAAGGAAAACAAAAATAATTAGAAGGATCACTTTTAGAGGAGGCGAAGCGAGAAGACAGTGATTGCCGAGCAAGATGAACCTCATAAGTGTTTTAGAAGACGTTAATTTGCAAATTTTACCCCTTGCAGCACTGAAGAGACTGCAACCATCTTCAGATCTGGGAGGGCAGAAGTCCTGAGTGTAATTGCCCAGTGTACCTCATTCATCGTCATGAATGGATCTTCTCCAGCCACCCTAAATGTTAGGAGTCAGCTCCCCTGCCTGACCTTGTGTTTCCATCACCGTTACTGTGCACAAGAACCCCCCCTTCACCAAACCAACGCCAGTGGAGTATTATTTTGGCCACCGAGGTGGACATCTGCCACATCTAGAACATGAACAGGATAGATGTCCTACTACTAGATAAGGTCTTCTCCGTTGAAGACCCTCCTGGATCTTCTTAAGACAACAAGCTGGACACAACCAAGTCTTGGTGGATCGTGAGTGTTTTTGGTTAAACCAATGCCAATAATTTTAGTGGAGTATTGTTTTTGACCACCGAGGTGGACATCAAACTCATTAGATACCCTACTAAGGTCTCTCCATTGGTGGATCGTGAGGTTTTTTTTTTTTTTGGTCAAACCAATGCTAATACTTGGAGTATTGTATTGGCCACTGAGGTGAACATCGAACTCATCTAGAACATAAACAACATAGATGCCCTACTAAGGTCTTTTCCATTGAAAACCCTTCTGGATCATCATAAAACAACAAGCTGAAAACAGCCATATCTTGGTGGATCATGAGTTTTTTGTCAAACCAATGTCAGTACTTCCAGTGGAGTATAATTTTGGCCACCGAGGTGGACATTGAACTCATTAGATGCCCTACTGTGTAAAGTTTCTCCGTTGAAGACCTTCAAGATGGACACAAACAAGTTTTGGTGGATCGTGAATTTTTTGGTCAAGCAAATGCCAATATTTCCAGTAAAGTATTATTTTGACCACTGAAGTGGACATTAAACTCATCTTGTACATGAACAGAATAGATGTATTTCTACTAGGTAAGGTCTTCTCTATTGAAGACTCTCCTGGATCTTCATAAAACAACAAGCTGGACACAACCAAGACTTTGTGGATCATGAGGGGTTTTTTTTCTCAAACCAACGCCAATACTTCCTCTGTGGTGAAAAAAAATAGCTCCTCTATAACATGAATAGAATACATGTCCTACTGGAAAATAGAGGGTTTTCTCCATTGAAGACCATCAAGCTGGACATATCTAAGACTTGGTGGATAATAAGTTTTTGTACCTGCTTCACCTATACACCAAACGTGTTGATAAGTTGGGTTTGGCTTCTTCAGGAGACCCATAACCCCTCGACTGGATGTTGTACCCACCATATCAGGGACAGCAGGGAGCGTATGCAAATAGAACCTAAAAATATGAAAATCTACGATACGTACGAGGGACAATGCACAGTCCCTTCTAGTTTCATATGCCTGTCATTCATCACCAGTGTCTGTGCCATTCTTGTGGGTATTATACAGACCCTTATGCCCCTTTTGTAGACGAAAAAAAATTAAGAAGGGGATCAAAGGGCCTTGAATATTGTCTGACTGTTAGCTGTCTGTCTGCATGGTCCTATCACTGATTGCAAGCCCCCCGGGCCCGCCCGGACTCCCCATTGCGTTATGCTGACATTGGAATGGACTCAATCCTTGCGGCCTGTTAATGTTTGTAAGTTGCACTGTGTGGAGATTGAAGGGGCTTAGGTTAGCAAAATGATGAAGCTTCTGTTGTCCATTTTTTTTTGTGATACCCCTCCAAAAATGTCCCCTAGAAATAAGCATCAAATGCCCTTTCATCATCCCCATTAACAACTAAAAAAAACTTTGGGCCTGCCCCAAGCGTGTCTTTGTCCTGGCGTCTGTTTGTCCTATTCACCTATCCATACCAGGAGGCCGACGAGCAAAACGAAAAAAACAAAAACCGGCCCCAACAAGAGCTTCCAAGATGTGCGTCCAAGCAATGCATTCTGGGATTTCATATTGTTTGTTCCTGCGTGCCAGGAAAGGGGTGTTTTTGGCGTTTATGTTGGGGCATCTAATGGCTCATCATCGGAAATTCTAGGCAGGTTTTTTGTTTTGTTTTTCTGGGATGTTTTTGGTTTTCTTTTTGCAAAATGATAAAAAAATACTTGTGAATATTGGCAACAAATGTATAAAGTGTTATAATATAACAGAGAGAAAACTCTAGATCTGAGTGATATTTTCTTTGACGACTCGTTTGTGTGTTATGTATATAGGAGATTTATACGTCTGGTGTCAGGAGGTGGCTCAGATGGGCATGAGACCTAAGAGACAATCATATGGGTTTGTCAAGTACAAAAAATCTCTCAAGTGCCCCCTACCGGTGACAGAAGAGACACAATTATCTTCTGTTGGACAGATTTTTTCCAGGGAACATTGCTCTAAAGACTCTTCACAAGGATAATCAATACCTTCTGAGATTTAATATGGGTGCTCATACTACCTTCTAAGACTACCCGTGTCGCTTAGGCCTCTTTCACACTTCAGTCTTTTGCATCAGTCAAAGTCCGCCAAAAGGACGGATGGCAGATCCGTTTTAGTACTGATGACAACGGATGCCACCCGTCCGTTTTTTTGTGACGGATCCGCAAAATGAAGAATTTTAAAGGAATCGCAGCCTGGGGGGGGGGAGAGAGAGAGAGAGAGAATTTTTTTTTTTCTGTCAGGCACCCAGAAAGCATTTCAGGTTAAATGAGTGTCTGGAGGATCCGCCAGAGAAAAAAAACGTTGCAAGCTCCGTTTTGAAATCTTTGAGGATGGTGACGGACAGCAACTTTTGGCGGATCCTCAAAAATAACGGATGCAACGGACGGCAATCCGTCACAATCCGCCATTACTGAAAGCCAATGGGGGAAAAAAACGGATCCTCAAAAGAAAATTGAGGATCCGTTTTTTTCAAAACCTGGCGGATTGTGACTGATTGTAAAAAACTGAAGTGCGAAAGAAGCCTAAGCAGTGCATGGCTAGCTTCAAGAAGGCTATCCACTAACACTATGAGAATCATTATTCTTTCATATCCTTGCATGATCTCGCCAAAGGGCAGGGTCAGTAGAGTCATCTCATTATAATTAGAGAACAGGGTCAGTAGAGTCATCTAATTATTAGAGGGCAGGGTCAGCAAAGTCATTTCATTATCAATATAGGTTGGTGCTAGTAAAATAATAAGGCAGGATCAGTAAAGTCATCTCACTATCATTAGCAAACAGGATCAGTAGAAGAAAGAGTCAGTAGAGTAATCTAATAGCCAAAGGGTAGAATCTACAGAGTCATCTTGTTAATAATAGAAGCTAGGGTCAGAATAGTTATCTCACTATTAGAGGGAAGGGTCAGCAGAGTCATCTCATCATTAGAGGGAAGGGTCAGCAGAGTCATCTCATTATCATTAGAGGGAAGGGTCAGCAGAGTCATCTCATTATTATTAGAGGACAGGGTCAGCAGAGTCATCTCATTATAATTAGAGGTCAGGGTTAGCAGGGTCATCTCATTATCATTAGAGGGCAGGGTCAGCAGAGTCACCTCATTATCATCTCATTATCATTAGAGGAGAGGGCGGGGTCAGCAGAGTCATCTCATTATCATTAGAGGACAGGGTCAGCAGTCATCTGATTATCATTAGAGGAAAGGGTGAGTACATTCATTTAACCCCTTCCCGACATCCGACGGTATATCCCGTCCATGGGACCTGGGCCCCTATGCCCATGGACGGGATAGTACGTCGGGCGCGATCAGCGGCGCCCACGTGGTGAGCGCCGCTGATCGCGGCCGGGTGTCAGCTGATTATCACAGCTGACACCCGGCACAATGTGTCAGGGGCGGTCACGGACCGCCCCCGACACGTTAACCCCTTGCACACCGCGAACAAACATGATCGCGGTGTACCGGGAGTTAAAGGGAAGCATCGGCAGGGAGGGGGCTCCCTCCGTGCTTCCCTGAGCCCCCCACGGCAGCGCAATGTGCAGCGCTGCTGCGGGGGACTCCTTTCCTCCAGGCCCCCGAATCCAAGATGGCGACGGGGGCCTGAGGAAGCTGGCTTCCTCAGTGCCTGCAAAGCGCAGGCATGAGGAAGCCTTCTGCAGTGCCTGTGTCAGATCGCTGATCTGTCACAGTGATCTGTGATGTGACAGATCAGCGATCTGTCACAGGACAGTGATGTCCCACCTGGGACTATTTAATAAAGTAAAAAAAAAAATAAAAAAAAGTGTAAAAATAATTTTTAAAAAATCGCCAAATAAATTAGAAAAAAAAAAAAATATTCCCCCAATAAATCCATTTTTTGGAAATAATAAAAAAAAAAAACAATAAAAGTACACATATTAGGTATCGCCGCGTCCGTAACGACCCGCCCTATGAAACTGTCCCATTAGTTAACCCCTTTAGCGAACCTCTTAAAAAATAAAAATAAAAAGCGAAGCAAAAAATAATGATTTATTATCATACTGCCAAACAAAAAGTGTAATAACGCGCGATCAAAAAGACGCATATAAATATCCATGGTACCGCTGAAAACGTCATCTTGTCCCGCAAAAAACGAGCCACCACACAGCATCATCAGCGAAAAAATAAAAAAGTTATAGCTCGCAGAATAAAGCGATGCAAAAATAATTATTTTTTATATAAAATAGTTTTCATTGCATAAAACTGACAAAAACATAAAAAACGACCTAAATGAGGTATCGCTGTAACCATACTGACCCGAAGAATAAAACCGCTTTATCAATTTTACCGCACGCGGAACGGTGTAAACGCACCCTCCCAAAAGAAATTCATGAAACGCTGGTTTTTCTTCATTCTGCGTCCCAAAAATCGGAATAAAAAGCGATCAAAAAATTTCACGTGCTCGAAAATGGTACCAATAAAAACGTCAACTCGTCCCGCAAAAAATAAGACCTCACATGACCCGGTGGGTCAAAATACGGAAAAATTATAGCTCTCAATATGTGGTGATGCAAAAACTATTTTTACAATAAAAAGCGTCTTTTAGCGTGCGACAGCTGGCAAAAATAAAAACCGCCATAAATAGTAAATCAAACCCCCCCCCGTTATCACCCCCTTAGTTAGGGAAAAATAATAACATTAAAAAAATGTATTTATTTCCATTTTTCCATTAGGGTTAGGGCTAGGGTTAGGGCTAGGGGTGTGTTGGGGTAGGGCTAGGGGTGTGTTGGGGTAGGGTTAGGGCTAGGGTTAGGTTAGGGTTAGGGCTAGGGTTAGGGTTAGGGCTAGGGTTAGGGCTAGGGTTAGGGTTAGGGCTAGAGGCATGTTGGGGTTCGGGTTGGAGTTAGAATTGGGGGTTTCCACTGTTTGGGCACATCAGGGGTTCTCCAAATGCAACATGGCGTCTGATCTCAATTCCAGCCAATTCTGAGTTGAAAAAGTCAAATGGTGCTCCTTCCCTTCCAAGCTCTGCCATGCGCCCAAACAGTGTTTTACCCCCACATGTAGGGTATCAGCCTACTCAGGACAAATTGCAAAACAATTTTTGGGGTCCAATTTCTCCTGTTACCCTTAGGAAAATAAAAAATTGGGGGCAAAAATATCATTTTTGTGGAAAAAAATGATTTTTTTATTTTCACATCCGAGTGTTATAAACTTCTGTGAAGCACTTGGGGGTTCAAAGTGCTCACCACACATCTAGATAAGTTCCGTGGGGGGTCTAGTGTCCAAAATGGGGTCACTTGTGGGGAGTTTCAATAGTTTAGGTACATCAGGGGCTCTCCAAATGCACATGACACCCGCAGACCATTCCATCAAAGTCTGCATTCCAAAACGTCACTACTTCCCTTCCGAGCCCCGACGTGTGCCCATACAGTAGTTTTCTCCCACATATGGGGTATCAGCATACTCAGGACAAATTGGACAACAACTTTTAAGGTCCAATTTCTCCTGGTACCCTTGGGAAAATAAAAAAATGGTGACTAAAAGATCATGTTTGTGGAAAAAATACGAATTTTTTATTTTCACGCCCGGGCGTTATAAACTTCTGTGAAGCACTGGGGGGGTCAAAGCGCTCACCACACATCTAGATAAGTTCCTTAGGAGGTCTAGTTTCCAAAATGGTGTCATTTGTGGGGGGTTTCCACTGTTTTGGTACATCAGGAGTTTTCCAAACGCGACATGGTGTCCGATCTCAATTCCAGCCAAAAACGTCAAATGGCGCGGCTTCCCTTCCGAGCTCTGTCATGCGCCCAAATAGTGGTTTACCCCCACATGTGGGGTATCAGCGTACTCAGGACAAATTGCACAATAATGTTTAGGGTCCTGTTACCCTTGGAAAAATAAAAATTGAGGGTGAAAAGATCATTTTTGTGGAAAAAATATGATTTTTTAATTGTATGGCTTTATGTTATAAACTTCTGTGAAGCCCATGGGGGTTCAAAGTTCTCACCACACATCTAGATAAGTTCCTTAGGGGGTCTAGTTTCCAAAATGGTGTCATTTGTGGGGGGTTTCCACTGTTTTGGTACATCAGGGGTTTTCCAAACGCGACATGGTGTCCGATCTCAATTCCAGCCAAAAACGTCAAATGGCGCTGCTTCCCTTCCGAGCTCTGCCATGCGCCCAAATAGTGGTTTACCCCCACATGTGGGGTATCAGCGTACTCAGGACAAATTGCACAATAACTTTTAGGGTCCTGTTACCCTTGGAAAAATAAGAATTGAGGGTGAAAAGATCATTTTTGTGGAAAAAATATGATTTTTTAATTGTATGGCTTTATGTTATAAACTTCTGTGAAGCCCATGGGGGTTCAAAGTTGTCACCACACATCTAGATAAGTTCCTTAGGGGGTCTAGTTTCCAAAATGGTGTCATTTGTGGGGGGTTTCCACTGTTTTGGTACATCAGGGGTTTTCCAAACGCGACATGGTGTCCGATCTCAATTCCAGCCAAAAACGTCAAATGGCGCTGCTTCCCTTCTGAGCTCTGCCATGCGCCCAAATAGTGGTTTACCCCCACATGTGGGGTATCAGCGTACTCAGGACAAATTGCACAATAACTTCTAGGGTCCTGTTACCCTTGGGAAAATAAAAATTGGGGTGAAAAGATCATTTTTGTGGAAAAAATATGATTTTTTAATTGTACCGCTGTACGTTATAAACTTTTGTAAAGCCCTTGTGGGTTCAAAGTTCTCACCACATATCTAGATAAGTTCCTTGGGGGGTCTAGTTTCCAAAATGGGGTCACTTGTAGGGGGTTTCCACTGTTTAGGTACATCAGGGACTCTCCAAACGTGACATGGCGTCCAATCTGAATTCCAGCCAATTTTGCATTGAAAAAGTCAAACGGCGCTCCTTCCATTCTGAGCTCTGCCATGCGCCGAAACAGTCGTTCCCCCCCACATATCAGGTATCTGCGTACTCAGGACAAATTGCACAATAACTTTTGCAGTCCAATTTCTCCTGTTACCCTTGGTAAAATAAAAAAAATTGAACCTGAATTATTTTTTTTATGAAAAAAAGTTAGATGTTCATTTTTTTTAAATATTCAAAAAAATTCCTGTGACGCACCTAAAGGGTTAATAAACTTCTTGAATGTGGTTTTGAGCACCTTAAGGGGTGCAGTTTTTAGAATGGTGTCACTTTTGGGTATTTTCTATCATATAGACCCCTCAAAGTGGCTTCAAATGTGATGTGGTCCTAAAAATAAAATGGTGTTGTAAAAATGAGAAATCGCTGGTCAACTTTTAACCCTTATAACTTCCTAACAAAAAAAAATTTTGGTTCCAAAATTGTGCTGATGTAAAGTAAACATGTGGGAAATGTTAGTTATCAAGTTTTTTGTGTGCTGTATCTCTGTGATTTAAGGGCATAAAAATTCAAAGTTGGAAAATTGCGAAATTTTCAAAATTTTCGCCAAATTTCCGTTTTTCTCACAGATAAACACAAGTTATTTGAATGAAATTTTACCACTAACATGAAGTACAATATGTCACGAGAAAACAATGTCAGAATCACCGGGATCCATGGAAGCGTTCCAGAGTTATGACCTCATAAAGGTACAGTGGTCAGAATTGTAAAAATTGGCCCGGTCATGAACGTGCAAACCACCCTTGGGGGTGAAGGGGTTAAGTATCATCAGAGTACAGGATCAGTAGAGTCATATCATTATCATTAGAGGACAAGGTCAGTAAATTCATCTCACTATCATTAGAGGGCAGGGTCAGCAGAATCATCTTATTATCATTAGGGGACAGGGTCAGCAGAGTCATCTGATTATCATTAGATGATAGGGTCAGTAGAGTCATTTCAGCATCATTAGTGGACAGGGTCAATAGAGTCATCTCAGTATCATTAGAGGACAGGGTCAGTAGTCATCTCAGTATCATTAGAGGATAGGGTCAGTAGTGTCATCTCAGCATCAGAGGACAGGGTCAGTAGAGTCATCTCAGTATCATTAGAGGACAGGGTCAGTGGGGGTATCTCAGTATCATTAAAGGACAGGGTCAGCAGTGTCATCTCATTAACATTAGAGGACAGGGTCAGCAGAGTCATCTCATAATCATTAGAGGACAGGGTGAGTGGAGTCATCTCAATATCATTAGAGGACAGGGTCAGCAGTTATCTCATTATCATTGGAGGGGAGGGTCATTTCATCAGCAGACAACAGGGTCAGTAGTGTCATCTTGTCAGTAGAAGTAATGTTCAGTAGAGTCATATGATCATATGAGGGCAGGGTCAGCAGTGTGATCTCATTTTCATTAGAAAACAGGGTTAGTAGAGTCATTTCATTATCATGAGAGAACATGGTAAGCAGAGTTATCTGATTATCAGTAGAGGAAAGGGTCCCCCATACCATTTTAAAACTGCCGGGAATTTTACTTCCAAATCCTTCTCCGACCAATCATTGTCAACTCCAAGAACCCCACCCCCCCTCCAACCATGAACAGCCCTGACCACCTCAGGCTCGTGAGTGCCCCAAAGCCACCAAGGCCCTCTATATACCTTCTTGTATTGCCAATGCCCACAAGTCAATTCCAATTGAATTTAAATGAACCCCGTCATCGAACCAAAAATTACCGACACCCGATTCCAACTCAAAATGCCTAACACCAATACCCCCATTCCTAGATACAAATCCAGATACTGCTCGATTTAATTTCACCCTAGCCCTGTTAATCCCTTTGAAAGACCTCGCCTGTCTCCACTTCTTTCTGGGAACAACATCAGACCACACAGTCATCGCGTTCGGGAAAGACGTCCACAATCTCAGAAAGTCGAAACTTATGTCCCTGATCAATTCCCTCACCGGCCTGACCCCTAAATCATTACCACCCGCATGTATGACAAGAACATTGGGAGGTCTATCAAGGCGAGCGGACTTTGCAAATTCAGGGAGCACCTTGCTCCACACCATACTTCGAAAACCCAACCAACATATCATCACCTGCTCCCTCCTAAAGCCCAATTGCCTACCATCCGGCCTTGCGTCAGCTCGTTGCGCACCCCAATACACGTACGAGTGTCCAAATATCCAGGCCAGAAAGGGGTCGCCACCTGAAAAAACATAACAGAATATGGAAAACAAATCCCTTAGCATTCAACAACCATAATTAGAGTCGAACATACAATAAATAGCGATCTGACCTCCACCTGCCAATTCTCCTGATTACCTCGGCCCCCAAACCAAGACTATCAGCCTCCGACGCAGCCCCGATCCTAAAAGAATGGGACCCATACATATCCGGGGGGGAGGCCAAGCTCCAACAATCCCTTCTTCAAGGCCGCGATGAACTGAAAACAAGACAAATAGATACCATCCGCATGGCACAACAAAGGACCCACTCTACCTGACCACACGACCCAATACAACTCCAAACACCTCCGTGGGCACATTAGCGCCCCTTCGACTCGCCCCAGAACTACCCAGCTGCCTCTACCCAGTTGATCGGTTTTGGAACGTTGAATCCAAAAAACAATGCCCCCCGCCCAAAATTCCACATCTTTTGTCAACACCCCTCCGGCCGTGTCCCTTCTACGGGACACTACCTCACCGATTAGCATTGCTCCAAAACAGGCCAAAGAAAAAGCTAACCTAAACCATGCCAACTCAAACCCAGAAGTACAAATACCCTCCAAGACTCTACCTAAACCTTCCAACATACTGAACGAAATAGGCCTCCTTTTGTCACAAGTTTTATTACCCCTGCGAAAACCTCGCAACTCCTGTCTAACCAAAAATTGTTTCGTAACATCCGTCGATCCCTGTAATCTGAAACCGAATGCCAAACCTGCTACAAATTTGTTCACCTTAGCAGCGGACCAACCCCTGTCGGCCGCCTTTCTAATTAAAAACAATACCGCCAACATCTTATCCTCCTCGTTTTCCACCCCACCCCATTCTTACACCCAACTCTGCCATACTCGCAACGAGGATTCGTAGGCTGACCAGGTCTGGTTCGATACCGATTCCCGAATCAATCTTCCCGCTCTTCCGTAATCACTCACCACAGATAAGAAGGGCATTCCACACCCGAGGCATCCGCTCCTGACGCCAACTCTCGAAAACGCCCCCACTGAAAACGAGACAAAGAATCTGCTGTTGAATTTGTAACACCGGGCACATGCACTGTAGAAATCCCAGCATTCAACTCCAGACACCGAAGAACCAAAACCCTGACCAATCTGATCAAAGGGGGAGATGAAGCTGACAAACTGTTAATTACCGACACTACACTTGCATTGTCACAATGAAATCACACCCTCTGGTTCGCAAACATTGGACCCCACACTGAGACAGCTACCACAATGGGAAACAGTTCCAACAATGCCAAGTTTTTTGTAAGGCCCAACAACTTCCTTGCTTCCGGACACCGCCCCATGCTCCACTTCCCTTTACAGTAGGCACCGTAACCAGAACTGCCCGCTGCGTCCGTGTAGATCTCAAAGTCAAAATTGCTCAAGGTCTCCTGCATCAACGACCGACCGTTGTAGTTCCTTAAAAAACGCTGCCAAACCATCAGGTCCTCCCTATGCTCCTTAGTCAAGTGGACATAATGGTGCCGAGCCTTTACTCCAGCCAGAAGACAGGAAAATATGCGACCCATGGGCATAATCCTACAGGCAAAGTTCAATCTCCCCAATAAGGATTGCAACTCCTTTAATGTCACTTTCCGCAACTTCGCGATCCTATCAACTTCCTGTTTCAACAATGACAACTTGTCCTCTGGTAAACGACACTCCATCTTTTCCGAATCGATTACTATGCCCAAAAACTTATAACAGTCTTAGGGCCTTCAGTCTTCTCCATTGCCAACGGCACTCCAAAACGCTCCGCCACCCAAACCATGGCTGCCAACGCATTGCCACACAACAATGAATCCGGGGGTCCGATAAAAAGAAAATTGTCCAGGCAATGAATGATAGATTGCACGCCTGCAACATCCCTTACCACCCACTCCAGAAAAGTGCTGAATGCCTCGAACAGTGAACAAGAAATTGCACAACCCATCGGCAAACACCTATCGAGGTAGAAACCCCCATTCCAAAAACAACCCAACAGCGGGATACTCTCCGAATGTACCGGCAATAAACGAAAAGCCGATTCAATGTCGGTTTTAACTATCAGAGCCCCTGAACCATAACATCGCACCCACTGCACTGCCGTTTCAAACAAGGTATACTCGACCGAACACAACTCTTTATCAATACCATCATTAACTGACAACCCTTTTGGCTATGATAAATGCTGAATCAAATGAAACTTGTTCGGCTCCTTTTTTGGCACTGCCCCCAAAGGGGAAACAATCAAACCCACTACTGGTGCCGTGGGAAACGGACCAGCCATCCTACCCAATTCAACTTCCTTTTTCAACTTAGCATCCACTACCTCCGCATGCATCGTTGCCGACCGCAAATTTTTTACTGAAAAAAGAACCACATGACCGGGGGGGGAATCCTGAAGCCCTCAACAAAACCCTTCCAAATAACTTTGGCCTCCGCCCAAGCCGGGTACCTATTTAGAAAGGGGGCCATCTCTTGAATTCTCACCGGGCTCTCCCCCTTGACCGGTACCCACGTGTGGCTTACCCTTCCCCTTTTTGAAATATTTTGACGCCCTGTGAGAGCTCCCATTGCAGTGGGAGCACACGTGCTTGAACTTGCAGCTGTTCCCATACTTACACTGCTCGTCATTAAATTGCCAGCACGTTCCAGATTTCTCTTTTCCTCCCTGGATTGCCTGACCACCACTTCTGTATCCTGCCTGCTGATTGCCACTGCCGCCCCGCTCCCATGAAAGGACTGCCCATACCTTACTGGGGCCATCACCTTCAGCCACAACCCGATATCCTTCTGATCCCATTTTATCTCTGGCTGCATCGCCTTCCTCTGTCTAAACTGCTCATCGTATCGTAGCCACGCCTGACCCCCATAAATACGATGTGCCTCCCCAATAGTGTCTAGATAGCAAAACAGACCAGAACAATTTTCTGGAAACTTTTCACCTACGACACTCGCCAAAATAGCGAATGCCTGCATCCAGTTTACAAACGTCTGTGGAATCAGCTGCCACCTCCTCTTCTCCTCCTCTTTTTTTTTACTATCGTCCTTCTTCCCCTTATCTAAGTTGAATTTCTCCTACGGAAGGAGGGAGAATATCTCGATGTACTCGTCCCGCCAAATCTTTTCCTTCACCTCTTTCTTTAAATGGGCACCCAAAGGCTCCTCAAAGCACACATAAACCTCTCCCTTAGCCCTATCGTCCAGTTTTATCTTGTCACCCTTGTCCGTCTCTGTCAGAACCGAAACCGATACCCCTGCCGATGCCCTTCCGTCACACTCGACCGAGCGCAACGCCTCCCCTTCCGTCTGGGTGCCGGACCCCGTCCCACTAACCATGCCCCACCGGAGATGGGGCTGCCTCCCCAATTACCCCCCCTGCTAGTCTCCTCAAAATTTGTGACATATTGTTCAAAATATCCCGCAGCCCGGGCACTTCCGCCCCGCTTGGCCCACTACACCCCCTTTGTTCCCTGGCATCCCCTAGACTACCCCCACTCTCCTGTAATACAGTCTCTGCGGGCGACAAACACGACATGGAGCCATACTAACATAGCTGCGCGGGTGCTGTGTCCCCGCCAGCTGAATGTCCAGAGTCCCGACGTCCTCCACTATCCTGACGTTCGCTGCCCGAGTCAGTTCCATCCGACACTCTCTGCTGCTCCCAGCCCGCACCCCTGGCCTCCTCGTCACCATGGGAACCTGAGCACGTGACTCATGGCGCTCCATAGATCTCCGACCCGAGCGGGACCTGTGTCAATCCCCAGACCCGGACCGGCCTGTCTGGTTCGCAGCACCATCTGGCCGACTGCCAGACAGCTGCGCATTGCTCCCCGCCGCTCTCCCTGATGTGTATGAAGTGCTGGGGCCAGGCTGGACGTCCTCATACTGCCCACTCCTACCCGCTGTGATGCTCTGTCTGGCGCCCCATCTGGCAGACCCCTCGGAGTGGGTCTCCCTGGAAGCATCTGCCGTATAGATCGCCGTCGTCGTCCTCACCGTCGCTGCCTCCGCCTGCTTCGCTCCTCGCCGTTGCATCGCAGGCCTACCGCAGCCTGCTCCTGCACCTGAGGGCCTGCCTGGCACTGCCAAGTCCCGCAATGTTTCAACTCCAGCCCGTGACTTCCTCCCTTCCTGCCCGGCCTGTAGTTCCGGCGCGGCTCCCGCTCTCTGGCTTCCCACGCCCACAGGCCGGCTAGGCGGATTCCTGCCGGGACGGGCGCTGTGGGGGAAACTACCCTGGTACTCGCGCCTCCCGCAGAGTCCCTGGAGGGGCTCCGCAGCCTGCGCCTGCTGCGCGCCGTCACCTCCGGTTACAACCTCTCTGGGGGCCTGGTCCTTCTGCCCCGCTGGCTAGTTCCCGATCCGTCCGAAGCCCTGAGGAGAGAGGACAGCTCTGACTGAAGCCATCATCCCCTCCTGGACCGAGCCACGTCCTGGAGCCTGGACATGAGCGCATCCACGGTCTCCATTCTCTCAGTGCTGCCAGGGTGGGTCTTCAGTTTCCTTCTCCCTACTGACAAAAGCGGTTTTCCCGCACTTTCTCCCCACTACCCCAGGCCGCCCCCACCCAAAACTCCTCCCATACCCCGTCCCAGCCATTCAGGTCACCGAGGCCAGAGCAAATTTGAAAACTTACCCGCCCATTGCAGTCATGGGGGGCTTCCTCTCAGGCTGTGCCCTACCCCAGCCCCCATCTAGAAGTGGGTTTCAGACTGACTTCAAACGTTTGACTTCTCTCCAAGGTTCCATGAAAAAAAACCTACACATCACATTGAACCAAATGACAAACTCAGCTCTGCTACACCTCTGATTGCAGAAATTCTCTGTGCTGACTTTTATAATAGAAATTGATTTCTGACTTCCCGCTAAGCGCCTGCTTCAATACGGCAGCCGATCAGAAAAAGAAAAACTGCAGTGTAAAGCATAGGGGATTGACAAAGCTACAGGTGTCTCACTTCTGCGCTGGACATTATTAATAATAATAATAATAATAATAATAATCTTTATTTATATAGCGCCAATATATTCCGCAGCGCTTTACAGTTGAACAGTTTTAAACACAACAGTCATAAGTAACAACGTTAACAATACAATAATTAAAGCGAAATAAGACGACCCTGCGACATTAAAGGCACAGTCCTGGTATAGTATAAGCTGATTATTTTGCTGGGCAGCGGATGGATACAATGTATCAGATTTCAGCTATAAACTATCGATCATCACAACAAACCACAATCGTCACTTGGGGGATTCAGATTAAAATAATTGCTGCGCGGCGCCAATTACACGCTGTTTATATGGCGAACCTCAGAGGGGCTCTTACTTCCGAAAAGAGGCCTTGTTATTCAGACATGAGCAGGTTCTTGGGTTTTCTGTGCTATAAGTACAGGGTAAGAAACCCTCACATCATGGTCTAAGGGGGCAAATACCCCCTGGGGCCGCCAGCTCCATCAATGCCCTGATACTGTTCCGCTCCATAGTTATCAACTTTTACACGGAAACTTTTTCCTAAACTTTTTTCTTTCTTCCTAAAAAGTTTGCAAACTGTTTTTTTCCCAGGCATCCTTGTAACCAAAAAAGGCTGGCTCTTCTGGATATTTTGGGTTGTGGCCCTGGATCATTGTGACATCTCTTTTGGTGTCATGCTGCTCCATTTTCTTAATTTGTCTAAAACTGGAAAAAATATGTATGAGAAGCACTGATTTAGCAGAGCTGGGTTTGCGTGTTGCCACAACTCGTGGTGATATCATTAACATGTGATTTTACATACAAGACTGCAGCTGTTCCACAAAGCTAGACATGTTAGATGTAGCAGAGCTAATTTGGTCATGTTGCTCGGCTCTTGTAATATCACAATGTCTTATCTGTGGTTCTACAAACAGTAGGACTGACATCTTTATACAGACTTTAGCAGAGTCGAGTATGTTTTCCATACAGATGTAGCAGACGTGAGTGTGCTTTATCGTCAGATCTAGCAGAGCAGAGTATGCGTTATACACAGATGTAGCAGAGGTGAGTGCGCTTTTTGTACATACGTAGCAGAGACGAGTGTGCTTTATCATCAGATCTAGCAGAGCAGAGTGTGTGTTATACACAGATGTAGCAGAGGTGAGTGTGCTTTCTGTACACGATGTAGCAGAGGTGAGTGTGCTTTCTGCACATACGTATCAGAGACGAGTGTGCTTTCTGTACAGGATGCAGCAGAGGCAAATGTGCTTACTATACAGAAGTAGCGAAGCCTACTGTGCTTTTTATACAGACCTAGTAGTCGAGTGTGTTTTCTATACAGACATAGCGGAATCGAGTGTGCTTTCTATAATGACGTAGCGGAGCCGAGTGTGCTTTCTATACATATGTAGCGGAGCCGAGTGTGCTTTCTATACAGACGTAGCAGAGGTGAGTGTGCTTTCTATACAGACATAGCGGAGCTGAGTGTGCTTTCTATACAGACTTAGCAGAGTCTAGCTTGTGTTCTATACAGATGTAGTGGAGCCTAGTGTACTGTATAGACAGACGTAGTGGAGCCGAGTGTGCTTTATATACCGATGTAGCAGACTCGAGTTTGTTTTTGCAAAGCTATTTGCTGTAATGCATTATATATGCTACAAACAAATAGCTGATGCCATGCCGACAGTAATTTCTGCGTATTGCGCATTGTGCACACAGTGTCCGCTGTGCTGGGGGCTGGGGAATAGCAGAGCGTTCGTGTGGTTTATAGACTGCCTGCTGCGTCTTATTAAAGGGCGAGGAGATGGGGCTGATTTATCTCTCACATTCCCTCATTTCCCTATTAAACTGCCGCAGATCACACGTCGCCCCTTCCCCCGTCGCCCGCCAGCGCTATTTATTACGAATTAACAGATTGCAGCCAAATGAACAGTTCCCGTCCCCCCTCCATATTTACTGCCTGTCATCGGCGCTAATAAAGTAACTCACACATAACAGCATTATTTACTCATTTATTGGGATCTGATAGAAAAAATTTCCAACCAGTCCTGTCCTCTCAGTGTGGAGGGGAGAAATCTGCTGGTACTCTGTTATTCCTCCTGGAAATTAGACTTTACCAGTTTTAGGGGTGAGGGGTGGCTACGATCCCACTGATACTGTCCAATCAGCACTGACTGTGATCAGATACATTCTTCTTATCAAGGGAATGTAACAATTGTCAGTTTATTGATACATTTCCAGGAGGAGTAATGGAGGAACGACACAAGGTAGAGGCGCAAAAAGATGCTCCTGAATCATTATTTCATTAGGAAAACAATCTTCTATTCTGTTATTTCTAAACACTGTTTTTCGGTGATTACTTTGTATCTCCGTTCATACTGCACCCACACACACAAATGATACACCATTTGTAAGTTAAACTTGACCCCTTCAGCAAGAAAATAGCCAAACAAACCACACATCAATGATTTGATCACAAAATACAGTTTAAACATTAATTTCCATAAGCCTGCAGTAAGGAAAAATGACCTGCAGGTGGCACCACAGTACCCCAAAGCACACTGTGGAGGAAAGACAATTTCTGCACCAGCATAGAAGAGGGTTCTTCACGGTAAGAGCAGTGAGGCTCTGGAATTCTCTGAGGAAGTGGTGATGGCCAACTCACTGAATGAATTTAAGAAAGGAATGGATGCTTTTCTTTTGAGTAACAGTATAGAAGGTTACGAATAACAGAATATTATAGGTAGCTGTTGACCCAGCTTAGGGGATGGAATTTCTTTCCCTATGGAGAAAAAAGGCTTCTACTCTGTGGGGTTTTTGCCTTCCCCAGTATCAACAATGCAGAACAGCTGCACTAAAAATAGGCTGAACTAGATGGACATAAGGTCTTCCTTCAGCCTTCAAAACTATGTTACTATGTTACTACCACAAAGCTGCTAACAGACATCACAAACAAATCCAAACATTTACCTTGGGGGCTTTCCAGCTTGCCGAACTGCTTCCCCAGCCTATTTCAGGCAAATTGGAGGATTGCACACTTCACTGCAGGTGAGTCACATATGCAAGCACATTTGTAAACATGCACTGCCTATTGAATTGCACACTTGCTCCGTTCATACTCCACCCACACAAACAAATGATACACCAAAGCACACTACCACAAAGCTGCTTACAGACATCACAAATCCAAACATTTGCCTTGGGGTCTTTCCAGCTTGCCCAAGTGCTTGCCCAGCCTATTTCAGGCACATTGGAGGATTGCACACTTCACTGCAGGTGAGTCACATATGCAAACACATTTGTATACATGCACTACTTTTTTGCTGATTACTTCGCCCACACACACAAATGATATACCATTTGATAGGTAAACTTTCTCCCTTCAGCAAGAAAACAGCCAAACAAACCACACATTCACAATTTTATCACTAAATACAGTTTAAACATTCATTTTCATAAACCTGCAGAAAGACACAATGACCTGCAGGTGGCACCTCAATCGGAAAACATTTTTTGGCCTCTGTTTATCAAAACAATTTATTGTATTACCAATCTACATATATAAATGCCTGTCTGTGTTCATCAGCTCATGAAATACATTTACATGTGACCAGTTTGCTTTTTCTGAAATTGCCTGCACCCCCAACGACCAGTGTGCGAAAATTTAGCATGGGCCAAGCTAGTTATTTACTAAAAATCGATGTGTCAGAAGAGCGGACGCTACCCTTTAATGCAAATGACAATGCCCTTGAGTGTCATAACGCCCTGTCACATCGCTTGTTATTAACTGCCAAAAGATGGCGCAATATTCAGAACAGGACGCCAACGTTTAATGCCGATGCCAAAAAGAAAGTGACATTGAGCATCAAAAATCTATACATTCGCCAAGAGATCGTATTTCCCGGGAAACAAGTCTAAGAAACATTGAATCTCTGCACTGCAGTTCTGTCACTTGGCCTCTAGAGGGAGCCAAACATTTCACTGTTTTATGAATTGGGTTTAGCAAGTGCAGAAAATAAACCAAATGTTCACAGAGAGGACTGAAGTAGAGTTGAGTGAAACGGGTCGAAAAAATTCAAAAGTCGCCGACTTTTGCCAAAGTCGGGTTTCATGAAACGAAACCCGACCTTAGCGTGAGGTCGGCCACGAGGTCAGCGACCATCGCGCCAAAGTCGCGTTTCAAAAGATGCTTTTGCGCCCTTTTTCAGCCAATCAGGAAGAACGGACACTGTGGGCAACGTGATGACATAGGCAGCGGTTACCACCATGTTTGTGAAGGGCATGCAAGTGATTGGCTTGCTTTGTGTGGCGTCACAGGGGGTATAAAAGGGCGTGCACGCCGACCGACATCTTACTTATGCTGATCTCAGAATAGGGAGAGCTGCTGCTGATTCTGTAGGGAGAGTGTTAGTCAGGGAAGAAGATACCAAAAACTACTTCTGCTGCTAGCGATTTTGCCTGTACAACACACCAGTTACTGTGCAGTGCAAGGGGAGGCTATATTTTGGTGCATCAGCTCTGTTGGTTATTAGGCTGCCTTTTAAGGCTCCCTGATAGCTGCATTGCTGTGTGCCCACTGCTGAGCAAACTGCTTTTTTCAAAGCAATCAAAATTTTATAGTTTTGTCCTGGTGAGTTACTGAGCGTTCATTTTTTCACACACCGTACAGCGGTGTACGCTCCTCACACAGTACCGTGTACCGGCTGTTATCACGGCCAAATTGAAGCTATCTACGTGTGTGACTCTGTAAGGAAAAGTCAAGGAGTTTGTCCGTTCTTACAGACCTACACCTTATAGTTTTGTCCGTTTTTCAAACAGTTTAGTATATTTGCTGTTTGATTACATTCAAAACTAGAGAAAGACAGCGTGCGTCAGTCCATATACAAAAACACGGAGCTTGACAATTTTACATACACCGTACAGCTGTGTACGTGTACGCTCCTCTCTCAGTACCGTGTAACGGCTGTTATCATGGCCAAACTGAAGCTATCTGTGTGACTCTGTAAGGAAAAGTCGAGGAGTTTGTCCGTTCTTACAGACCTACACTCTAGGGAGATTCCAATTCTGCCCAATTCTATATACACCTTGTAGTTAGTCATACACTAGGCAATTTCTGCCTGTCACATTGCGGTGTAATCTGTCCTGGGCCTGAGACAATAGTTCAGCGTCCTCCAATCTACACTGAGATTCAAATTATCATCAATACTCTATACAGCTTTTGCCTTCTCATACACCAGACAATTTCTGCCTGTCACATAGCGGTGTAATCTATACTGGGCCTGAGACAATAGTTCAGCATCCTCCAATCTACATTGAGATTCAAATTCTCACCAATACTCTATACAGCTTCTGCCTTCTCATACACCAGCCAATTTCTGCCTGTCACATAGCAGTGTAATCTATACTGGGCCTGAGACAATAGTTCAGCGTCCTCCAATCTACAGTGAGATTCAAATTCTCACAAATACTCTATAGATCCTTTACCTTGTTTTACAGTACCATATAGCTGTTGTTATTTTGGGTACCTTTTTCAAAAAAATGAAGAAGTATGGTGGAAGAGGCCGTGGAAGTGGGCGGGGGTTGCCAGCTGGTCCTGATGGTGGTGGTGCTTCTGCTGGTTGTGGCAAAAGCACAATAGCACCTAAGGCAAGAGGTGGTGAGCCGGCGTCATTGTCTGGCTCCACAAGGCCTCATAGGCTCCCTTTTCTGGGAGTAGGTAAACCGCTTTTAAAACCGGAGATTCAGGAACAAGTTTTGGCTTACATTGCTGACACAGCCTCCAGCTCTATCACCTCCTCTTCTGAAGTTTCAAAAAATAAAAGCACTGCGTCGTCAGTGGAGGCTCCTGGTCAGTAACAACAACTTTCCTTGTGTCCTTCACCCCTACCAAAAGTGAAGGATGCGGCAGGCCACACTACAGATTACAACATGGAGCTCTTTTTTCATACCATGCCTGGGTTATCAAGTCAAATCGTGAATTCCCCAGTCCAAGATGAATCTGACATGGAGTGCACTGATGCACAGCCACTGCTAGATTTATCTGCTGGTACATTCACTCAGAGCACTACATTGTCCTCGCAGTGTACTAAGCCAGAATCTGACCCTGATGAAACTCAGGTGCCTCTTCCCGCATACTATACCACCATACACGGTGACACAGAGGAAGGTGCACATGACATTGAAGAGGAGATGATGGATGACCCAGTTGTTGACTCAGATTGGCATCATTGGGGGAAGAGGGTGCCGCTGCCAATAGCTCAGAAGAGGAGGAGGAGCATCCGCAGCAGGCATCGACATCGCAACAGCTGTTATCTGGCAGGCCCGGAGCAGTCCAAAAACGGGTTACAAAAAGCAAAAGAGTTGCAGGACAGCTAGGCCAGACGGTCAAATTAGCACAGCGTGCAAGGCCTCAAAATGTCTTCCATAGTAGGAAGAGTGCAGTATGGCACATTTTTGAACTAAATCCTAATGATCAGGCCAAGGTTATCTGTAAGAAGTGCGCAAAGACCTTTAGTCGAGGGAAAAATCTGAGAAATTTGAATACCAGTTGCATGCTTAGACATTTAACCACCATGCACTTGCAAGCGTGAACAGACTACCAAACCTCACGTACCACATATGCAACTGCTCCCAAAGAAGGTAGTCAGCAACGCTACATTGTTTCCCCCACTGTAAGCCCACCGTTTAGCACACCACCAGCAGCAAATGTTGAGGTGTCGTCGCAAGGCCAAAGCAGTCAGGGAATCACAATGTTATATCAACGAAAGACTGAATCTAGGCCATCAGAAATAACACCAACTTCATCACCATCATCAACCCTCTCTCAGTCCGCCATGTCTACCGCTAGTTCCACCATATGCAGCTCTCAAGTCCAGCTCACCTTACCAGAGACTATGAGTAGGACAAGAAAGTACCCATCCTCTCTTCCGCGTACACTGGGTTTGAACGCCCACATTGCCAAACTAATCTCGTTAGAGTTGATGCCCTACCGGTTGGTTGAAAGCGCAGGTTTCCACGAACTCATGGCCTACGCAGTTCCACGCTATGAACTACCCAGTCGCCACTTCTTTTCTCGCAAAGCCATCCCAGCCTTCCACCTTCATTTGAAAGACCGCATTGTCCATGCACTCAAGCAATCAGTGGAAAGGTGCACCTCACAACTGATGCATGGTCCATTAGGCATGGCCAGGGCCGTTATGTGTCCATCACTGCGCACTGGGTTCATGTGGTGGATGCAGGGTCCACAGTGGACAGCGGTGGTGGGACAGTGCTGCCTAGCCCACGGTATAGGAAACAATTGGCTGTAGGCGGTCGACCCTCCTCCTCCTCCTCCAGAAGCGAAAGCTCATCCACAGAGCGCAGTCGCACGAGCACTCCATCCGCAGCTGCCAGTGTTGCACTCGAGGTGTCCCCCTATCAATCAGCTAGTGTAAAGCGTCAGCAGGCTGTGTTGCAGATGATGTGTTTGGGCGACAGACACACCGCAGAGGTACTGGCCGACTACTTTCAGCGACAAACTGAGTCATGGCTGGGCAATCTACATCTTGAGGCAGTCAAGGTAGTTAGTGATAACGGCCGTAATTTTGTGGCAGCCATAGCCCTTTCAAAACTCAGACACATGCCTTGCTCCGCTCACACCTTGAACCTGGTGGTGCAGTACTTCCTCAATAATTATCCGGAGTTAACAGGCCTGCTCCATAAGGTTCAAAGACTGTGCTTGCACATCCGCCAGTCGCCGGTACACTCCAGTCGTATGCAGAAGCTGCAGCGATTGCTCCACCTTCCCAAGCACCGCCTAATTATCGACGTTGCAACAAGGTGGAACTCCATCCTGCACATGGCTGAGCGGCTGTTCGAACAGAGGCAGGCCGTAATGCATTTGTGGGAGGATACAAGGGCAGGCACTTTGAGGACAGACATATAGTTGACAGGTGTGCAGTGGTCAAAGCTGAAAGACCTCTGTAAAGTCCTTCAGTGTTTTGAGGAATGCACACGGCTGGTAAGCGCAGACGATGCCATCATAAGCATGAGCATCCCACTTATGCGTCTGCTCATGCAAACTTTGACGCACATTAAGAAGCAGGCGTCTGCAGCTGAGGTAGATGAGGAGGAAGAGGAGGAGGGAAGCCTTGATGACAGTCAGCCATTGTCTGCTCTGGGACCTCTCCTGGACAAGGTGGAGGAAGAAGAGGAGGAGGAGGATGATGATCGGGATGTTTATTTAGGGGAGGAGGATGCTTTTCGTGGGGCAAGAGAAAATGTTGGCGTGGCAAGGTCTGGTACAGGGTTTGTGCGTGACTGGAGGGATGTGGATTTGCCAGAAAGTGCTCCTCCACCCAGCACTCGCAGTGCATCATTGACACCGGGAACATTGGCCCACATGTCAGATTATGCCTTGCCTAAAAAGGGACCCCCGCATTGCCAAAATGATGAACGATGACGACTACTGGTTGGCCAGCATCCTGGATCCACGCTATAAAGGCAAATTCCAAAACATAATGCCACAGGAGAACCTTGACCTAATATTGGCTAACAAACAAGCAACTCTGGTAAACCGGTTGGTTGAGGCATTCCCAGCACACAGCAGCGGTGATGGTTCTCACACGAGCCGTAGGGGCCGGGGGCAGCTTGGAAGAGGTGTTCGTGGTGCACGCATCAGAAGTGGCGTTGGAGACAGGGGTTTCATGACCATGTTGTGGACTGATTTTTCAAGTCCAGCTCACACGACTGGTAATACTGCATCGATTGAAAGTGACAGGAGACAGTAGTTGTCAACTATGGTTACAAACTACTTCTCGTCCCATATCGATGTTCTCGAGCACAGGTCATTCCCATTTGACTATTGGGCCGTTAAACTGGACACCTGGCCTGAATTGGCACAATATGCCTTACAGGAGCTCGCTTGCCCAGCTGCAAGTGGGCTATCAGAAAGAGTCTTCAGTGCAGCTGGATCAATCCTGACAGAAAAAAGGACCCGTCTGTCGACCCAAAATGTGGATGATCTAACCTTCATTAAAATGAACCATGCATGGGTTTCCAAGGATTTTGTCCCACCTTCCTCTGATGACACCTAGGTTGCCAGAAAAATGACTTGCTTTAGTCCTTCTCTTCCTCGCACTTGCCCAATTTCGCCTTTTGCAGCAGCTGAATGTCTAACATCAATATATGCCATTTTGTAAACCTCCCTAACTGGGCTGCCTCCCCCCCATGGCCGGGGTCACCACCTAGCGCACCCAACCGTGCGAGTGCTGTTGCCCTGGACAGGTGGGTGGGCCGACTCTTGGGCCCAGTGCCAGTAGCGACACCCACGAGTGTGCCCCCCTTGCTTGGGCAGGGCTACAGGATTTGCAATGTTTACCTCTCCCTGCTCCTCCGCTTTCTAGTCTGGGCTGTCAAATCCTTCACTGGGACTGCCACTACAAATTTGTCGAACTGATAGATGATGGTTAAGACGTAGCTATGCCCTGTCCTGCTGGCCGGGCTCTAGCTTCAGATGATCAATGGCTTCCATTTCTTATGGACCTCGACTCACAATGACATGCAGTGGTGGTTTATCATCAGCTTTCACAGTTTTCCTACTCACAGACGCGTGACATTCCTGCGCACATTTTTAAATGTGCCCTCTCATTCCAATCCCATAGAATCGCCTACGGCCTGTGGCTTCTGTCTTTTGCACTCCAAAGTTACGTGACAGACCATGATAGGCAGTGAGCAACATGTTTACATCTCTCCCTGTGATTAAAATTTGATGGAGATGAGTAACGCTGATGGGATCAACGGTACTGCGATACAGCAACACTTTCTTCACAAAGTTATGTTTTCGCTGTCTCCACACACAAACTAATTGAGGGTCAGCATTGCCTCTGAGAATTGTGATGGCAGTTTTTCTCGTGATTGTTAATTCCTAGATTTCTGCAATCACTAAACTTTATGTCAGTAATTGTATGCATCTCATTTCCTATGTCGGAGAGGCTGGACTGTCTTACTGAGACAGAAATATATATGAAGATTTAAAAATACCACCAAAAGTGTATACTGGTGTACGCTTCAAAAACATTTCCTTTTTTCTACTTTTTAGATTGTTGTCTAATCCATACTGAGAACACGGAGATTTTAAATGTTTAAACTATGCTATATATACCTGCTATCCAGTGATAATGTACCATTTCTCACCTTTGTCCAATCACGTCTAATCCATACTGGGCCTGAGACCGTCTGAGCCTGCCTCCTGATTTATAGACATAGGTTTTTTATGTGTAAACTATGCTATACATACCTGTAATCTGGTGATACGTTACCCTTTCTCACCTTTGTCCAATCACATCTATTCCATACTGGGCCTGAGACCGTCTGAGCCTGCCTCCTGATCTATAGACATCGGTTTTTAATGCGTAAACTATGCTTTACATACCTGTAATCCGGTGATACGTTACCCTTTCTCAACTTTGTCCAATCACGTCTAATCCATACTGGGCCTGAGACCGTCTGAGCCTGCCTCCTGATCTATAGACATAGGTTTTTAATGTGTAAACTATGCTACATATATACGTGTTATCTGGTGAAGCTGTACCCTTTATTAACTTTCTACAATGTTGTCGAATCCATACTGTGCCTGAGAACGGCTGCCGAGCTGTTAAGCAAGCTACAGCACCTGTGGTTTGGACACGTAATTTTTTCATTTTGTCAGGAATGCCGGTTAGGCCTAATTCCGTAATTGCAGTTGACCTGCACTTACTGGGAAATCATCGTTCGCGGGGAATAATTGGAATCCCAGATCCCCATCACTAACGGTGTTCAGCGGGTTATCAGCACCTGTAAGCGACAAAAGCTGGTCCTTTCAGTGTAGCGAGCATGCAGCCCCGGACATGTACGGTAATGCTAGACCTGATATTGCTCGATCTCGCGTGCCAGAGCCTCGCGTTTCCCTCTAGTAAGCTTGACGCGTACCGCGGGGGCATGCCGGAGTCTCGGTCGTTAACGGAATAAAGCTGAGAAATCGCTAGCACAACTACAAACGGACATACCACACCACACACAGAAACGACAAAGCTTGCAATCTGTCCATCTTCTCTGTAGCTTGTATGGTTGTGGTTTCCCGGGTGGAGTCCAATTAAGCCACAGGCTCCACTCCTGGTGGTGCCCTTTTGGACATTCCTTTAAGGTTCAGCTTTGCAATCATACAGCCCCCGGAAACCAAACACTTTGCCTTCATGGACGCAGTTTGGAGGTTCGTGGGAATAACGCTGCCCCATCGGCAGTTGGCATAATTTATTAGTGGGCAATCCGACGGTATATGATCGTGTTCGATTTCAGAATTTTTTTTTTTTCTTTGGTTTGTATTTTACATTTTTATTCCAGCCTTTCTTGACTTCATAAGGGCAGGACAAGCCTATATCTGTGTCTCCTCCACCTCCTCCTTTTACTCCTCCACCTCTTTTCTTAATGTACTTGCCCTTTTCCATATGTTATTTTTGTCTTCTGAGCATTGTGCCTTCTTTGGGACAGGTGTTTTGTAATTGTTTTCTATGTGTTTGTATATGTTTGCCTGCCATTGTTTTGAATGGGGTTCGACGGTGTTCTTCGAACGTTCGACGAACATTCGACAAACTTGCCTCCTGTGCGACGAACCAAAACACTAGCGGGGTGGCTCAACACTACTCCTGTTATATAGACGTACATTGTTAATGTTTAAACTATGCTATATATACCTGGTATCTGGTGATACTGTACCCATTCTGCCAGGAAGTCCTCCTCCAACCAACACTCTAAGTGTATCATTGACACCTGGAACATTGTCCCACATGTGTGATTATTTCTTGCGGATCTTCTTGTTATATTGTGGTGTGATCCATCCTGAGCATGTGAGTGTCTATGGGTTACTCCTGCAATTTAGATGTACATTTAAAAATTACCCCAACACTGTATACAGCTCTACGCTTGTGATACATTACCCATTTACTGCTTGTTATATTCTGGTCTAATCCAAACTGACCAAGTGAGAGTTATTTTCTGACTGTGGAAATACTGAGATTGACAACAATGACCCCTACACTGTGTTCAGCTGTACTCTTCAGATCCATTACCGTTTTACGGCTTTTTATATTGTGTTGTAATCCATACTGAGCCTGAGAGCGTCTGTGTCTGCCTCCTTAAATATCTACGGAGATTTAGAATGTTTAAACTATACTATATATACCTGCTATCTGATGATACTGTACACTTTGTCTAATTTTTATATTCTTGTCTAATCCATACTGAGCCTGTGAGCGTCTCTGTGTGACGGATGTAATATATAGGGAGGTTGACAATTATCCTTTGACTGAATAGAGCTGTATGCTTCTGATACAGTGCCATATATCTGATGTTATTTTGGGTCTATTTTCTACAAAAGTTTGAAGTTTGGTGGAAGAGGCCACGGACGTGGGCGTGGGGGGGCCAGCTGGTGCTGATGGTGGTGGTGCATCTGCTGGTAGTGGCAAAAGCACAATAGCAGCTAAGGCAGGAGGTGTTGAGCCTGCGTCATGGTCTGGCTCCGGAACGCCTGGAATGATACCTTTTCTGGGAGTAGGTTAACCGCTTTTAAAGGCGGAGCATGAGGAACTGGTTTTGGCTTACATTGCCGAAACAGACTCCAGCAAATATGCCCTCCTCTTCTGAAGTTTCAAAAAATGCAAGCACTGAGTCATCAAGTGCTGGCTCCTGGTCAGGAAGAAACCCTTTCATTGTGTCCTTCACCCCCACCAAAAGTGAATGATGCAGCAGGCCACACTTCACATTAGTCCATGTAGCTCTTTCTAACATACCATGCCTGGGTTATCAAGTCAAATCGTAAATTCCCAAGTCCAAGATGAATCTGACATGGAGTGTGGGTGGCCAGCCAGGGCAGTGGGGTTAATTGGTACTGGGCCGGTGTCTCACAGGGATGTGTCACGGTGGTGGTGACCCGTTCCATGGCCCTGGGCGTCCATGCAAAGGGGTGAATTACGTTTATAGGTGAATGATACATGACGCCACCTGTCGTTTCTGATTAGATTGACCAGCGCTGCAGTGTCGCTTCTCTGGGACAGATGTTGTAGTGCAGCTAAGATGTAGAAGCCCTGCACAGGTAGGGCCGTAGTCGCAGGACAGATGAAAGAGTTAGCAGATGGTGTGCAGTGCAGGATGTAGCAGAGCCGTGCGCCAGGCGCAGGAGAAAGATGACAGACACAGTCATGCAGTTCCTTTACCTGTACTTGGTAAGTGCCGTCCAGAACCCAGAGTACAGATGGAGGAGTTGGTCAGCCTGGAAGCCAATTTGTAAGTCTCTCTCTGCAGATAGGTAGTGTGGCCTCCCTCCGTTCTAGCGCTTATCTGAGGTATTCGCAGTGTTGAGTTCAATGAAGTTCCCCCTGTTGACTCTCTTTTGGAACTTTCTCGTATGGCAGGCAGCCGTAGCCTTCTGCTTCTGGCTCCCACACGCCGATACTGGGGCCTCCGAGCCTTAGTTGGGTACAGAGCATTTACAACTGCTACTTCCTCCGGTTTTGGCTGCAGGAACGTCAGTGTCCTTACAAACTCTTTGACCGGAATCCGGACCATGCGCTCCAGCTAGGAGTGAGCCTTAACTCTGCTGATCCTCCAGCTCCCCTTCTCACGTCCACACATTTCCCCTTCCCTTCACAGACTGCCCTAACTTACCTCCTCCCGACCACAGAGAGCAGCTCCTCAGCAGTCAGGTTCAGAGGTCTCCCTGCTGGCCTGGAGTGGGAAATGTGTTGTGTGTTGGTTGAACTGCTAGAGAGATCCTTCGTTGCTCCCAAGCATGACATCACACTCCCTAGGAGGAAGGTAATGCCACTGTGGCGACCATACTCCTGGGGACGCCACAAGTGCACTGATGCCCAGCCACTGCTAGATGATTCTGCTGGTACATTGACCCAGACCACTACATTCCCCTCACACTCTACACAGCCAGAATGTGACCCTGAGGAAACTCAGGTTCCCCTTCCCGCATACTATACCACCTTACAAGGTGACAAAGAGGAAGGTGCAGATGAAAGTGCAGGTTCCTTGAGCAGGTGGGGGGCATACTCATGGGCGATGGCACAGGCACAGGGCCCCTCATAGTACGCAAAAGTGTCTCTGCCGGTGGGAGGGGAGGCACCCCCACCCACCCGCCGTCAGACACACCGCCAGACACCGCCGTACTATGAGGGGCCCTGTGCCAGTGCCGTCGCCAAGGAGTGGGCCCCCCCTGCTTGCTCCGGATCACAGCACTTGCAACGTTGAAATACTTACCTCTCCCTGCTCCACCGCCATGACGTCTTCCGCGTGTCCTGACAGTGATATTCTGATCAGAGAGCGCAATGGCATCACGTCTGTACGCCCTCTGCCTAAACAGCCAAGTGCAGTGAAATGGAAGATGGGGACGACGAGGAGTCCAGACTAGTACAGGGATTCCCTAGCGAGGAGACTTATTTAATTGTTTTCAATGTTGGGACAGCAATTTTTGGGGAGCACTATACTCTGGAGAATGATATATGGGGCCCACCATACACTGAAGCATTCCAAAGGTGGACATCAGACACTGGAGCAGCATTTACAGGGCCCATTATACACTGGAGCATTAGAAATGGGGCCCATTATATATGGAGCATTATTTGGGCCCATAAGACAGTGGAGCTTCATCCATGGGGACCAACATATACTGTAGCATTATGTGGAACTCATCATATACTGTTTCAAACATTATATGGGACCAATGATTCTGTATGGAGAAATATATGGGCCTCATTACTCTGTATGGCGCACTATGCGGTGGCCATAATACTGTATGGAGTTATATACTATCCGTTTTTGGAGCTATTGGAGAATTTAATATCGATATCAGTCATGAGATGTACTGTAAGAAGTGAAGTATTTTTCATTGTACTATACCGCTATTTCTCTGCCGTATCAGAGGACCATGAGTTGTGGTATGTGTTAAAGGAGCCCAGTGACACTCTTTGGCCCAGGGCCCACGAAAATCTGGAGCCAGCCCTACCCCCCCACAACTTTAGCCAAATAACCCCCATTTTTCAGTGCGTAACTATTATTATGAAGTAAATTAAGGTTGACAAGCTTAAGTAATAAAAATTGATGTTTTTGCCATTCAAATGGGCACTGTAGGTGTGTTTCCTGTCCTCCACTCCCTGCTGACTTTTCTTCCCCATTGACTTGCATTGGGTTTCGTGTTTCAGTCGGCCTTCGACTTCACAATAATCGGCCGATTTCGTTCGACCCGACTTTTGAGAAAGTCCGGTTTCATGAAACCCGACTCGACCCGAAAAAAGGCAAAGTCGCTCAACTCTAGACTGAAGTAATAGTGGGAGACTCTAGATTGTGATGGCGTAAAAATGCCTGAGATAATTTCAGGGGTAAGCTCAGAAAATTTGGCTGCAACTTTAAAACATTCACTGGAAGCTTTACTATATATTTAAAATCCCACCCAAAGGACTGAAAGGTAGTTCTGGCTACCCATACTGTAGCTTCTAGGTAACACACTGCTCCCCAAATGCAAGGAAATATTTTATTTCTAAACCTCAGGTTCCTCCAAAGTCTGAACTGGAACAGATAACCTCTGTGTGCGCCACCTAGTGGCCAGAAATCATGCTTCAAAGATGCAAAACTTCTGACCTCCAGGTATGACATCGCTACCTAGTGGCCAGAAATGTTTCAAAGATGGAAAATGTCTGCCCTTCGTGTAAATAACGCCTCCTAAGGTGAAGAATCGTTGGAATAATTTATTAAACCTGGTCTAAAGAAAAAGTGGATATCCAACAAAAAAGTGAAAAAAATTTTAAGGGTCTTTAAAAGTGAGGATTTTCAATTTGGTGGTCATGAGCAAATATTTCTGTTGTGATTCTGAAAAGTAAAATGTGTCGAGATCATTGCTGTACTGAACGCAGTACTTGTAAGCTTCATGTATAACACTGCCATCTAGAGGGAAAAAAACATTATTCTACAGGTATGAAATTCTCATTGCCTTCACGTATGACACTGCCACCTGGAGGCCAAAAAACATTTTGCTTCTAAACTATAGTCTTATTGCTGCTAGGTGTTACATTGCCACCTAGCTGCAATAATGGTGTACTGCGTGCTTTAATTCTAGCAGTGTGTGTGTCCTGAGTGTGTGTCTATGTATATGTGATGTGTGTGGTATACATCTATATATGTGGGTATGTATTTGTGTTGTGTACCTATGTGTGTGTGTGTCAGTTATGTGTGTTTTGTGTATATTTGAGTGTAGGGTATCCATGTATGCGATGTGTGTGTGTTTTATCTATATTTGTATGTTCTGCTGGGAGTGTATATATGTGTGTATGTGCTGCGTTGTGTAATATGTATACATATTTTGTATATCTGTGTTTTGTATGCATCGTATGTTTATGCATGTTGGTTGTGTGTTTTGTGTGTGTATGTTGTGTTTCTATGGATGTGTACGTATGTTGGCATGTGTTTGTATGTGTACGTATTTATGTATGTGTATGTTGTGTGTGCGATATGTGTATATGTTGTGTATCTATGGATGTTTACGTACGTTCCGTATTTGTGTGTCTGTTGTGTATCTGTGTATGTATGTGTTGTGTGTATGTGAACGTATTTATGTATGTACTAGCTGAAGAGCCCGGCGCTGCCCGGGCATAGTAACTAACTGTGGTTAGTTATAGCAAATTATAATTATCCTCCATCCCATAGTCCCGTGCCCATATACCCATCATACATATCCACGATCCCATAGGCCCGTGCCCATATACCCATCATACATATCCACCATCCCATAGTCGAGTGCCAATATACCCATCATACATATCCTCCATCCCATAGGCCGGTGCCCATATACCCATCATACATATCCACAATCCCATAGGCCCATGCCCATATACCCATCATACATATCCACCATCCCATAGTCGAGTGCCCATATACCCATCATACATATCCTCCATCCCATAGGCCGGTGCCCATATACCCATCATACATATCCTCCATCACATAGGCCAGTGCCCATATACCCATCACACATCCTCCATCACATAGGCCGGTGCCCATATAACCATCATACATATCCTCCATCCCATAGTCCCGTGCCCATATACCCATCACACATCCTCCATCCCATAGTCCAGTGCCCATATACCCATCACACATCCTCCATCCCATAGTCCCATGCCCATATACCCATCATACATATCCTCCATCCCATAGTCGAGTGCCCATATACCCATCACACATCCTCCATCCCATAGTCCCATGCCCATATACTCATCACACATCCTCCATCCCATAGTCCCATTCCCATATACCCATCATACATATTCGCTATCCCATAGTCGAGTGCCCATATACCCATCACACAGCCTTCATCTCATCGTCCCATGCTCATATACCCATCATACATATCCTCCACCCTATAGTCCCGTGCCCATATACCCATCATACATATCCGCTATCCCATAGTCAAGTGCCCATATAACCATCACACATCCTTCATCTCATAGTCCCATGCCCATATACCCATCATACATATCCTCCATCCCATAGTCCCGTGCCCATATACCCATCATACATTTCCGCCATCCCATAGTCCCGTGCCCATATACCCGTCATACATATCCTCCATCCCATAGTCCCATGCCCATATACCCATCATACATATCCTCCATCCCATAGTCCAGTGCCCATATACCCATCATACATATCCACCATCCCATAGTCCCGTGCCCATATACCCATCATACACATCCTCCATCCCATAGTCCCGTGCCCATATACCCATCATACATATCCTCCATCCCATATTCCCGTGCCCATATACCCATCATACATATCCTCCATCCCATATTCCCGTGCCCATATACCCATCACACATCCTCCATCCCATAGTCAACCATTATGACATCATAATGAGTGACTGTGCCAAATTTTGTGGCTGTAGCTGCGACGGTGCGGATGCCAATCCCGGACATACACACATACATACATACTGTGATAAAACACTCCGGGATCGCCTTTGCTGGGGTCAAAGGTCACGTGCGTTCAGCATGGAACTCAGGCGCAGAGCTGGGATTCGGGTATAACTGACACTGGGTCAGGTTTATTAATGGTGAAAGCAATGCATAAAGAAATAAAACATAAAACAAATCCTTGCCTGTCCGGCACTAACTAAACAAAGTACAACCTAACTACCAACTGGCGGGCTTCTCCCGTCCAGCCAAACCACAGTTGCAGTGGGCACTGCTCTCGCTCACGTGTGTCTCTCACACAGACAGGCTCTCTGTGTTCCCAGGCTGAGACACTCACACAACCACCTGGCATCCTTTTATATCCACCTCCCATTATTCATTAGCAAGCAGGTGCGATACTGACCAGACTAGGCCACATAGGAAAGGAATCTGGGCGAGATATACCTGCCCTCATCCACTATTCCCACATGATTCTCACATATCCCCCCCCTCTGCTCAGACCTCTCCGGTCGAGCAATGACACCCGCCAAACAGTGCACTCGGGACAGGGCATCTGCATTTCCCATCTGTACCCCTTGGCGGTGCTCCACCGTAAAAGTGTAGGCCTGCAGGGCAAGGAACCACCGGGTCACCCGGCTATTCCGTTCCTTGTTCAAGTGCATCCACTTGAGAGGGGCATGGTCCGTGATCAGCCTGAACTTTCGGCCCACCAGGTAATATTTGAGGGCCTCTAGAGCCCACTTAATGGTGAGGCACTCTTTTTCTACGACTGCATACCTTTGCTCGTGTTTATTCAGCTTCCTGCTGAGATAGAGGACTGGGTGTTCCACTCCGTCCCTCACTTGTGAGAGTACTGCCCCGATACCGGTATCAGAGGCATCCGTTTGTACCACAAACTCGCTGCGGAAGTCCGGAGTCACCAGTACGGGCTGAGAGCAAAGTGCCCGTTTTAGGCTATGGAAGGCTTCTTCAGCCGCTAAACTCCATTTAATCATGACGGAGTCTTTCCCTTTTGTAAGATCTGTCAGGGGGGTAGCGATGACTGCAAAATTGGGTATGAACCGGCGATAATAGCCGGCGATCCCCAGGAAGGCTTGCACCTGCTTCTTGTTGACAGGTTGTGGCCAGTCCTGAACCGCCTGAATCTTATCAACCTGGGTTTTAACAACACCCCTCCCAATTACATACCCCAAATACCGGGCTTCTTCTAGCCCGATGTGACATTTCTTGGGGTTCGCGGTTAGACCTGCCTCCCACAGGTCATCAATCACAGCTTGTACTTTCTGGAGATGAGTCTCCCAGTCCAAGCTGTAAATGACAATGTCGTCCAAATAGGCCGAAGCGTATTGCCTATGTGGCCTCAGGACTCGATCCATCAGTCTCTGGAAGGTCGCCGGTGCTCCGTGCAGTCCAAACGGCATATACACATACTGAAATAGACCTTCTGGGGTAGCAAATGCCGTCTTTTCTCTGGCAGCCTCCGCCAGAGGGATCTGCCAATACCCCTTTGTTAGGTCTAGGGTGGTAACATACCGGGCTTTTCCTAACCGATCTATTAACTCGTCGACCCGGGGCATAGGGTAGGCATCAAATTCTGAGACCGCATTCAGTTTCCTGAAGTCATTGCAGAACCGGATGGTGCCGTCCGGTTTAGGAATTAGCACAATCGGGCTGGACCAAGCACTGTGCGATTCCTCAATGACACCTAACTCTAACATTGCCTTCACTTCTCGGGAAACGGCTTCACGGCGCGCTTCCGGGATTCGGTAGGGCTTTACGTGAACTGTGACACCAGGTTCTGTTACGATGTCATGTTTCATTAGCGTAGTCTGCCCGGGTTTTTCTGAGAAAAACTTTTGGTTGTGAAGTAGAAACTGCCTGACCTCAGTCTTTTGCCGCTCCGAGAGAGTCTCTGCAACCTCTGCGAGCAGACGGGACGGGCCAGCTCCGCTGACAAGGCAGACCGGTCTTTCCAGGGTTTTATCAGATTTACATGATAAATCTGTTCAGGTTTCCGCTTACCTGCCTGGTATACTTTGTAGTTTACTTCACCAACTCTTTCCTTAATCTCAAAGGGGCCCTGCCACTTTGCCAGGAACTTACTGTCCACCGTGGGGACCAGGATCAACACCCTATCTCCGGGTGCAAACGTACCGATCTTGGCGCCCCTATCATAGATTCTTTTTTGGGCTCCTTGAGCCTGCATCATGTGTTCTTTGACTATAGGCATAACAGCCGCAATACGGTCCTGCATTTGTGTGACGTGATCTATCACCGTTTTAAACGGAGTGACCTGACCCTCCCAGGTTTCTTTTGCAACGTCTAACAGTCCGCGAGGACGTCAGGCGTACAATAACTCGAAAGGCGAGAATCCCGTGGAAGACTGGGGTACTTCCCTGATGGCAAAAAGCAAATACGGAAGTAAATAGTCCCAGTTCTTCCCATCCTTGTCTATCACCTTTCTCAGCATCTGCTTCAGAGTTTTATTGAACTGTTCGACCAACCCGTCTGTTTGAGGATGATACACGGATGTGCGTAACGGTTCGATTTGTAACAATCGGCAGAGCTCCTTCATTACCCTGGACATAAAGGGGGTCCCCTGGTCGGTGAGTATCTGTTTTGGTATACCGACCCGACTAAACACATGCACCAGTTCCTTGGCAATCGTCTTGGTGGCCGTGTTACGCAAAGGGATGGCCTCCGGGTAACGAGTGGCATAATCCAAGATGACCAGGATATGTTGGTGTCCACGTGCAGACCATGGAAGGGGTCCAACTAAATCCATCCCAATCCTCTCAAACGGGACTTCAATAATTGGTAGGGGTACCAAAGGGCTACAGAACCGGGGTTTAGGTGCAGAGGCTTGGCAGTCAGGACAAGACTCACAATATACACGAATATCGTGATGCATGCCTGGCCAAGCAAAACAGTGTAATATCCTTTCGGTGGTTTTCTGGACTCCCAGGTGACCTCCCATCACATGTCCGTGGGCCAGGTCCAGCACCTGCCGCCGGTAGGGTTTTGGCACGACTAATAGTTGCACCGTACCTTCCCCCTTTTTCTCTATCTGATAGAGTAAATCATTCTCCAGAACCATGTAAGGATATGCCAGCCTAGAGCCAGGTTCTACGGGTACCCCGTTTATCACTTTTACATTTGTCCTAGCCTGAGAAAGGGTAGGATCCTTTATTTGCTCGCTTTGGAAGTCATCTTTCTGAACTTCTAAATCTGGCAAACGGGGAGGTGGATGGCTGTCGGCCTCCTCCTCTTCCCCGGTCTCCTCCATATCACCCGCCATGACTGAAAACAGGAACTGCAGGTCATTTCCCGCAGACTCTTCCCCCGAGTCTTCCGGGGAGACCTCTTTCAGGGGTTCGGGACCCCCACGCGCCCTGGGAGAAGAATCATGTACACGATTACCCAAGGGCATCAACTGATTCTCCCACAATTGCCAGAAGTGGGGAAAATCCCGGCCCAGGATAACATCATGCAATAACGCCGGGACGAGTCCCACTTTATGTTGCACAGACCCATAGGAAGTAGTAATGCATATGACCGTGGTGAGGTACGAACAGGTGTCTCCATGCACACACGTTACAGAAAATTTGTCTGATGGTCCAGTCGGGGCTGACACCAGACTGGCCTTCACCAGAGTCACCACACTTCCCGAGTCTAACAATGCCACCACATTTTTGCCATCAACAGTTAAATCACACAAGTGTTTTTCCGCATCCTTTTGACCGGCATTCACACTCACTACCCGTGCAACCATAGACATGCGGTTTTTAGAGTCTGTGACGTCGCACTGCATGGGTTCAGTAGTGACCGGACAGTTCGCAGCAATATGTCCCATTTCTTGGCAGCGGAAACACCTAACGGGCCCCTTGCTTAGACCATAGTTCGTTACTCTCGGCCTCGCAGTGCGGGCAGTCCCATTTTCCTCCCCCACTGTCTTAGGGATTTTTCCATCTCCCCTACTCCCTGGAACAGTCTTACCGGTTCCACGTGGAGATGATGAAGAAAGAGGTGGGGTAACGTCGTCTCGGAGTCCTTCCGCCACAGAGTAACGTTCAACCAGATCCACCAGTTGATCTGCCGTCGTAGGATTTCCATGGCTTACCCACTTCCTCAGGGCTGGTGGTAGAGCTCTCAGGTACTTGTCCATGACGACTCTCTGGATTATCTCTGGCGCTGTCAGCACCTCGGGTTGTAGCCACTTCTTCGTCACGTGGATCAGGTCGAACATCTGTGACCGCGGTGGTTTATCCGGCTGATAAGTCCATTGATGCACTCTCTGTGCACGGACAGCGGTCGTCACTCCCAGCCGGGCCAAGATCTCGGCTTTCAGTTTGTCAAAGTCCTGCGCAGCTTCAGGCTCTAAGTCATAATAAGCCTTTTGGGCCTCACCGGAAAGAAACGGGGCAATCAGGCCGGCCCATCGTGCCTTCGGCCATTTTTCTCGTACCGCCGTCCGTTCAAACGTGGTCAGGTATGCCTCGACGTCATCTTCGGTCGTCATCTTCTGCCAGTACCGACTCACGTGAATCACTCTCGACTCGACTTCCAGGTTAACCTCATGTAGGCTTGCCAGGCGCTGCGCCACCTGCTGGAGAAGCGAACGATCGGTAGCTGTCATGTCCACCAACTCCTTCAGCTGGGCCATCATCACCCGATTAGCTTCTTGCTGGACGGCGGTGGACTGTACCAGCGCTTTCACCACGTCCTCCATGCTCATGCTTGCAACGCGATGCCCGCATTCTCCACCACAATGTGATAAAACACTCCGGGATCGCCTTTGCTGGGGTCAAAGGTCACGTGCGTTCAGCATGGAACTCAGGCGCAGAGCTGGGATTCGGGTATAACTGACACTGGGTCAGGTTTATTAATGGTGAAAGCAATGCTTAAAGAAATAAAACATAAAACAAATCCTTGCCTGTCCGGCACTAACTAAACAAAGTACAACCTAACTACCAACTGGCGGGCTTCTCCCATCCAGCCAAACCACAGTTGCAGTGGGCACTGCTCTCGCTCACGTGTGTCTCTCACACAGACAGGCTCTCTGTGTTCCCAGGCTGAGACACTCACACAACCACCTGGCATCCTTTTATATCCACCTCCCATTATTCATTAGCAAGCAGGTGCGATACTGACCAGACTAGGCCACATAGGAAAGGAATCTGGGCGAGATATACCTGCCCTCATCCACTAATCCCACATGATTCTCACAATACACACACATGAGCTTTATATATTACAGTTGTGGCCAAAAGTATTGACACCCCTGCAATTTTGTCAGATAATACTCAGTTTCTTCCTGAGAATGATTGCAAACACAAATTCTTTGGTATTATTATCTTCATTTAATTTGTCTTAAATGAAAAAACACAAAAAGAATTGTCCTAAAGTCAAATTGGATATAATTCCACACCAAACATAAAAAAGAGGGTGGACAAAAGTATTGGCACTGTTCGAAAAATCATGTGATGCTTCTCTAATTTGTGTATTTAACAGCACTTGTAACTTACCTGTGGCACCTAACAGGTGTTGGCAATAACTAAATCACACTTGCAGCCAGTTGACATGGATTAAAGTTGACTCAACTTCTGTCCTGTGTTCTTGTGTGTACCACATTGAGCATGGAGAAAAGAAAGAAGACCAAAGAACTGTCTGAGGACTTGAGAAACCAAATTGTGAGGAAGCATGAGCAATCTCAAGGCTACAAGTCCATCTCCAAAGACCTGAATGTTCCTGTGTCTACCGTGCGCAGTGTCATCAAGAAGTTTAAAGCCCGTGGCACTGTGGCTAACCTCGCTAGATGTGGACGGAAAAGAAAAATTGACAAGAGATTTCAACGCAAGATTGTGCGGATGTTGGATAAAGAACCTCGACTAACATCCAAACAAGTTCAAGCTGCCCTGCAGTCCGAGGGTACAACAGTGTCAACCCGTACTATCCGTCGGCGTCTGAATGAAAAGGGACTGTATGGTAGGAGACCCAGGAAGACCCCACTTCTTACCCCAAGACATAAAAAAGCCAGTCTGGAGTTTGCCAAAACTTACCTGAAAAAGCCTAAAACGTTTTGGAAGAATGTTCTCTGGTCAGATGAGACAAAAGTAGAGCTTTTTGGGCAAAGGCATCAACATAGAGTTTACAGGAGAAAAAAAGAGGCATTCAAAGAAAAGAACACGGTCCCTACAGTCAAACATGGCGGAGGTTCCCTGATGTTTTGGGGTTGCTTTGCTGCCTCTGGCACTGGACTGCTTGACTGTGTGCATGGCATTATGAAGTCAGAAGACTACCAACAAATTTTGGAGCATAATGTAGGGCCCAGTGTGAGAAAGCTGGGTCTCCCTCAGAGGTCATGGGTCTTCCAGCAGGACAATGACTCAAAACACACTTCAAAAAGCTCTAGGAAATGGTTTGAGAGAAAGCACTGGAGACTTCTAAGGTGGCCACCAATGAGTCCAGACCTGAATCCCTTAGAACACCTGTGGAGAGATCTAAAAATGGCAGTTTAGAGAAGGCACCCTTCAAATATCAGGGACCTGGAGCAGTTTGCCAAAGAAGAATGGTCTAAAATTCCAGCAGAGCATTGTAAGAAACTCATTGATGGTTACCGGAAGCGGTTGGTCGCAGTTATTTTGGCTAAAGGTCGTGCAACCAAGTATTAGGCTGAGGGTGCCAATACTTTTGTCTGGCCCATTTTTGGAGTTTTGTGTGAAATGATCAATGTTTTGCTTTTTGCTTCATTCTCTTTTGTGTTTTTTTTCATTTAAGACAAATTAAATGAAGATAATAATGCCAAAGAATTTGTGTTTGCAATCATTTTCAGGAAGAAACTGAGTACTATCTGACAGAATTGCAGGGGTGTCAATACTTTTGGCCACAACTGTAGATGTGCAATGTGTGTTGTGTATACATATTTACGTATGTGTACCGGTGTATGTTGTGTGTATGTGTATTTGTATGTCTTTTGTGTATCTCTGGATGTGTTGTGTATGTATGGATGTGTGAGTATGTACCCATGTACTGTATGTGTTGTGTGCGATGTGTGTACGTATTTATTGATGTTTGTTTTGTGTGTATGTTGTATATGTTGTGTGTCTTTGTGTTGTGTATATGGCTTGTGTGTCTTTCTAGTGTCTGAGTTATGTTTTTCTTTGTATGTCTGCATTGTGCTTCTATTGTGTGTGTGTCCATGTTGTGTTGTCTGTTGTGTGTGTTGTGTTGTCTGTGTTGTGTGTTGTTTGTGTGTGTTGTGTTGTCTTGTGTTGTGTTCTGTGTGACTGTGTTGTGTGTATGTGTTGTGTGTATGTCTGTGTTGTGTGTATGTATGTGTTGTGTGTGTCTGTGTTGTGTGTGTCTGTGTTGTGTGTGTCTGTGTTGTGTGTCTGTGTTGTGTTCTGTGTGTCTGTGTTGTGTGCACGTTTATGTTGTGTGTGTCTGTGTTGTGTGTCTGTGTGTGTCTGCGTTGTGTTCTGTGTGTGTCTGTGTTGTGTTTGTCTTAGTTGTGTGTCTTCTGTGTGTGTCTGCATTGTGTGTCTGTGTTGTGTATCTGTGTGTGTCTGCGTTGTGGTCTGTTGCGTGTGTGTGTGTCTGTGTTGCGTGTCTGTGTTGTGTGCATGTATATGTTACATAGTAACATAGTTATTAAGGTTGAAGGAAAACTTTAAGTCCATCTAGTTCAACCCATATCCTATCCTAACTTGCCCTAACATGTTGATCCAGAGGAAGGCAAAAAAAAAACCCCATGTGGCAAACAGTAAGCTTCACATTGGGGAAAAAAATTCCTTCCCGACTCCACATACGGCAATCAGACTACTGTAGTTCCCTGGATCAACGCACTATCAAGGAAACTAATGTATATACCCTGTAATATTATACTTTTCAAGAAAGGCATCCATACCCTTCTTAAATTTTAGTAGGGAATCTGTTGTGAATTCACTTTCTGGCCTACCTCTGGTTGCTGGTGAAAGTAGTGGAGATGGTTGTATTGACAGAGGGGTCGCGAGTTCTCTTTCCGGGCTCCCTCTGGTGGTTACAGGAGGTAATGGAGCTGATCTAATTAACAGAGGCCTGCCACCTGATAATGAGGAGGACGATTGGACATTGGGAGTTTCTGACTGGATTTAAGACAGCCGACTCCCTCTATCCCTGCTGGTGATTTTTTCCTGCCTCCTGAGGTCTTAGTTTACATCTCAGTCCCTGCATGCTCAAGCTAAGTGTTCTTTTGCTATTGTTCACATTTGATTTGGTTTTGTCTATTTCAGTTTTGTGTGGTCAGCCAGCCCCAGCTGGGGCTGTGCTGAATTTCCATCATTATGTTACTGTTTGTGCCAGTTTGTTTTTGACCCTTATTAGATTGGCCTCTCTTTGCTCTGTTTTCAGAATATACCAGAGTGCTGATATAGTGGGCGAAGTCTAGTGACTTCAGTATTTTTTCTATCAGACGTGTTGGGCATTTTTTGCAGGGTTTTTTGCGTGATTGCAGACAGTGTCTTTCCTTTCCTGACCTGTCTAGATAGTTTGGGCCCCATCGTTTGCTCAGCCTATTTTCCTACCTGCGTTTGTGTTTTCATCTTGTCTCACCGACAATATATGTTTGGGGACTATCTATTCCTTTGGGGTCTGCTCTGGGGCAGTTTAGATTTCCGCCTATCTCGCTTAATCACCTGTGTTGTGAGTTCATTTTTCCCTTCATCATTGAGGTCTGATGAACTCCCTCCTCTGGTGAAGGAAGGTAGTGAGACTGATTACCAAACACCTGGGCAGCTAGATGATAACTGGGTGGCTGGAATTGAGGACTAGATATAAGGCTGCCGACGCCCTTCTTCCTGGCTGGTGATTTTCCTGCTGGATTCTTGGAGACCAGTCTGATTCCTGCATCTCAAAGCATGCCAAAACATGGTATCCATCAGTGTCGGATGCTGATCTCCATGAGTTCATTCATCCTCCTCTTCATAGTCTTTTTACTAGGCATTGCTCCTACCAGCCAGTTTCCTACTCCACACTGATGAGGGGCAATACCCCGAAACAGCTGTATGTGGATGGATACCATGTTTTGGCATAGGTGGTTTCCTTCATTGGAGACTGCCCTTCCCGTGGTTGTTCCTTCCCGGGCAAAGACCTGGCTGGTCATTGCTTGCGTTGAGAAACACGTGATGGTGTCTCCGCGGCTTCTGTTTTGCATGTTTTACATATTTCCCATAAGGGATGGGGGCAGTGCTCTAGAATCACTGCGTTGAGAAACATGTGATGGTGTCTCCGCAGTGTCGGATGTTGATCTCCATGAGTTCATTCATCCTCCTCTTCATAGTCTTTTTACTAGGCATTGCTCCTACCAGCCAGTTTCCTACTCCACACTGATGAGGGGCAATACCCCGAAACAGCTGTATGTGGATGGATACCATGTTTTGGCATAGGTGGTTTCCTTCATTGGAGACTGCCCTTCCCGTGGTTGTTCCTTCCCGGGCAAAGACCTGGCTGGTCATTGCTTGCGTTGAGAAACACGTGATGGTGTCTCCGCGGCTTCTGTTTTGCATAGTCTTTTGAAGCCTAGCGACTTCAGGGCCAGTTTTTCCTATCAGTCGGTTGGCTCATTTTGATAGGGTTTTTTGCGGATGGCAGACAGCAGCTTTCCTATCCTGTCCTATGTAGTTAGCTTGGGCCCCATCATTTTCTCAACCTATCTTTCTATCTGTGTTGGTGTTTTCATCTTGCTTCACCGTCATTATATGTTGGGGGCTGCCTATTGCTTTGGGGTCTGCTCTGGGGCAGTTTAGTTTTTCCCCTTTCTGTCTTTAGGCTATGTAGCTCTTCGGCTGTGATCGAGGGGTCTAGGGCACCGTAGGAACCCCCCACAGCTACTGCTAGTTGTTGTGGATAGGTTCAGGGGTCTGCAATCCGATAGCTGCCAACCTCTCTGGTTTTTTTTTGGACTTAGCTGGTATTTTGTTTTTTCCTCCTTCGGTGACTCATCATAACAGAATCACCAGCCATACCGCAGATCCTAGGGTACTCAATAGCAGGAGAGAATTGTAAGGAAAAAAAAAAGGAAAAAGTGTCAGAATTTTTTTTTTTGTGTGCATATTTTTTCCTCTATATCTCTGAGGCCATAGGGGGAATTTTTCTCTCAATGGAGATGAAGCAATTGTCTGATCGTGTGGAGCAGCTCGCTGCTGAAGTGCAGGGAATTTCCGCCTATCTTGCTCATTCACATGCTGCTGAACCAAAAATTCCTACTCCTGATGTGTTTTTTGGGGATCGGTCTAAATTCTTGAATTTCAAAAATAATTTTAAATTATTTTTTGCCTTGAAGCCTAACTCGTCGGGGAACTCCGCGCAGCAGGTTAAAATTGTCATCTCTTTGCTGCGCGGCGATCCCCAGGATTGGGCGTTTTCTTTGAAACCTGATAATCCTATTCTGAATAATGTGAACGCATTTTTTCAAGCCTTGGGGTTGTTGTATGATGAACCTAATGCTATTGATCGGGCTGAAAAGACCCTGTTGGCAATAAGCCAGGGTCGGGATTCGGCAGAGTTGTACTGTCAAAAATTCCGAAAGTGGGCGGTCCATACTACCTGGAATGATGGTGCCTTGGCAGCCCTCTTTCGGAAGGGTTTGTCAGAAACTGTAAAAGATACTATGGTGGGATTTCCTGTTCCCTCTGGTCTTGACGATTCTATGTCATTAGCCATTCAGGTGGATCGGCGTTTACGTGAACGCAAAACTACACGAGAGATGTTGCCACCTGTTGAACAAATGTCTGAACCTATGCAATGTGATAGAGTTTTGTCTAGGGTGCAACGTCAGGAGTTCAGAAGGCGTAATAAGCTGTGTTTTTTTTGTGGAGATGCCTCGCATATTATTTCTGTCTGCCCTAAACGAGAGAAACGTTGTGTACACACGTTTTCTGTGGGTGGTGTTCAACCTAAGTTTCTTCTGGCAATTACTCTGATCTGCTCCCTGTCCACATTTTCCGCCAAGGCTTTTGTGGATTCAGGAGCAGCTCTGAACCTGATGGACTTGGATTTTGCTAAACGTTGTGGATTTCCTATGACACCTCTGCGGACGCCTATCCCTTTGAGGGGTATTGATGCTACTCCTTTGGCGAAGAATAAACCTCAGTTTTGGACCCAGGTGGTAATGCGGGTCGCCCCAGGCCATCAGGAAAATTGCAGATTTTTGGTGTTGCATAATTTGCATGATACCATTGTTCTGGGGTTTCCCTGGTTGCAAATCCATAATCCAGTTCTGGATTGGAAATCTTTGTCTGTGGTGAGTTGGGGTTGTCGGTGTGCCCTTAGTGATGCTCCTGTTTTCTCCACCTCTCCCCAGTCGCATGATGTTCCTGACTATTTGGCTGACTTTTATGATGTATTTAGTGAGAATGAGTCTGCGTCTTTGCCTTCTCATAGGAGTTATGACTGTGCAATTGAGCTGAACCCGGGGTGTAAATTCCCCAAGGGTCAGCTTTTCAATTTATCTGTACCCGAGCACGAGGCTATGCGATCCTATATTAAGGAGGCATTGGAGAAGGGTCATATTAGACCATCCTCTTCACCCTTAGGTGCTGGGGTTTTTTTTCGTGGCTAAAAAGGATGGTTCATTAAGGCCTTGTATTGACTATCATGCCCTCAGCAAAATTACTGTTAAATATCAGTATCCGTTACCCCTGATTTCTGATCTATTTTCCAGAGTTAAAGGTGCTTGCTGGTTTACCAAGCTTGACCTCAGGGGGCGTATAATCTTATTCGCGTTAAGCATGGGGATGAATGGAAGACGGCGTTTAATACTCCGGAGGGACATTTTGAGTACCTGGTGATGCCTTTTGGGCTCACTAATGCCCCTTCTGTCTTCCAGTGCTTCATGAACGAGATATTCCGAGACTTTGTGGATAAATTTTTGATTATCTATCTGGATGATATTTTGATCTTCTCCAAGAATTGGGACTCTCATGTGGAACATGTTCGGACTCTGTTCCGGATTTTGAGGGAGAATTCCCTGTATGTCAAGGGATCGAAATGCCTTTTTGGTTTACAGAGGGTTTCATTTTTGGGATTTATTTTGTCTCCGTCAACTATTGAAATGGACCCGGCCAAGGTACAGGCCATTTATGATTGGGTTCAGCCCACTTCTTTGAAGGCCCTCCAGAAGTTTTTGGGTTTTGCTAATTTTTATCGGAAATTTATAGCTAATTTTTCTGGTATTGCCAAGCCATTGACGGATTTGACTAGGAAGGGTGCTGATGTGCTGAATTGGTCTCCAGAGGCTGTTTCTTCCTTTCAGGAGCTGAAGCGAAGATTCACTTCTGCTCCGGTTTTGCGGCAACCTGATGTCTCACTCCCGTTTCAGGTGGAGGTGGACGCTTCTGAGATTGGTTCAGGAGCGGTGTTGTCCCAAAAAGATCCTGTGACATCTAAAATGAATCCTTGTGCTTTCTTTTCCCGAAAGTTCTCCCCATCCGAACGTAACTATGATGTGGGGAATCGGGAACTGTTGGCCATGAAATGGGCATTTGAGGAGTGGAGACATTGGTTGGAGGGAGCCAAACACCAAGTTGTGGTCCTTACTGACCACAAGAATTTGATTTACCTGGAGTCGGCCAAGCGCTTGAATCCTAGACAGGCTAGGTGGGCCTTGTTTTTCACACGTTTTGATTTTGTGGTCTCTTTTCTTCCGGGCACTAAGAATGTCAAGGCAGACGCCCTCTCTAGGAGTTTCCTTGCTGATTCTCCTGTTGTGACTAAGCCTGCTACCATCTTAGGCGAGGGGGTAGTTCTTTCTGCCATCTTGCCCGATTTGAGACGTGCTCTGGAAGAGTTTCAGGAGGACAAACCTGAGCGTTGTCCCAGTGGAAAGTTGTATGTTCCTGACCAGTGGAGGAAGAGAGTGATGTCTGAAGTTCATTGCTCTGCATTGGCTGGTCATCCAGGTATTTTTGGTACTAGAGATCTGGTGAGTCGGTCTTTTTGGTGGCCCGCCTTCTCTCGTGATGCCAGGAATTTTGTGCAGTCCTGTGGGACTTGCTCCCGGTCTAAACCTTGTTCTCGCTCTAGTGGCTTGTTGATGCCTTTGCCGGTGCCCAGGAGGCCATGGACCCATATTTCAATGGATTTTATCTCTGATATGCCTGTCTCTCAGAGAATGACTGTTATTTGGGTGATTTGTGATAGATTCTCTAAGATGGTCCATCTTGTACCACTCTCTAAGTTGCCATCTTCCTCTGAGTTGGTGCCCTTGTTTTTGCAACAGGTGGTTCGCTTGCACGGGATTCCTGAGAACATTGTATCTGACAGAGGAGTTCAGTTTGTGTCTAGATTTTGGAGGACTTTCTGTTCCAAGCTGGGAATTCAGTTGTCCTTCTCCTCTGCGTTTCACGCTCAGACCAATGGGCAGACGGAGAGAACAAACCAGACTTTGGAGTCGTATTTGAGATGTTTTATTTCCGCTGATCAGGATGATTGGGTTTCATTTTTGCCCTTGGCCGATTTTGCTTTAACTAATAGAGCTAGTTCTGCCACTTTGATGTCACCTTTTTTTTGTAACTTTGGTTTTCACCCTCGATTTTCTTCAGGGCAGGTGGAGCCTTCTGCCTGCCCAGGTGTTGACACTGTGGTGGAGAGAATGCACTAGATCTGGGACCAAGTAGTGGATAAGTTGTCTCTCTCCCAGGAAAAGGCCCAGCGGTTTTCCAACCGGCGTAGACCATTGGTCCCCAGTTTAAGGTAGGTGATATGGTTTGGTTGTCATCAAAAAATATCGCTATGAAGGTGGCTTCTCCTAAGTTTAAGCCTAGATTTATTGGACCTTACAAGATTTTGGAGATTATTAATCCGGTCTCTTTTCGGTTGGCTCTTCCTGTCACATTTAAAATTCATAATGTGTTTCATAAGTCCTTGTTGAAGAGGTTTGTTGAACCAGTAGTTCCTGTGGTGGCACCTCCTGACCCTATATTGGTTGAAGGTAACATGGAATATGAGGTAGAGAAGATACTGGATTCCCGTCTGGCTAGACGGAGACTCCAGTATTTGGTTAAGTGGAAGCGTTATGGTCAGGAGGATAATTCCTGGGTCTCTGCCTCTGATATTCATGCCGAAAGATTGGTGCGTGCCTTTCATCGGGCTCACCCGGATCGCCCTGGTGGCATAGATGAGGGTTCGGTGACCCCTCCTCAAGGGGGAGGTACTGTTGTGAGTTCATTTTTCCCTTCATCATTGAGGTCTGATGAACTCCCTCCTCTGGTGAAGGAAGGTAGTGAGACTGATTACCAAACACCTGGGCAGCTAGATGATAACTGGGTGGCTGGAATTGAGGACTAGATATAAGGCTGCCGACGCCCTTCTTCCTGGCTGGTGATTTTCCTACTGGATTCTTGGAGACCAGTCTGATTCCTGCGTCTCAAAGCTAAGTTTTTCTGCTCTGCTTTGTACTCTTCAGTTTTGTTTTTGTTTTGCCTTGTTTTTTGGGAGTTCTGCCATCCCCGGCCGGGGGTGAGCTGAATTCCATTTTTGTCTCTGATCTGTTGATCTTTTGCTCTGTCTTCAGAATATACCTGAGTGCTGATATAGTCTTTTGAAGCCTAGCGACTTCAGGGCCAGTTTTTCCTATCAGTCGGTTGGCTCATTTTGATAGGGTTTTTTGCGGATTGCAGACAGCAGCTTTCCTATACTGTCCTATGTAGTTAGCTTGGGCCCCATCATTTTCTCAACCTATCTTTCTATCTGTGTTGGTGTTTTCATCTTGCTTCACCGTCATTATATGTTGGGGGCTGCCTATTGCTTTGGGGTCTGCTCTGGGGCAGTTTAGTTTTTCCCCTTTCTGTCTTTAGGCTATGTAGCTCTCCGGCTGTGATCGAGGGGTCTAGGGCACCGTAGGAATCCCCCACGGCTACTGCTAGTTGTTGTGGATAGGTTCAGGGGTCTGCAATCCGATAGCTGCCAACCTCTCTGGTTTTTCAGGACTTAGCTGGTATTTTGTTTTTTCCTCCTTCGGTGACTCATCATAACACACCTGCTGTTGGACCAAAAATCCCTACTCCTGATGTGTTTTCTGGGGATCGGTCTAAATTTTTGAATTTTAAGAATAATTGTAAACTATTTTTTGCCCTTGGCCGAATTCGCGTTAAACAATAGAGCTAGTTCTGCCACGTTGATGTCGCCCTTTTTCTGTAACTTTGGGTTTCATCCTCGATTTTCTTCAGGGCAAGTGGAATCTTCGACCTGCCCAAGTGTGGACACTGTGGTAGACAGAATGCACTAATTTGGGACCAAGTGGTGGATAAGTTGTTCCTCTCTCAGGAAAAAGCCCAACGGTTTTCCAACCGGCATAGGACCATTGGTCCCTGGTTTAAAGTGGGTGATATGGTTTGGTTGTCGTCAAAGAATATTCCCATGAAGGTTGCGTCTCCAAAGTTCAAGCCAAGATTCATTGGACCTTATAAGATTTTGGAGATTCTTAATCCTGTTTCTTTTCGATTGGCTCTTCCACTTACATTTAAGATCCATAACGTGTTTCATAAATCTCTGTTGAAGAGGTTTGTGGAGCCAGTAGTTCCTATGGCAGAACCTCCTGACCCTGTATTGGTTAAAGGCAATGTGGAATATGAGGTAGAGAAAATATTGGATTCTCGTTTGGCTAGATGGAGACTCCAGTACTTGGTCAAATGGAAGGGTTATGGCCAGGAGGATAATTCTTGGGTCTCTGCGTCTGACATTCATGCCGATAGATTGGTTTGGGCTTTTCACCGGGCCCATCCTGATCGGCCTGGTGGCGTGGATGAGGGTTCGGTGACCCCTCCTCAAGGGGGGTACTGTTGTGAACTCATTTTCTGGTCTGCCTCTGGTTTCTGGTGAGGGAACTGTTTGTGCTGACAGAGGAGTCATGAGTTCACTTTCTGGGCTCCCTCTGGTGGTGGCAGGAGGTAATGAAGCTGATCTAATTAACAGAGATCTGCCACCTGATAATGAGGACGACGATTGGACATCTGGAGTCTCAGACTGGATTTAAGACAGCTGACTCCCTATTCCCATGCTGGTGATTTTTTCCTGCCTCCTGAGGTCTTGGTTTCCAGCTTAGTTCTTGTCTTCTCAAGCTAAGTTTTCTCTGCTAATGTTCACATTTGATTTGGTTTTGTCTATTCAGTTCTTGTGTGGTCAGCCAGCCCCGGCTGGGGCTGTGCTGAATTTCCACTCTTATGTTTCTGTATGTGCCAGTTTGCTTTTTGTCCCTTATTAGATTGGCCTCTTTTTGCTCTGTTCTCAGAATATGCCAGAGTGCTGATATAGTGGGTGAAGTCTAGTGACTTCAGGGTTTTTTTTGCTATCAGAAGTGTTGGACATTTTTTGTAGGGTCTTTTGGCGTGATTGCAGACAGTATCTTTCCTTTCCTGTCCTTTCTAGTTAGTGTGGGCCCCCTTCGTTTGCTCAGCCTATTTTCCTAAATGTGTTTGTGCTTTCATCTTGTTTCACCGTCAATACATGTGTGGGGGCTGTCTATTCCTTTGGGGTCTGCTCTGGGGCAGTTTAGATTTCCCCTTTTCTTGCTTTAGGCTTATTTCGTCCTCCGGCTGTGACGAGGTGTCTAGAATAATCGTAGGTATACTCCACGGCTGCTGTTAGTTGTGTGGTTAGGATCAGGGGTCTGCAATCCGCGTAGTTACCAACCTCTCTGGTTTTCTGTGACTTAGCTTGGTTTTGTTTTCCTCCTCGGTGACCCAATCATAACACATGTGTGTGCGAGGTGTACAGTGTGGAGCCGTGTGTGTACAAGGAATAAAAAGCGGAACCGTGTGTGTATGTGGTGTGTGGAGCCATATGTGTACAAGGTATATGGTGGGGAGCATACCTCCCAGCGAGACAGTCCCGATTTTGATAGAGAGTCTGCCTCACTGCCCCGGCTGGGAGCTTACTTTTCCCACGGACACAGGAGTACATGGCGGAGCCCCGAGGAACACTTTAAAATTCGCACATGACGTTCCACCGGAAGTGACGTGCTAGAAGCTGACCGGAAATTAGGTAATTTTGGGAGGAGATTGTAACGGAACCATGGAGGCACTTCAGGGAATGCTTCAGATTCATCATCGTGTCCTCCTCCAACACTGTAGACAGTGTCCTTTGACAGATTGTGTTCTTGATGCTATACGCTATGGTGAAGACTCTTACTTACTATATATATATATATGTGTGTGTCAAAGCCAGGGATCATTATACTACAGGCCTAAAACCCCATTCTGCCTCCATACAGCAGGATTACAGCAAACATTTGCAGACTGGTGAGTGATAACCCTGCTCCTTTGCATTGTAATTCAATTCATTCTATGCTGTTTATAAATATATTGCCTGAAGAGCCTGGCATTGCCCGGGCAAAGTAACTAACTGTGGTTAGTTATAACAAATTATAATGATTATCCTCCATCCCATAGTCCCATGCTCATACAACCTATATGTTTACTTAAAGGGAACCTGTCACCCCCCGCAGGCGTTTTTAAGTAAAAGAGCCACCTTGTGCAGCACTAATGCTGCATTCTGTCAAGGTGGCTCTTTTATTTAAGGTACCTTGCAGAGACTGCGGGGCTGGGAATCTCGGGCGCAGATAACTACTTCACATGCCCAAGATTCCTGCCCCACAGTGTGAATAAACCATAAGCGACTGCGGGGCCGCATCTCAGGCCGCCGACATCGTGACAGAGGACGGGCGACAGTAAACAAGATTACATAGTACAGCGAAGGCGCCAGGATTTGAAAATAAAGATTTGGAGGCGGAGACACAATGTAGGAATACATGAGTGATGGATGTGAGGCGTCTCTCTCAGATGGGGAAACACCTGCCCCCCTAACAAATATCAGATATGTCTGACCAATTTTAAAAACGATTATTTCTGTGGTGCAAGGTACCCTAAATAAAAGCGCCACCTTGACAGAATGCAGCATTAGTGCTGCACAAGGTGGATCTTTTACTTAAAAACGCCTGGAGGGGGTGACAGGTTCCCTTTAAATTTGTTGCAGTATTGGGGGGGGCCGGGAAGATTTCTTGCACAGGGGCCCTCTGCAGTCTGTGTCCACCCCTGCACAGTATTCTAAGTGTGGTCGCACTAGTGACTTATGTAGAGGTAAAATTATGTTCTCATGAGCATCTATGCCTCTTTTAATGCATCCCATTATTTTATTTGCCTTTGCAGCAGCTGCCTGACATTGGCCACTAAATGTGAGTTTGTCGTCCACCCATACACCCAGGTCTTTTTCAGTGACAGTTTTGCCCAGTGTTTTACAATTAAGCACATAATTATACATCTTCTTTGTTCTACCCAAGTGCATGACCTTACATTTATCCCCATTAAAGCTCATTTGCCATTTATCAGCCCAAGCTTCTAGTTTACATAAATCCTCCTGTAATATAAAATTGTCCTCATCTGTATTGATTACCCTGCAGAGTTTAGTGTCATCTGCAAATATTGAAATTCTACTCTCTATGCCCCCTACAAGGTCATTAATAAATATGTTAAAAAGAAGCGGGCCCAAAACTGACCCCTGTGGTACCCCACTGCTAACCGTGACCCAGTCCAAGTGTGCTCCATTAATAACCACCCTTTTTTTCCTATCCCTGAGCCAGCTCTTAACCCACCTACACATAGTTTCCCCTATCCCCATTGTTCTCATTTTATGTATCAACCTTTTGTGTGGCACCGTATCAAAAGCTTTCGAAAAGTCCATGTACACCACGTCCACTGCATTCCCTTGCGGAACTTACCTCTTCATAAAAGCTTATCAGATTAGTCTGACAGGAACGGTCCCTTGTAAACCCATGTTGATATTGGGTCATGAGGTTATTCTTCTCCAGATACTCCATTATATTATCTCTTAGAAAACCCTCTAGGATTTTACCCACAGTTGAGGTTAAACTTACTGGCCTATAATTTCCAAGTTCAGTTTTTGTCCCCTTTTTGAATATTGGCACCACATTTGCCATACGCCAGTCCTGTGGTACAGACCCTTTTATTATGGAATCTTTAAAGATTAAAAATAATGGTCTATCTATGACTGTACTTAATTCCTGCAGTACTCGGGGGTGTATCCCTTCCTGGCCCGGGGATTTGTCAATTTTAGTGATTTTTAGACACCGCCGTACTTCCTGCTGGGTTAAGCAGGTGACATTTAATGGAGAATTTTTATCACTGATTATGTTATCCATCATGGGATTTTCTTGTGTAAATACTGTTGATAAAAAGTCATTTAGCATATTGGCTCTTTCCTCATCCTCATCCACCATTTCACCCAGACTATTTTTAAAGGGGCCAACACTATCATTTTTTAGTTTCTTACTATTCATGTAGTTAAAGAATATTTTGGGATTATTTTTACTTTCTCTGGCAATGAGTCTCTCTGTCTCAATCTTTGCTGTCTTGATTTGCTTTTTACAGAATTTATTTAATTTTCTGCATTTATTTAATGCCTCATCACTACCTACTTGCTTTAATTCTCTAAATGCTTTATTTTTGTCACTTATTGCACCCCTTACAGCTCTATTTAGCCATAGTGGTTTCCTCCTATTTCTAGCATGTTTATTCCCATATGGTATATATTGTGCACAGGTCCTATTCAGGATGCTAATAAACGTCTCCCATTTTCTTTGTGTATTTTTATGTCTCAGGATATCGTCCCAGGTAATTGCACCAAGATCATCTCTCATCTGTTGGAAATTTGCCTTCCTGAAGTTTAGTGTCCTTGTAACCCCTCTACTACACATCTTATTAAAGGATACATGAAAACGTATTAATTTGTGATCACTATTACCCAAGTGACCCTCAACCCTTACATTTGATATGTGGTCTGGCCTGTTGGTTAATATTAGGTCCAGCAGTGCTCCCCCCTCTTGTTGGGTCCTGAACCAGTTGTGAAAGGTAATTGTCTCTCATCGCTGTCAGAAACCTATTACCTTTGCTGGAACTGCAGGTTTCGGTTCCCCAATGTATTTCAGGGTAGTTGAAGTCCCCCATAATAATGACTTCTCCTTGAGTCGCAGCTTCATCTATTTGCTTTATGAGGATATTCTCCGTTGCTTCCATTATTTTTGGAGACTTATAACAAACTCATATCAGTAATTTATTATTTCCCCCCCCCTCCCCTTATCTCTACCCACAGGGACTCTACATTTTCATTAGATTCATATATATTATCACACAGGATGGGTTTTAATGATGATTTTACATATAAACACACGCCTCCCCCTCGCTTATTTGTTCGGTCATTTCTGAACAGACTATAGCCCTGTAAATTAACCGCCCAGTCGTGGCTCTCATCCAGCCATGTCTCAGATATCCCCACCATGTCATAATTATGTTCCAACAACATTAACTCCAATTCCTCCATTTTTTGGCGAGGCTTCTGGCATTAGTATACATGCACTTTATGCAACTCTCTGTACCTCTATTCTTTCTTAAATTATTAACTGTTCTAACCCCACCCCCAATGACATTATTTGTGCCCAGGTCTCTATCTGCACTGTCTTCCCCTCCTATAAAATGAATACCCTCCTCCCCAGTCACTAGTTTAAACACTCCTCCAGCCTTCTAGCCATTTTCTCCCCCAGCACAGCTGCACCCTCCCCATTGAGGTTCAGCCCGTCCCTGGCGTAGAACCTGTAGCCAACTGAGAAGTCAGCCCAGTTCTCCAGGAACCCAAACCCCTCCTTCCTACACCAATTCCTGAGCCACTTATTAACCTCCCTAATCTCCAATTGCCTCTCTGGTGTGGCACGTGGTACAGGAAATATTTCCAAAAATACCACCTTGGAGGTCCTTGCTTTAAGCTTGCAGCCTAATTCCCTGAAATCATCTTTAAGGACTTTCCACCTACCTCTAACCTTGTTATTTGTGCCAATGTGCACCATGACCGCTGGGTCCTCACCAGCCCCTCCCAGTAATCTGTCAACCCGATCAGCGATGTGTCGGACTCGAGCGCCAGGTAGGCAGCACACCGTTCGACGATCCCTGTCTTTGTGACAGATTGCCCTATCTGTTCCCCTAATAATTGAGTCTCCCACTACCAGCACCTGTCTGGCCTGCCCTGCTCTCCTATTTCCCCCCTTACTGGAGCAGACACTCCTCCGGCTTTCAGAGAACATGCCTTGCTGCAGCAGTGCTACTCCTGCACTAACACTCCCCTCATCTGCCAACTTAGCAAACTTATTGGGGTGTGCCAGATCAGGACTAGCCTCCCTGGTGCTCTTCCCTCTACCCCGCCTTCTAACTGTAACCCAGCTAGCTGCTTCATTGTCCTGCAGCTCCAACCTAGCATCCCCCCTCATCTATCCCATTGAATGTCTGCTCAGTGAGCAGAAGACTCCTTTCCATATTGTCTATGGATCTCTGTTGCCGGCTGCACATTTAGATCCAGTATCTGGGCTTCCAAATGCACAACGTGCTCACATCTCGTACAGCAGTATGCACCCTTGACCGGCGGCTGGTCAAGGATTTCAAACATGCGGCAAGATGTGCACTGGATGGCATTGGCAATAGTGGAGCACATCCTAATGGGGATTGCACCAGACAAAAAATACCTCCCTTGGAAACTCCCTGAATCCAAAGTCACTGAATCACAAGTCACACACTTACCACTGTTCGCAGTTACGCTCAGGTCACACTCAGCTCATTCACACTCGCTCAGGCAGAAGATTTAAAGAGATTTTTTTTCACTTTTACCAGCAAACCACGCTGCTGCTCATTGCACTTCCAACTGTTGTGTGCACGTATATGTTGTTGTGAGTGTCTGTGTTGTGTTCTATGTGTGTCTGTGTTGTATGTCTGTGTTGTGTGCCTGTGAGTGTCTGTGCTGTGTTCTGTGTGTGTCTGCGTTGTGTGTCTGTGTTGTGTATCTGGGTGTGTCTGCGTTGTGTTCTGTGTTGTGTGTCTGTTGCGTGTGTGTGTGTTGTGTGTATGTCTGTGTTGGGTGTCTGTGTTGTGTGCACGTATATGTTGTGAGTGTCTGTGTTGTGTTCTGTGTGTGTCTGTGTTGTGTTCTGTGTGTGTCTGTGTTGTGTGTCTGTGAGTGTCTGTGTTGTGTATCTGTGTGTGTCTGTGTTATTTTTGTCTGTGTTGTGTGTCTGTTGTGTATCTGTGTGTGTGTGCGTTGTGTTCTGTATGTGTCTGTTGTGTGTGTGTTTGTATGTGCCTGTGTCGATCTTGATGCCGCGCGTCTAATATTCTGCAATAATTTGCCCTTTTCCCCATGAGATAACAATAGGGTGCGTGGTGACTGCAGATCTCCTCCTTAGTGATCTCCATCAGAGCAGCGATATGGGGGGAGATAAGAGGCGCTGACTTCTGAGGGACGCGTGCAGTAACACTTCGCAGTGAATTGCGCGCTGTGCGCTTGTTGACATTCTCTTATGGCAGCTGCATCTGAATCATTTATTAACGCTCACCAGAGAGTGCGGTGTCATGTAAGGAAGATGAGGGGGAAAAAAAAATCAAAGCAGGGAATCTGCTGCAAAATATATCACCGGACTTTCGTGGATGAACCGGGGCTGTTGCCTGGCAACTGTACCAAAGCTTTAATATTGCCGGATGGGGCTGTAGCCTTGGGGTTATATTAGTTTCTGCAACTGCAGCTCCATCCAAAATTTATAAAGAACCCAAGTAACAATCGTGTCTCCAGCATCTGCCTAAAACCGGCAGTAATAATACATCGCAGCCTAACATACGCCTTCAGCTATTCTGTAATGGCCATATGACAGCCCACATTCTAGAGTAACAGGAAAGATGCCTCACTGGAACTTTCCTACTTGGTCTAAAAGCTGCTGTTCTCCTGAATCCGGCAATGTTTCCTCTTGTTCCTGCGCCTCTCCGTTCCTGAGATATGAACCTTTCTTCACGTCATATAAATCTTGACCTTTTAGTCAAGTGGGTGTGACCTTCAACTCTTTCTGTGGGTGTGTTCTAGAAGAGCATGCCCGTTGTCTAAAAAGATTACATGGAAGATGAGGCCATATGTCAGGAACAGAGAGACACAGAAACCAGAGAAAAACATTGCCGGATTCAGGAGAACAGCGGTTTTTACAGGGGTAAAACATTTTTTACATATTTCTGATAATTGAACGATTCTCTTTCATCTCCATAAAGGATGGCATACCATGAGGGGGTTCAACCCATTTGACTTTGAATCCTTGGGGAAACAGGAATTTCAGTGCAATGTCTCCTTCATGGTGTTATTTACATGTCCCAGCTCTGGGGTCGGACTTTGCTCCCTTCTCCTATGGCTAGCTCTGTGCCGGTTTACTATGGTAACCTAGCAAACACTATTAGCATTATCTACCAAAACTTTTTAAGGCCTCCTCAGGCAGCTGCCTGAGTATTCAGGAAAGTATAGCACATTACTACCATTTGTTTTTTTTCAGGAGAAGGCTTCATCTTCCTCCAGACTTTGCTCCAGCCATCTGGTAAATTATCCTCCTTACATCTCCTAACTGCTCTCCCGCATTCTACATCCTAACTCAATCCTGGTGCTGGTCACACTTTCAGCTCTGCTGCAACAAGGTGCCTGACAAAGTTCATATCTGCTAATACTGGTGCTATTTACTCTATGCTGCAGTTCCTGATTGTATATAGGTCTCTGCTTGTCCTGTGGTTAACCATATGTTTGCTGCAAGTTACTGATTGTGTACACTTCTCAACTTCTCCTGTTCACTTCGCTTGTCCATCAGTCATTCTACATGTCATGCTGTCTTGTTCCTCGTTAATCCACATGCTGTCCATTTCCGCAGCATCAGCTTCTCCAGGCCGTGCTGTTCACCCTAACCTATGGCTTAGAGGCTCCACATTGGTGAGCCCTTAACACGCCCAATTTTGGGGGAGAATTGAACCCTTTCTTTAGTTTTTGTTTGTTTTTTTCGTTTGTGCCGAATTCTTCTTTTAATTAGCACTTTTTTTAAAAAGTCTATTGTTTGTGTTTGCTATAAGATGCCCAAGCGAGGTAGTTGTGGTTGAGCTTCTGTTCCCACTCGTTTTCGCATCCTACAGCCAACACGTGCCCCAGCCCTAGTGTACCGCTATGTGTGGGGCATCACACTTACTTCAGGGCCGCAGGCCTGTGCTGACTCCAGGAATCCTTCTTCTGGAACCAGGGCAGCAATCAATCAAGGAGACACAAGGTTCATAAAAACAACCAAACTTTTACTTGGTGACTTGAAGTATTTACAAGCAGGTATAGAGGATAAGGCCCAACAGGTTGTCCTCTTTCCCAGAGGTACCGGATACAACTTCATCTCTAGTTCTCAATACAAGTAGAACATCCCTTTTACTATCTTCTCTAGCTCTAGGGGATCTTCTCCTTTTGTGGCAGTATATCTGGATTCCCTCTTACTCTGGCTCTTAGGGTTTGAGTCCAATTCGCAGGCAGAATGCAACCCCGAGCCCCGACGTCCATCACGAGGTTCTCAGGCCGGCAAAATGGGACTCATGCAGAGAGGTTCTCTGGCAATCCACTGCCCCAAGGTTCGAGGCTCATGCTGTCCCTAGCAGCCCCTGACCTAAGCCTGCTGCTTATCACTGTGCACACCTCACTCTAAAAACTTGTCACTTCCTGAACTTGGCAATAAAGGCCCCGTTACATACAACGATGTCCCAGCGATCCCACCAACGATCCGACATGGATGGGATCGCTGGGACATAGTTAGGCTGATCGCTGGTGACCTGTCACAAAGACAGACTCACCAGCGATCAGGACCAGCGAGCAAGCTGGTATCTAGGGTAAACAGCGGGTATCCAAGAGTCGCGCGGCTCTTGGTTACCCGCTGTTTACCCTAGATACCAGCGTGCAGCGTTGCTGATCGTTGGTCTCCCGCTGCCACACGCAGCGATGTGTGCTGGCCAGCGGGAGACCAACGATCAAAAAATGGCCCAGGACGATCCTGCTCGATCAGCAATACCCGGCGGGGTGCCAGTCGCTGATGGATGTCACACACAGCGAGATCGCTGGAGAGATCGCTGATGCGTCACAAAATCAGCGATCTCGCTGTGTGTGATGGGGCCCTAAACCTCAGTTCCAATCTGGGCTGGCTGTTAACCCTCACACTGCCTCTATACCTGCTGTGTTACTGGACAAACTTAACCTTTCACCTACATTCTAGACAGTGACATCTTGTAACCGCTAATTGTTACTGCAGTCCACAGAGAAATTATAATTGTTATAGCAAAGAAATCACATCAGGAACAAAACATTATTCCCATTCAACACCACAGTAGCATTGATTTTAAAGAGAAGCTAAGTTTGGCCAAAAAATTCACTTAAGTATCTCCAATAGAGTGATTTTCACCCATGACTGTTATTATGGTGCCATTTCTGCACCACTTAGCAAAAACCAGAAACTTTTTAAACTAAAAAATTGCAATACCGGTCAAAGAAAAAAATAAAGAGCATTTTTTATTTTGCCTAAAATTTGTGAACTACATGCACCAATTAAAAGAATTTGGCATAAAAAAACTTCAACGAAAAGACAAAGCAGAAAAGTGACGTAAAAAAAATTGCAAATGATGAATTGGGCCGCATAGTCTTTCCACTACACAGGGGTGGTCCTGGCCATCCATTCAACATCATTCAAGTAAATGGAACTGTGCTCCAAACAGAATATAAATGCTAGCGTTAACCCTAGCCCTAACCCGAATATGAATGCAAGAATGCTAGCCCTTACCCTAGCTCCAACCCGAATATGAATGCTAGAATGCTAGCCCTAACTCTAGCTCCAACCAGAATTTTAATGCCAGAATGCTAGCCCTAACCCTAGCTCCAACCAGAAAATGAATGCTAGAATGCTAGCCCTAACCCTAGCTCCAGCCAGAAAATGAATGCTAGAATGCTAGCCCTAATCCTAGCTCCAACTCGAATATGAATGCCTGAATGCTAGCCCTAACTCTAGCTCCAACCAGAATATGAATGCTAGAATGCTAGCCCTAACCCTAGCTCCAACCAGAAAATGAATGTGTGGTGCCCCCAGGAGTATGGTCGCCACACTGTCTTTTCCTTCCTCCAGGGGAGGGTAAATGCCAGACTTGGAAGCAGTGATGGGTCTCTCCAGCAGTTAACCTAATGCATGCAACACAGTTCCACTCCGGGCCAGCAGGGGGAACTCTGAGCCAGGATTCTGGAGAGGAGTGTCCTTTGAGGGCCAGGAGGAAGAAGGGTCAGATAGTCTGCGGAGGGTGAAGTGTGCAGACGGGAGGGGCGAAGCTGGAGGTCGAGCTGCAGAAGGCGAGCTCCCTCAGCTTGAGAGCGCACAGAACTGGAGCCTGGTCTCCACGGTGGTACGGATACTGACGGTCCTGGCACAGATACCAGAGGAGTAGGAGGCTGTAAATGCCCTGCTCCCAGCAAAGACTTGGGACACAACAGCAATTGAATAGAGAGCCAGGACTGAAGAGAGGAGTCCCCGAGAGAGGCTACAGCTGTCTGTCATACAAGTATAGTTCTAGGAACATCTAAAGAGAGGCATTTCAGAGTAACTAAGTACTGGGGAGCTTCACACCACAAGGCGCTAGGAAGGAGACTGCACAGCCCTTCTGCTGAGAGAGAGAATCCTGATCTGCTTCCAGGCTAACCTGCTCCAACACCATCTGTTATCAGGACCCTGGACTGCATATACTTAGTAAAGGTACAGAAACTGCAACCGCTGTGTCTTGTCTGTTCCCTACGCTTCAGCACTGCTACATCCCCGTGCTGGTTACATCTACACTGCCCTGGGACTACAGCTCCACCTGTGGGGAGCTTTTACATCATTGCTGCACCCTACCATCAGTCCCAGCGGATCTGTATGCAGCGTTGGCCTAACACAATACTTGCCAAACACCACGGGTGGCGTCACAAACTATTCTACCATTAACTACATCCCCCATTGCTTGGGCGCCCAGGGCCACGGACCGGGTCACCGCTGGTGTGACAAATCCCCCCGACACCGGCCCGGTACTGAGTACCCCACAGCCCTGGGAGGGCGACCCAATTGCTAGAATGCTAGCCCTTACCTTAGCTCCAACCAGAAAATGAATGCTAGAATGCTAGCCCCAACCCTAGCTCCCACCAGAAAATGAATGCTAGAATGCTAACCCTAACCCTAGCTCCAACCAGAAAATGAATGCTAGCCCTAACCCTAGCTCCAACCAGAAAATGAATGCTAGCCCTAACCCTAGCTCCAACCAGAAAATGAATGCTAGAATGCTAGCCCCAACCCTAGCTCGAACCAGAAAATGAATGCTAGAATGCTAACCCTAACCCTAGCTCCAACCAGAAAATGAATGCTAGCCCTAACCCTAGCTCCAACCAGAAAATGAATGCTAGAATGCTAGCCATAACCCTAGCCCCAAACAGAAAATGAATGCTAGAAAGCTAGGCCTAACCCTAGCTCAACCAGAAAATGAATGCTAGAATGCTAGCCCTATCCCTAGCCCTAACCCCGACACCGGCCCGGTACTGAGTACCCCACAGCCCTGGGAGGGCGACCCAATTGCTAGAATGCTAATCCTTACCTTAGCTCCAACCAGAAAATGAATGCTAGAATGCTAGCCCCAACCCTAGCTCCCACCAGAAAATGAATGCTAGAATGCTAACCCTAACCCTAGCTCCACCCAGAAAATGAATGCTAGCCCTAATCCTAGCTCCAACCAGAAAATGAATGCTAGAATGCTAGCCCCAACCCTAGCTCCAACCAGAAAATTAATGCTAGAATGCTAACCCTAACCCTAGCTCCAACCAGAAAATGAATGCTAGCCCTAACTCTAGCTCCAACCAGAATATTAATGTCAGAATGCTAGCCCTTACCCTAGCTCCAACCAGAATTTTAATGCCAGAATGTTAGCCCTAACCCTAGCTCCAACCAGAAAATGAATGCTAGAATGCTAGCCCTAACCCTAGCTCCAACCAGAATTTTAATGCCAGAATGTTAGCCCTTACCTTAGCTCAAACCAGAAAATGTATGCTAGAATGCTAGCCCTAACCCTAGCTCCCACCAGAAAATGAATACTAGAATGCTAGCCCTTACCTTAGCCCCAACCAGAAAATGAATGCTAGTCCCAACCCTAGCTCCAACCAGAAAATGAATGCTAGAATGCTAGCCCTAACCCTAGCTCCAACCAGAAAATGAATGCTAGAATGCTAGCCCTAACCCTAGTGTGGTGCCCCTGAGGCTCAGTCGCCACAGAGGTACTGCACCTCCTCCTGAGGTGTGGTATCCCACCATCCAGGTAAGGTGGAGACTCCCGGCCCCACTCCAACACCCACACCCCACACCACAAAGTAGTGTAGCAAAGCACCTTCGGCAGCTCCCTGCTTGGAGTATAGCAAAGCACCCATTTGTGGCTCCCTGCTTGGAACACGAAACGTGCTGGGAGGTGGGTGGAGTTAGATGACACTAAAAGAGCGGGAGGAGTTGAGCAGAGAGGTCAGTTGTGGAAGAGGTCAGTTGGTTAGGGAGTTGGAGAGAAGAAGATCCCTGGAGAGAGGGATAGATGGATGGAAGTGCTGCAGCAGATCCCAGTGACCTGGGTCTGCTGGCACGGGAAAGGAAGAGACAGAGAGCAACACAGACTGAAAGCCTGATTTTCCATAGAAAGAAAGATTAGTACGGAATGTGAGGAGTAAAGGGAACAGAGGACGTGGGTTAGAAGAGAACCCTTCCTAGAAGTTCCAAGCGCAAGGCCGGGGCCCGGTCCCCGAGGTTGTATGGATACTAATGGTCCTGCAGCAGACACCGGAGGAATAGAAGTAATGACCACTTTATTCCCACACAAGACTTGGGGGCACAACAGCAACTGGATAGTGAGCCGGGACTTAGTAGCAAGGCATCCCCGAAGCAGGCTACAGCTGTCTGCCGTACAAGTAGAGTTCATAAGAACATCGGACAAGAGGAACTCCAGTGTAACTCAGTACTGGGAGTACTTCATTTAAAGGCGCTATAAGAGGAGACGTTCAGAAAGGCACATGTTGGTGGAGTGTTGGAAAGGAGTATTCCATCTGGCCTGGAGCCTGGAGGTTGAATGGGTCCCTGACCCGTAGGACACAGCACGGAGGCAGGCACCTGTTCGTACAACAGACTGTGAGTAAAGCTCTTTGGAACTACATGCCCTGGTGTCCTCCACTTATTCCCCGCGCCAGCCCGCCTAGCACAGCTGCCACCTTTGCACCTGACACTACACCATCTACGTGTCACTTCTCCTACACTGCCCTGGGACTCCAGCCTTGCCTGTGGAGGGCTATAACATCACTGCTGCACCACACCATCTGTCCCAGTGGATCTGTCTGCAGCGTCGGCTTACATCTTCATTGCCGAACACCACAGGTGGCGTCACGAATCACTTATAAACTTTCATCACCATAAGCACACGGAAACAACCCCTTTTACAATGGGCGCCCAGGGCCACGGGCTGGGTTACAGCTGCCGTGACATCTCCCATTGAAGCTCATCAGGCCCGGTACCGAGTACCCCATAGCCCTGGGTGTGAGGGCGACCCACTAGCTCCAACTAGAAATGAATGCTAACCCTAGCTCCAACCATAAAATGAATGCTAGCCATAACCCTAGCCCCAACCAGAAAATGAATTTTACAAAGCTAGGCCTAACCCTAGCTCCAACCAGAAAATGAATGCTAGAATGCTAGCCCTAGCCCTAACCAGAAAATGAATGCTAGAATGCTAGCCCTATCCCTAGCCGCAACCAGAAAATGAATGCTAGAATGCTAGCCCTTACCCTAGCTCCAACCAGAATTTTAATGCCAGAATGTTAGCCCTAACTCTAGCTCCAACCAGAAAATGAATGCTAGAATGCTAGCCCTAACTGTTGTGAATTCCCTGGCTCAGACTTCTGAGCCGCAGCTCCCCTTGCTCCCTTCGGTGGTTACTGAAGTTAGGGGAGCTGGCCAGATTGACAGAGGTCTGCCACCTGATGATGATGATGACGATTGGAGGTCTGGAGATACTGAGTGGAGTGTTTAAGTCTGCAGACTTCTTTCAATCCCTGCTGGTGATTGCCTTCCTGTGCATTCTGAGGTCTGATGTCTCCTGCCCTGATCCTGCATTGTTCAGCTAAGTGCTCATTTGCTAATCCTTTGAATCTGATCTGTTTTTGTCTCTCTGCTTGTTGTGCGGGTTCAGCTTGCTCCTCTGGGGGCTGTGCTGGACCACCGCTCCATATGTTAGAGCCTGTGCCAGTTTGTTCAGTCCCCTGTTATATTGGTCTCTTTTGCTTTGCTTCTAGTTCATACCAGAGTGCTGATATAGTATAGTGGGGGCGAAGGCGTGTGACTTCAGTGTTTTTTGTACATCAGATGTGTTGGATTTTTCAGGGTTTTTGCGTGATTGCAGACAGTGTCTTTCCTAGCTTCAACCAGAAAATGAATGCTAGAATGCTAGCACTAACCCTAGCTCCAACCAGAATACTAATGCCAGAGTGCTAGCCCTTACCCTAGCTCAAACTAGAAAATGTATGCTAGAATGCTAGCCCTAACCCTAGCTCCAACCAGGATATGAATGATAGAGTAGTCCTAGAATAATTTGCTTACAGTGACATCTCACAGTTATTGGAATGGATGCAGGTAAATATTATATTTTCAAGGTGTGATAAGAAAAGGGAACTGGATAATCCTGTTTTTGGTATCTGTAACTACATGAAATATTTACATAGCCTCAGGGTTAAAAGTTAACTTGTGACAGATTAAGCGCTCACTCAAGGTCTTCATCCAAAGTGAATTCAAGGGCTTTTCCATCAATAGCTGATCTATGGACCCTTTATGTTACTCCTATCATGCCTCATGGATTACGTTTGTGTTTTGTGTCGCCCCTTGTTGGTCACTACATTTGAACTGTGAAGAGTAATTGGGGAACTGAAGTCCTGAGCACCCGTCCTTATTTTCTGGCACCGTCATGTTAATGTTCAACTGCAGGACATGATCGGGGTGGTCTTCAAAAACGTTAAACCTTTCCTAATTCTTCTGCATTTCTGAACTGAGGAGAAAGGAGAAACTCCAGAAGGAAGAGTTGAGCTAAAACTGTCCTGGTTGAGCACTGGTCAACTAGGAGACCACGAATGAAACAGATTGCAGAAATTCAAAGATGGTCTTTATCTCTCTGCTCTTGTTCTCCTGTCTTACAAGCTGCATACAGATATAACAGAGAGGCGCATTCAAAACATTGGCAGGAACAATGCATGCTGGGATGTGAGGGAAACATAAGTTCCAGCTCCTATAGTGCTGGTAGAATGCTGGTGACGATAATTACACACTGAATAAGAGCATAAATATCAGAACAATTTCAGGACATATTAGAATTTGACAAATACATTTTCAGTAGAATAGAATGAGATGTACAAGCTGGTGATTCTTCCACCCAGGAAATTGCTAGAGGAATTATTCTGCAACATAATAGCTGCAGCTTCCATGCCTTTAGAATAACACGACAGAGGACGTTATGGGCAGGAGGTCTGCCTTGCATGGGTGCAGTGGGTACATTTGCAGGTTAACGATGCTGTCTGGCCACTGTACTGAAAGGAGAAAAAAAACTTCAGTCCTCCTATGACAAAGCCGCCGGCTTTCAGTCATGGCTGAGTACACAGTGAACGGCAGCTCTCAGCACGCCACCACAAAAGCCGGTGTTGCAGAGAATCTATGAATAGCGAACTGTCAATCAAAACGCCAGGTCGTGCTTACAGCCATTGCTCACAGTCCTGTGAGCGGTGACTGAAGCTGCTCTGTGCACCGGCCTCAATAACTGAAAGCCGGCGGCTCCTGCGGGGAATGAAGTTCATTTCCTCCTGATAGCCACATGCTTTCAGTATGGTAGCAGGACAGCATTGTAACTCTATACCTGAAGTTTAACAGCGATTGGCGACATGACGGATTCCCTATAGAACAACGATTATCAGAGAGGGTTGTGGCAACACTCAGTTTTTAAGTTGATGTGATGGAAGCAGAAAAATGAGCAAGCGACAGGAAACTTAGATGCCTCAGATGCCTGTGGACATAATAATACTTGAATTTCCTTGCACTTTCTGGGGTGATCTATTTTTATAAAATGGGATTCATGGAATGGAAACAATCTACCGATTAGGGGGCACAAAGTTCTTGCCTCGTTCCGGACAGCACAGGTTAAACATTTGTCATTTAAAACAATGGACGCTCTGTGTAATGTCTGGATATCAGGTGTCCACCAAAAAGAAATGCTCTACAGTCACTCTCCACTCTATACAATGCAGAGGCGTTCTGTCTGTTCGTTCCTCCACAATTCCCTAATATTCCTTTTTTTGCATGTACAGTATATTTACTATTAGACAATGAGGGTGGCGACATTCCAAAAAATATAATGAGCTCCTGTGATAACTTTTTACATCCCTACATATAATGACATTGATTTATGGACTTTCTATTTAGGTAATTCCCCAGAGTGACTTATAAAGTAGCAGAAAGTTGAAGCTTTGTTCTTTATTTGACTATAAAGTTTTAGATAAACCGGTTTTACACAGAAACTTCTGTAAATTTTAGGTCACATGTACATATATATATTTGTAAGGAGATAGACCGGACCTCGGGTACCTGCATGCTGCGCCCGGAACTAGAAAGGCTGCATCCTTTGTTCCTGGGGGGAAGCCTGAGTGGGGCGGACCTTCCCCTGAGCAAGGAGGACCTTCCTGGGGATGGAGAAGGGCAGGGAGAGCCAGAAAAGGGGGAGCGCAGCACCAGAGGCATGAAGGCAAAAAGTGCACAAAGTGGAACAGTCTGCCGCCGGAGAGGAGCAGCGCAGAGAGCAGTGCACAGAGAGGTGAGCAGCGCGCTCTGCTTCCTCCACCAGAGAGTACCAGTGTGGCGAAGGTCCATATAGAAGGAAACCCCGTCGCCTGCAGAGAGAGCTGTGCAGAGCAGAGTCCTGCAGAGCCATGTCAGCAGAGCAGAGCCATGCACACAGAGCAGATCTGAGCTGGGTGTTGCAGCAGCGAGAGAGAGAAGTGCTCCGTCCGGGGAGCACCAGCCCCACACAGACCAGTGACCGCTCTCGTCCGCCGCCAACCACGGGGACCAGGGAGAAAGAGACTGGCAGTTTGTGTCCGATTACCAACATAAAGCCAGGAACCAGACACTTCAGGATCGTGAGTACCGTGCGTGTGCCACCTAAAAGAGACCGGTAGCGTGATCGTAACCTACACCCTGACTGTGCTAGTAAATCTTGGCCTCAGACACTTGTGACTTGACTTGGCCTTCGTATACTTGCATGTTGTGAGCTCATCTGTTCATTCACCTTTTGTGTCCGAGGATCTCCCTCTTCTGGTGAAGGAAGGTAGTGAGGCTGATTTGGATGAAAGAAACCAATCACCTGATCAGGTGGATTGTGACTGGGTAACGGGAACTTCAGACTGGATATAAGGCAGCCGACGCCCTTCTTAGTAGGATAGGGTTAAGTGTAGGAGGGGCTGGCGGGAGTTAAGGTTAGATAAGAAGGGAAGTTAGTTCAGACGGGGCCAGGGTGCCCAAAGTGTCCACAAGGGCTATAGGCCCAGGACAGCTCGGCAGCCACGCAACGTTAAGCAGCGACAGTCAAAGTTATTCACGGCCACTGGACATCAATACAGTGGGCCAGAACAGTAGAGAGAAGATGTGGTGGCTCATAGCCTGGGCGGACGCTTTTAGGGCGGGAGTCAGATGGAATGAGGAGCAGAAAGATGCTGAAGCTTTGCAAGGAGCGGTACAGACAGGTCGGATGCTTTTCCAGAGGCAACCAAACCGGGTGGCGGATGATTTCAAGTCTGGGGCAAAACAGGCAGAAGGAATTGTCATCATGGCAAGGTTAGGCCAGGAACAAGCTGGGAAGCAGTCTAAGATGGTCTGGTCTGGGCACGTGCCATATAGAAGCATCAGCAAAGTAGGGAAAGCTGAGGAAGCAAGTAAAGATGAATGTGTATTCTACGATGTGCCAACTGTGGATATATTGTGTGAACTTATCAGTAAAGAAACAGTTCAAGTTACCATGGACTGTGTCTCAGTTACTGGGAGTCGCCTCGCAGAAGGGCCATCACTGCTTGGGAAGTGCCCAGGGGGACCGAAACCTGGAGACGCAGGTACGCCGAACATTGGATTGCAATTTTCTGTGTGGGAAGGCCGGGACACTGATGCTTTAATGTCTCTGACCGCGACTATAGTCCTGGCCGCCCCTTACATATTCAACATTACAGTTGTAGTCAGTGGAATAACTAGAGAAAACCAAAAGCAAAACACAAAACAAATATCCTGGAATAAAAAAGTAAAAAAATATATTGCAAAAATTGCATGAAGGTAGTAATAATAGTAACTTCTCATTTGTTTCATTGTGCATTCTGTGCATATAAGGGTGTGACCGCCCTGTTTCTGAGTTGGAAAATCCATCCTGTCTGGCCTATACTATTACTGGTGGTTCAGTCCCTCTGTCCTTGTTCACATTTACGTCACTTGACAAGTGGAAAGGTTTTAAATACAAAAGTTAGGACTGTCCCACAAGGGTTGCCGTGACGTGGCGGGATGGCTTCTACATTATTTTGCTCAAAATTATGTTAACTAAATACCCTTATTATTACTATTATTACTACCTTCATGCAATTTTTGCAATATATTTTTTTACTTTTTTATTCCAGGATATTTGTTTTGTGTTTTGCTTTTGGTTTTCTCTGTGTAAAGGTCATGTGTTCATATGCAATTACATTTTGCATGCACATTAATTTACTTTTTCTGCTCAGACCCAGTTTCTCAGTGGAATAACTAGAGTCTGATGGATCCTGGTGTAAAATTTGGACTTGGGACCCTTCTTTCATGTTGTTCAGATGTATGGACCCTTGTAGTGTTCTAGATCCTATAAAGAGGCGTGTTCACCATTCATGTAATAATATCCCCCACCCAGGCCATTTTCTGTAATAATGTCCCCCCCCAGCCTGGCCACTTTCTGTAATAATGTCCCCCCCCAGCCTGGCCACTTTCTGTAATAGTGTCCCCCACCCTGGCCACTTTCTATAATAAGGTCCTCTACCCTGGCCACTTCCTGTACTAATATCCCCCATCCTAGTACAATGACTCCAATCTTGGTATAATGACTCCCATCCTGGTACAATGACTCCCATCCTGGCATATTAACCCTAACCAGTATTTAATTGCAGTGCAGGGATCCGTCGGGTCATCTCTGCTGCAATCCACTTCAGCCGAATTTGCATCCTTGGGGTCAGTGGTTGCAGCGACCACGATCGTTATGCTCCTGGTTGTATGTAATAAATAATTCTTAAATAATTATATCCGAAACCGTACCGCCAGGAGACCAGAAGAGGTTTTCAGGTTCCTCCGCACCTCCCATTTTAGGAGGTTGTCTTGTCACTTTTTGCTTGTGGCTAGGAGGACACAATAGGGCACGTAAAGGGTTATTCCCATCTTCATAAATGGATATTGCTTATAAAAACAAGCACTCTTGTAATTGACTGTTTACTAATATTTACATCTATTCTTAAAATATTTACCCTTTTCTCTTCCTTTGTTTACTGCTTGTTACCTTGGATACTGACCACCGCTGCAGGAGAGCAGGACATGCACTGTGCTTGCAAGCTTTTTTTCCCATTGTAAAGCATTGTTTTGAAGCCGGTCAGGATCACGGGAGCGCGCTGTTACCGTCTTATCCTGTCTCGCTTCAGCAAAGTGCTGGCATCCTAGACAGCAGCGGTGGTCGGTCTCCAAGGCAATGAACTGCAAACAAAAGTGTTAATATCGCAAGAACGTCTGCAAATGGTAATAAGCAGTAAATGGCAAAAGTGCTTGTTTTTACACTTACTATCGGACAGTAACCATCTTCAAAGATGGAAAACCCTTTTGGGGCTAAACCAAACAAAGCTGTAAAGAAGAATACTATTTGGCTACATTGTTGCATTCCAATTTTTCAGCGCACACAATATTTAGTTTGCGTTTTCTACTACCCCCTGCTGATCAGTTAGAAAACCATCATGGTCCTGTATGTCTGTGAGCCATATCAGTTGGGCCATCAAGTCAGGCTACTGTTTTGTTTTGTTTTTTTCCATGGTGGTCCATGTTGACATGATGACATCAACACTTGCTGCAGATTTGCTGTCTGCAAATTCATGCTCCAAATTTCAACTCCTATCACATCCCTGTGGATGGAGATCTGAAGACTGTCGCCATTAGAGGGCGCTGTTCCTATTGACAGTCACCTGTAGCCACCTGCAGGTGACAGTACAAGAGTGGAGGGCAGAAGTGGCTGGAGAGCAATGCAGGTAAGATGGCTGAGCAGAGAGCAGCATCAGAGTTAGCAGAGAGCAGCATCAGAGTTAGCAGAGAGCAGCATCAGAGTTAGCAGAGAGCAGTATCTGGGTGAGCACAGAGCAGCATCAGGGTGAGCAGGCAGAGAGCAGCATCTGGGTGAGCAGAGAGCAGCATCTGGGTGATCAGGCAGAGAGCAGCATCTGGGTGAGCAGAGAGCAGTGACTGCTCAGCCAGATACTGCTATCTGCTCAGCCAGAGAGCAGCATCAGGATGAGCAGAGAGCAGTGACTGGCTGAATAGAGAGCAGCATCAGGGTGAGCAGAGAGCAGCGACTAGCTGAGCAGAGAGCAGCATCAGGATGAGCAGAGAGCAGCGACTGGCTGAACAGAGAGCAGCAGCAGGGTGAGCAGAGAGCAGCGTCAGGGTGAGCAGAGAGCAGCGTCAGGGTGAGCAGAGAGCAGCGTCTGGGTGAGCAGAGAGCAGCATCAGGCTGAGCAGAGAGCAGCATCTGGGTGAGCAGAGAGCAGCGTCGGGGTGAGCAGAGAGCAGCATCTGGGTGAGCAGAGAGCAGCATCAGGCTGAGCAGAGAGCAGCATCAGGCTGAGCAGAGAGCAGCATCTGGGTGAGCAGAGAGCAGCATCAGGGTGAGCAGAGAGCAGCGTCAGGGTGAGCAGAGAGCAGCATCTGCATGAGCTCAGTGCAAATGGATGAGATCATGTGACACCGAGCCCAGCAAATCAATCCCTCATCTATATGTAAAAGCAGCAGGTTCACAGTGATATAGAGAGTGCATCCACCTAAGAGATGGCAGAGTCACTTCTAGCCCTTCTCATGTTTGCCAAAGATGGAAGGAACAACATTTACTTAAAAGGAAAACAAAGCTATTGTGCACATGCTCATCTTCAGCCTATAAACGATGGAGGCAATCATTTGTCTCCTTGGTTTAAATGTACACAATTCACATTGGACTGGCCCACCAGAGGATGTTCCGCTGGGCCTCATGGTCTGCGCTAATGCCACCAGCAATGGACTGGCCCACCAGAGGACTAGTGGATCCTCCAGTAGCCTTATGGTCTGCATTCATTCCACCAGTGTTGGACTGACCCACTAGAAGACTGGATGATCCTCCGGTGGGCCTCATGGTCTGCGTTAATGCCACCAGCAATGGACTGGCCCACCAGAGGACCAAAGGATCCTCCGGTGGGCCCTTGCTGGCACAGCTTTGCAGCAGTTCATTTACTGTTTAGACAAAATGATATGCTGCCGATAAAGATGATTTCAAAGCAAGCTTACAAATCACTGCACCCGGCATATGACTATTTTGCTGATTTGTCAGGTGACTACTGGATTTTTGGGCTGGTCGATAGCTGGGAATAATCTTTCTTATGAATGCTCAGTCACCAATTATCAGTTTGACAAGACGGGAGACACAGATAAGGACAGACTCTGCTGTGAGGACCCCTTATCCATGGTGGGCCCTAAGAATGATTTTCTCTGAGTCCAAACTACTCCAGGCCGACGCTGCACACAATACATAGAGTTTTTGCTTTTATTTCAGCATCTATTATAAAAATATATATTCCAAAACCTCCCAATATACAATATTTATAAACTTCTGTAACTTTCTATATGTATAAATATATATTACTTCATGTATATTGCAGCTAGCAGTAAGGACTTTGTGTTGGCATCAGTCTGGACAGTTACTGACAGTCCTAGGGGTAAACACAGGGTTTTAGAGGTGAGTTTCCAAAGGTCCTCCACATTGGTCACTGAGGCTAGTGATTGACGACACTATATCTGGTGGTCTGGGACAGTGAGGGGGTCAGCTCTTGGGTATCCCCAGAAGACTCACTCATACTGTAGCAAAAGCTTCATAAATAGTACATCCTTCATATATGAATACTTCGTATCCGCAAAAATGGAAATGTGGAACGGGTGCAGAGGGGAAATGGAGGGGCTGCAGCATGAAAAGGGGCATGGAAAGCAAATTCTGTGCAGATATTAAGGGAGCACAGAGAGTCACACTTTTGATTTTATGATGCTCCATTTGGAGAGAAGATCATCAGCTGCATCCGAGAAGATAAGACTTTGACCATGGAAGGTCCATCGCTTGTCCATCAGTTTGATCAGGTTTGCTCCTATCAGCGGTTTTGGCTGTCCACCTCCATCTTTCATCCACTTCTGGATTAGGAAATGCCTCCTCTTAGTTCGTCCTTGTTATACTTGTGTGGCATGCTTGACTTTGGGTTTGCTTGGTGGAGGTTTGGGTGAAGGATTTCGAAAATATTCAGATGTGTTATCTCCAGAATTCTGCAAATTACAAAAGAATAAAGTTACATTGTTAAATTATTGCTCAGAAAGGAAACAGTCGAGGATCAAATTTTCTACATCTGTAATTTATAATAATATTACAAAAGGATGAACAACAAAGAAAAAGGTTTGGGCACATGAGAATGCTCCTCACTACACCATAGCTTCCATTATGGTCTCTAGTCAGTCTCCTTTCCCTTTTAGCAATTTATAAATATATCCCACTGCCTTTTTTTTCTTGCCAATCTTCTTCCCCTCTGGCAGTTATAAATATTATCCACAGTAAATTGCCTAGTCAGTCTCCTTCCCCTTCTGGCAGCGGTGTTATAATAATGGTTTCAATCTAAGAAGGCCTAATATCAGAACTCACCATGATATAGGAGCCAATAGAGATGTATGAATTGCAAAAATAATACACATCAACTTCCCTAGTCATCCAGCCATTGTAGAAATTGTAAATATAGTCCCAAGTAAGTTCTCAGTAAGTTTGCATTCCCTTCTGGTGATTATTAGTATAGCCACACCCTCCCCATAAGTTTCATAGTCAGTTTCCCTTCCCCTCTGAAGGTGTAAATATTTTCTGCAGTAAGATCTCTAGTCAGTCTCCTTCTCCCCCTTGCTATTGAATGCATAGAAGTTTCAAATATGATCTCCAGTAGATTCACAGTCAGTCTCCTTTGCCCTAAAGAAGTGGTAAATATAGCCCTCACATAAGTTCCACAATTATTTTCTCACCACACACCACCAGTTGTAAATACAGTCCTTAGTAAATTCTCTAGCCAGTCTCCTTCCCCCTCTGGCAGTAAGGGTACCGTTACACCTAGCGACTCACCAGTGATCCCGACCAGCGACATGACGCGGTCAGGAACGCTGGTGAATCTCTAGGTGGTCGCTAGTGAGCTGCCACTCAGGCAGATCTCACTAGCGACATCGCTGGGGACGCGGATCGCTACTTACCTGTCAGACGCGGCGATCCAGCGTCCTCCCGCCCGGCTCCACGCGTCGCTCGTCGTCACAGCAGGAAGCGCCGCAGGAAGTGGACGACGAGGAATGATCCAGCAGCTTCTCGCGCGATCAGCGATAACCAGCGGGGGAGCCGGTCGGAGGTAAGTATCACATGCAGGAATATCGCTAGCAATATCGCTGTAACGTCACAAAATCAGTGACTTTACAGCGATATTGCTAGCGATATCGCAGTGTGTAACGGGGGCTTTATAAACATAGTCCCTTTTAAGTTATCTAGTCAATTTCCTCCCCCTCTGGCAGCTGCACTTAGTGTCCCCAGTAAATTCTTTAGTCTGTCTCCTTCTCCCTCTGGCAGTTGGTAATTTATTCTTCAGTAAGTTCTCTATTCAGTCACTTTCCCCCTATGTTAGTCATAGTCATTCTCATTTCATGCTGGTAGCTTTAAATATAAACCCTCACAAGATTTCCAGTTAGTCATATTTCCTCCTTTCTAGCAGTTGTAAACATAGTCTTCAGTAAGTTCTCCAGTCAAGCTATTTTCTCTTTCAGGATTTGTAGTTATAGCCACCAGCAAGTTTTGTTCTCAGCCTCCTTCTCCCTCTGGCAGATATGTATATATAGTTCACAGTCAGTCTCCTTCCCTTTTGAAGTAGCTGTAAATATAATTCTCAGTATATTCCCTTTCTGTCATCTATAAATATAATTTCTATTATGGTCTCTAGTCAGTGTCCTATATAAATATAGACCCTGGCATTTTTCCTGGTCAGTCTCCTTCCCCCTTCTTGCAGTTGTAAATATAGTCCACAGTAAGCTGCCTAGTCAGTCTCCTTCCCTTTCTGGAAGCTGTGTTATAATCATGATATCAATGTAAAGAAGCTTAATGGCAGAACTCACCATGATGTAGGAGCCCATAGAGATGGACGAATTGCGGTACATGATGTTATTCAAGGTGAAGTACGCTGGGTCATCAGGTGACAAAGTTGCACCTGATACCTAAAGCAGAGGCAGAGTAAGCAAAACTCAGAAGGTATAAGAGATAATACACACTGGACCTCTTGGCGACATCTTACCGTGCGTAAAGCGTCTTTATGCAGATCACCTGGATTCTTCTCTTTTTTTCCTGAACGAAACAATAACATTAGTGAGGTCTGCTATTTGGGGGCTTCATCTATTAGAGGGGGCTACAAAGAGTATCTCCCTTCCTGGAGGATACCCACAGACTATTGATTGCAATGAGAACTGTGTAATACTTCTTTCCTCCTGTAGAGGTGCTGTGTGGAAATGAAACACTTTATGACAAATATGTTTACTGCAGGGGGAGATCGGGGCAGGAAAACAGTGATTGGCTATTAGCTCACCTTTCTATAAAAAGCGGAGAACCCCCAGAGGCTGTATGGGGTATTACAGCTCAGACCCATTCACTTCAATACAGCTGAGCTGCCATACCGGACACAAGCCAGGGATAGGGGTGACACTTTTTTTTGGAAGAAGGCAGACATGATTTTCTAATCCATGATCACTCTCCGGTAAAAATGTACTTTCTCTTTAAGACCCATGTGGTGCACGCCGCCATTATATCATGCGCCATTTCTACTATTTATTTGTGGACTCACCTTTCCTTCTTTTCCGTATACAAAATATCACAATGACGATCAGTGCAATGAGCAGTAACGCTCCGGCTACTGAGCCAATCACGATGCCAGCGATGGCGCCCGCGCTCAGCGGACTAGGACTGTCCGAGTCTACAGAGAACAGAGAAGGAATCATGGCGATATACAGTGTGTCCGCTCGCAGCCTGCGCTCTGATCGCTGCCGTTTTACTGCTCAATTGTAAATACAAGAAAAATAAAGTAAAAGATAAATTAAACAATTGTTTTTAAAAACATAAAGAAAATGCAAAGTTTGATAGGTTGTCCCACACTGCTTTGTTTCTAGTTTTCCTTCCTTAAATTTTTTTCACCATTGAAAACGTTTCTGTATATTGTACAACAAAAGGGAAGGTGTCTATCGAAACTACAACTCATCCTGAAAACACAAGCTCGGATATGGCTATGCCGATGTTTAAATAAAAATCTGGCGTGGAAAATGCAGAGGGGAAAAACTAAAGAACAAAAAAAAGGAACATGGCCTGGTTATAAAGGAGATTATTTATACTAAAGATATATATATTTTTGTAATTTTCATTTAATTTGAAGAAATGGGAAATCTCCCAGACCCCCTTTTGCTGCCAAGAGGAATGTGGTCTTAAGTCTGGGTCTGGTTTGTAGTCTGTATACAGGAGGGGTTTGGTTTGGGGTTTGTATACAGGAGGCCTGGTCTGGGGTCTGTATATAGGAAGGGTCTGGTCTGAGGTCTGTATACAGGAAGGATCTGGTCTGGGGTCCGAATATAGGAAGGGTCTTTTTTTTCGGGGTTCCGTAGATACGAAGGGTCTGGTCTGGGGTCCGTATACAGGAAGGGTCTGGTCTGGGGTCTGTATAAAGGAAGAATCTGGTTTGGGGTCTGTATACAGGAAGGATCTGGTCTGGGGTCCAAATATAGGAAGGGTCTTTTTTTCAGGGTTCCGTACATAGGAAGGCTCTGGTCTGGGGTCTGTATGTGGGGAAGGTGACTTGACGGACAGACGTGACTGGTAGAAGGAGGGGATGGTTTGTGCACTAGTGACAGAGATTGACAGGTTAGAAAGGTAACAGCAGGGAAAGACAGAAAAGGGAGTGCAGTACCGTGAAATGACCACAAGATGGCAGGGGAGAGTAGTACAGGACTTAACATCAGCTTAGGGCTTAGGAATCCGCTTAGTCATGGGGGGTGGGGAGATAGGAGCCCGGGTGGGAAATTCCCCTGTGAGAGAGGGGATAAATAGAAGAAGGCGGGGCTCCAGGAGAGTTTAGTCCCGGGAGGAGCTCAGAAGAAGACGGAGAAAGTGAGAAGAGCTCGGCCAGGGGGACAGACAAAGGAGAGACAGTCGGGGGGGCGGCCCTGACCCGACGGACTGCAGGACAGGCAAGGAGAAGAGGCAGCCAGGGGGGAGACCCTGACTCGACGTACCGCAAGACAGACGAGGCTCCGGGGGTACCGACTGGAAGACAATCTCGGGCAGGTGAAGCGCTGGGGGTAGATTGGTCTAGGACCGCCCCCAGTGAAAGATCCGCGAGGTGTGTTACTGTGACTGGAGCTGAAGAATAGGTACCCGGGCCTGGCGATACAGTGGTGTAAAGAAGCTGCGGTGCGTGTTTGGTGGTCGTCAGGAGGACGACAAGTAAATCCGGAACTGTTGCAAGTGGAAGCTGTCTCCGTCTCGTCTTTGCCTCGTCTGGTAAGCAGTGGTCCACCCCCCCCAAGCCCGGCCCCCCTACCACATTTGGCGTAGTCGGCAGGATCACCACCGCTAATACGACACCTTCCGCAGCAGGCCTGCGTTTGAAGAACCTAGAAGGACTTGGACTGTTCCTCTGTGGATTACAAGTGCCTGTGGATTACAAACACCTGTGGATTACAAATCGCTGGCCTGTGGATTATAATTTGGAGACTGTGTTCCGGATTCTTGCTTGTCATCGGAGGATCCGGGGTGGTACGAAAGCCAGACAACGGGCGGAGAAGAGGAGCGACTGCGGGGCCGTGGGAGTGGCCGCTGAAGACATCGCCAGGGAGCCTCCCCGCGGGATCCCCCAGCCTGGAGGCTAGGCCCGCCGGACGGCGGGGTGAAGAACAGAGGCTGCGGGAGCCGTGGGATGACGTGTCGGAGGCCGCAGCACTGGGGAAGGTGAGAGTTCCCCCGGCTCTGCCAGCGGCTCCGCATGCGGCCCCCACCACCCGGCCGCACCGCGCGGCCTCCTGTGCTCCTTGAGGCTCGGCCGCGGAGGACTCGGCGGCCTCCGCCGGGCTGATCGATGCCCCTGCTCCCGTCCCCGAACCACCCTGCCCGGCGGCGCCATGTCCGGTGTCGCCGGTGCGGAACTGCCACGTCCCCGAACCACCCCGCCCGGGGGCGCCACGTCCGGTGTCACCGGTGCGGAGCCAGCCCGTGGCCCACATTGCTGCGTTCCCCCTTTCAGCAGCGGCCCCATCCATGAAGCCGGCCGCTACTCTGGCCCCATCTGCAACTCCAGTTGCGGCCTGCTCCGCGGCCGCCCCTGGTTCGATCGCGGCACTGGCCGCGGCCTACTCGGCGGCACCCGTGGCCGCTTCTGCCTCGCTCATGGTTCCAGCTGAGGCCTGCTCACCGATGTCCGCGGCCGCCTCTGCCGCGCGCCATGCCGCAACTGCGGCCTGCGCATCAAGGTCCGTGGCTGCTCCGGCCCTGTTCCAGATTGCGGCTTTGGCCGGGTCATCGGGCTCTGCCGCCTCTGCAGAGCCGTCTGCTAATCACGCTAGCAGGCCCCAGCTTCGCCGCTCCGCTTCTCATCGGTCCACGACCCTGGTCCCTCACCTGCGGTTGGAGCTGCAGGAGCTGGGGGCCGGACAGAGCGAAGCCACCAAGTCAACAGAAATGAGAGAGTCCACGCCACCACCGGTGGTGGACTGCTGGTTCCCAAGCGGAGAACTGGCGCGGAACGCGCGCCGTGGATCCACTTTCGGCTCCTTCTATCCCTTTTGACTCATCTCTCAGGAGGGAAATGGCCCCTGAGCCCTGGGCAAAAAGAACACTCAGGGCTCGGGAACAGTCGAGACATCCCGGGAAACTCATGGCTGTGAGGTTCCCCTGCTGGACTGGCGCAACATCCGCCGTCAGGAGATGGCCCGGACTGTTGGGATTTCGTTGCACCATTGTGCAGGCCTAAAGAGGACAGTTATGCGTCCAAAGTTGAGGAAAAGGTTTATTGTTTTTTCCTGATACAGCGGGGATGTGGGAAAAAGTGCTAATGTTAAAGGGAGGGGGAGTAGTTCCATTTTATGTTTGAAATAATGTGTTTAACGAAGGAGTTAAAGAAAAAGAGAGAGAGAAAAGGGGGTTACTCCGGTTGAGTAACTCCTATTGTTATTGGAATAGTGGTAATCATATATACGATATGTTAAAGTTGATTTAATAAGTAGTGTGTTTAACCAAAAAATATGTATGCAACAGGTTCCGGGTACGAGGTAGTTGTGACGAAGACGCCGACCATGACTCTCATAATGAAGGACGAGGAGATGAGAGATATCAAACCAGACAGTGGTCCCAAGTCAGATCCCCGACACCACGGACACCCCAAAAAGGAAGAAATGGTTGAAGGTAGTGGAAGGGGAGAGCAGTGGGAGGTACACGCCGTAGAGTAGTCCGGGTGGACCTCGCCAACCCGAAAGAAGTTGTCACGTGGCTTGTGCGCTGGCGGGTAGCAGTAGGCTGCTCGGAGCAGGGTGCTCCCGGTTTAGTTCGGCCCCTGTGGCGGGTGTGGCCCAAAGACCGGTCCGACAACAGACTGTGGACAAGCTTCAGAACGACGTAGGTAGGGAGTGCGATTGTCGGGACGACAATGGACAAAGGGTAGAATAGTGTGGGGAAGGTGACTTGACGGACAGACGTGACTGGTAGAAGGAGGGGACGGTTTGTGCATTAGTGACAGAGATTGACAGGTTAGAAAGGTAACAGCAGGGAAAGACAGAAAAGGGAGTGCAGTACCGTGAAATGACCACAATATGGCAGGGGAGAGTAGTACAGGACTTATCATCAGCTTAGGGCTTAGGAATCCGCTTAGTCATGGGGGGCGGGGAGATAGGAGCCCGGGTGGGAAATTCCCGTGAGAGAGGGGATAAATAGAAGAAGGCGGGGCTCCAGGAGAGTTTAGTCCCGGGAGGAGCTCAGAAGAAGACGGAGAAAGTGAGAAGAGCTCGGCCAGGGGGACGGACAAAGGAGAGACAGTCAGGGGGGTGGCCCTGACCCGACAGACTGCAGGACAGGCAAGGAGAAGAGGCAGCCAGGGGGGAGACCCTGACTCGACGTACCGCAAGACAGACGAGGCTCCGGGGGTACCGATTGGAAGACGATCTCAGGCAGGTGAAGCGCTGGGGGTAGATTGGTCTAAGACAGCCCCCAGTGAAAGATCCGCGAGGTGCGTTACTGCGACTGGAGCTGAAGAATAGGTACCCGGGCCTGGCGATACAGTGGTGTAAAGAAGCTGCGGTGCGTGTTTGGTGGTCATCAGGAGGACGACAAATAGATCCGGAACTGTTACAAGTGGAAGCTGTCTCCGTCTCGTCTTTGCCTCGTCTGGTAAGCAGTGGTCCACCCCCCAAGCCTGGCCCCCCTACCACATGTATACAGGTAGGTCTGGGATCTGTAAACAGGAATGGTCTGGTCTGGGGTCCATATACAGGAATGGTCTGGTCTGGGGTCTGTATACAGTAATGGTCTGGTCTGGGGTCTGTATACAGGAAAGACCTGGTCTGGGGTCTGTATACAGGAAGGCTCTGGTCTGGGGTCTGTATACAGGAAGGATCTGGTCTGGGGTCCGAATATAGGAAGCGTCTGGTGTTCAGGGTTCCGTATATAGGAAGGGTCTGGTCTGGGGTCCGAATATAGGAAGGGTCTTTTTTTCAGGGTTCCGTACATAGGAAGGGTCTGGTGTCTGTATACAGGAAGAATCTGGTCTGGGATCTGTAAACAGGAATGATCTGGTCTGGGGTCCATATACAGGAATGATCTGGTCTGGGGTCTGTATACAGGAATGGTCTGGTCTGGGGTCTGTATACAGGAATGGTCTGGTCTGGGGTCTGTATACAGGAAAGATCTGGTCTGGGATCTGTATACAGGAAAGATCTGGTCTGGGGTCTGTATACAGGAAGGATCTGGTCTGGGGTCTGTATACAGGAAGGATCTGGTCTGGGGTCTGTATACAGGAAGGATCTGGTCTGGGGTCCGAATATAGGAAGGGTCTGGTGTTCAGGGTTCCGTATATAGGAAGGGTTTAGTCTGGGGTCCGTATACAGGAAAGATCTGGTCTGGGGTCCATATACAGGAAGGTTGTGGTCTGGGATCTTGTCACGTACCCGCTTCTCAGCACGTGACTTGGAGTTGCAACTGCAAGGGTTAATTTATCTCCCCTCAATCAATCCAGCATTTAACCTCTGTCCTATGCTGCAATGGGAGCATAAATCACACCACGACAAAAACCACATACCCCATTTCATACACGCTGCCACCACTTATCGAACACACGGACGATGAGTCCTGGAAATACTACTACTACTGTCTGCCAATCACCAGGATCACTCATTCCAAGGTTATGGGTTCTTTAGAGCATACAAGGTTCAAACTTATTAAAGTTTTAAGCTTTAATAGAAAAGTACAGTGCTTACAATAAAAGGATATAAAAATATGGAACTAACAACTGACATACAAATTTGCAAAACAATTATAAAATAAAAGGGAGAAAATTTCAGGAATATCTAAACTTTGCAGTCTGTTATTCTGTTTCCTGATGGAGGAAATATGAAAATGGATCACATCAGCTTGGCTGCCCACAATCTGTGAACAACTTTCTTTGTGGAGGGCCCACTTTATAGGCTTAGTCTGGAGACCAGACATTCAAGTTAATATTCTAATTCCTGGTTTGTGACTGGACCATGACTACTTTACCAATTAATACATTATTTTTTCTAAATGCTCTTTGTCTTAACCTTTCTTTCCCATAGTAAATAGAAAGTGTCAGGCTGCAACTAGGTCCCATTTGGTGTCTCCCTTCAAAGGCATCAGAGGTGTGAAATGGTTCTAATTCTGTGCCTCAGGAAGGCACCCTGAGGTCTGAGACACTGCTACCAGAAAAGCTACCTTTGCTCAGAATAACATAAATTACTGCCGGTCATACATCGCCTACAAATACATATTTTCACTACAGGTCTGTATACAGGAAGGGTCTTGTCTGGGGTCTGTATACAGGAATTGTCAGGTATGTGGTCTATATACAGGAAAGGTTTGGTCTGGGGTCTGTATACAGGAAGGGTCTGGTCTGGGGTCTGTATACAGGAAGGGTCTGGTCTGGGGTCTGTATACAGGAAGGGTCTGGTCTGGGGTCTGTATACAGGAAGGGTCTGGTCTGGGGTCTGTATACAGGAAGGGTCTAGTCTGGGGTCTGCATACAGGAATATTATGGTCTGGGGTCTGTATACAGGAAGGGACTGTGGTCTGTATACAGGAAGGGTCTGATCTGTGGTCCGTATACAGGAATGGTCTGGTGTGGGGTCCGTATGCAAGAATGGTCTGGGCTGGGGTCTGTATACAGGAAGGGTCTGGACTAGGGTCTGTATACAGGAAGGATCTGGTCTGGGTCTGTATACAGGAAGGATCTGATCTAGGATCTGTATACAGGAAGGGTCTCGTCTGTGGTCTGTATACAGGAAGGGTCTGGTCTGGGGTCTGTATACAGGAATGGTCTGGTCTGTGGTCTGTATACAGGAAGGGTCTGGGGTCTGTATACAGGAAGGGTCTGATCTGTGGTCTGTATACAGGAAGGATCTGGTCGGGGTTTGCATGCAGGAAGGATCTGGTCTGGGGTCTGTATACAGGAAGGGTCTGCTCTGGGGTCCGTATACAGGAAGGGTCTGGTCTGTGGTCTGTATACAGGAAGGGTCTGGTCTGGGGTCTGTATACAGGAAGGGTCTAGTCTGGGGTCTGTATACAGGAGGGTCTGGTCTGGGGTCTGTATACAGGAAGGGTCTGGTCTGGGGTCTGTATACAGGGGTGTCTGGTCGGGGGTCTGTATACAGGAAGGATCTGGTCTGGGGTCTGTATACAGGAGGGGTCTGGTCTGGGGTCTGTCTACAGGAAGGCTCTGGTCTGGGGTATGTGTACAGGAAGGGTCTGGTCTGGGGTCTGTATACAGGAAGGGTCTAGTCTGGGGTCTGTATACAGGAGGGGTCTGGTCTGGGGTCTGTATACAGGAAGGCTCTGGTCTGGGGTCTGTGTACAGGAAGGGTCTGGTCTAGGGTCTGTATACAGGAAGGGTCTGGTCTGGGGTCTGTATACAGGAAGGGTCTGGTCTGGGGTCTGTATACAGGAAGGGTCTGTATACAGGAAGGGTCTGGTCTGGGGTCTGTATACAGGAAGGGTCTGGTCTGGGGTTTGTATGCAGGAGGGGTCTGTTTTGTTGGCGACCTCCTTGACATCTCATGTGCAGCTGGCAGTGGAGGCTGTCAGGACCACCTTTTACCTGTTGCACCCCCACGTGTTCACCTACATGAGATATTCAGTGTCCATGTTGCGGTTTTCCAGTCGACAGGATTGGACACGTTGCAGGTGTAGTTTCCGTTGTGCGTCCGGTTCGGAGCAGTAATCTGTAGGGTCCGACCGTTATCTAATGTAACAGAGCTGATATTACTAGGTAATGACTTCCCCTCTCTCGTCCACGTGTAGTTCTCCCCTCCACTGACCGCACTGCAGCTCAGATTTACAACAGGGGTACTCTCGTCTGCTGTGGCAGGAGACTGTAACACCAAGGGGTTTATCACCGGATCTGTGGGGGCATCAGAAGAGGAAATTACAATAAATCACATGTAGATTTCCACCAGTGCAGCCATCTGACTGTATAGCGTATCACAGTGCATGTTCATCCTGACCCACCTAGTGCATCAATACAATTTCAGAGTACAGTAAAAACTGACCTAAAGGCCGATCTGTAGGAGAAAGATTTCACTACATAACCCTATAGTTGTCATAGGGGCGCAGGAGGTGATAGGGCAGGATTGTTGTCATAGGGGCACAGGAGGTGAGAGGGCAGAGAGTGTTGTCATGGGGAAAAGAGGTTAGAGGGCAGGGAGTGTTGTCATGGGACAAAAGAAGTGATAGAGCAGGGAGTGTTTTCATAGGGGCACAGGAGGTGATAGAGCAGGGAGTGTTCTCATAGGGGTACAGGAGGTGATAGAGCAGGATTGTTGTTATAGGGGCGCAGGAGGTGAGATGGCAGTGAGTCTTGTCATAGGGGGAAAGGAGGTGAGAGGGCAGGGAGTGTTGTCATAGGAGCACAGGAGGTGAGAGGGAAGGGAGTGTTGTCATAGGGGCACAGGAGGTGAAGCTATTCTTACAGCCAGGAATACACAGGAATTAAATATTGTGTAGTAAAAAGTTCTAAAACTTTCTAATAAACTTTTATGTTTCAGTTTAGCACCTGTTGCTCTATCCCTTTAACATTGCGGCTTGCTTTCAGTATATAGGCAGCTTTTTTAATTACGGTAATTTTATTTTTATCCAAAGGTCAAAAAACCTTGTATTTACTGGACCCAGAGAAACCATTGAACGGATAATAATTTGCTATAATGTATCAAGCAGAATTCCTGCATAATGTATCTGCCGGGAGCAAAGCTGAGAGAAGTATTAGCCGGGCTTCTCCATCCCATTCACTGACAACAAACAGCGATCCTGGGGAAAAATACTCAGTACTATGTAATATAATGTTATTATCATCTGCAGTATTTCTATAATAACTCTTTATTGGACTCACCGTAGATTTTCACAAGGAACGTCAGCGAGTTGAACTGATCTGAGAATGACGCCCCGCTGACCGTGTAAATTCCGCTGTCATTCTTGGTGCTGTTCGTTAAGACCAGGGATCCGTTCCCAATGATGTCCAGTCGACTTTGGATTATGGGATTGGGAGATGCAGTAAAACTGTTATTATGCCAGAAGACCAGCATGATGCCATCTTTATACCAGTAGATATAGGCGTCTGACGTAGCTGTGTATGAGATGAACAAGCTGATGTTGTTGCCAACCAGGAAATCGCTGGAGGAATTACTCTGCACCGTCACAACCGCTCCTGTACCTGTAGAATAACATGGCAGAGAAGGCTCAGTTATCCTGTATAATAACTTAATGTCCACTGCCTGTTGTCAAGTGTCATCCTTCTATCAGCAGAGATAGCTAAACAGATTACAGAAATTCTGGTCTTTGTCTCGCTGCTCTTGTTCTCCTGTCTTACAAGCTGCTTACCTGTGTAAGAGAAAAGCTGGCTTTTGGTTCAGGGCAAACAATGCATGCTGAGAAGTGAGAAAAAAGTAAGCTCTATGCTGGTAGATGGAAAAGTAAGTTCCAGCTCCTATAGTGCTGGTAAAATGCTGATGACGATGAAGCACCCACTGAATAAGAGCATAAGAATCAGGACAATTTCTCGACATATTAGACTGGTATGGGCACCAAAAGCAGTTTTACCTTGTTGTGGGGATGAGAGCAGTAAGAATGTACTTTCCTTACGATCTTTTACCTTGGGTAGAGTGGTAGGTGTGCTTAAATGTACAGGCAATCTTTTACCTTGGGTAGAGTGGTAGGTGCGGTTAAAAGGACAGGCTTTTGGGAAGTTTGGAAAAGCACTTACAGGGTCAGACTGGCCCACCGGAGAACTGGAGTATTCTCCAGTGGGCCCAGGCACTGACACCTGCTGGCATACTGGCCAGCAGCTGCCTAGGGCCCCCACTGCTTCAGGGGCCCTTAGCTAGTGGCGTGTCTCTAATAGCAGCACGTCGCTAATAGCGGCACACCCAGCTGCTATGGGGTCCCTGAGCCAGGGGGGCCCTCCCCTGGTGCCAGTGGGGCAGCAGCTGGAGAGAGGAGCCTGTCCCCGCTGCTAAAAAAGAAATGAATATTCACGATTCCCCATGCCCCCATGGGTGTGGAGAGGGGTGAATACCATTTCACTTTAATAGCGAGCAGTGTTAGTCGCACGCTGAGGTTAACACTGCCTCTAGGAGCGGACATACCGAATGTGATATACCCCGAAGGTGGGCCCCTGCAGGGTGGCTAACCCTGAGGGCAATAACCGGGCAGGGAGCGATCCCTGCAGCTTAGCAGCAGAGCGGAGCTGCAGGGATCTGATGCCGTCCTGCTTCCTGCCCGGCACTTCCTGTCTGACACTGCACGGCTGGATGACGTCATCATTCTGAGCAGCTGTTTCAGAGAGAAAGATGCGGGGATGTGCTGCAGCTGCGGGGAACGTGCAGAGAGGTGAGTGGTGCTGTGTGTGTGTCTGTCTGCCTGCGTGTGGTGCTTTGTGTGTGTGAGTGGTGCTGTGTGTTTGGGTGCTGTGTGTGTATTGGAGATTGCCAATGATGTGGGTGATGGAGAGAGCAATGATGGGGGTGGTGGGGGAGAAGGGAATGTTGTTGTTGGTGAAAGGATGATGGAGGTGGTGGAATGGGCAATGATGGGGTGGTGGGGGAGAAGGCAATGATGGCTGTGGTGGAACGGACAATGATGGTGGTAGGGTAAGGCAATGATGGAGTGGTGGGGAGAAGGCAATGATGGTTGTGGTGGAACGGACAATGATGGTGGTGGGGTGAGGCAATGATGGAGGTGTTGGAATGTGCAATAATGGGCGTGGTGGGGGAGAAGGCAATGATGGTTGTGGTGGAACGGACAATGATGATGGTGGTGGTGGGGGAAGCATTGATGGAGGTATTGGAATGGGCAATGATGGGGTGGTGGGGGAGAAAGCAATGATGGATATGGTGGAAAGGACAATGATGGTAGTGGTGGAAAGGACAATGGTGGTGGAGTAGGCAATGACAGAGGTGGTGGAATGGGCAATGATGGAGGTGGTGGGTGAAAAGACAATGATTGAGAAGGTGATGAGGACAATGATGGGGTGGAGGGGGAGAACAAAGATGGAGATGAAGGGGGACTGCATTATACCCTATGAGGGAGGCTACACTATACCCTATGAGGGGGTTGTGTAATAATTTATGAGGGGGCTACATTATATTCTGTGGGGGGCCTGCATTATTCTCTCAGGGGGCTACATCATACTACATTAGGGGGGCTGCATTATGCCCTATGATGGGGCTACAGTATATTCTACGGGGGGGCTGCCTTATGAGGGGGTTGCATTATACTCTGAGGGGACTGCATTATATTCTGTGGAGGGGCTGCATTATACTATATGAGGGTGCTACATTATATTCTATGAAGGGGCTGCATTATACCTTATGAGGGGGTTGCATTATATTTTGTGGGGTGCTGCATTATACCCTATGAGGGGGGCTGCATTATATTCCATGAGGGAGGCTACATTATATTGCATGAGGGGGGCTACTTTATATTCTATGAGGGGGCTACCACAACACCTGCAGCATAATTAAGACGTGTACTACCTTATATTATACCCTGATATTAGCGCGTTTACCTCACAATTGGTGGTCTTGTATTTATTTCTATGTAGCTACATAGTGGGCCCCAAGAATGATTTTCTCTGGTGGGCCCAAGGTGCTCCAGTCCGACGCTGAGCACTGACATGTTATTTGATGTTCTGCTATTTTGGCTGGGAGATGTGGAGAGCAGGGAACAACATAAGTAATGGAAACGAACAGACTGTGAAAAGTGTCCTCTTGCTCATCGGCTGCATTGTAACAAATAGAATTTGTGGAGTTGAGCAGACTGGCAGGAGGTATATGGGATCTAGAGGTAGCGGGCCCACCCGGTCTCTGCTCGAAGCTCAGCAAAAAAAAGACCACGATAATGACAACAGATCATCTTAGTGTTTATGATCAGCAGGTCGGACCAGCCGACAGAATCTTGTGAAATGTTACCTATAAACGGCAACACAGTAATATCTGTTTATATAATTGTCTTGTATTGTTTTCATTTCCTGTTCTGTCCAGATGTCACCGTATCCCAGAATTCCAAGCGGAGGAAGTTCACCGACCGCCGTATTGGGACACCCAAGTGATGGGTGTCTCAATATGGAAACTGCTGCTGGTACCAACCTATTGTGTGGTACCACCAGCGGAACACCGTCGCATCACACACTCTATACGCCGTACGCACCACACACACTCTTACACTCACACACACTCAAACATTCACACTCTCACACTCACACATTCACAGACTCAGACTCACACACTTACACACAGTCAGACTCACATACACTCACACACTCAGACTCATGCACAAAAACACACATTCAGACTCACACACTCAGACTCACACACTCACTCACACTCAGAGGATTCATTTTGTGAGGTAAAATATATCACTGACCGTTTTTAAACAATATTTTACCTCACAAAATGTATCCTCTGTGAGCCTCTGCTGTAATGTCAGTATTGTCTTTTGCTTCCTCCCCTGCCCAGGAGCTGGGGTACACGGTCAGACACAGGGATGAGAGAGACAGCTCAAACAGGACAGCACATAAGGGGAGAACACAGGACAGGAAGGAGAGAGACAGCAGACAAGGGGGATAGCACATGGGGTAGACAGGTCAAAGAAGAGGGCACAGACGGGAGAAGTCAGCACATGGGGAAAGAGAGAGTGGATAGGTGGGTGAGCACATGGGGGAGAGATTCTCAACGCTGCAAAGCCTGCCCCCATCGTGACATTACCGCCCTCCCAATGCGATAGCATCGGGCCTCCATCTAGTAACATAGTTAGCAAGGCCAAAAAAAGACATTAGTCCATCCAGTTCAGCCTATATTCCATCAGTATTAATCCCCAGATCTATGTCCTTCTAAAGAATCTAATAACTGTAAGATACAATATTGTTATGCTCCTGGAAGACATCCAGGCCTCTCTTGAACCCTTCGACTGAGTTCGCCATCACCACCTCCTCAGGCAAGTAATTCCAGATTCTCACTGCTCTAACAGTAAAGAATCCTCTTCTATGTTGGTGGAAAAACCTTTTCTCCTCCAGGCGCAGAGAATGCCCCTTTGTGACCGTCACCTTCCTTGGTATAAACAGATCCTTGGAGAGATATTTGTATTGTCCCCTTATATACTTATACATGGTTATTAGATCGCCCCTCAGTCGTCTTTTTTCTAGACTAAATAATCCTAATTTTGCTAATCTCTCTGGGTATTGTAGTTCCCCCATCCCCTTTATTCATTTTGTTGCCTTCCTTTGTACTCGCTCTAGTTCCATTATATTCTTCCTGAGCACCGGTGCCCAAAACTGTACACAGTACTCCATGCGCGGTCTAACCAGAGATTTGTACAGAGGCAGTATAATGCTCTCATCATGTGTATCCAGACCTCTTTTAATGCACCCCATGATCCTGTTTGCCTTGGCAGCCACTGCCTGGCACTGGCTGCTCCAGGTAAGTTTATCATTAACTAGGATCCCCAAGTCCTTCTCCATGTCAGATTTACCCAGTGGTTTACCGTTCAGTGTGTAATGGTGATATTGATTCCTTCTTCCCATGTGTATAACCTTACATTTATCATTGTTAAACCGCATCTGCCACCTTTCGGCCCAAGTTTCCAACTTATCCAGATCCATCTGTAGCAGAATACTATCTTCTCTTGTAGACACAGAACACAGAAGTATGGCAGAGTGAAATCACAGAGTCTGGAGCCCCAGGACTGTATACGCCCTCATCTGCATTCATAACTGACACATCACTCCACCAGAAAACCAACCGATCCCTCCGTAAATATGATCAACTGCAAAGAATCCGATATATGACGACAATGACATCCACAGAACTAACAAATCCGGAGACACAAGTTTATGTCGCAGCTGATGAAAGTAGAAACGAGGAAGAATGGAATTATAGATGATAGATAATTAAAGAAAATTTGGCACCACTACCAAAAGAAGCTGGGTGCAATAAAACCTGTTTAGGTGATGTCCAAACCTCCAAAATAGAAAATCAGAAAAAAAAAACAGGCAGCACTCCAAAAATTAAAGTGAAAAACTAAATAGATAATAGAGATAATAGATAAGAGATTGACTGATAATAGATAATTTCACATATCTTAGGTAATGCTCTCTTTTATTGTAAGCATTTAACCCTAATGATATTATTATGGGTAATTCCCCCGCTTTGCATGGATATATATATATATATATATGATATACATGGAATGTTTCTGTCGTTCTCCATATAGGGCCCCATATGGCATCCCCACTAATGTAGCTATAGGGGGCTCAGGCCCCTCACTTCTGGGCTTTTCCTGCAGTAGAGGAACGTGCCCTGTATTGTAAATGTCCCAGTGCCAACTAGTGCAGAGCAATGTGCCAATGACTTACCAGTATGTGCCAGCAGGAGCAGGGCACAGAGCAGGGCGGCCCCGCCGGCCATATCCCAGTATAGGATCAGAACTACATCAGACGACGGCTCCGATACCTGCCGACAGGTGACACCGGTTACAGGTGTATTTCCTGTTATCCCCTGGAAGAAGTAAGAGACAGAGGAGGGGAGGGTGGGTGAGGGGTGGAGAGCGGATCCTGTGGCAGGTACACGACACACCTCTTTGCCTGGCTCCACTCTTCACATTACGGAGCTGTGGTGTGTATCTAAGCCTCTCATGTGTGATACCTTCCTTCCCACTAATACACGCTGGATACATTGTGTCACTGGACGCTGTATACAATGCTGCATTCTAAATGGCTCATAAATATTTACATTAAAGGAACAAATACGCTTAATCTAATTCAGTATTCAAGGAGCCCACCAGTGCCTGATGTAAGGTGGGAGCAGTATGTAAACATATATGGACTTTTCCAAATAGGCAGTCCCATGTAAGTAAAGACACAGACCGAAGACGTGCCTGTGCATGAACAATGGATGGATTCTTTGCAGTTCAATAATTCATCATAATGCACAATTGCACCTGCTTTGGAGGTAGATGTGGCCCCGTTACCCCTTGGGCCCCAAGCTGCACAGTTTGCCCGGGTCACAGCGCATCCATCTACTCAATAACCAGATCTCACTATTCAGACATTAATCCTATGCATTAATAATACAGCAGAGTTTCTCGAAAGGAAATGTTAGGAAGATGATGTTCCCCATTTGTTTCAAGACGGGTCCCCTAATGATGAGCTGAGATGTTTTTTTTCTGCTGGAACCAGTAATGATCAGCTGCAATCAGTGAAAGCATCAGGAAAAAAGAGATTAGTCTCCATACAGCACAACCGCTGGTGAAGTGAAGCATTACACAGTGTGGTCCTCCAGAGTGGGAGACGCTCTGGACTCCCTTCTATTAACTCAGAACTCTCTCATATATAATAGGCTCTTGTAGTTACAACCTTACTTTAGGGAATTGCGTTTTAAGTGATTGTACAGTGTCATTTATTAAGTATCTGGAAGGGGAAACTCCATTTTTCTTATTTTCTTCTTTTCTCTGAATCGTTGTAGCTATTTTTTTTTATAATTTCTGTATTTTCTTAAAATTTCCATCTCCGCCTGATTGAGTTTTAGATAAGCTGCTTCTGCTTAGAGGTCGCGGTTTATACATTTCAGTTTACAATTAGCAATGGATCACATCACAAAAATGTATCTGTAAATGATTACACGGACTTCAGCATCAACTCGTCTACTCCAATCACACCCAAAGCAAAACACTCTCTTACTTTAGACTGTGCACTTCATTTACAGTGGCTTGCGAACGTTTTCAGCCCCCTTGGTATTTTTTTGTGCTCCGTTATTCCACAACCTGGAATTTCAATGGTTTTTTTTAGGGTTTTCATCAGTTCACATAAAAAAACATGCCTATAATTGGGAACATTTGGTTTTCTTTTTATTGTCCCTTATAAACCAACCCTGGCTTGTACTTCTCAAAAACTTTGTCCCAGACTTGTTTGGAGATCAAATTGGTCTTTGTGGTGTTGTTTGGAGATCTCCTTGGTCTTTGTGGTGTTGTTTGGAGATCTCCTTGGTATTTGTGGTAGTTTGGAGATCTTCATGTTCGTGGTGGTGGTTGGAGATCTCCTTGGTCTTTGTGGTGTTGTTTGGATATCCCCTTGGTCTTCATGGTGTTGTTTGGAGATCTCCTTGGTCTTCATGGTGTTGTTTGGAGATCTCCTTGGTCTTTGTGGTGTTGTTTGTAGATCTCCTTGGTATTTGTGGTATTGTTTGGAGATCTTCATGTTCCTGGTGGTGGTTGGAGATCTCCTTGATCTTTGTGGTGTTGTTTGGATATCCCCTTGGTCTTCATGGTGTTGTTTGGAGATCTCCTTGGTCTTCATGGTGTTGTTTGGAGATCTCCTTGGTCTTCATGGTGTTGTTTGGAGATCTCCTTGGTCTTTGTGGTGTTGTTTGGAGATCTCCTTGGTCTTTCTGGTATTGTTTGGAGATCTTCTTTGTGTTTGTGGTGGTGGTTGGAGATCTCCTTGGTCTTTGTGGTATTGTTTGGAAAACCCCTTTGTCTTTGTGGTGTTGTTTAGAGATCTCCTTGGTCTTTGTGGTGTTGTTTGGAGATCCCCTTTGTCTTCATGGTGTTGTTTGGAGATCTCCTTGGTCTTGGTGGTGTTGTCTGGAGATCTCCTTGGTCTTTGTGGTGTTGTTTGGAGGTCTCCTTGGTCTTCGTGGGGATGTCTGGAGATCCCCTTGGTACTTGTGGTGTTGTTTGGAGATCTCCTCTCTCTTCGTGGCGTTGCCTGAAGATCTCCTTGGTCTTCTTGGTGTTGTTTGGAGATCTCCTTGGTCTTTCTGGTATTGTTTGGAGATCTCCTTCGTCTTCGTGGTGTTGTTTGGAGATCTCCTTGGTACTTGTGGTGTTGTTTGGAGATGTCCTCTCTCTTCGTGGTGTTGTTTGAAGATCTCAGTATTTGTGGAGCTGATTGGAGATCTCCTTGGTCTTCGTGTTGCTGTTTGGAGCTCTCCTCGGTCTTTGTGTTATTAATTGTGGTCTTCGTAGTGTTGTTTGGAGATCTCCTTAGTCTTCGTGGTGGTGTTTGGCTAAAGTGCAAATGTATATATACTGATAAAAAGCCAAAGGGGTTAATACTTTCGCAAGCCACTATACATAATACACAAATAATGGCATGACGTGCTTTGTTTTCTATTCTAGTCACATTCAAAGCAAAATTGGTTCATGTAATGTAAATCCTTCATTAAATAATCTGCTCATTGCATGTAATGTAAATGTATTTTTGTTGTGTGGTACATTACAAGTTCTACTCTGGTCAGCTCCAATGCAAAACCTTGCATTGTTATGGAAATAATTATATAAATCACTCCAGTCACATCCAAAGCACATCTGTGTCCTGGAATCTAAGTTATACATTGCTTATTACACATTTAATTTCAGCAAATCCAAAGCAAAACTTGGGAGTGTTTGCTACCTGTATCTATAGCTACCGTTCCTACAGCAGTCACTTGTGACCCCTAAACACTTAAGTTCCCATAATATGACTGTCATCAGTGGTTTGCTTATTAATAAAAATTTGAGTGCAGCTTTGGATGTGACTAGAGTATACGTTAGAATTCAAAAGCCCCATAAGACAAAGAAAAGCAAGCGATGCTTGGAAAGTGTTTTTATCTGAAAAATCCCTGAGTGTCTCAGCTGAAAGTACATATCTGGACAGATCCTCCACAATCCACAGAGGACTTGACGAGAAGCCGAAAGTGGGAAATGTAGAAACCAGAATATTGCCAGGAGTTCTGCACATGAAGGACGGGCTCTCGCTCTCTGTTATACTGCATTTTTTATGTCAAATACCCAACAGGAAAAACAGGACGCGCTCCAAAACTATTCACGCCGTAGCCGACATTGGGTGTAACAAGCCTCCCTGTAGGCTGCACATCAGCGTCTCTATACGTAGGCAGGGATTATAGATTACACTGTAATTAATGTATTAATAGGTACAATGTATATGCTAAGTGTCTATAAAAGTAATCACGACCTTGAACATTTTCTTATTTTTCACTGAGACAAAAATGCATTATTACAGGTTTAGATGAGAAGTTTTGACAACAAATCGAGACCCACAACAATCTTTACACTCATTAAGGGATAAATGCAAAAATATTCATCCTCTAAAAAAAATATATATTTAGTAGATGCTTCTTTGGCATAGGTTACAACATTGTGTCTGTAATTAAGATGCACATGTATAGGCGCATAAAACATACACAGAAATATTTATACACACAGCACATACACACACATGTACATAGCACATACACGCATGCATATCCACAGACACACACAGCATATACACAAGTTATACACAGCAAACACAAACACATACATGTATATACACAACACACGTGTATACACACATCACATACACATTTGTATATGCACAGCACATATATCTATATACAGTACAGACCAAAAGTTTGGACACACCTTCTCATTCAAAGAATTTTCTTTATTTTCATGACTATGAAAATTGTAGATTCACTCTGAAGGCATCAAAACTATGAAGTAACACATGTGGAATTATATAATTAACAAAAGAGTGTGAAACATCAGAAAATATGTCTTATATTCTAGGTTCTTCAAAGTAGCCACCTTTGGCTTTGATTACTGCTTTGCACACTCTTGGCATTCTCGTGATGAGCTTCAAGAGGTAGTCACCGTAAATGGTTTTCACTTCACAGGTGTGCCCTGTCAGGTTTAATAAGTGGGATTTCTTGCCTTATAAATGGGGTTGGGACCATCAGTTGTGTTGTGCAGAAGTCTGGTGGATACACAGCTGATAGCCCTACTGAATAGACTGTTAGAATTTGTATTATGGCAAGAAAAAAGCAGCTAAGTAAAGAAAAATGAGTGGCCATCGTTACTTTAAGAAATGAAGGTTAGTCAGTCCGAAAAATTGGGAAAACTTTGAAAGTGTCCCCAAGTGCAGTGGCAAAAACCATCAAGCGCTACAAAGAAATTGGCTCACATGAGGACCGCCCCAGGAAAGGAAGACCAAGAGTCACCTCTGCTGCGGAGGATAAGTTCATCCGAGTCACCAGCCTCAGAAATCACAGGTTAACAGCAGCTCAGATTAGAGATCAGGTCAATGCCACACAGAGTTCTAGCAGCAGACACATCTCTACAACAACTGTTAAGAGGAGACTTTGTGCAGCAGGCCTTCATGGTAAAATAGCTCCTAGGAAACCACTGCTAAGGACAGGCAACAAGCAGACAAGACTTGTTTGGGCTAAAGAACACAAGGAATGGACATTAGACCAGTGGAAATCTGTGCTTTGGTCTGATGAGTCCAAATTTGAGATCTTTGGTTCCAACCACCGTGACTTTGTGCGACGCAGAAAAGGTGAACGGATGGACTCTACATGCCTGGTTCCCACCGTGAAGCATGGAGGAGGTGTGATGGTGTGGGGGTGCTTTGCTGGTGACACTGTTGGGGATTTTTTCAAAACTGAAGGCATACTGAAACAGCATGGCTACCACAGCATCTTGCAGCGGCATGCTATTCCATCCGGTTTGTGTTTAGTTGGACCATCATTTATTTTTCAACAGGACAATGACCCCAAACACACCTCCAGGCTGTGTAAGGGCTATTTGACCAAGAAGGAGAGTGATGGGGTGCTATGCCAGATGACCTGGCCTCCATAGTCACCAGACCTGAACCCAATTGAGATGGTTTGGGGTGAGCTGGACCGCAGAATGAAGGCAAACGCGCCAACAAGTGCTAAGCATCTCGGGGAACTCCTTCAAGACTGTTGGAAGACCATTTCCAGTGACTACCTCTTGAAGCTCATCAAGAGAATGCCAAGAGTGTGCTAAGCAGTAATCAAAGCAAAAGGTGGCTATTTGAAGAACCTAGAATATAAGACATATTTTCAGTTGTTTCACACTTTTTTAATTATATAATTCCACGTGTTAATTCATAGTTTTGATGTCTTCAGAGTGAATCTACAATTTTCATAGTCATGAAAATAAAGAAAACTCTTTGAATGAGGTGTGTCCAAATTTTTGGTCTGTACTGTATACACAACACATACATGTACTGTATATACACAGTGCATATATATATATACTGTATATATACACACACACAGCACATACATACATGTGTATATGCACCTCACATGTACATATACAGCACATACACAAACGTGTATAGACATGCAAACATACATTTATATACACACAGCACATACACGTGTAAACAAACCCATACAAGTATTTACACACAGCACATACACACTTAGGCCACATGCACACATTCAGTATTTGGTGAGGTCTTTACCTCCGTATGTGTAAGCCAAAACCAGGAGTGGTTGAAAAATGCAGGAGTGGTGAGTGGTGATGTGCTTCTATTATACTTTTCCTCTGACCGTTCCAATCCTGGCTTTGGCTTACAAATACTGGGGTAACTCACCAAATACTCAGGATGTGCATATGGCCATACCTGTAGATACACATATACATGTATATATGCACAGCACATACATGTGTATACACACAACACATACACAAACTCAAAGCTTTATTGGCAGGACCAAATAAACATTAGTTTTGCCAAAGCACATGTACAGTAGGGAATAGGTAGTAGGGACTGTGGGGATAATGGAGGGGACTGTAGGAACGATGGATGGGGTACAGGGTGGGAGCTAAGGAAGTTCATGGCATATCATGGTGTTCTTTCTCGCAGCCTATGGCCACGCTCACATACTGTGCAGCTTTGTCCACCACACTTTTTTCTTCCCCCACCAGGATGTTTTCGCTTTCTTCTTCATGGAGCTGAAATCCGGGAAGAGATTGGCTAGTGTCCTGAGGTGAGTGTCCCTCACTGCCGAGTATTTGGTGCAGTGTAGCAATTGGGTCTCATCCTCCAGGTCACAGCGTTGGCACAGCTTGTCTTCACTGGGCTTATAGCTCTGTCTGCGTCGGCCGACCTCAATGGCCAGATTGTGGGCACTATATATTGTATATACACACGTTTATACACACTGCACACATACATACATACACAGCACATATACAACTACCCTTGTGTTTTTCCTTTCTATACACTATATGCTATCTAGAGCTCCAGTGTATAACTCACCAGTGATCACTGTATTATCTGTACACTTAAGGCCCTTTTACATTTAGCGATGCACCAGCGATCCGACCCGGTCAGGATCGCTGGTGCATCGCTAGTGAGCTTTCATACAGAAAGATCTCACAGCGATGCAGCAGCGACGCAGTGCACGATACTTACCATTCACACACAGCGATCCTGCGTCCTCCCACCCGCCTCCACGCGTCGCTGGACGTCACAGCAGGAAGCCCAGCAGGAAGTGCCCGACGAGAAATGGAGCCGGACATTCTCGCGCGATCAGCGATGGACAGCGGGGGAGCCGGTCGTTGGTAAGAATCACACATAGCGATATCACTAGCAATATCGCTATAACGTCACAAAACCAGTGACGTTTTAGCGATATTGCTAGCGATATCGCTTAGTGTAAAACCCCCTTTAGTTACAATACATACTACCTACAGAGCTCCAGGGTATAACTATGTGTGCTGATAACACAGTGATCACCAGTGACAATTACACACTGGAGCTCTAGCTAGTATTAACTTTTCACTATATACTTTACAATATAAACTCACTACGGAGCTCCCGTGTATAACTCACCAGTGATCACTGTATTATCTGTACACTTAGTTATACACTGGAGCTCTGTAGGTAGTGTAGAGATAATACAGTTATAACAGGTGACAGTTATACACTGAAGCTCTATATACTATACACTCACTGCAGAGCTCCAGTGAATAACTCACCGAGTATATAGTGTAAAGTTAATACTATCTAGAGCTTCAGTGTATATCTGTCACCTGTTATAACTGTATTATCTCTACACTACCTACAGAGCTCCAGTGTATAACTCACCAGTGATCACTGTATTATCTGTACACTTATACACTGGAGCTTTGTAGGTAGTATGTATTGTAACTGTGTACTGATAATAGTGATCACCAGTGAGTTACACACTGGAGCTCCAGATAGTATTAACTTTACACTATATAGTATACACTCACAGAGTTCCAGTGTATAACTATCACTGGTAATTACTGCATTATCTGTACACTATCTACAGAGTCCCAGTGTATAACTGTCACCAGTGAGCACTGCATTAACTGTAAACTTACTGAGATTAATAACACTGTGTATATATATTATATATATATATATATATATATATATATATATATATATATATATATATATATATATATATATATAGAGAGAGAGAGAGAGAGAGAGAGAGTATAATTCTTTATGTATAGTATAATTCTTTATGCAATGCTGGTATGTTATACTTCTTACATTCAGTGATATGGAGCATGCTGGTATAACCTGAGTATCTTCTGTGTATAATGATACATGTACGTCTGCTATAATAAAGGTAATATTTTATTTAGTGCTGATTATAAACACTTTGCATTTTTATAGTTCTTAGATTCTCATCTGATTTAACCCCACAGCCAAGGTCGTCTTCATCTTCCTAATTTTAACATGATTGAAATAAGACTTTTCTGCTTTCCTCCAAGGTAAATAAGCTCCAAAAAATAATTGAAGTTGAAACCTCAAACCCGGGAGCTGATAAGCAGCTTTGAAGCAGAGGAAAAAAATCTTAATTACTAAAGCAGCAAATAATTTTTACGTGAGTTTCCGTATTATTCCTTCCACTGTTAATGACATTGACCTTCAGGAAATACGAGACAACAGTGGGGGATATTTGCGATACATGACAAGGCGCAGGTCACTGAGAATATACAGTACAGAAATTAGTGGCGTGTATTACACAACCACATCAGGGATGAGAGGGGAAAAAAATATTCTGATCCAGTTATACAACAGGAGAAGGAAAAACACTTGGAAAAACTTTTTATTGTGTTTCTTGCCCGTAACTTTTTTTACGGGTCAGAGTCGATTTACAAGGTCCACTTATCTAACATGGTCACAGTCACTTCTGAAAATGTGGATTAAGTCAATATTTCATGAATATAAGAAACTTTGTAATATATTACAGAAATGTGCTTCTTTCTCCACTTATGAGCCATTTCTATCTCCTCCACCTGAAGGGGATTACAGCTACTAGTTGAAGTCTAATAAAGGGGAGGAGTAGAGTGAGAAATGCTACTGGTGCTTAGTAGTAAGGGTTTCATCTCACTGCATGTCTGGATTCACATCTACACTGCTCAGTGCTGCTGTATAATGTTTTTCATCAAGTTTAAAGTTCATTATTGTAAAAAGGGGGTTTCTGGGATTGGTAAAAAAAAAAAAAGTCATCAAGAAAGGCAAATCGGTTAAGCACAAACATACTCAAAGATCAGGTTCCTGCTTTCTCATAAGTGTATCTCACTCCAGAGATGGAGTCACCTCTACATTGCTCAGTACTGTCATATAAATGTTCTTTATGCCAGGGCTGTGGAGTCGGTAAGCCAAACCTCCGACTCCATCAAAATGGGCTCCGACTCCACAACCCTGCTTTATGCTGCTGCTTCTGAACATGTGTTCCGTAGTCAGAAAATAAGATGTGCAGAATTCTTACACCAGATATGGAATCGCATCTACATTGCTCAGTACTGTTATATAAATGTCCTTTTATGCTGCTGCTTCTGCAAATGTAATCCATAGTCAGGCCAGAAAAGATGCACCAAATTCATTAAGGGGTATGAATTTCTTAATGAATATGGCACATTCTACTCCACAACGCCCCTTGGTTTAGGCATTTTATTTTCTCCTTACAACACTATTGCGTGGAGCTAATGGCATCTGACATGTTTTGTTCATCTATGAAGTCTGGGCTTCATGGGAGATTTTACAATACACTGCATTACATTATTGCAGTGTAATGCTCAAGTCCCCTGGGGGGGGTGGATAATAAAAAAAAACAAAAAAAAAAAAAAAACCTGCTCATAAGCACTCTCTTTCACAAAACAGGAAAAGAAAAACAAGAAAAATACATTTGATATTGCTGGATACATAAATATCCAAGCTAAAATATGATTTTTTGTATGGTGAACACCAAAAACAGGAAAAAAAATTTACAAAACTAAAATGGTACAATTTTTAATTTGTCACTTTGTTGCAATAATAAAAAATAAAATGAAGCAAAAAGACTAGAAAATTGCATGGGTCCCAAAATTTAAAGAAAAAAAAAAAAAAAAAGTATAGCTCGTAGCCCACTCAAAAAAAAAAATTAAAATAGCCCCATCACCCAAAAAATGTAAGTTTTCATTCTTAAGGTGAAGAAATCAAAATCCAAGCGGGACCCCTACCCCAACAAGAACTTGTCGCTCAAGTACCTGCATAAATCTGGAGCGTGGCCAGGATTAAGTAGTGTTTTCTGTGGTTTATAAAAATCTAGTCAAGAGTAAAGAATGGGTTAAACACAGTAACATGCACCTCTCCCATCCACTACTAGTGGTAGCTCACTATATAGTGTTTTAATAAGCGTTTTGCTGTATACAAAGTATCTCCAGAGCTCCCCCTAGTGGTGGCTGCAGAGATCCATATTTCTAGGTCGCTGCATCGGATTTGGTGCTCTGTAACAGAAAAACAAAACTTACAGTATATTGAGAAATTAACCAGCATACAATTATGGAAATATTTCGAAGGAAAGAAGCAAATGTCGGCCATTTGCAGAGCATGCGGTGGTGACACAGACGCCTCTGTTGTACAGATAATTACAGACTGATCATTTAGTGACGTCCCCGGGATCCAGGATCGGGTCACACATGGCCGCACTCACATTATAGCTCCTTTATCTGCTCGGCGTGGCTTACGTGTCCCCCCCCAAACAGGACCTCATTATTAAATAATCATGAGGATGCCGGGCTCCGGACATACAAAGGAGGAAGGTTTATTTATAGGCAAAGTATAATTACAAAGAAAAGACTAAAAACAAAAACCACATTGATCTCCATTGGATTCTCCTCTGCCGGTTTCTGCGGCTGGTACAATCGTGACCGGTGGTGGTCCGGCAAGGCAGCGATTGGTGGTGGGGACGGTACAGCCCGATTGTGACCAAACCCGCTCCTCTGACATCTGCAGCACAAGTGGCAGCGATGGCTGGAATCTGGAAAACAACAACGGCACATAAAAACTTCCACTTTTAGGAAAGCTGGGTGACGACCACAATGGCCGCCCACATCAGATGTCTATGCCGATGGATTAACCACCAAATCTACCATTCTAGATACTAAGAAAGCTATGTGACCCATTCCAAGGACGCTGGGAACTGCAACAGCAGTGATTTCTATTGTCACCCAGCTTTACTGGAGCCCTGAATGGTAGCCTTGTCTAATAATGCAGATAAATGGTGCAAGAATTAAATAACCGCACAATTATGGTGACAACTTATACGACTGCACATTTATAATAGGACTAGTCACTCAACTTTTCTAAACTCCTGAAAAGTAAACATGTCTAGTTACCCACTGGTCCATTACGCACAGACGTCTCTTCCATCATTAAAAAGTGATCTGCCATTCCTGAGAAAGCTGGACGACTGTATATATGGCTGCTTTTATGCACCCAGCTTTCCCAGAGTCCAGATTAATTGTGTATCTCGTTATACAGTGATCTCAATGATAATTATAAAATCACTAAATCCATGTTTGTTTATTTAAGGCTCAGGAAAAGCTGGATTACCATTTCCCATAATGACAGCCATAGACACTCACTCAGCTTTCCCAGAGTCCCTAGTGATAAATCTGTACAGTATTTATATAGTGATATGTCCCATGAATGATAAATACATTGATTCATCACTCTGGACTCCAGGAAAGCTGGGTGACCGTATATGGCAGCCATTATAGGAAATAGAAATCCAGTTTTTCCAGAATGGCAAAGGGACCCACAGGAAGTGGCCCAGCCTGATTTTCCTTTCTGAAGCCTGGAAAGCTGGGTGTCTAAACAGAATGGGGTGTTCTAAACAGAATGTGATATAAGAAGACACATTAATACCTATGCGATAGCAGGGAGTCGTTCCTGTATCCAGCTGAAGAACATGAGTCATCCAGCTTTCCCAAAACTGCATCCTTGTCCAGTTACGATAAAGCTGGCATTCTGGAGTCTAGGAAAGCTGGGCTGTTTACAGAAGAGGACAAACTAATGTCCTACTTACTAGGCCAATATTAAGGACTAAGGTTGGGGGATCTTGTGATCACAGGACCAGTTTCCAGCTTCTACGTCTGGGGTCAGTAACTAGGAAATATGCAGGATACATCATCACTGTGTTGGGCGGGGGGGCTACGCTCCGTGAACCCCACCAAACCTGAGAAGGAAGGGGACACCGCATTGACATTGTTTTCCCTGTGGAGCAGCAATCAGGACGTCAGCCGCCCCTTTCCCAAGAAAGAAGCCATGTTACACGGCCTCTACAGAGTCAGAGAGTGCATAGTAGGGGCCAGGTATTGGCAGTCACCCCCCCGGCCCCCAGGTGGCACAGTTACAATCGCCCCCCCCCCATGATATTTGGGAGGCCCCATTCTACCGGCACCAGCTTGTGGATCGAGGGGATGTGTCGCTGCTTGCTTTGTCACTTGTCAGGCGGCAGCACGAGTCGGAGATTCAGCATCTTGTGTGTGATGACATCCGCAGGAGGACCGCCGCAGCTGTTACTCGCCACCCGGCGTGACCTGACATGACAGCTGCTGTGCTGTTACAAAAATTCAGAAGTGACAAGAACCTGGCAGTATTAACCCTCCCCACTGCCGCAGCTCCGCTTCTCATGTCTGGGGTATCAGCTGATCGCCCGCTGGCTCAGACGACAATTAACCTAAAATACTTGATGTGTTTCGCTGCCGATGCCCCCTAGAGATCCCTCAGGGACCTAGAGGCCAAAAGCACTACTTTCTCCTGCTGGGAGCTGAGCTTTCCCACCTTTCCATGTAATATTCCAGAAGCTGAAAGTTTTTCACAATGTACCAGTGCAGGTAGGTTTTATGAGGCCACGTTCCAATATTATCTCAGACGGCAAGCGAGGCCCAAGACGCCGTTCATCGCTCCGTCTGTGCGAGCGTGACACACCAGAAAACCTCTAAACAAAACATCATTAAAAACAGATTTATCAAATTAGGCACCAAAATATTGATGGCGCTTCCTCGCCCCTCTCCTACTCCTTCTCCTCCACCCCTGGCAGGAGACACTTCACATCACAACGTGACAGCCTCAATTACCCAGCGACATTAATTAATTGTCTAATTGGAGAGGCGAAGTGTGGCAGCAGATGAGCGCAACACCGCGCTGGGATAAACGAGAGGTTAAAGCGCTGAGGTCGGAGGACTCCTCTGCTCTGTGTGTTTTTACATTTCGGGTGGTCCGCACTTTCCTTTCGCCTCTATCGTTAAATGCTACGGTCAGCGACTAAAGGGTTAACGCGATGGCGATCCAATAGGAGATCGGAGTTGCAGTCGCGTATTACAACTTTTTGCCCCCCGCCCATTTCCAGTGCCGTCACCATCCGAGTCGCAAGTGAACAAATTTAAAGGGGTTGTCCAGTCTTCTGCTAAAAGTCTGAAGTCACTATTCTGAATCCTATGTGTCTTCTGGTGGAACGCCCCTTTAAGTAGCGGTCTGACGAGAGACAGTGCCTCTCCCACTCACCAGATGCGACCGCTCTCCTTCAGTTTGCTCACAAGGTCCTCCGTTGTTTCCACTTTCACCCCGGCCTGTCTCTGCGGCGGGTCCTCTACGCTCAGTATATGCACGCGGCTCGTCGTGTCCACCCCCAGGTCTGACGGCTTCACAGTTTCAATCTTCTTTTTCTTGGCTTTCTAAGACCAAAAAAAAAAAAAAAAAAATACAAAAATGGAGAATGTCTGTGAGGCAGCAGGGCCGGGCCCCATGTGGCAAGCTCCGTTTTAAGGGTTAATACGCAGTGACCCGGTCAGGGGGACCCCAGCCCCTGTACGTCTCATTACGGCTCTCATTTCCAGGAAGCTCATACACGTGTCCAGCGCAGAGTCGGTGACGGGCGGAGGCTTCGCGCTGCACGGTTCATGGTCGGAACATCTGCACTAATTAGAGCTCATGTAGACAGACGGCGCCTCGCGTGAGCTCTACGCAAAGCAGCGGATAAAAATTGCAGCTCCAAAAATATTGCCTAATACGCTAGTCCCAGGGGGGCAGTACTGGGCGTTTACTAAGTGTTCACACCCCGGGATCACTTTTCTCACCATGATGTTGGGTAGAGTCGCGTAACGTGGTTCGTTTAGTCGCAGGTCTGCAGTCACCACGGCCGGTAGCTTCATGCTTATGGTTTCCAGACCCCCATCTATTTCCCTGACCACCGTTAACTTCTCGCCTTCTACTTTAACCTCTGATGCAAATGTGGCCTGGGGAGAGAACGTCGAGGTTAATGGGAGAAGAGATGCAAAGATTCTTCCCGGACAAGCAAGATAGATGAGGTAAAAATCCACACGACCTCTCTCGCACCCAGAGGCCTCCATAAATGACAAACTGTGGGGACAGCAGCGGTAGAAGGCCCATGGGGTATGGGTGGAGGTGTCCCTCCTCCAGAGAAGGGAAATTGGGGCCACTATGGGCAGAGAATCCTCTATGGGGACACATTACTTATCCACGGGACAAATGATAACTTTCTGACAGCTGAAGGGGTCTAACCAATCCCAAACAGGAGTCTCTGAATTTTCAGTTCACATTTGGAGTGATGGACACACCCGGCTCCAAACGGGCACGCTCTCCAGGACAGCGAGGGTCCCAGCAGTCAGCACGTTAAGCTCATGGAATGGCCATCACTTGCCAAGTTGGGACAACTTAGGAAACCTGTCAACTGTCTCATGCCAACCGCACCAAAGCTGTTTTGAGAGACCTGTCAATAAAAGGGAAATCAGTCAAGCAAGGTTTGGTGGGGCGAAAAGTCAGAGCGGACCTCTCTCCTATCCGGGTTTCCTCCAAAGTGGCACACCCTTTTTTTACTGAGGAAACCAGTCATGATTTTCTGTCTATCCAGCATGAAACAAATTGACCGGTTCCATTTAAAGAGGTTATCCAGTATCTCTCGCTTTCACCTCAAGGGGTAGGAGGCACTCCCAAGGTCGGTCATGTCAGCTGCTTGCCAGGAGACAAGACACCCAGCAAGTGACTGACAGATGCCTTTCCACAACGCCTCTCCATCATGAAGCTAGAAGCACTGGGTGACCCGCTAATGTCTTGAGGACAGAGATGAAGCTCTTGATACTTCTCTCGGGCCCGTTCCTAGGTTGGAGGTACCTGAGGCCAGTCCAGGAGAGCAGCGGTCATCTGTCCGGTCTGATTACAGTCGTCATCGATGGCCTAGGAGGGAAGACAGAGGTAAAAAGAGTGAGGAGGAGAGAGAAGCAGCAATAGGGCAGAGAACTCACCCTGGAGCCGGATATGAAGGCCACCATTTTGGAAGAGGCCTCCTCAGCACATTGCCAGACTGGTGCCATATAACCACAAACCATGGCTGCACGCTATCAGGCCCACAGGGCGGTAAGAAGGAGGCGCGTGCACACACACACACACACACACACACCTGTTTTCCAAGCAGCACCAGGTTCACATTCTCCTTCTTGGCCACAGCGGCAAGGATCTTGGAGACCTGGAAAGGTCCAAGCATCTCAGCATCCTTGGCAGGCAAATCTACGTGGATCCCCCGGTCGGCTCCCATGGCCAAGGCCGTGCGGATCGTCTCCTGAAAATAATTTAAATATTTTGTTAAATTGGACTTTTATGGATGCGGCGATATTAAATATGCTGGTAAAAAGGGGATTACGAAAAGGGGAAATTTAGACTTTTGGATTTTTTTACTTTTTTTCTTTAAGAATGTTCTTTTATTTTTACATTACTTATTCCATATACTGCAATACTACAGAAAATTACTGCTCTCCTATGAAGCAGAGTAATTGGCTGAGCTTCGTAGCAGCCTGAAGATGACAGCGTTGTGGGCCGACGATAGACGTAAAGGATTGAGTCGCGCAATCGGCCACTTAAAAGGGGTTATTCCCATTTTCATAGGTGAGTATTGTCGGATGAAGCTTGCAAAGACCAGCACTCTTGCAATTTACTCCTATTAAAATTTCCAGCTGTTCTTGAGATATTAAAGTGAATCTGTCACCTACCCTTTGGCGGGCGATGAAAAAGAGGTCGGTCCGGTCCAATGGGCGGTGTTCCCGATGTGTGCCGCCTCCCCATCCTTGCCCGCCGTCCGCAGGTTATTGCTGAATTGGAGTAGGTATACGCCATTTTTTGCGCGTGCGCTAAGCATTCATAGCTAGCGCACGCGCAGCATGCTTTGCCCAACTGCGGGCAAAGCCGAAAAGCCGGACTGCGCATGCGCCGGTTAACTAAGCCCCGGAAGTATTTTGCTGTGTTCCGGGGCTTAGTTAACCGGCGCATGCGCAGTCCGACTTTTCAGCTTTGCCCGCAGTTGGGCAAAGCATACTGCGCGTGCGCTAGCTATGAATGCTTAGCGCACGCGCAAAAGATGGAGTACACCTACTCCAATTCAGCAATAACCTGCGGACGGCAGGCAAGGATGGGGAGGCGGCACACATCGGGAACACCGCCCATCGGACTGGACCGACCTCGTTTTCATCGCCCGCCAAAGGGTAGGTGACAGATTCCCTTTAATGCTTTTCTTTTGCTTACAGCTCGTTGCCTTGGATACCGACCACCACAGCAGGTCTCGTAGGCAACGAGTTATAAACAAAAGGGTTAATGACTAAAGAACGGCTGAAAATTTTAACACAAATTACAAAAGTACTCGTATTTATAAGGATAATCCAACAAGATCTAGTTATGAAAATGGACACAAACCCTTTAAATGGATATAAACAGAAGCAGTTAAAGGGGTAGCAACTAGTACAATCTAGTTTGGTGAAAGGATAAAGGAGTATTGTAGTCCAGCTCACTTTCCTATTGGGCGGGCGACACCTATCACTGGGACATGTGGCCGATCAGCAGGGCTCATACACCTATCATGGGGAACAGGAAGAGTGCTGACATCTACTGGCCACTTCCAGTGCTGCACTCACTGCAATAACAGTCGCCAGCTGCAGCATAAGAGGTAATCTGGAAGAAATAGCATCTAGATGTCGAGGAATTAATAAATCCTGGTATCTGCACGGTATTAGTACAGCACACGTATGAGTCTGGAAAGGCTTGCATATAATAGTGTGGATTTATAGCCAATTTCTGCGACTCGGGGTGTAAATGACACTAGTGCAGCGTTCAGATTAAAAGCAGAACAAGAAGCAGCGGGGAGCTAAGTATCCGCCATTTCTCTGATATAACACATATCAAAAGCCAGGAAAAGTAGACTGTAATTAAGGCGTTGTGCTTAGGTCGTTCCTCCGTCACAAGACGCAGACAATTTTCTTCATTTCCCACGGGTCAGGTAACAGGATTAGATAGACGAGCCGACGATGGCACGCAGGAATGAATAGCCTATAGGCGATGTCACCGTGTGCAGGATCAGCCAGGTTCTCTATACAGATTACTCCTACAAGTTATATATCTTTTTTAACCAGTTGTACGGTACTTTCCTGTTGCATGCTGAGAAAAAGTGAGAATTTAAAAAAAAAAAAAAAAAAATTAAATTGAAAAAAAATATTTAAATTGAACTACAAAAAAACTAAATAAAAAACTAAATAAATTGAAAATTAAAATATTTATTTTATATATATTATATATACATATACACACACACATACACATACACACACACTCCACAGACATACTGATAGCGCCATATAAGAATAAAGATTATTATTAGAGGATAGAGATATACATACATACACGTATACACATAAGTGACGAGTGAACGTGCTTAGATAAGGTGTTATCCATGCTCGTGTGCTAACCGATATTTTTCGAGTATGCCGAAGACAATGTCTGAATCCCCGCGGCTGCATGTCTCGCGGCTTTTTGACATCCGAAACAGATTCAGGGATTGTCTAACAAAAAAAAAGGGAATCCCTGCATGTGTAGCTGTCACCTGCAAGACATGCGGGTGTTAATAATAATCTTTATTTATATAGCGCCAACATATTCCGCAGCGCTTTACAGTTTAACAGTTTCAAAACACAAGTCATAAGTAACAACGTTAACAATACAATAATTAAAGCAAAATAAGACAAAATAAGACGACCCTGCTCGTGAGAGCTTACAATCTACAATGAGGTGAGGGAGATACAGAGTACAGGTGTGTATTTACAATGATGTATTTACAATGAAGGTCCAGCCATCTTGCAGGAGTGAAGGATGGATGGAGATAGTGAATGGGCTACGCACGCACACTTACACAGAGAATGACTTTGATTAGTGAATGTGATAGGCCGCTCTGAACAGGTGTGTTTTGAGGGAGCGCCTAAAACTATGCAAATTGTGGATAGTCCTGATTTCTTGGGGTAGAGCATTCCAGAGGATAGGAGCAGCACGGGAGAAGTCTTGGAGTCGGGAGTGGGAGGTACGGATTAGTGCAGAGGTTAGTCGAAAGTCGTTTGCAGAGCGCAGCGATCGGCTAGGCCGATAGACAGAAATGAGAGAAGAGATGTAAGGGGGTGACGCACTGTGGAGAGCTTTGTGGGTGAGAACAAGTACTTTGAATTGGATCCTATAATGAATGGGCAGCCAATGTAAGGACTGGTGAAGAGCGGACGCGTCCGAGTACCGATTACCCAGATGGACGATCCTGGCCGCTGCATTGAGTATGGACTGGAGAGGGGATAGTCGAGTGACGGGGATGCCAATTAATAGAGCGTTGCAGTAATCCAGGCGAGAGTGGATCAATGCAACAGTGAGGGTTTTTGTTGTTTCCATAGTGAGAAAAGGGCGGATTCTAGAGATGTTCTTTAGGTGTAAGTGGCAAGAGCAGGCAAGGGATTGTATATGGGATGTAAAGGAGAGATTGGTGTCAAACATAACACCCAGACAGCGCACCTGCTGCCGGGGTGTTATTGTGGTACCACCCACGGAGAAGGAAATGTCAGATTTAGGGAGGTTAGTAGACGGCGGGAGCAGAAGAAGTTCAGTTTTGGAGAGGTTGAGTTTCAGATAGAGAGCGGACATGATATTGGAGACTGCGGACAGACAGTCACTGGCGTTCTGTAGTACAGCGGGGGTAAGGTCGGGGGAAGACGTGTATAGTTGTGTGTCATCAGCATAAAGATGGTACTGAAAGCCAAATCTGCTGATGGTCTGTCCAATTGGGGCCGTGTAGAGAGAGAAAAGAAGGGGGCCAAGGACTGAGCCCTGAGGTACCCCGACAGCAAGAGGAAGAGGAGATGACGTGGAGCCAGAGAACAAAACACTGAAGGAGCGGTCAGAGAGATAGGAAGAGAACCAGGAGAGTGCAGTGTCCTTAATGCCTAGTGACTGGAGCCTAGAGAGTAGGAGATGGTGGTCAACAGTATCGAAAGCTGCAGATAGGTCAAGAAGAATGAGCAGAGAGTGGTAACCGTTACGTTTTGCTGTCAGAAGGTCATTGGTCACTTTGATGAGTGCAGTTTCAGTCGAATGTAGGGGGCGGAAGCCGGACTGTGAAGGGTCTAGAAGGGAGTGAATGGAGAGGTAACGGGTAAGGCGGGAGTAAACTAGGCGTTCCAAAAGTTTAGAGATGAAGGGGAGATTGGAGACTGGTCTGTAGTTGTTTGTGCAGGATGGGTCGAGAGCAGGTTTCTTTAGTAGTGGAGTAACGATGGCGTGTTTGAAGGAGGATGGGAAAATGCCCGAGGAGAGGGAGAGATTAAAGATTGTAGTTAGGTGGGTTGTGACGACTGGAGAGAGAGACTGGAGGAGATGTGAGGGAATGGGGTCGGTAGTGCATGTAGTCGGACGAGAAGAAGAGAGGAGTCTGGAGACTTCTTCTTCTGTTATGGGATCAAATGTGGAGAGTGAGCCAGGGGAGATGTAGGAAGGGATGGGAGTCACAGCACTTGGTGGTTGGGAGCAGATTTCTTGACGGATATTATCTATTTTTTCTGTAAAGTGGGAGGCCAGGTCATCAGCACAAATGTCTGTGATAGGGGCTTGTGCTTTTGGCCTGAGGAGGGAGTGAAAAGTGTCAAGAAGTTTCTTGGGGTTGTTGGCTAGTGAGGAGATCAGGGTGGTGAAGTAGGTCTGTTTGGCAAGGTGAAGGGCAGCGTTATAGGTTCTTAACATAAATTTGAAGTGGATAAACAGCTACACCTTATCTGAGCACGTTCGCTCATCACTAATACACACATAAAACACATTATACATACGGACAATACTCACAAAAAGCTAGGAATATTTGGCTTTCGGGTGAAATTATTAGAAAACGTAAAAAGTTCCAGCTCTGGTGATATCTCATCATGACGGTCGGGCATTAAGTATACGCAGCGATGGTGATATCCTCATCCGAAAAAAAAACTAACACCAGTGATTGTACACCGGCTCACCGGAGATTCTTACTTATTAGATTAAAATAGAACCTTTAATGCAACATATTAAAAATGTCAATCCTAAAAACGTAGAAAAAAACACCATCACCAGAAAAGATCAAGTGTTCACACCACAGGGAGGTGCCTTACCCTGTTCTGAGTCTCCCTACCTACCAGCAGAGGTTGGCACCCTAAATCATGCACAATGGCGCCCCTGCTCAACGACGGCTTACACTGCTAACCCTATACGGCCCCAATGGTGGGAGGGAAGTGACAAGATATATAGTAGGTGGGACAGGGAGAATGTTAGATAAAAAAATGTCTGTCTACTTGAGATGATATGAAACTACTTCTCTACATCTATGTGTTGACAGATAACGTTCTAACTGACCTATCCCTATAATTTGATTATCAGGAATGAACACCCTGGGACCAAAAAGCTGATGTGCCCGTTAGATAACATTATGCGACTGCTCCGTATTTATATCCTGCACAATCAACGTTATAATGTTTGATGCAACGACAGGATCAAGAGCACCTGATAGCAAATAAAGCTGGCCAATTGTAGGAGAAAATTAGCTAATATTAAAAGGCTCTAAGAAATATAGGAAATAGGGTGATTTCATACAGAAGGCCACATATTAAATAATTTAGAAAGTAATAAACCGATATTATGGAGTAGAAGAGAAATGTAGAAAAATAGAGTAATCACAGATAAGAGTCCTAACAGGACACATACAATATGAACATATGCAAAGATCATCAATGGTCGCCATGGAGAAAGGCAACACAAATTCATATATATTGATAGATACGAAATCAGCCAATGGTCCATGATGTTTCTCCAAAGAATTGTCACATTGATGAAATATAAACAGTCAGACATGGGGAAAAAAAAAAAACAAAAAAAAAAAAAACACACACTGTTCAGGTATACATAAAAATTAACACCCATCTAAATGACACCACATACAATGTACCACTACAACATCCACCTAATCAAAAGGCAACACCAATGACACTCAAAGCTACACAGCAACTCAACGCGTTTCCCCTCTTCCAAGGTTCATCAGGAATATAGATAAGGAACAAAGATTACTAAGCTCATTGTCGTTCAGATTCAAATGCGGCTCAGTGGCCAGAGATCGCTAGATATGAAGGGTCCAAATGAGATACATTATTACCGGCTACCGTGCGTGCCACCATCGCGTTCCACAGACCGGAAGGAACCTGGAAGTTGCATCCAAAAAGTCTCCGGTGGCAAATGGAATCTTACCAGTGCGTTCCCCCCTAGGGCGCTAAAGCGCATGACCGGAGGAGCAGTCCAGTCAACATTGCCGCACACCCACAATTATCCTCCGCGGCGCCAATGCGCATGACCGGAAGAGCAATGCATTCCACCTCATTATAACTTCCGGACCACAATGTGTATGTCCGGAAATAGATGCATTCCACCACAAATCAGATTGTGGATTTCCGGGGTGTTAGTGCCCGAATCCGGAAATATGTGCATTAAGTATGGATGGAACGCAAATAAAGGAGGACCATGCGTATCCCCAGGCAGCTAGAACTCAAATATAACAGATCATATATGACAAAACATATATCACACCAAATCTAATTAGATCATCTGATCAGTTCTATGTAGCACGTGTGATAGTAAAAAATACGTATTTTAGATATGGAGATCAGAGAACAACAGTTAGATTGTGAATAATCATTCTCGTCATTCAGAAATAATATGGATAGATTATATGTATCCCACTAATAATAGAATCCGGTCTGTGGAACGCATTGCCAACATTGAATTTACCAGCCATTTGGCAAATTCAAAAAAGTTCATTAATGTACACTCTGCACCCCATCTTGGACTTGAAATTTTTGCAACTTTATTAAAAAAGAAAAACTGAAATATCACATGGTCATAAGTATGCAGACCCTTTGCTCAGACACTCATATTTAAGTCACATGCTGTCCATTTCCTTCTGATCCTCCTTGAGATGGTTCTACTCCTTCATTGGAGTCCAGCTGTGTTTAATTAAACTGATAGGACTTGATTTGTAAAGGCACACACCTGTCTATATAAGACCTCACAGTGCATGTCAGACCAAATGAGAATCATGAGGTCAAAGGAACTGGCCAAGGAGCTCAGAGACAGAATTGTGGCAAGGCACAGATCTGGCCTAGGTTACAAATGAATTTCTGCATTATTCATGGTTTCTAAGAGCACAGTGGCCTCCATATTCCTTAAATAGAAGTTTGGGACCACCAGAAGTCTTCCTAGACCTGGCCGTCCAGTCAAACTGAGCAATCGTGGGAGAGGAGCCTTGGTGAGAGGTAAAGATGAATCCCAAGATCACTGTGGCTGAGCTCCACAGATGCAGTAGAGAGATGGGAGAAAGTTTCACAAAGTCAACTATCACTGCAGCCCTGCACCAGTCGGGACATTATGGCAGAGTGGCCCAACAGAAGCCTCTCCTCAGTGAAAGACATATGAAAGCCTGCATAGAGTTTGCTAAAAACACATGAAGGACTCCCAGACTATGAGAAATAAGATTCTCTGGTCTGATGAGACAAAGATAGAACTTTTTGGTGTTAATACTAAGCGGTATGTGTGGAGAAAACCAGGCACTGCTCATCACCTGCCCAATACAATCACAACAGTGAAACATGGTGGTGGCAGCATCATGCTATGGGGTTGTTTTCAGCTGCAGGGGACAGGACGACTGGTTGCAATTGAAGGAAACATGAATGTGGCCAAATACAGAGATATCCTGGATGAAAACCTCTTCCATAGTTCTCTGGACCTCAGACTTGGTCAAAGGTTCACCTTTCAACAAGACAATGACCCTAAGTACACAGCTAAAATAACAAAGGAGTGGCTTCGGAACAACTCTGTGACCATTCTTGATTGGCCCAGCCAGAACCCTGACCTAAACCCAACTGAGCATCTCTGTAGAAACCTGAAAATGGCTGTCCACAAACATTCACCATCCAACCTGATGGAACTGGAGAGGATCTGCAAGTTAGAATGGCAGAGGATCCCCAAATCCAGGTGTGAAAGATTTATTGCATCATTCCCGAGAAGACTCATGGCTGTACTAGCTCAAAAGGTGCTTCTACTCAATACTGAGCAAAGGGTCTGAATACTTATGACCATGTGATATTTAAGCTTTTCTTTTTTAATAAATTTGCAAAAATTTCTACATTTCTGTCTTTTTCCATCAAGATGGGGTGCAGAGTGTACATTAATGAGAAAAAAAAAATGAACGTTTTTGAATTTACCAGATAGCTGCAATGAAACAGAATGAAAAATTTAAAAGGGGTCTGAATACTTTCCGTACCCACTGTATATAGTATTATATAATATATAAAAAAATGGATATATATATATATATATATATATATCTAAATAATGTAGAATGCAAGTGCGCAAGGACAGGGTCCCTTCCCCTCTGTACCAGTCTGTCACACTGTAAATTTGTTTACTGTTAACGATATCTATAACTTTGTATGTAACCCCCTTCTCATGTACAGCACCACGGAATTAATGGCGCTATATAAAGAATAATAATAAATAACACTTTCTTCGCTCTCACGAGCAGGGTCGTCTTATTTTGCTTTAATGATTGTAGTGTTAACGTCGTTACTTTTGACTTGTGTTTTGAAACTTAAATTGTAAAGCGCTGAGAAATATGCTGGCGCTATATAAAGATTATTTATTTTTCAATTTATTATATTTTTTTTCTTCAATTTACATAATTAAAAAGTAAAAACAATCTGTCTGTGGTGCAGGTGCAGTGTTGATCAAGGTGTAAAAAAAAAAAAAAAAAAAAAAAAAAAAAAATCTGCAACCTTTGGGAATACAAAAATAATAATAAAAAAAAAAAAAAAATATGTAGAAGAAAAAAAAAAAAAAGTGCCCAACAGATGCAGTAATCATCTCTGATGCTTCAGCTCTGCCAGAGAAGCTCAATTGTCTCTCCTTAACCACAAGATTGCTGAATACGAAATCTACTAATCACCGCCCTGTTGGTGAGCACTGCACGCTCACGGAGATACGCGATCGCCGCCGTGACATTTAGAAATGGTGGAGGAGGGAGCGAGCGGAAAGCGTCAGGACACGGCTTTCTGAATCATTAACCAGAGGAGGGAAAAACATACATGAGGACTAGGGCAGAGAGCGCAACCTAAAAATACTAGGAGAAGAGCTTGACATACCATGCCTGCCTGTAGAGAAAGGTTTTTTGTTTTTTTTTATTAAATATACAGTACAGACCAAAAGTTTGGACACACCTTATCATTCAAAGAGTTTTCTTTATTTTCATGACTATGAAAATTGTAGATTCACTCTGAAGGCATCCAAACTATGAATTAACACATGTGGAATTATATAATTAACAAAAAAGTGTGAAACAACTGAAAATATGTCTTATATTCTAGGTTCTTCAAAGTAGCCACCTTTTGCTTTGATGACTGCTTTGCACACTCTTGGCATTCTCTTGATGAGCTTCAAGAGGTAGTCACCGGAAATGGTCTTCCAACAGTCTTGAAGGAGTTCCCAGAGATGCTTAGCACTTGTTGGCGCGTTTGCCTTCACTCTGTGGTCCAGCCCACCCCAAACCATCTCAATTGGGTTCAGGTATGGGGACTGTGGAGGCCAGGTCATCTGGCATAGCACCCCATCACTCTCCTTCTTGGTCAAATAGCCTTTACACAGCCTGGAGGTGTGTTTGGGGTCATTTATTTTTCAACAGGACAATGATGGTCCAACTAAACGCAAACCGGATGGAATAGCATGCCGCTGCAAGATGCTGTGGTAGCCATGCTGGTTCAGTATGCCTTCAATTTTGAATAAATCCCCAACAGTGTCACCAGCAAAGCACCACCATCATACCTCCTCCATGCTTCACGGTGGGAACCAGGCATGTAGAGTCCATCCATTCACCTTTTCTGCGTCGCATAAAGTCACGGTGGTTGGAACCAAAGATCTCAAATTTGGACTCATCAGACCAAAGCACAGATTTCCACTGGTCTAATGTCCATTCCTTGTGTTCTCTAGCCCAAACAAGTCTCTTCTGCTTGTTGCGTGTCCTTAGCAGTGGTTTCCTAGCAGCTATTTTACCATGAAGGCCTGCTGCACAAAGTCTCCTCTTAACAGTTGTTGTAGAGATGTGTCTGCTGCTAGAACTCTGTGTGGCATTGACCTGGTCTCTAATCTGAGCTGCTGTTAACCTGCGATTTCTGAGGCTGGTGACTTGGATGGACTTATCCTCCGCAGCAGAGGTGACTCTTGGTCTTCCTTTCCTGGGGCGGTCCTCATGTGAGCCAGTTTCTTTGTAGCGCTTGATGGTTTTTGCCACTGCACTTGGGGACACTTTCAAAGTTTTTCCAATTTTTTGGACTGACTGACCTTCATTTCTTAAAGTAATGATGGCCACTCGTTTTTCTTTACTTAGAATTTGTATTATGGCAAGAAAAAAGCAGCTAACAGTCTATTCAGTAGGACTATCAGCTGTGTATCCATCAGACTTCTGCACAACACAACTGATGGTCCCAACTCCATTTCTAAGGCAAGAAATCCCACTTATTAAACCTGACAGGGCACACCTGTGAAGTGAAAACCATTTCCGGTGACTACCTTTTGAAGCTCATCAAGAGAATGCCAAGAGTGTGCAAAGCAGTAACCAAAGCAAAAAGGTGGTTACTTTGAAGAACCTAGAATATAAGACATATTTTCAGTTGTTTCACACTTTTTTGTTAATTATATAATTCCACATGTGTTAATTCATAGTTTTGATGCCTTCAGAGTGAATCTACAATTTTCATAGTCATGAAAATAAAGAAAACTCTTTGAATGAGAAGATGTGTCCAAACTTTTGGTCTGCGCAGTATATTTAAAAAAAAAAAAAAAGTGACTGACAGCAAAAACAGATTTAGAATCTTTTTTATTCTTTTCTCTGTAAAAAGGATAAAAATATATAAAATACATTTGTTAATCTATATTACGGTAATTTATCAGAAATAAGGAGCAAAAAACTGAATAATTTTTTTTCATAAAAAGGCAAAAAACTATAAATAGACTGAAAATGACATAAAAGGCACAATAAAACAACCTCAAAATAAAAAGAAAAACAATCAAATTAAAATACATTAAATAAAAAAAGAATGAAAAAGTAAAACATAAAAATACTAAAGATTAAAGAAAACACACTTTTAAAAGATTAAGAATAAAAAAAAACAAAGCATCAAAAAGAAAAAAAAGCAATGAAAACTAGAAAATCAACATATTTCTTTGAAAACAGAGGTGCAATACTATGGAGAAAAATGTATAAAAAAAACCCATTACTAAATAGAAAAAAAAAGCAATAAAAAAATACTAAAAATTAAAAAAAAAAAATTCAGCCAATAGCAAGGTGCACAGGTAGCAGATGACGACCACTTAAAGGAGCTTTCCACAGACCCTGATAGGTCAGACAGCCACACTCTGCTTGCACACTGCTTGTGTGTCAGTCTACACTGCCAAATAAGCATGGTATTCTGAAACAGGCTGGGCCCTTGTGGCCCTCAGATAATTGTGGAGGGCAGAGCACATCCCGATGTACAGGCTTGTGTGATGGAGGGGCCTCCTCGGTGCATTTCTGACTGACATGAGCGGCACCAGACAAACCGTGGATGACTTTCTGCTGCAAAATTACTAGAGCAGAAAAGCGGAACTGACAGGTCTGAGTATTGGTTGCTGGGGGGACCGATCCTGTGAATGAAGCCGGGGCCTCTGAGCCCCTCATTCCGGAGATGTGAAGCCGATGCATCTGCCGGGCATGACACACGGGGCAGAGGGGGGGGGGTAGGAAGCACATCCAAGAGGGGCACGGGAGTCATCTCTGAACTGAGCAACATCCATAGCAGATATTCAACCCTTGTGAGCAAAGGCCACGAGCCTCCGGCTTTAAAAAAAAAAAAAAAAATATACTAATCTCTTAAAGTGGATGCCCAAGTTTAGAAAAATAAGCAGTTTTCTTGCAGAAACGGCGCCGCCTCTGTCCACAGGTTGTGTCTGGTATTGCATGGAATTGAGGTATAATATCGCTGGCAACCTTGCGGTCAGAGGTCGCGCTGTTTTTTTTTTTTTTTAGAAGAAGCCATGTTGCACAACCCCTATCAAGATCCCCTTTGCCTTCGAAGGACTGAATAAAAGGTGTACATTTCCCTTGAAGAACAAGTGATGGAATATCTAAATTTAAATAAAAAAAAAATAATGCTATATATTTATTTGCCTGGATGACATGGCGGGATGTTCCGGGGGATTCCTGGCATATTTACGACGCACATTTGCTTTCCTTATTTTACACGAGCGTCGGACCAGGCAGGTGTCTACCTCGCGCAGCAGTGGGCGCAGTGTGGGGGTGCCATCGCCATAAAGAGTAAGGAGGTGTGAGAGATCTGCTGAGGAAGAGAGGACAGCGTCCCCTACTGGTGACAGTGGGGAACTCAGACCAGAAATTAAAAAATAAACTATTTTCCGCAATTAACATTTTGTTGTCATTTGAATTTGCTTTCTACTCCATTCACAGCCAAAGCTGCATCAATATTTTTTTTTTTCTGCTTTCTGTTGTAGGGCCTTGTTATAGTCGCAAGGTAAGAACAAAACCGTTGGCACAACCCTGAGAATTGTAGGTGGTGCCCAAGTAGGATCCCAATCCGTGAACTAAATATATACAGTCATATGTAAAAGTTTGGGCACCCCTATTAATGTTAACCTTTTTTTCTTTATAACAATTTTGGTTTTTGCAACAGCTATTTCAGTTTCATATATCTAATAACTGATGGACTCAGTTATATTTCTGGATTCAAATGAGGTTTATTGTACTAACAGAAAATGTGCAATCTGCATTTAAACAAAATTTGACCGGTGCAAAAGTATGGGCACCCTTATCATTTTCTTGATTTGAACACTCCTAACTACTTTTTACTGACTTCCTGAAGCACTAAATTGGTTTTGTAACCTCATTGAGCTTTGAACTTCATAGCCAGGTGTATCAAATCATGAGAAAAGGTATTTAAAGTGGCCACTTGCAAGTAGTTCTCCTATTTGATTCTCCTATGAAGAGTGGCATCATGGGCTCCTCAAAACAACTCTCAAATGATCTGAAAACAAAGATTATTCAACATAGCTTTTCAGGGGAAGGATACAAAAAGTTGTCTCAGAGATTTAACCTGTCAGTTTCCACTGTGAGGAACATAGTAAGGAAATGGAAGAACACAGGTACAGTTCTTGTTAAGCCCAGAAGTGGCAGGCCAAGAAAAATATCAGAAAGGCAGAGAAGAAGAATGGTGAGAACAGTCAAGGACAATCCACAGACCACCTCCAAAGACCTGCAGCATCATCTTGCTGCAGATGGTGTCACTGTGCATCGGTCAACAATACAGCGCACTTTACACAAGGAGAAGCTGTATGGGAGAGTGATGCGAAAGAAGCCGTTTCTGCAAGCACGCCACAAACAGAGTCGCCTGAGGTATGCAAAAGCACATTTGGACAAGCCAGTTACATTTTGGAAGAAGGTCCTGTGAACTGATGAAACAAAGATTGAGTTGTTTGGTCATACAAAAAGGCGTTATGCATGCGCTGTATTGTTGACCGATGCACAGTGACACCACCTGCAGCAAGATGATGCTGCAGGTCTTTGGAGGTGGTCTGTGGATTGTCCTTGACTGTTCTCACCATTCTTCTTCTCTGCCTTTCTGATATTTTTCTTGGCCTGCCACTTCTGGGCTTAACAAGAACTGTACCTGTGTTCTTCCATTTCCTTACTATGTTCCTCACAGTGGAAACTGACAGGTTAAATCTCTGAGACAACTTTTTGTATCCTTCCCCTGAAAAGCTATGTTGAATAATCTTTGTTTTCAGATCATTTGAGAGTTGTTTTGAGGAGCCCATGATGCCACTCTTCATAGGAGAATCAAATAGGAGAACTACTTGCAAGTGGCCACCTTAAATACCTTTTCTCATGATTTGATACACCTGGCTATGAAGTTCAAAGCTCAATGAGGTTACAAAACCAATTTAGTGCTTCAGGAAGTCAGTAAAAAGTAGTTAGTAGTGTTCAAATCAAGAAAATGATAAGGGTGCCCATACTTTTGCATCGGTCAAATTTTGTTTAAATGCAGATTGCACATTTTCTGTTAGTACAATAAACCTCATTTGAATCCAGAAATATAACTGAGTCCATCAGTTATTAGATATATGAAACTGAAATACCTGTTGCAAAAACCAAAATTGTTATAAAGAAAAAAGGTTAACATTAATAGGGGTGCCCAAACTTTTACATACGACTGTATAAACTTGGCACACACCAAAGGTTTCTGATGCAGAAAGGTGATTTTTAATTATACAACAGTACATACACAGACGTTTCGGTCTAGGACCTTCATCAATGTACGATATATTGTACTGTGAGATTCTTAGTGACTGGGCTTTGTGAGATAAGACCAATCCTGTGAGGAGGCACATGAAGCCGTCCCACTGCGTAGTGGTTTGTGGAGTGTGGACGCAGTATCCGCCGCGAATCCCAAGTCACTTGGGATTCGCGGCGGATACTGCGTCCACACTCCACAAACCACTACGCAGTGGGACGGCTTCATGTGCCTCCTCACAGGATTGGTCTTATCTCACAAAGCCCAGTCACTAAGAATCTCACAGTACAATATATCGTACATTGATGAAGGTCCTAGACCGAAACGTCTGTGTATGTATGTACTGTTGTATAATTAAAAATCACCTTTCTGCATCAGAAACCTTTGGTGTGTGCCAAGTTTATATATATTTGTTATAGTCGCAGTCTTGATTCCGCAGGCGACTAGATAAAAAAAAAAAATAAATAAATAACTCCGTAACAGCCCGAAACATAATAACGCAAAGAATTCCCAACATGTATGAGAGGTTCTGTTACATCACAATTCCGTTAATCCAGCATCTCATAATAAATGGCATCTGGTAATCTGGCGCTCGTTTCCAGACTGGAGGAATGTGCACTTCTCCCTTGGCACCAACAAAAAACTAAAAATATGGAGTCGCGACGATTCTGGATTAAAGGAATTTTAAAGGAAAAGCGCAGGAAGCAAAGGTAGAGTGGAGCAAAAACATTTGTGTTGGTCCGGTGTCTGGTCGTCAAAGACAGCCTTCTGAGGCTGCCACTCAGGGCGTGCGTCAGGGCATCGTGTGAGGCAGAGTTGACGCCAAGGGCACCTAGAATGCCGGCCGCAGAGGTGAAGGCCGCTCCGGTCCTGCCAACGCAGAAGTGAAGGCCGCTCCGGTCCTGCCAACGCAGAAGTGAAGGCCGCTCCGGTCCTGCCAACGCAGAAGTGAAGGCCGCTCCGGTCCTGCCAACGCAGAAGTGAAGGCCGCTCCGGTCCTGCCAACGCAGAAGTGAAGGCCGCTCCGGTCCTGCCAACGCAGAAGTGAAGGCCGCTCCGGTCCTGCCAACGCAGAAGTGAAGGCCACACCGGTATGGTCAATGCAGAAGTGAAGGCCACTCCGGTACTGCCAACGCAGAAGTGAAGAACGAGGAGAACACAAATCTTTACTGCTCAACTCTGTGACAGAGTTAACTTCTCTAAAGGGCCTGTCACACTAAGCGATATCGCTAGCAACATCGCTATAACGTCACTGATTTTGTGACGTTATAGAGATATTGCCAGCGATAATCGCTATGTGTGATACTTACCTCCGACCGGCTCCCCAGCTGGCTATCGCTGATCGCGCGAGAATGTCCTGGACTGTTTCTCGTAGTCAGCTTCCTGCTGGGGCTTCCTGCTGTGACGACAAGCGACGCGTGGACGTCTTCATCGCCTCGTCTGACAGGTAAGACCCCAGCAATGTCGCTAGTGAGATCTGCCTGTGTGGCAGCTCACTAGCGACCACTTAGCGATGTACCAGCGATCCTGACCGCGTCATATTGCTGGTCAGGATCGCTGGTGCATCGCTAAGTGTGACAGTACCTTAAGATGCCTTGAATTATTTTTTCTTGAAACAAAAATCCTGGAGAATGTTCTCTGTCTCTTGGGTCCTGGACAGGGGCCAAACGAGAAAAAAGAAAAAAAAAAAAACCCCACTGGGGTCAGAGAGAAAAACTCCCAGATGAGCATTGCATAAACTGACCCGTCTGGCTCTGCTGCATCGCGGTCACATCAGCACATGCTGCTCACATGGAACCTTTTAACGTGGGGGGGATTAGTGAACTCTGGAGCATGGGCACCGCAGGGTATCAGCGGTGATGAGTCTGAATTGTATGATTAATACGTCCCGGGCCCATGTGCCGTGTTATCCGGGGAGCCCAGTGTGCAATACATTTGCAGGAGCAAGAGCCCTGCGGACCCCCAGGACTCTGCTCTGACTGATCCCTGAAACAAATCCATCAATAACCCCAATTACTGCCCCTGCGCCACCACCGCCAGGGACCCTGCGCTGTAATGAGAGGCGACAGCATTCCCCTTCCCTCCGCCGACGCCGCTCCTCTCGCACCTACCTTTACCTTCAGCGTTTCTCCGGCAGTGACAGGCGGCTTCATTTACCCAATCGCTGGATGTCCAAACGGCCCCCAGAGGACATCAGGATTAAATTAGCTTCTCACTGCTGCACGGCCTGTGGGCAACGCTGCTCACCAAGCCGAGTGCTCATCAGACCCTCACAGAGAAACTGAGATTATATATATACTGTATATATACACTCACTGGCCACTTTATTAGGTACACCTGTCCAACTGTGTGTTAAGGCTTAATTTCTAATCAGCCAATCACATGGCGGCAACTCAGTGCATTTAGGCATGTAGACATGGTCAAGACAATCTCCTGCAGTTCAAACCGAGCATCAGTATGGGGCAGAAAGGTGATTTGAGTGCCTTTGAACGTGGCATGATTGTTGGTGCCAGAAGGGCTGGTCTGAGTATTTCAGAAACTGCTGATCTACTGGGATTTTCACGCACAACCATCTCTAGGGTTTACAGAGAATGGTCCGAAAAAGAAAAAAAATCCAGTGAGCGGCAGTTCTGTGGCCGGAAATGCCTTGTTGATGCCAGAGGTCAGAGGAGAATGGGCAGACTGGTTCGAGCTGATAGAAAGGCAACAGTGACTCAAATTGCCACCCGTTACAACCAAGGTAGGCAGAAGAGCATCTCTGAACGCACAGTGCGTCGAACTTTGAGGCAGATGGGCTACAGCAGCAGAAGACCACACTGGGTACCACTCCTCTCAGCTAAGAACAGGAAACTGAGGCTACAATTTGCACAAGCTCATCGAAATTGGACAGTAGAAGATTGGAAAAACATTGCCTGGTCTGATGAGTCTCGATTTCTGCTGCGACATTCGGATGGTAGGGTCAGAATTTGGCGTAAACAACATGAAAGCATGGATCCATCCTGCCTTGTATCAACGGTTCAGGCTGGTGGTGGTGGTGTCATGGTGTGGGGAATTTTTTCTTGGCACTCTTTGGGCCCCTTGGTACCAATTGAGCATCGTTGCAACGCCACAGCCTACCTGAGTATTGTTGCTGACCATGTCCATCCCTTTATGACCACAATGTACCCAACATCTGATGGCTACTTTCAGCAGGATAATGCGCCATGTCATAAAGCTCGAATCATCTCAGATTGGTTTCTTGAACATGACAATGAGTTCACTGTACTCAAATGGCCTCCTCAGTCACCAGATCTCAATCCAATAGAGCATCTTTGGGATGTGGTGGAACGGGAGATTCGCATCAGGGATGTGCAGCCGACAAATCTGCGCCAACTGTGTGATGCCATCATGTCAATATGGTCCAAAATCTCTGAGGAATGCTTCCAGCACCTTGTTGAATCTCTGCCACGAAGAATTGAGGCAGTTCTGAAGGCAAAAGGGGGTCCAACCCGTTACTAGCATGGTGTACCTAATAAAGTGGCCAGTGAGTGTGTGTGTGTGTATATATATATATATATACAGTGGGGAAAAAAAGTATTTAGTCAGTCAGCAATAGTGCAAGTTCCACCACTTAAAAAGATGAGAGGCGTCTGTAATTTACATCATAGGTAGACCTCAACTATGGGAGACAAACTGAGAAAAAAAAATCCAGAAAATCACATTGTCTGTTTTTTTTTCATTTTATTTGCATATTATGGTGGAAAATAAGTATTTGGTCAGAAACAAGCAATCAAGATTTCTTGCTCTCACAGACCTGTAACTTCTTCTTTAAGAGTCTCCTCTTTCCTCCACTCATTACCTGTAGTAATGGCACCTGTTTAAACTTGTTATCAGTATAAAAAGACACCTGTGCACACCCTCAAACAGTCTGACTCCAAACTCCACTATGGTGAAGACCAAAGAGCTGTCAAAGGACACCAGAAACAAAATTGTAGCCCTGCACCAGGCTGGGAAGACTGAATCTGCAATAGCCAACCAGCTTGGAGTGAAGAAATCAACTGTGGGAGCAATAATTAGAAAATGGAAGACATACAAGACCACTGTTAATCTCCCTTGATCTGGTGCTCCACGCAAAATCCCACCCCGTGGGGTCAGAATGATCACAAGAACGGTGAGCAAAAATCCCAGAACCACGCGGGGGGACCTAGTGAATGAACTGCAGAGAGCTGGGACCAATGTAACAAGGCCTACCATAAGTAACACACTACGCCACCATGGACTCAGATCCTGCAGTGCCAGACGTGTCCCACTGCTTAAGCCTGTACATGTCCGGGCCCGTCTGAAGTTTGCTAGAGAGCATTTGGATGATCCAGAGGAGTTTTGGGAGAATGTCCTATGGTCTGATGAAACCAAACTGGAACTGTTTGGTAGAAACACAACTTGTCGTGTTCGGAGGAAAAAGAATACTGAGTTGCATCCATCAAACACCATACCTACTGTAAAGCATGGTGGTGGAAACATCATGCTTTGGGGCTGTTTCTCTGCAAAGGGGCCAGGACGACTGATCCGGGTACATGAAAGAATGAATGGGGCAATGTATCGTGAGATTTTGAGTGCAAACCTCCTTCCATCAGCAAGGGCATTGAAGATGAAACGTGGCTGGGTCTTTCAACATGACAATGATCCAAAGCACACCGCCAGGGCAACGAAGGAGTGGCTTCGTAAGAAGCATTTCAAGGTCCTGGAGTGGCCTAGCCAGTCTCCAGATCTCAACCCTATAGAAAACCTTTGGAGGGAGTTGAAAGTCCGTGTTGCCAAGCGAAAAGCCAAAAACATCACTGCTCTAGAGGAGATCTGCATGGAGGAATGGGCCAACATACCAACAACAGTGTGTGGCAACCTTGTGAAGACTTACAGAAAACGTTTGACCTCTGTCATTGCCAACAAAGGATATATCACAAAGTATTGAGATGAAATTTTGTTTCTGACCAAATACTTATTTTCCACCATAATATGCAAATAAAATGAAAAAAAAACCAGACAATTTGATTTTCTGGATTTTTTTTTCTCAGTTTGTCTCCCATAGTTGAGGTCTACCTATGATGTAAATTACAGACGCCTCTCATCTTTTTAAGTGGTGGAACTTGCACTATTGCTGACTGACTAAATAATTTTTTTCCCCACTGTATATATACACACACAGTCATATGTAAAAGTTCGGGCACCCCTATTAATGTTAACCTTTTTTCTTTATAACAATTTTGGTTTTTGCAACAGCTATTTCAGTTTCATATATCTAATAACTGATGGACTCAGTTATATTTCTGGATTCAAATGAGGTTTATTGTACTAACAGAAAATGTGCAATCTGCATTTAAACAAAATTTGACCGGTGCAAAAGTATGGGCACCCTTATCATTTTCTTGATTTGAACACTCCTAACTACTTTTTACTGACTTCCTGAAGCACTAAATTGGTTTTGTAACCTCATTGAGCTTTGAACTTCATAGCCAGGTGTATCAAATCATGAGAAAAGGTATTTAAGGTGGCCACTTGCAAGTAGTTCTCATATTTGATTCTCCTATGAAGAGTGGCATCATGGGCTCCTCAAAACAACTCTCAAATGATCTGAAAACAAAGATTATTCGACATAGCTTTTCAGGGGAAGGATACAAAAAGTTGTCTCAGAGATTTAACCTGTCAGTTTCCACTGTGAGGAACATAGTAAGGAAATGGAAGAACACAGGTACAGTTCTTGTTAAGCCCAGAAGTGGCAGGCCAAGAAAAATATCAGAAAGGCAGAGAAGAAGAATGGTGAGAACAGTCAAGGACAATCCACAGACCACCTCCAAAGACCTGCAGCAGCATCTTTCTGCAGATGGTGTCACTGTACATCGGTCAACAATACAGCGCATGCATAACGCCTTTTTGTATGACCAAACAACTCAATCTTTGTTTCATCAGTCCACAGGACCTTCTTCCAAAATGTATCTGGCTTGTCCAAATGTGCTTTTGCATACCTCAGGCGACTGTTTGTGGCGTGCTTGCAGAAACGGCTTCTTTCGCATCACTCTCCCATACAGCTTCTCCTTGTGCAAAGTGCGCTGTATTGTTGACCGATGCACAGTGACACCATCTGCAGCAAGATGATGTGTTGGGGACACTCACTTGGTAGCGGACTCACGTCACACTGGAACATTTTCCTCTTAAACCGTCCATGTGGTTTATTAAACAGCATAAACCATGTTAGGAAACACAAAGAATACAGTCTTGCATTAGACAAATTAATCCTTAATGATCGAAGTAGAGCTCCGCTCTCTCAGTTCATTAGTGTCCATAGAACATCACGGGCACCAATAGTTATATCCCCATGTCTGGGGTTACCTCACAGGAGTTCCGGCTCCAGATGCCTGCTCTTTGGTAGTCCTCTCTCTCAGGGTAGCTGCTGAACTGGGATCACCGTCCCAGACAACGCCTTGCTCACCAGGCCACCTGACAGTCCAGATCCACAGACGGACAGTAGCTCCCCTAATGCAGTGCCGTCACTGACTCTGCAAATACACATGGCCTATCCGGGTGCTATTCAGGGATCTGTCCCTACTCCCAGGGACTCCCAACACTCACGCTTCACCAGGTCCAAGGTCACAGCACGTGTTCCAGGGATCCGATCCTTCTAGCAGAATCTCCCAACACTGACCATCCAGGACCTTGCACCCTGAACCATTCAGGTACACACACTCTCCCTCTGCGACCAGATCTCAGGTACATTATATGGTCCATAACCACACCCACAGGTGAGGTATGGATCACATGGTTATCACCTCACTAAAGGTCCTATTTCACACAGCCACACACACACAGGCTTTATCCTTGGCGTTCAGACACACGCCCCTTGGTGGGTTTGTAGGTGACTGGTCCCACCCATCTCACCAAGTCACCTGAAAGCCACCCCATATAAAACAATAAACCTCATTAGCAGTAGATCTGCTATTCACAACAAGATTCGGCTTCCATCATAGGGCACCCACCCCTGTGATACATATCGGCCATTTATAACCCTGCCGGTCACCATTTTCCCTATTACCATGAAAGAACGCCTGTGCATGTCCCATACAGCGCCCCCTAGCTGTCACAGGGGTCACTGCATCACAATATAATCACACCAGTCTAACGCTCGATGTTACATTGTATCACAAGGGATTGTGGATGCAACTGTAGCAAACCCTCAGCTGTGAGAGGAGATCACAGGATTAAGCCCAGAGAGTGCGAGGACTCCTCTGCTCATGCATTGCCTTAGTATGAATGCACAGTGCTCAGCAGGGGGCGCTAACCTGACATCAACAGCCCGGCGCAGAGTCCAGACACTAAAGGGTAAAAGGCGTCTAAGTCTTGCTTATCCTTGTAAAAATTAAAGACAACACTTCCAGTTTTCACCACTAGATGTCAGCATAACAGTGCAAACAAGCCACAGGGAGATTTCGCTTTACAACCTGCAGCAAACATAAGTTTCTAAAGAAAATCCAAAACCTTCCAAAATCCAGCACCACACCGGTCTACAGATTGTGTCTGGTATCACAGCTTAGTTTCACTGATGTGAATAGTGTTTTTGGAAAAATGAAGCCATTTTATTTTTCTTGCAGCTGATCTGGGTGTACAGAGATTCCAGAGCGCCGAGTGATCGCCACCAGGTCATCGCAGCTGCCTCTATTCACTACCCGTCGCACATTCAGGGCTAAACCAGCTGAAGAGGGGAGACAGGGGCGATTATATACTACATCTGTGTAAAAGTGGAGTACCTGACATTGCTGGGGGCCACAACTGACCGCTATGATCTCGCTAACGATCTTCTTCTCCTTTAATCTGACGGCTTCTTCCACCGCGATCTCGCAGAACGGATTCATCGAGTGCTTCACGCCATCGGTGACCACGCCGGTCTTATCGGGCTTCACGCGGACCTGCGGAGCACAGAGAGGCAACATAAGGTTACGGTGGGTGCGCTCACTCACCAAGAAAGTCACCCAAAACCTCCCCTCCTGATGCTCTTTTGTACACCGATGCAATGGGACAAACTGCTGCTGTGTGACCTTATAAACAAAAGGGATCCGCAGCGCCATGCAAAACGCTGTTCATCCTGCGCACCCCGATACAGGCGGATAGTGCGGAACGGGAATATGACTGCATAGCCACATACCACCTGACATAAGCCCCCAGGGATCATCGATCCGCTAAATTAAATGCCAAAGGTCATTTTTTTTCCCTGCTTATTAATGAATCTTTTTCTAATTATGGATAAGAAACGCGTTTCTCGCCTCGCAGACAGTTCCCATGTCAGCAGGACGCCGTGTGACGAGCCGTCTCCACCTGCCGCAGAGGTTAAACATTCAATCTGGACGCTGAAGTGCATCTCAAGGACACGTTGGTTGTGTGCCTTGAACAGATGCCAGGAGAGAAGCGGCGCACCGTCGCCCTCCCTGCCGCTGCAGAGCCGTGCCGCACCGGACCGTTTAGACAGAACACCTTTACTATCTGCGCTGTTCACAATCTCCTCTGATAGGAGGCAAACGAGATAAGGAATATGTTAAGTCAAATCTCATTTGTGCTATAGGTGGGAAAAAATGAGAAATGGAAGATAGTGGCCGCAGGGTCGTCCTGAGCTGCCGGAGCTCCCCCTGGTGGGCACAATACGGAAACGCAAGGCAGAAAGAAAAACGACGCCAATGTCTATGAAGACATTGATAGTTCTGTAATGAGACGGTGATGATCCCTCTCACTTACATATGCAAGTGAGGGGGGATCATCACTGGCTCATTACAGAACTAATATTAATCCCTTAATAACACAGCCAATCTTCATTTAAATTTAAAAAAATTTCATTTTTCACTTTTATTTTGGGCTTGTTTCTTTACTATTATGGGATTTTTTTAATTATTTTTGGATTTGTTTTAATTATTTGGCACATTTCTTTCTAACATTATTCGGGAATTTTTTATTATTTTTTACTATTATATAATAATAAGAGTTTATTTTTGGATTATTTTTATTATTTGGGCCTTTTTTTTTTTTTTTTTATTATTTTGAGCTTGTTTCTGTTTTTTATTACCGTAATTATTTTGGGATTATTTTCTTTTGCCGGAGGAGTTGTGCCTTCAAATGACACCATTGTTTTGCCATATAATGTACTGAAACCCCCCACCAAAAAACAGGCAGAAAATACCAAGTGCAATAATAAAAATATTACAAAATGCCAATGACAAATGCCACGATCAGGGATTGATCAGGGCTGGCTGTAGGACACGGCTGACACCTGCCCTGTGTGGTTTGGGCTCAGCACCTGTGCCCTCTCCATACATCCGGACCTGACATGTAACATACTATTACATCCTGCAGAGGGAAGGTGTCAGTGAGGGGATGTCTAATTACTAAGAAGATCTCAGAGTGGTTGCATGGTCTTCTTAAATGGGATGTCAAGGATTAGAAAAACATGGCTTCCTTCCTGCATAAATAGGGCTGCCATCTGCAGTGAATTGTGCAAAGCAGAATGGGTGGGAGACAAAAAAGGGGATTTTAATCAGAAGATGGAGCCAAGATGTAAAGTAAAACTCGTCATCAGTATGTGATGCTGCATCTATGGCCGCCATCTGAGGGGTCTTATAAAATAGCCCTTTAAGCCCCCTTCATCCACAATCACAAGACTTTCAGAATCAGCGACCAATAAGAATCATCTCAATCCTGAGTACTCGTCCGAGGCGGTGACGGCGTCTCCTCTGATTCTTCCATCGCCTCCAGAAACAAAAGCTGAAAATGGAGAGAATGAAAGAAGCGGCGGACGAGCGGCATCTGCGCCATTTCCATACAAATCATCTGCGGATATTGACAGCCGCCGCTCCTTCATCATGACAAGACGACACTTCATCTGCAACCAGAGCAGACGGGAAGCGACAGATCATCCTCCCCCGCCTCCGCTGATTCACAGCACAAGGCCCCTCATTAGTTCCTAAAGTCGCTGACGGGAGGAGAATCTCAGAGGCTTAAGGCAGGAAAGCGTCATCACCGGTCACATTCATTTACACATTAAGCCCCAAGGAGCAAAGGCACAGCAGCCTATCATCTGTACATGGCGGGCTAGTGCCCTCTGTTATCAGCCACTTCTGACTGGAGAGAGGCAGATGGTACTGTTTACTAATGGGATGAGTGACAAGAAGTGGCCACACGTCCAGAGCCGAGAACAGAGTCTTATATTGCTGCACTATAACACGGGGCTCAATCAGAGGCATCGCTAGCACAGACGGCTCGGAGAACATGGACCCGGGCCTCCGCGACGGCCCACACTTTGGGCTGTAGCGACATCAATAAGACCGTGAGACAGTTGGGTCCTCCTGCTCTCACCCTCCGTCTTGTAGGGCGTGAGCTGTAGCAGGCTGACAAGACCCCAGGGTCCCGGCGCGGGTGACACAATGACATCACTGCCATGTAGCCACTATGTGGAGGAGGAAACCTGTTCTTCCCAAAGCGGCAAGGACATCCCGGCAGCTGAATGTTCAGTTCTCCATATACTGAAGTTTGGCCGCTGGGGTACGGCACAAAGGAGGGATTGCTATATTTCCAAGACACTCAGGAGGCATTACTAGTTTCCTAGGGGGGCATTATTACTTTTGAAGTGGTGACTTTGGGTATTGTTTTAAGGGGGTGCTCAGAGGACATTATTTGTTCTAAAGGGACACATTTACTTTTTCAGGAGGTATTAAGAGGCATTATTATTTTCAAGGGGGCAGTAATCATTTTATGCTAGCACCACTAGTGAGGGCCCTTATTACTTTCTATGGGGGACCCAGGGTTCCTTACTAATGCTGAGGGGGCAACAGGGCATTATCCTGTTGGGGGACATTGTTCTTACATCTAATTGGAACTTTATGATTTCGGGGGCCCTGTCTGTCCCACATTCTTTAAGGGATAATTACAGTAGTGGCTTTTTTCTAGTATTAGGGTTACTGCGCCACAAAATAGGTGCAGCACAGAATTAGGGGCATGAGCCAGATGGGAACTAGTGGGGACGGTGCTGGAAAAATGAAATGTATCTGCACTACAGACTCTGCAGAAGAATCGTGGCCGGGAAGAAGTAACATGGCAGTCTGGGTCAGAGGGAGAAGAGGTGAAAAGTGAAAAACTCAAACCTGGGCTCCTCCCACTGGAGTCGCGCCAGAGCTGGTCTGGGAATAAAGAGTCGGCCAGATCATAAAGCTGTGGCTCCGAAGGTTCTGGTCCCTTCCCCTGTAAGCAGCTCTGCAGTGTGAGGAGCCAACAAACAGCTCCCGCATCTCAGCTTCCCGGACTGCTGCAAATATACAGACGTGTGCGGCGGTGATCCCACGTGTCCCAATGTTGTTCAGTTTTTGAGGTCAGTGATGTTATGATGGGTCAAGAAGCCCCAACAATCCAGCCGGTCCTCCTCCCGACAACCACACACCGCTCCCCCCTCCTTCCGACAACCAGACATCACTCATTTCTCCTCCTGACAGCCAGACACCGCACCCCCCGACCGCCAGACACCACAACCCCCTCCTCCCGACAACCAGACATCACTGATTTCTCCTCCTGACAGCCAGACACCCCTCCTCCCGACACCGCTCCCCCTTCCTCCCGCCAACCAGACATCATTCATTTCTCCTCCTGACAGCCAGACACCGCACCCCCCTCCTCCCGACAACCACACACCGCTCCCCCCTCCTCCCGACAACCAGACATCATTCATTTCTCCTCCTGACAGCCAGACACCGCACCCCCCCGACAACCAGACACCCCCCTCCTCCCGACAACCAGACACCGCTCCCCCTCCTCCCGACAACCAGACACCGCTCCCCCTCCTCCCGACAACCTGAAACCGCTCCCCCCTCCTCCCGACAACCTGAAACCGCTCCCCCCTCCTCCCGACAACCTGAAACCGCTCCCCCCCTCCTCCCGACAACCTGAAACCGCTCCCCCCCTCCTCCCGACAACCTGAAACCGCTCCCCCCCTCCTCCCGACAACCTGAAACCGCTCCCCCCCTCCTCCCGACAACCTGAAACCGCTCCCCCCTCCTCCCGACAACCTGAAACCGCTCCCCCCTCCTCCCGACAACCTGAAACCGCTCCCCCCTCCTCCCGACAACCTGAAACCGCTCCCCCCTCCTCCCGACAACCTGAAACCGCTCCCCCCTCCTCCCGACAACCTGAAACCACTCGCCCTCCCCACAACCAGAAACCGCTCCCCCTCCCCACAACCAGACACCGCTCCCCCCTCCTCCCGACAACCTGAAACCGCTCCCCCCTCCCCACAACCAGACACCGCTCCCCCCTCCTCCCGACAACCTGAAACCACTCCCCCTCCCACAACCAGACACCGCTCCCCCCTCCTCCCGACAACCTGAAACCGCTCCCCCTCCCCACAACCAGACACCGCTCCCCCCCCCACAACCAGACACCGCTCCCCCGCCACAACCACACACTGCTCCCCCCTCCTCCCGACAACCACACACCGCTCCCCCCTCCTCCCGACAACCACACACCGCTCCCCCCTCCTCCCGACAACCACACACCGCTCCCCCTCCTCCCGACAACCACACACTGCTCCCCCCTCCTCCCGACAACCAGACATCACTCACTTCTCCTCCCGACAACCAGACACCGCTCCCCCCTCCTCCCGACACCCACACACCGCTCCCCCCCTCCTCCCGACAACCACACACCGCTCCCCCCTCCTCCCGACAACCACACACCGCTCCTCCCGACAACCACACACTGCTCCTCCTGACAACCACACATCACTCACTTCTCCTCCTGACAACCAGAGTTCACATACTGGAATGACTGGAGCAGTTACCCTCTTCCCCTTTGCCCCCGTGACCGGCAGCCCTCCGCCTCCTGACCGTCGCACGTCTCACCTTCACCGCATAGTCTATGACCCGCTTGACACCGACCAGGGCCCGCAGCGCCATGTTTCCTACAGACCGAATTGAAGCCTCACCGCCTCCAACCAATCAAATCTTTCACATGGCCAGCACCCAACCACGGAATGAAACACTTTAGCCAATCACAAGGCTGAGAAGGCTCATCTGATTAAATACGTCACGTGCTCCTACAGCACCATCCAATCACTGAAGAAGACGTCACCTAGTGACGTCAGCTAGAGGTCGAATGGGACTGCTGCGGGGTGGCCATGTTTGTTTCGGGCAGCAAGGAGTTCTGCAGGCAAACAAGCTGAGACTCGGAGAGAGCAGATGGTGGTGAAGATTTGTGACTGTGAGAAGCCGAGGCAGAGGCCTAGCAAAGACTACTAATGCTAAAAGCGTCAGCCACCTATTACACTGCGGTGGTGATTGTCCACCAATCAGATTCCAGCTCTCATTTCTCTGAGCTCCTTTGGAAAATGATAGACGCTCGCTGATTGGTGGGACTGCACAGGTGCTCCACTTTCCTTTTACATTAGTTTTGATATACTTTTGGGAAAGTTTTTTTGTGTGTAAATCAACATGGCGGTGTCAAAAATGCATTTTATAAGCTTAAAATTACTTATATCACAGAAGTTTGCGATGAATTTGATAAATCTAGAAATTCCCTTTAAATGGAAGTAAAGCCGCCAATATCTCCAATCTATGGGGAAAAAATAATAATACCAATCTGTTCTTAAAAATCTTAACTGTGCAGGTGTCCCGACATGCAAATCAGCGCCATGAGAGGTCATCCATAGTGGGGGTATTGGTCCCATCGTCTTCACTCTTTTCAAATTCAGGTCTCTATTTGTATTGGGAGAAGGTAAAAGCCGGCGGAGCAGGAATACTCCACATTGCAAGAAATGGCGCATTTATGGTCAGTCTGGGAGCAAGACGACGGCGTAGGAAGGCAGAAATGACCCATAAGAAAAATTAACCCTTTGCATTTAAAAATACCATCTAAAGAGGTTTTCAAAAAAAGTTAAAAATTCAAGATGGTGCTATTGCGTTATGTGTCCACTAGATGCCGCCGCTTCATACTCCTTTATTACACTACATTACACTAGTGTCAGGATACAGATGATCTGAGAAAACTGCAGAGAGAAGGGAAGTCATTCTTATGGACCATTAGATTCCCGGGATGTTATGCTTTGGATGCAGGATGGAAAAGGTTGTGATTATAGGACAACCCCCTTTAAAATATTAGACAAACATGGAACAATGACAGTGACCACCAGGGGGCGCAAAAAGTAAAAAAAAAAAAAAACTTTTATTCCCCCATAGACTTTTAGTCCATTATCAAGCCCATAAGTGTGTGGAGTCATTATTATTGTTTTTTACTTTTGTGCTCCCTCTTGGGCACTGTCATCATTCCATGTTGGCGTTTCTTGACCTGAGTGTTTTTCAGATATTTTCTTTTTTTTTTATCCCTTTTAATGGGGGTGAGGACCTTCTGCGAAACTGCAAAAACATATAATGAGTCATGACTCCATAGATTATAACCGGTAACGACTCAAAGTCTTATTTTTTATTGGTCGCAGTTTTTTCACGGTGGTGTCTTCAGTAGGTGAGACTATCTCCTCTGGTCGTGGAGTGGCATTAGGACACGGTCTGTCGCCACCATTGGAGGTGGAACGATTTCCGTGGATCTTGGGGTGGCATCCATTGAGATTGGGCAAGAAAAAAAAAAAGACAAAAAAACAATGCTTTATCACCATACCGCCAAAAAAAAAGTGGAATAACACGTGATCAAAAAGAAGGATATAAATGAACATGGCACCGCTGAAAACATCATCTTGTCCCACAAAAAACCAAGCCGCTATATAGCCCCATCACAGGAAAAATAAAAAAGTTATAGCTCGCAGAATAAAGCCATGCAAAAATAATTATTATTTCTATAAAATAGTTTTTATTGTATAAAAGCGCCAAAACATAAAAAAAAGATATGAGGTATTGCTGTACTGACCCGAAGAATAAAACCGCTTAATCAGTTTTACCACACGCAGAACGGTATAATTGCCCCCCCAAAAAAAAAAAAAGAAAATTCATGAATTGCTGGTTTTTGTTCATTCTGCCTCCAAAAAAATCGGAATAAAAAACGGTCAAAAATTGTCATGTGCCCGAAAATGGAACCAATAAGAACGTCAACTCGTCCAATGAAAAAAAAAAAAAACAAGACCTCTCATGACTCTGTGGGCCAAAATATAGACAAATTATACCTCTCAAAATGTGGTGATGCAAAAACTATTTTTTGCAATAAAAAAGTCTTTTAGCGTGTGACAGCTGCAAACAAAAAAGCCCACCATAACTAGTAAATCAAACCTCCCGTTATCACCCCCTTAGGCCGGTTTCACATTAGCGCATTTTATGCGCACGCACGGCCGGGGGTAGCTCCGCCCCCGAGCCGGCTCTCTGCCCGGCGTGCCCGCCCCTTGCCTGTAGCGCCGCCTCCTAGCGGACGGCGGCGCCTGCGATCGGCGCACCCTATCTTTAGCATAGGGTGCGCCGATCGTGCGCAGGTCGTGCGCTAGTTGCGCTTTGACCTGCGCTGCGCACTTTTGACGGTGCGCCGTGCGCGCCAAAATCCGAAAAGTTTGATTTTGGCGCGCACGGCGCACCGTCAAAAGTGCGCAGCGCAGGTCAAAGCGCAACTAGCGCACGGCCTGCGCACGATCGGCGCACCCTATGCTAAAGATAGGGTGCGCCGATCGCAGGCGCCGCTGTCCGCTAGGAGGCGGCGCTACAAGGAAGGGGCGGGCACGCCGGGCAGAGAGCCGGATCGGGGGCGGAGCTACCCCCGGCCGTGCGCGCGTTGAAAATGCGCTAGTGTGAAACCGGCCTTAGTTAGGGAAAAATAATAAAATAAAAAAATGTATTTATTTCCATTTTCCCATTAGGGTTAGGGTTGAGGCTATAGTTAGGGCTGGGGCTAAAGTTAGGGTTAGGGTTGGGGCTAAAGTTAGGGTTAGGATTGCAATTAGGGTGTCAGCACCACTCCCCGTTCCGCTGCTCCTGCTCCCGCTGCCATACTCACCACCTCTCTTATGTCTAGGCCACGCTCTCTGCTGGTAGTTTCTTGCAAGCTTGCGCGCTGGTTAACCCCTTGTGTCTTGTACCTCTTCTTCCTGATAATCCCTGTGTCTTCCGCCTGTGTCTCCTGTGTTCCCCCTGAGACTCCTGCCTGTGCCTCCTGGTAACCCCTGTGTCTCCTTCCCTTTTCAGTTTGCCCCTTCCTGGTTCCCGCCATCCTCTTCCGTCCTTCTCCACCTCCCCCAGCTTCTGGACCCTGGTCTTCCTGGTTCCTCTCCGGATCTTCCTCTGCTCCTCATCATCTGCTCACCCTCCTGAGCCGACCCCTGGTCCTGGCTGCCGTGGCGCTTGAACGTCCTGAGTCTGTTCCCTAACGGTTCCTGTATAGGGGTCGGTCCACTTGGTGCGCTCGCTCGGGGAGGGCTCGGCGTCACGGCCCAGAGGGTCCACTCTCGCCACCGTCATCCGCAGCGTAACAGTATAGTCAGGCCATGGACCCCGCCGGGGCCGCTGCCCAAAAGGAGTTGGTTTTCCTAAGGGAGAACCAGACCCGTATTATGTCTTTCATGAAGACCATGGATTCCCGCTTGTCGGCCTTGCAGGCCGCTGACCCTGGTAACGCCTCCCAACTGGCCAGCCTCCAGCAGGAGCTGGTTCAACAACGGGACACCCAGTCCCATATTCTTTCATATATGGCTTCGGTCGACGATCGGCTGCTTTCCCTTGAGTCGGCTGCCGGGCGCGATTCGTCCCGCAGCTCTGATCCCGGACCCTCCCCGCCTCCCAGGCTTGGTAGACCGCCTCGGTATGGCGGCGACCCAAAGTTGTGCAGAGGCTTCTTAAATCAGTGCAGGTTGCACTTCGAACTCCTGCCCCAACAGTACCCCACTGACCGGGCCAAGGTTGCCTTCATTGTCTCCCATTTGGAGGGAGAGGCACTCTCCTGGGTAAACCCCCTGTGGGAGCGGGACGATCCCGTAGTCTCCAGCCTCCAGACCTTCACTGACACTTTCCGTAAGGTCTTTGACGAGCCCGGACGGTTGGCTTCCGCCACGGAGTCTCTTTTTTGCCTCACCCAGGGCACTCTTACGGTCGGACAATACGCCATCCGGTTCCGTACCTTGGCCTTTGAGGTGGGGTGGAATAACGAGGCTTTGGTTGGGGCCTTCTGGCGTGGTCTCTCTGGCAAAATTAAAGATGAGCTGGCAGGGCGAGATACCCCGACCTCCTTGGAGGATCTAATTTCTTTGGCCACACGAATCGACCTCCGGTTCCAGGAACGTGCTAGGGAGACTGCTAGGGATAGGAGACCGCTTAGACCATCTGCTTTTCACAGGCCGTCCAGCCCACGTCCTCCTGGGGCATCCTCCAGTCCGGCACCAGAGCCGATGCAGGTGGATCGGGTCAAGTTGGCAGAACAGCGCCGTAAGGAGAGACTGATGGAGGGTTTGTGCCTGTATTGTGGCAGCGCGTCTCACTTCCTACGCTCCTGTCCTGAGAGACCGGGAAACTCCTCCACCTAGGGCAGGTAAGAGAGGCCGGTCTAGGTGTGTCTCACTCCTCTAATCCCCTTACCCTTTCGGTTCAGCTGGTTTTGGGTCAGAGACGTGGTTCGGAGGTGGCCTATGTGGACTCGGGCGCGGCAGGTAACTTCATTAGGTTGAAGGAGGTGAAGAAGTACCAGATTCCCGTGATTTCCCTGAAGACTAAACGTGTCATCGCCTCAGTAGATGGAAGACCCCTACGAGAATCTGTGTCCCTGGTTACGGAGGAGGTGTGCCTGCAAATCGGGGCCTTGCACCAGGAGTGGATCGCTTTCTACGTTCTTCCCAACCTTTCTCATGCTGTGCTGCTAGGTCTTCCATGGCTTAGGACACATGAACCTGTCTTGGACTGGCGTTCCGGTGAGGTCCTCCGCTGGGGGCATCCTTGCCAAGAGAGGTGCCTGGGGTCTGTCCGCCCGGCCAATCCCCCTCCAGCCTTCTCGGGTCCTTAGGCTCTACCAGCCGCATACTGGGCATTCTCCGACGTGTTCGATAAGAAGGAGGCAGAGGTACTTCCCCCGCATCGCCCGTATGACTGCCCTATTGGACCTGCGGCCCGGGACCACCCCACCTCGAGGGCGAATTTATCCCTTGTCTCCAGCAGAGACTACGGCCATGTCCGAGTATATTCGTGAGAATTTAGCTCGAGGTTTCATACGGAAGTCTTCCTCCCCGGCCGGAGCCAGGTTTTTCTTTGTAAAGAAGAAAGACGGTTCTCTCCGTCCTTGTATTGATTTCCGGGGTCTGAACGACATTACTGTGAAGAATAAGTATCCTTTGCCTCTCATCCCAGAACTCTTTGACCGGCTGTGGGGAGCCCACATCTTCTCGAAGTTGGATCTAGGTGGAGCTTACAACCTCATCCGCATTCGCCCTGGTGATGAATGGAAGACCGCCTTTAACACCCGGGACGGGCATTACGAATACCTAGTTATGCCCTTCGGTCTCTGCAACGCTCCCGCGGTCTTTCAGGAGTTCGTCAATTATATCTTCCGAAATTTGTTATACTCCTGCGTGGTGGTGTATCTGGACGACATCCTTATTTTTTCCCCGGATCTGGCGTCCCATAGGAGGAGTGTTCGTCTGGTCCTACAACGTCTGCGGGAGAATCGCCTCTACGCGAAGCTTGAGAAGTGTCTCTTTGAGCAGTCTTCCTTGCCCTTCTTGGGCTATATTGTTTCAGATTCTGGGCTGGAGATGGATCCTGAGAAACTGTCGGCTATTCTTCAATGGCCTCGCCTAGTGGGGGTCAAGGCGATTCAAAGGTTCCTCGGCTTCGCCAACTATTATCGTCAATTTGTGCCACATTTTTCGTCCGTCATCAAACCCATCTCCAGTCTCACTCGCAAGAGCGTCAACTCCTCGTCCTGGCCCCCGGAGGCTGAAGAGGCCTTTTCCTGTTTGAAGCAAGCCTTCACGACTGCACCTGACCTACACCGACCCGAGGCTAATAAGCCATTCATCCTGGAGGTAGATGCCTCTTCCACCGGAGCAGGTGCAGTGCTCTCACAGAGGTCCCCGTCCGGCCGACTGATTACCTGCGGGTTCTTTTCAAAGGCCTTCTCGCCGGCAGAGTGTAACTATGCCATCGGGGATCGTGAGCTGTTGGCCATAAAATTGGCACTGGAGGAGTGGCGTTACCTTCTTGAAGGGTCGGTCCATCCGTTTACCATCTTTACCGACCACAAAAACCTTGCATATCCAGTCAGCCCAGAGACTTAACCCTCGGCAAGCCAGATGGTCTCTCTTCTTTGGACGGTTCGATTTTGAATTGCGTTTGCGTCCCGGGCCAAAGAACATCAAGGCGGACGCATTGTCACGGTCTCTAAAGTCTCCTGATCTGGTGGAGGAACCAACTCACATTATCGATCCCGCCAGGATCATCACTGTGGCTCCTGTGAGATTGATTACTCCTCCTCCCGGCAAGACCTATGTTCCTGACTCTGAAAGAAAAAAGGTACTGCATTGGGGACATTCCTCTAAAATTTCTGGACATGTCGGAGTCAAAAAGACGTTGGAGCTCATCACTCGTTTTTATTGGTGGCCCTCACTCCACCAGGATGTGACTGACTTCACGGCCTCCTGTCCCTCTTGCGCCAAGGTCAAGATTCCTAGGCGGCTACCCGCCGGTCTCCTGCTTCCTCTCCCGATTCCCTCAGTTCCATGGCAACATATATGTCACGTCCGTCTGCGGTTCTGGGCTGCAGCCAGACAACACCCCGAGAAACACTGATACCCTTTACCCCTATACAGGGATCTGGATTTACAGCAGAGCCCAGGAGGCGCTGTCTGAATATGAACAGTGACCAGAGCAGGACGGTCGTCAGAGAGGAATAAAAACGGGACCAAAGCGTAGTCGGGAATCAGAGTCTTAACCGAGCGGACAGCAGAAGTACAAGAAACGGCAGACAATAGCAGAGTCAAATTCAGGCCAAGGTCAGAGTCAAAAACCAGGAGGGCAGCAGAGGTACAGAATCGTTAGGCAGTAGCAGAGTCAGAATATCCAGGCCAAAGTCAAAAACCGGGAGAATAGCAGAAGTACAAAATCGTCAGGCAATAGAGGGGTCAGGAATCCAGGCCAAGGTCAGCGTCAGTAATCAGGAGAAATGCAAGGTACAAAAACGGCAGGCAACAGAGTAGTCAGAAGTTCAGGCTGAGGTCGGAGTTAACGATAGGCAATCACAAGTAACACGTAGGGGAACCAAGAATATATCCGGCGGCTTGCAAGCCCAGTCCCAAGGTATTTGAGGGATCAGGTCGTCCCTCACAGGCTCCTGGGCTGGTGATGTCATCAGGACCGCCCCCAGGAGCAGACCTGATGATGATGCACCAGCCCCATCATGACTGACAGAGGAGCGGAGTCTGCGTCCAGTAGACGCCTGCGCAGAAGCCCTTTCATTGTTGCCGCCGTCACTCGGGCGCGAGCCACGGCGCCTCCTAGTGGTTGAGGGCGGAACAGCAGGCCCCGAGATCGACGACGACATGTCAGTCCGGCGTCTCCTGGTGGCCGAGGCCTGGACAGCAGGCTCCGAGCCCGAGGGCGGCGTGACAGTCCGTCGCCTCCTAGTGGCTGAGGGCGGAACAGCGGGCCCCGAGTCTGACGGCGACGTGACAGTACCCCCCTCTCCAGGAGGGGCCTCCGGACCCTCAAAACCTGGTTTGTCAGGGTGAAGGAGATGAAACCTCCTAATTAATGCCTTGGCATGGATGTTCCTTGCGGGGACCCAGGACCTCTCCTCCGGGCCGTAGCCCTTCCAGTGTATAAGATACTGTATGGAGTCTCTCACAAGGCGGGAGTCAAGGATACCCTGGACTTCATACTCCAAGGACCCTCCGACCGAAACAGGAGGAGGAGGGGACTGGACAGGGTGAATTGGGGAGCGATACAGTTTGAGGAGAGACTTGTGGAACACGTTAGGTAATTTAAATGACTGCGGAAGTTTCAAACGGAAGGCTACCGGATTAACCACTTCTATAATTTCATATGGGCCGATAAATCTGGGACCCAGTTTGGCAGACGGTACTTTCAGTTTGATGTTTTTAGTCGAAAGCCAAACCTTGTCCCCAACCCCCAAGTGTGGCCCCTTGGACCGTCGTTTGTTTGCAGCTGAAGCCTGTCTAACTTGAGCCCCTTTCAAATTCGTATTTACTTCAGACCATATTGTTTTCAAGCGATGTATGTTTTTCTCTACCCCAGGGAGCTCCGACATCCTAGCCGAGAACGACCCAAAGCGCGGATGCAATCCAAGGTTACAAAAAAAAGGGGTAGTTTTAATGGAGTCCTGGTAGCGATTATTTAAGGCAAACTCAGCCAATGGCAGGTGTTCTACCCAGTCGGACTGGTGTCCTGACACGTAACAACGGAGGTATTGCTCCAGAGCTTGATTAGCACGTTCGGTTTGCCCATTTGTTTCGGGGTGGTAGGCCGAGGAGAAGGATAACTCAACACCGATGCGTTTACAGAACGCCCTCCAGAATTTTGAGACGAACTGGGTACCTCTGTCGGACACAATATTTGACGGAACACCATGAAGACGTACAATGTGCACAAGGAACAATTTGCTCAAGGTTTCGGAGTTAGGTAAGCCAGACAGGGGAATAAAATGGCACTGTTTGCTGAACCTGTCTACCACCACCCAGATACATGTTTTCCCATCTGAGGTCGGCAGGTCTGTGATGAAGTCCATGGAGATGTGGGTCCATGGACTCTCAGGGGTGGGCAAGGACTGAAGCCAGCCAGCAGGGCGATTATGGGTGGATTTGGCGCGGGCACAGACTTCACACGCTGAAACATAGTTCTTACAGTCCTTGACCACCGTCGGCCACCAAAAGTTCCTAGTTACCAACCTGGTGGTATTGTTGAGCCCAGGATGGCCTGCCAGAACAGAGTCATGTGACTCTTTAAGAACTTGAAGGCGAAAGGAATTCGGAACAAACAATTTTTTGGGGGGTGTAGTGTCAGGAGCTCGTTCTGGAGACCTACGGATCTCCTCCAGATGGTCCAAGGAAACTGCCTACACGACGATCCCATTGGCTAATATGGGAACGGGTTCACAGTCTTCGGCTTGTGTGGGGCAAAAACTGCGAGAGAGGGCATCGGCCCTCACATTTTTCGTGCCAGGGCGAAAGGTGATTAAAAAATCGAACCTTGAAAAGAACAAGGCCCACCTGGCCTGCCTAGAATTCAGTCTTTTAGCTGACTCCAGGTAGGTCAGGTTTTTGTGGTCTGTAATGACGGTGACCTTGTGTTTGGCGCCTTCGAGAAAGTGACGCCATTCCTCGAAGGCCCATTTGATTGCTAGTAATTCCCGATTCCCAATATCATAGTTCTTCTCTGTGGCAGAGAACTTTCGGGAAAAAAAAGCACATGGGCGCAGCTGAGTGAGGGCTGCAGTGCCTTGCGATAGCACTGCTCCCACTCCGACTTCGGAGGCATCCACCTCCACAATAAATGGGCGATCCAAGTCAGGTTGTACTAAAACCGGGTTGGCCACAAAGCATTCTTTTAACGTAGAAAATGCTTGAATGGCCTCGGGATTCCAGTTGGTCACGTCCGCCCCCTTTCGGGTTAGATCCGTGAGTGGCTTGGCAATCTCAGAAAAACTCTTGATAAACTTACGGTAGTAATTGGCAAATCCCAAAAATCGCTGCAATGCTTTCAGCGATTTGGGTTGCACCCACTCCTTAATAGGTTGGATCTTGGCAGGATCCATGCGGAACCCCCTGCCTGAGACCATGTACCCCAAAAATTGTACCTCCTCAGCGAAAAAGACACATTTCTCCAACTTAGCAAACAAGGAGTTCTCCCGTAGTCTCTGCAGTACTGGACGGACGTGTTGAGCATGCGTCACAGGGTCAGTGGAGTAAATCAAAATATCATCCAAGTACACAACAACATACACACCACAGATGTCCCTGAAAATATCGTTAACAAAGTGCTGAAACACTGCAGGAGCATTGCTGAGTCCGAAAGGCATTACTAGGTACTCAAAGTGACCAAGAGGTGTATTAAACGCTGTCTTCCACTCATCGCCGTCTCTTATGCGGATTAAATTGTATGCCCCCCGGAGGTCAAGTTTAGTAAACCAACGGGCTCCAATTAGCTGATTAAAAAGATCAGGGATGAGTGGAAGCGGGTACTGGTTCTTTATAGTGATTGCGTTTAATTCCCGGTAGTCAATGCAGGGTCTGAGACCACCATCTTTCTTCTCTACAAAGAAGAACCCAGCTCCAACTGGTGAAATAGATGGTCTAATGAACCCCTTTCTTAAGCTATCCGCTATGTATTCATTCATGGCCTGACGCTCTGGACCAGAGAGATTAAATATTCTCCCTTTTGGAAGACGGGCATCTGGAATTAGGTTTATAGGACAATCATACTCTCTGTGGGGCGGTAGTTTCTCAGACTCTATAACGGAAAAGACATCTCCATAATCCCTGAGAGCAAACGGTATGAAGGGGTGTTTTTTTAGCTTGGTTTGATTTACTGCTACAGAGATGCAATTATCCTGGCATTGCGAACTCCAGCGCACCACATCACCCAGGTGCCAGTCAATGACAGGGTTATGTTGACGTAGCCACGCCATTCCCAAAATGACTGCAGAAGATAGATTGTCCAACACAAAAAAGGAAATAAGCTCAGTATGTAGTGCTCCTACTGACATAGTTATCTTAGCAGTAACAAATTTAACCCCCTCCTGAATAATGGATGTGCCATTAATAGCCGTGGTTTTAATTGGAATATTAAGTTTTAGTAATGGTACACCCAGATCCCTAGCAGTCATAGAATCCATAAAATTGCCTTCAGACCCACTATCCACATACGCATTTAAACAGAGAGTTTTCTGACCAAATAAAACTGAGATAGGTAATAAAACTTTCGCCGCATCTGCGGGCAATACCTGAGCCTCTGGACAACCATAGCCAGAGTGGTTGCCCAGAGGGCGACGTCCCAGGAGCATGGATCTCTGACGTATAGCTCTCTCCCTGAAGATTCCAGACTGCAGCATGCTTGTGCAGGAGAATGAGAGTGATCTTCCAAGCAGTGCAGTGCAACAGGTGTTCAGGCCAACAATCAGCTCAGTCAGGAGAAAGGGAAAAAAAAAAGTTCAGGGAAACTGCTTTTATATATGTTAGGAGTATACACAAAAAGCAGTTTTATTTTGTTTGGCCGGATATAATGACACGTCCGTCTGCGGTTCAGGGCTGCAGCCAGACAACACCCCGAGAAACACTGATACCCTTTACCCCTATACAGGGATCTGGATTTACAGCAGAGCCCAGGAGGCGCTGTCTGAATATGAACAGTGACCAGAGCAGGACGGTCGTCAGAGAGGAATAAAAACGGGACCAAAGCGTAGTCGGGAATCAGAGTCTTAACCGAGCGGACAGCAGAAGTACAAGAAACGGCAGACAATAGCAGAGTCAAATTCAGGCCAAGGTCAGAGTCAAAAACCAGGAGGGCAGCAGAGGTACAGAATCGTTAGGCAGTAGCAGAGTCAGAATATCCAGGCCAAAGTCAAAAACCGGGAGAATAGCAGAAGTACAAAATCGTCAGGCAATAGAGGGGTCAGGAATCCAGGCCAAGGTCAGCGTCAGTAATCAGGAGAAATGCAAGGTACAAAAACGGCAGGCAACAGAGTAGTCAGAAGTTCAGGCTGAGGTCGGAGTTAACGATAGGCAATCACAAGTAACACGTAGGGGAACCAAGAATATATCCGGCGGCTTGCAAGCCCAGTCCCAAGGTATTTGAGGGATCAGGTCGTCCCTCACAGGCTCCTGGGCTGGTGATGTCATCAGGACCGCCCCCAGGAGCAGACCTGATGATGATGCACCAGCCCCATCATGACTGACAGAAGAGCGGAGTCTGCGTCCAGTAGACGCCTGCGCAGAAGCCCTTTCATTGTTGCCGCCTTCACTCGGGCGCGAGCCACAGCGCCTCCTAGTGGTTGAGGGCGGAACAGCAGGCCCCGAGATCGACGACGACATGTCAGTCCGGCGTCTCCTGGTGGCCGAGGCCTGGACAGCAGGCTCCGAGCCCGAGGGCGGCGTGACAGTCCGTCGCCTCCTAGTGGCTGAGGGCGGAACAGCGGGCCCCGAGTCTGACGGCGACGTGACAATATAGCTTAGGATTTCATCACTGATCTGCCTAACTCTTCCGGATCTATGACTATCCTGGTAGCGGTCGACCGCTTCTCCAAGATGGCCCATTTTGTTCCTCTTCCAGCGCTGCCCTCTGCTCCAGAGTTGGCGAAGATTTTTATCCAGCACATCTTCCGCCTCCACGGCTTTCCACAGCATATTGTTTCTGATCGAGGTGTACAGTTCACCTCTCGATTTTGGAGAGCCTTGTGTAAACTTCTGGAGGTAAAACTGGACTTTTCATCCGCGTACCATCCCCAGTCCAATGGTCAAGTTGAACGCGTTAATCAGGTGCTAGCGTCCTACTTACGGCAGTTCTCTAACGCTCATCAAGACAACTGGGTCCATCTACTCCCCTGGGCAGAATTCTCCTACAATAATCATCCCAGCGAGTCATCAGCCAAGTCTCCATTCTTCATGGTCTTTGGCACGCACCCTGGTGTCCCTCTACCTATATCCGGTTCCTCCGGTGTGCCTGCAGCCGATTCCCTGACCCAAGAGTTCTCTAGGATCTGGTCCGAGACTAAGGAGGCTCTCAGGAAGTCTGGGGAGCGCATGAAGAGGCACGCTGACAAAAGACGTTTGGATGCTCCAACCTACCTCCCAGGTCAACAAGTTTGGCTTTCGGCCAAGTACATTAGGCTAAAGCTCCCTTCTTACAAGCTGGGACCGCGCTACATTGGGCCTTTCAAGATTCTCAAACGTCTTAACAACGTGTCTTACAAACTTGAGTTGCCTGCGTCGCTTCGGGTCCCCGAACTCCTTCAACGTCTCTCTCCTTAAACCAGTTGTCTTGAATCGGTTTCACCCGGCCCCGAACCTTTCTCCTCTTCCTGTCACGTCTGATGATGTCTTTGAAGTAAAAGACATTCTGGCCTCGAAAAAGGTTAGGAGTAAAACCTTTTTTCTGATCGATTGGAAAGGTTTTGGTCCCGAGGAGAGATCTTGGGAGCCGCAGGAGAACATCAATGCTCCACGCATTCTTAAGAGGTTTTTAGCCAGACGCAGTGGAGGGGAGTGTAAGAGAGGGGGTACTGTCAGCACCGCTCCCCGTTCCGCTGCTCCCGCTCCCGCTGCCAAACTCACCACCTCCGCTTCTGGCCCGACTCGCTCCTCTGACGCGTCCTAGACGCGCGCCCCCGCTCTCCTCGCTTTCCGGCGGCCTGACGCACTCCTCCACTTCCCTCGGCCGCGCGCACTATGCCTCTGCGCACGCGCCGGAGGGTTAAGCCGCGCCCCTCTGCCATCAGCCACCCACCTGGCGTGACCTGACCCAGGTCAGGAGGCTGGTCCATCAGAGCCCACCACCAGGTATTTCAGGCCGCCCTCCCTTAGTGGAGGCACCTGACTATTGAGTTACCTCTCTTATGTCTAGGCCGCGCTCTCTGCTGCTAGTTTCTTGCAAGCTTGCGCGCTGGTTAACCCCTTGTGTCTTGTACCTCTTCTTCCTGATAATCCCTGTGTCTTCCGCCTGTGTCTCCTGTGTTCCCCCTGAGACTCCTGCCTGTGCCTCCTGGTAACCCCTGTGTCTCCTTCCCTTTTCAGTTTGCCTCTTCCTGGTTCCCGCCATCCTCTTCCGTCCTTCTCCCCTTCTCTCCCTCAGCTTCTGGACCCTGGTCTTCCTGGTTCCTCTCCGGATCTTCCTCTGCTCCTCATCATCTGCTCACCCTCCTGAGCCGACCCCTGGTCCTGGCTGCCGTGGGGCTTGAACTTCCCGAGTCTGTTCCCTAACGGTCCCTGTATAGGGGTCGGTCCACTTGGTGCGCTCGCTCGGGGAGGGCTCGGCGTCACGGCCCAGAGGGTTCACTCTCGCCACCGTCATCCGCAGCGTAACATAGGGTTAGAGTTGGGATTGGTGTGCTGAGGTTAGCTTTGAGGTTAGGGTTGGGATTAGGGTTAGGGGTGTGTTGGGGTTAGAGTTGGAGTTAGAATTGGGGGGTTTCCACTGTTTGGGCACATCAGGTACTCTCCAAACGCAACATGGCGTCTGATCTCAATTCCAGCCCATTCTGCGTTGAAAAAGTCAAACAGTGGTCCTTCCCTTCTGAGCTCTGCCATGCACCCAAACAGTGGTTTACCCCCACATATGGGATATCAGCCTACTCAAGACAAATTAAACAACTTTTAGGGTCCAATTTCTCCTATTACCCTTGGGAAAATAAAAAATTGGGGGCGAAAAGATTTTTGTGAAAAAAATAAGATTTTTTATTTTTGCGACTCCACATTATAAACTTCTGTGACGCACTTGGGGGTTCAAAGTGCTCACCACACATCTAGATATTTTCCTTAGGGGGTCTACTTTCCAAAATGGTGTCTCTTGTGGGTTGTTTTCACTGTTCAAACGCGACATGGCGTCCGATCACAATTCCAGGCAATTTGGTATTGAAAAGTCAAACGGCGCTGCCCTTCCGAGTGGTTTACCTGCATGTATACTTTTGGAGTCCAACTTCTCCTGTTACCCTTGGTAAAATAAAACAAATTGGATCTGAAGTAAATTTTTTGTGAAAAAAAGTTAAATGTTCATTTTTTTTAATCATTCCAAAAATTCCTGTGAAGCACCTGAAGGGTTAATAAACTTCTTGAATGTGGTTTTGAGCACCTTGAGGGGTGCAGTTTTTAGAATGGTGTCACTTTTTGGTATTTTCTATCATATAGAGCCCTCAAAGTGACTTCAAATGTGATGTGGTCCCTAAAAAAAATGGTGTAAATATGAGAAATCGCTGTTCAATTTTTAACCCTTATAACTTCCTAACAAAAAGCAATTTTGGTTCCAAAAATTGTGCAAATGTAAAGTAAACGTGGGAAATGTGACTTATTACTATTTTGTGTGACATATTTCTCTGTTTTAAGGACATGAAAATCCAAAGTTGGAAAATTGCGAAATTTTGAAAATTTGCGCCAATTTTCCGTTTTTGTTTTTTTTTTTCACAAATAAACGCAAGTCATATCAAAGAAATTTTATCCTTGGGGGTAAAGGGGTTAAAAGGCAATTCCTTCTCACTGATTGTAGTAGAAAGCCGTTCATTTACCAGCGGAGAACAAAAAAAAGTTTGTGTTTACAAAAAGTTTTCAAAAAGTTCAAACATTAAATAAAGTTTTCACAACTTTCTAAAAGTTTGAAACTTTTATGTTGAAAATGGAATGAAAACAGAATTCCTCAAAACAAAATTTAAGGAAATTAAAGGGCGAAATTGAAGAATAAAAAAACAAATAATGAAGATTTTTATTTTTCATAACAATGTAACTTTTTATCCATTTGTACACAGTTATAGAAGAAATCGAGGTAACCGCCCCCAGAGGGGTAATCAGAAGACAATGACCCTCTGCCCGTGCTGCTGGTCTGTTCTAGTGGAGGAAGAAAACTAAGGCAACATTTAAAAAAAAGTTATTCAAAAGTTTTAATAGATTTCAGCTTTAATGTACACATTTTGGAATAATTACTAAGAGTCCAGTCAGGACTGCCGCACTTTACCTGCATTTTACTCACAGGTAATAAGAAAAAGAAGAAACAAAAATCTCAAGATTCCTAAAATCTTAAAAAACAAACAATATACGGCTACAGAGAAACTAATAATTTGGGAACTGGTTGATGAAATCACGACACGTTGGATTTCAGTCCGTCCTGTGGTTCCTGGCAGCCATTTATCTTCTTATTGTATATAGCGAGCTGGTGGATTGTATACAGCATCGGTCAAAAGTTTGGACACCCCTGTTCATGTTCATGCAGGGATTCTCCTTGTTCTTTTTGGAATGTTCTCATTGCAGATTTAGCCAGAAGGCAGCAAAACACATAAAAACGAGGAAAAAAGGAAAGTGTGATACAAGCTAGATTATTCTGCTGGATTTTCAGCTTCACTATTCAGAACAGCTAGATTCACAAATACTATACTGAGTACTGATGTATTCACAGCTACAATACTAAGTACTGCCCTATTCACAACTACACTACTTGGTACTGCTGTAGTCACAACTACACTACTCAGTTTTGCTGGATTCCCATCTAGAATGCTCATTACTGCTAGACTCGCAGCTAGACTACTCAGTAGTGCTGGATTCACAGCTAGGCTACTCAATACTTCCAGATTCATACATAGATTACTTAATATTGCTGGATTCACTGCTACACTACTCAGTACTGCTAGACTCACAGCTACATTACTCAGTACTGTAACAGTTTCATGGAGACAAAACCCATTAAAACAATTGCAACAAATTAATTATAAAGCACACACTAAGGTGTAGTTAAATATAATGGGTTTGCTTATGGACATAACAGGACAATTGCAGAAAACATAAATATCACCTGTCCGGGTATGAGGTAAAGGTTCACCCTGGCATGGGGGTGGGGCATTGACCTCTACCTCATACCCGGACAGGTAATATTTATTCTATAGCTAATCTTAGTGACTATTATATATCTGTATACCATGTCTGGCTACATTACTTTGATTAGGGATAGTGCAATATACATTTGAACTATGCCATTATGGCTATGCTAAAGCTACCTTTATCCTTTTGGTCTTTTTTACCCTTTGTGTGCCCCATTTTTGCCCATGTGCTTTTGTGGTCATTTGACTCTTATCCCATTGTTTTTCTGTTTCCTGATAAATCACAATAAAATTGCATTTTAGATTTTCCTAATATGTGGTTTTGGACTTTTTTGATCGCCCCTTTTCGCTGATATTTTTGATTACTCAGTACTGCTAGAATCACTGTTACACTACTCAGTACTCAGTGTTACCCCTCAGATACCTCCCATTTTACCCTGATGACCACTTTACATCCCTTGGCTTCCCTCAAACAATATGATTATGTCGTCGCCTGGAATGAATTCTCACAGTCTTCAAGGAGTTCTCAGAGATGCTGAGCTCTTATCAGCAGCTTTGCCTTCACTCTGTATCCAACTCTTCCCAAACGATTTCCATGGGGTAGAGGTCAGGTGACTGTGGAAGCCAAGGCATCTGACGCAGCCTCCATCCCTCTCATTTTGGGTCACATCACCCTTACATAGCCAGATTGATCTCCTCTGGACAGTTGATGTTGAGATGTTTCTGATACTTGATGTCTTTATATCATTTATCTGAGGTGCTGTCAATTTTTGCTTTCTGAGGCTGGCAACTCTGATGAAATTATCCTCTGCAGCAGAGGTCATTTTGGGCTTCCTTTCCTCATGACAACCAGTTTCATCACATTGATTGATGGCTTTCATGACTGCACTTCAGGTTACCTTCAAGATTCTAGCAATTTTCTGGACTGACTGACCTTGATGTCTAAAAGTAATAATGGACTGTTGTTTCTGATTCCATGAGACACACCTGTTTATTGGAAGCCATTCCGTCTGATGACTTAATGAAGTGGCTGGAGAGAATGCTCAGGGGGTGTAAAGCTGTCATCAGAGTGACAGGGGGATATATATGAGAAATCTAAGGTGTAACACAAATTCCGGTTTATTTCTCACGCTTCATTACTCCCTGTTTCCATATCTATGTGTTCCTTCCTTTGTGGTTTCACTGCCTTCAGTCTGAATTTGTAATGTGCACATTCCAATAAACAAGGAAAACATTGAATGGACAGGGGTGTCCAATCTTTTGCAGCTGTTACTTATCTATGGGCTTATGGGTGAAGGTCTGGACATCAGATGTAGAGATCAGTCTGATGCAGGAGAAAGATGAATCTAATGAAGAGGAGGACAGGAGCTGTGGACGATACCAGTGTTTACACCGACTCATATCCAGGCATTGGTGACGATCGATGAGCCAGGAGGTGGCAAATTCCTGAAGAAACAACAGCACAAGATATAATGTGGATTGGTATTAGACATGTGACCATCTATGTATTGGGTACCTGGTACTCCGTGACCCCATGTTCCCAGCCAATAAGTCACTAGATATGATTTAGCTTTATTTTCCACTCACATTCAGAGCTGCAATCACAATTCTGCTAGCTGCCACTATACCTGATAGTTTGCTTTGCCATCCCATAATATCTTACAGCCGCTTTCATGCATTTAGCATTTACACAATGTGCAACGGGCCTGCAGGGAGCTACAACGATACACCATGTGTGACACCTAGAGTGGTAAGGGCACTGCTGGATTCACAGCTACACTGCTCAGTACTGCTCTATTCACATCTACATTGCTAGATTCAAAGCTACACTACGTATTTTAGCTGGATTCACAGCTACACTAAGTACAGCTGGATTTACATCTACACTACTCAGTACTGCTGGATTCACAGATACACTACTCAGTGCTGCTGTATTAAGTCTGCAGCTCTTGATATAACTTTAGTATACAGTCTAGAAAGGATTCAGAAAATTATAGGCTATGCGATAAGTGTCTCCCCCTTCCCCCCTCACTCCAGGAAGAATTGGGGTCCCTGACACCCGTTCCTTATTGATATTCCACTACCTAAATACTTGTTATATGTTCTTAGAGGGATTTGTTTGTGTTTTTCTGATGGGGAAGGGACAGCAGACCAACCTGACATGATGAGGAGCACATTGGCAGTCCAGCACAGGTAGAAGGACCACTGGTAATTACATGAACTGTTGAGGACTGAATAAGACGTCTCAGCCGTGTAAACAGACATCCCAACAAGAAGAAACATGGCTGCAAAATATAAGGACACAGAATAAACCACAAGGACCCCGAGAGCTGTACTCCTTATTCAGTTGGCTGAATGCAAAGAGCTATTTTTTTTTCATATGGACAGAACAGCGCCACCTGTTAAATTGTGGGTGTGTCTGGTATTACAGCTGATTTTTTTTTTCACTTGGGACTGTGCTGCCATACCAGAAACAGTCACAACCTGTGGGGAAATCTTGAAAAAGCTCCTAATATGCAAGTTTTATAACATTACCTCCCCATCCCTAGTAGTATAAGGTCTTTTTTCCCCTTCTACGTAAGTTTGGGTCTTCTACTACCAGGTGGTGCTGTGATATAATAATGCAGAGCCATCTGTTGTTTAAAAAAATTTAAACCTGATGAAGATGGTAGTCACTTGTGCACAGGACTCTTGTGCTCACCTGATAAGCTTTGCAGGACAGCAGACCCGAGGCAGGCTGTGATTCTTCCTATATGGAGCTTGAGAAATGTGAAGCAGGAAAATATCATCCCAAAGATGAGAAGCGCGATGGAGAAGATAACAAACCCTCTGGTGGCATTTATGTATCCTGGAGGAACAACACACAGAGCCATCATGTAGTGATCACTATATATCAGATCACAATATAATCAGTGAGCAGAACGCACCACTAGGAGGAGCTCACTGCATGTAAGATCCCTGCTGGTGTGGGGAATGTGACCTGATGGATAGACTTGTCAGCAAGAAGAAGGGATGGTTTGTGCACTGAAGGCGTATGTTTGTAGTTACACTAGGAAAACAGCTGGGAAAAGAGTAGATTGAGTGCAGTATCTTGGGTTGACCACAAGATGGCAGGGGAGAGTGTGAGTTCAGGACTTGACAGCAGCTTATGGCTGGAGAAACCTTTGGTCATGGGGGGCGGAGTTATAGGGAATCGGGGAAAGTTATAAATAGGACAGCAGGGTTCCAGAAAGTTCCAGTCCTGGGAGGAGCTCAAGAGGAGAGGACTCTGACAGACTGTGTGCTGTGTGAAGAGCTTAACTAAGGGGACTGAGGAGAAAAGACGTCAGGGGGGGTGGCCTCGACACGAAGAACCGCAGAACAGAACAGACAAGGCCCTGGGGGTACCAAATTGACGAAGACCTTTGACAGGTGAAGTGCTGGCGGTGGAAAGGCCTAGGGCAGCCCCAGTAGTTGAGCCGTAAATAAATGTCACTACGACTGAAGAGAAGTGCAGGTAAGGGGTCTGAATACGGAGAGCTGTGGAAGTGCTGTGGTGTATTGCTGAGGTTGTCAGGGAGACACCCAATAAACTCGGACCTGTTGTACCTAAAATCTGCCTCCGTCTCGTGTCTTCTGTTCGCGGTGAGCAGGGGACCACCCCCCAGTCCGGCCCACCCTACCTATATTTGGCGTAATCAGCAGGATAGCCGCCACCAATTCAACTTCAGTGGCAAGCCTGCGACAGAGGAAGACAAAAAGACTTGAGCTGCCTTATTTGTGGATTACAAATTTTGGGACTTGGTTTCTGTCACCAGAGTAATCGGAGCGGTATAAGAACTGGAAAAATGGCTGTGGCGATTTGGCGTCAGAAGAAAGAGACACAGGCGTTTACAATTGAACTGGATGATCCGGGGCAATATCAAACCCGCCCCTGGGGGGAGCGGTGTTCAATTGAAGGAAACCGCCCCCTCATGTTGGACCCTGGAAGATGGGTGGAGAAGCCGACCACCGCCCTACCCAAGAACGGGAGTGGCCAGGGTGGAGAGACCTGCTGCGGATGTTCATCGCCATTCAGCTACTGGACACCGGACGGGATGAGACGCTGCAGCTGTCAGGGTTTCGGACGCCTGGAATGGCGGTGGCGCCAGGAAATGGAGAATCGTCGGGAGACCGGCTCAGGGAGCCTCCCCGCAGAACTGTCGGGCCTGGAGGCCGGCCCTGCCGGATAGCGAGGTGAAAACCAACGGCTGGGCAAAGAGCGGTTGGAATGCCTGCTGGGAGCCGCGGCGGCTGGGAAGCTGAGCGTGTCCCCGGCCCCGCCAGCGGCACTCCAGACAAACCCCGTCCCCACGTTTCATGTACCAGACAGACCTCGGGACCCCGACACCAGCCCTCAGCCTCCCCGCCCGACTCCTCACACTGCGGTGCCTCCCGCTCTGGACGACGGCGTTGCCCCTGCTAAGCTGACTGCCGCTACATCGGCCCCACTCCCGGTCACTGCTGTAATCGGGCCGTCAGCCGCCGCGGTTGACTCACCGGGGTCTGTGGTCACTGCTCCATCTGCAGCCCTGCCTGCAGTTGATTTGCCGGAGCACGTGGCCACCTTGGTTCCAGCTGCGGCCTCCCCCCGCGGCCCCGCCGATTTCACTGTCAAAGCTGGCTGCAGCCTACTCACCACTGGAGCCTGCGGCCACTTCTACCCCGCCCTCAACCGCAGTCCTCCCACCGGACTCTGTGGCCTATACCGGACCCTCCACTTGGGTTGCGGAGGTCATCAAGAAAAAGAAGGCCAGAGAGCGGGAGATCTGGGGGCTGCTTCATGAGAAAGGGGAGGCTGGCATGGCGGTTCCACGTTCCATCGGGCGGCTGGTGCATATGAACAGGGAGAAAGGTTATGGATTCATACGGGACCTCGCCACTGGTCAGAAGGTGTATCTGAATGTGACTTCCATCCGTCATGGCCGGGCTCTGCAGGAAGGAGACTGGGTCTCTTATTACAAGGAGTACTGCCCCCGAGGCTACTACGCCATTGCAGTGATCGCTTGTCCTGAAGACTACATGCCCCCGCAAAAGGTCTCCCAGAGACACCCCGAAAATCCCAGGACTTCACAGCTGTGGAGTCCCTTGCTGAGTTGGCGGAACACCGGCTGTCAGGAGATGGCCCGGACTACCGGGAATTCGATGCACCATTGTGCAGTTCACAGGACAGTTCTACATCCATGTTAATAGAAATTTATTTTTTTTTTAAAGATGTTATCTCCTGACACAGCGGGGACGCATACGGGGAAGTACTTATGTCAAAGGAAGGGGGATTATGCCTGTTTTGTTTTTACGTTGGTTTAAAGAAAAAAAAAAGAAAAAAGGGGTTATTTATGTTATTAGAAAGTTGGTTTAATGTATAATATACAACAGGTCCCGGGTATGGGGGTCTGTGTGACAGAGGGTCTGTGTGACCGAGACGCCGACCATGACTTGTTTTAAAGTGAAGGATAAAGAGACGGAAGATATGGAATCAGACAGTGGTCCCAAGCCAGGTCCCTGAAACCACGGAGACCCCAGGAGAATAGGCGGGCGCTGACAATGACCTGGTAGGCGTAAGGCCTCGGTCATGGCATTCCGGACAGTTGAGAGTGACAGAAGGGGAGAGTAGGGGGAGGTACACGCTGTAGAGAAATCCTGGTGTACCTAGCCCAACTGGAAAGAAGTTGTCATGTGGCGTGCGCGCCGGCAAGTAGCAGTAGGCTGCTCGGAGCATGGTGCTCCCGGTTTAGTTCAGCCCCCGCGTATGGCGGGTTTGGCCCAACAACCGGTCCGACAACAGACAGTAGGAAAGCTTCAGAACGACGAAGGTAGGGAATACGATTGTCGAGGACAACAATAGATGAAGGGGGAGTGTGGGGAAGGTGATCTGACGGACGAACTTGTCAGCAAGAAGAAGGGATGGTTTGTGCACTGAAGGCGTATGTTTGTAGTTACACTAGGAAAACAGCTGGGAAAAGTGTAGATTGAGTGCAGTATCTTGGGTTGGTTGACCACAAGATGGCAGGGGAGAGTGTGAGTTCAGGACTTGACAGCAGCTTTTGGCTTTAGAAACCATTGGTCATGGGGGGCGGAGTTATAGGGAATCGGGAAAAGTTATAAATAGGACAGGAGGGTTCCAGTCCTGGGAGGAGCTTAAGAGGAGAGGACTCTGTGACGGAGTGTGTGCTGTGTGGAGAGCTTAACTAAGGGGACTGATGAGAAAAGACGTCAGGGGGGTGGCCCCGACACGAAGGACCGCAGAACAGACGAGGCCCGGGGGTACCAAATTGACGACGACCTTTGAGCGGTGAAGTGCTGGCGGTGGAGAGGCCTAGGGCAGCCCCAGTAGTTGAGCCGTAAATAAACGTCACTACGACTGAAGAGAAGTGCAGGTACCCGGGTCTGAATACGGAGAGCTGTGGAAGTGCTGCGGTGGATTGCTGAGGTTGTCAGGGAGACAGCCAATAAACTCGGACCTATTGTACCTAAAATTTGCCTCCATCTCGTGTCTTTATTGTCTGTTCGCGGTGAGCAGGGGACCACCCCCCAGTCCGGCCCACCCTACCTACACTGGCATCACTGCATTGCTTCCCATCTCCCAACTTACTAATCACTTCGGGCCATGCTGTGAGTTCTGTCCTCTGCCTGATACATGCTGTGGACTTCATGTCCTTGCTTGCTGCATACTTCCTGGCTGTATGCTTGGGGCGGAGGCACTTCCTGAGCCTTATAGAGACAGAGTGCACATCCCTAATTAGGTCCCAGCCTATTGCCAAGAGGTATAGGGTACTTAAGGCATCTCTACCCATAGGGAGATGCCTGAGCAACAAACTCTGTCAGTCTTTACTTTGCTGCTGAGTTGCCAAGTCAGTCCTGTTTTCCGCTTCTCTGGGGGGCTGCAGACCCGTTTCTGTGCTCTGTGTGTCTTGTTCTGCCACCCTAGGGGCTGCATGCCCAGGCCTGAATCCTTTGTCCTTGTTCCCGTTTCCGTCCTTGTCTGTACTAAGTCCATTTCTTGTTCCTGTTCATGTGCTTGTCTGTTTCCTTCCCTTCTCAGCTGTGTGTAGCCTTGTGTCTACTCCTTCTGCTCTGCTCTTCGCTCCACACCCTGCGGCTCTGCTCCTAGCTGCATCCTACGGTTCCGATCCCTCCAGTCTGAACTGGTTCCTACCTGTCTCTTATCCTACCTGTCCCTGCCTGCCAGAGTCCCAGCCATGCCCGCCCCTGGCAGAGTGCCAGCCATGCCTGCCTGCCTGTCAGAGTGCCAGCTTTGCCCGCCTGCCTGTTAGAGTGCCAGCTGTGCCCACCTGACTGCCAGAGTGCCAGCATTGCCCGCCTGCCTGTTAGAGTGCCAGCCACGCCCGCCTGACTGCCAGAGTGCCAGCCATGCCCGCCTGCAGGAGTGCCAGCTCTTCCCACCTGTCTGCCAGAGTGCCAGCTGTGCCCAGAACTGCCAGAGTGCCAGCAGTGCCCACCAGATTACCAGTTGTGCCCGTCTGTACTTGCCTGCACCTGTCATTAGTGTTCCTTCCCCCAGTGGAATCAGCTGCTACAGCCAGAAACCGCCCTGGAGTGGTACCTGGCAGCTACCTGCTGCACAAGCCTGACCTCACCACTAGAGGCTCCAGTGAACACCAAGGTAGCTGTTTAGTCACGCCCCTCCAGGGTAGTCTGGTTTGTGGCACAGTGGGGCCACAATCCCACGTTCGCGCCATTCTATCTGGATGCAAGTGTTACTCTGCATATGAATCTCTTTGCAGTGAGCTCCCCCTAGTGGTGACTTAAATCAGACATTATTTTATATTTTAGCTAAAAGGCTATTTGGAGGAAAACAGATTATGGAGCTCTGTAACAGAAAACTGGTGCTTAAACCATTACAGAGAATTTTGGACCTAAACAGTAAATAAAATTAATTTATAGATAAATCAACAGTACAAGTGAATAAAAGAAACCTTGAAATACATTTTATAAGAGAAATCTGCTTCTTTCTCCACTTTTGAGCCACTTTCTCTTCTTCACCTGCCTCCTCAACTCATCATTCACACATTCTGTGAAAATCTGCATTGGTTAAGATAAATGGACTTCCAGCTCACCAAGACTTCAGACTGCTGCTGCTTATTGAAGTCTATGGAGAGGGGAAGCAGAATAGAGGAAAAGAAAAGACTGGAATAAACAGAGATGGTACTTCTGCTTTCTAGTAAGTGGTTTATCTAATGCCAGTGCTGGATTCACAGGTACACTACTCACAACTGCTATATAACATCATCAATGTCTCGTCTCTGCTTTCAATAGTATTTTATCTCACTACAATGATGGATTCACAGATACACTGTCCAATACCACTATAAAAACTCATCCCTGCTTCATCTTTCTAGTGTTTTTTTTTCTCATCACAATGACAGGTTCACAGCTACATTGTCCAGTATTGCTTTTTAAAGTCATCCATGCCACTGTTTTCTATTAAATGTTTTATCTCACCACTATGATGGATTCACAGATATATTGCCCAGTAATTTTGTTTAAAGTCAGCCAAGCTACTGATTTCTATTAAGTTATATGTGTCACCACAATGATGGATTCACAGCTACAATGTCCAGTACTGCTGTATAAAGTCAGCCATGCTGCTGCTTTCTAGTAATTGTTTTATCTCACCACAGTATTGGATTAACAGCTACACTGGCCACTACTGTTGTATAAAGTCGCCCTTTCTACCGCTTTCTAGTAAGTGTTTTATCTCACTAAAGAGCTTGATTCACAGCTACACTGTCCAGTGCTGTTGAATAAAGTCCACTATGTTGAATCTTTCTAATGTATTTTAGCTCACGACACTACTAGATTCACAGCTACACTGTACAGTACTGCTGTATAAAGTCGCTATACTGCTGCTTTATAACAACTCTTTATTGCACCACAGTGCTGGATGCATGATTAAACTGTACAATGCTGCTTTATAAAGTGTCATCCATGCTGAAAATTTCTGCTAAGTGATTATCTCACCACAGTGCTGGATTCACAGATATACTGTTCAGTACTGCAGTTTAAAGTTGTCCATCCTGCTGCTTTCTAGCAAGTGTTTCATCTCACCACAGTACTAGATTCACACCTACAGTGTTCAATACTTATGTATAAAATGATCCATACCGTAACTTTTTAGTAGTGTTTTATCACACCCGGAGTTGGATTTGCAGCTACAGTACTAAGCACTGGTCTCTATTATAATGGCTAGAAATAGCCATACTCCACATGTGCTCACACAGGGAAAATATTCTGAAGTCACGTGAAAAGTGTATTCTCAATTTCCCCCGGTGCAGAATGTTATAATGAAATACTCACCGCTCCCGTTGACTTTGGTACATATATTTTTAGTACAAGTTTGCCACAATCCCTTATGGAACAAGTCAGACCCGAAGCCAACCAACCAGAAGTCAGTGAGGATCCCGGTGAGCAGGAGAATGAAGCTGAGACTAGCGCAGCAGAGGCCAAAAATATTCATCAACATGACTCACTGTGAGTGAAACACCAAACCTGCAATATAACGGTAATATAGTATCCAACATGAGATATTCTTGTCCATAGGGGGTAATATTATAATAGTTATATTCTTGTACATAGGAGCAGTATTATGGTAGTTATATTCTTGTACATAGGGGCAGTATTATAGTAGTTATATTCTTGTACATAGGAGCAGTATTATAGTAGTTATATTCTTGTACATAGGGGGCAGTATTATAGTAGTTATATTCTTGTACATAGGGGCAGTATTATACTAGTTAAATTCCTGTACATAGGGGCAGTATTATAGTAGTTATATTCTTTTACATTGGAGTATTATAGTAGTTATATTCTTGTACATAGGGGCAGTATTATAGTAGTTGTATTCTTGTACATAGGAGCAGTATTATAGTAGTTATATTCTTGTACATAGTGGGCAGTATTATAGTAGTTATATTCTTGTACAAAGGATCAGTATTATAGTAGTTATATTCTTGTACATAGGGCAGTATTATAGTAGTTATTTTCTTGTACATAGGAGCAGTATTATAGTAGTTATATTATTTTACATTGGAGTATTATAGTAGTTATATTCTTGTACATAGGGGCAGTATTATAGTAGTTATATTCTTGTACATAGGAGCAGTATTATAGTAGTTATATTCTTGTACATAGTGGGCAGTATTATAGTAGTTATATTCTTGTACATATGGGGCAGTAATATAGTAGTTATATTCTTGTACATAGGGGGCAGTATTATAGTAGTTATATTCTTGAACATAGAGGGCAGTATTATAGTAGTTGCATTCTTGTACATAGGGGGCAGTATTATAGTAGTTATATTCTTGTATATAGAGGCAGTATTATAGTAGTTATATTCTTGTACACAGTGGGCAGTACTATAGTAGTTATATTCTTGTACATAGGAGCAGTATTATAGTAGTTATATTCTTGAACATAGAGGGCAGTATTATAGTAGTTGTATTCTTGTACATAGGAGCAGTATTATAGTAGTTATATTCTTGTACATAGTGGGCAGTATTATAGTAGTTATATTCTTGTACAAAGGATCAGTATTATAGTAGTTATATTCTTGTACATAAGAGCAGTATTATAGTAGTTATATTCTTGTACATAGGGCAGTATTATAGTAGTTATTTTCTTGTACATGGGGCAGTATTATAGTAGTTATATTCTTGTACAAAGGATCAGTATTATAGCAGTTATATTCTTGTACATAGGGGCAGTATTATAGTAGTTATATTTTTGTACATAGGAGCAGTATTATAGCAGTTATATTCTTGTACATAGGAGCAGTATTATAGTAGTTATATTCTTGTACATAGGGGGCAGTATTATAGTAGTTATATTCTTATACATAGGGGCAGTATTATACTAGTTATATTCTTGTACATAGGGGCAGTATTATACTAGTTATATTCCTGTACATAGGGGCAGTATTATAGTAGTTATATTCTTGTACATAGGAGCAGTATTATAGTAGTTATATTATTTTACATTGGAGTATTATAGTAGTTATATTCTTGTACATAGGGGCAGTATTATAGTAGTTATATTCTTGTACATAGGAGCAGTATTATAGTAGTTGTATTCTTGTACATAGGGGGCAGTATTATAGTAGTTATATTCTTGTATATAGGGGCAGTATTATAGTAGTTATATTCTTGTACACAGTGGGCAGTACTATAGTAGTTATATTCTTGTACACAGTGGGCAGTACTATAGTAGTTATATTCTTGTACATAGGAGCAGTATTATAGTAGTTATATTCTTGAACATAGAGGGCAGTATTATAGTAGTTGTATTCTTGTACATAGGGGGCAGTATTATAGTAGTTATATTCTTGTATATAGGAGCAGTATTATAGTAGTTATATTCTTGTACATAGGAGCAGTATTATAGTAGTTGTATTCTTGTACATAGGGGCAGTATTATAGTAGTTATATTCTTGTATATAGGGGCAGTATTATAGTAGTTATATTCTTGTACACAGTGGGCAGTACTATAGTAGTTATATTCTTGTACATAGGAGCAGTATTATAGTAGTTGTATTCTTGTACATAGGGGGCAGTATTATAGTAGTTATATTCTTGTACAAAGGATCAGTATTATAGCAGTTATATTCTTGTACATAGGGGCAGTATTATAGTAGTTATATTTTTGTACATAGGAGCAGTATTATAGCAGTTATATTCTTGTACATAGGAGCAGTATTATAGTAGTTATATTCTTGTACATAGGGGGCAGTATTATAGTAGTTATATTCTTATACATAGGGGCAGTATTATACTAGTTATATTCTTGTACATAGGGGCAGTATTATACTAGTTATATTCCTGTACATAGGGGCAGTATTATAGTAGTTATATTCTTGTACATAGGAGCAGTATTATAGTAGTTATATTATTTTACATTGGAGTATTATAGTAGTTATATTCTTGTACATAGGGGCAGTATTATAGTAGTTATATTCTTGTACATAGGAGCAGTATTATAGTAGTTGTATTCTTGTACATAGGGGGCAGTATTATAGTAGTTATATTCTTGTATATAGGGGCAGTATTATAGTAGTTATATTCTTGTACACAGTGGGCAGTACTATAGTAGTTATATTCTTGTACACAGTGGGCAGTACTATAGTAGTTATATTCTTGTACATAGGAGCAGTATTATAGTAGTTATATTCTTGTACATAGGAGCAGTATTATAGTAGTTGTATTCTTGTACATAGGGGCAGTATTATAGTAGTTATATTCTTGTATATAGGGGCAGTATTATAGTAGTTATATTCTTGTACACAGTGGGCAGTACTATTGTAGTTATATTCTTGAACATAGAGGGCAGTATTATAGTAGTTATATTCTTGTACATAGGAGCAGTATTATAGTAGTTGTATTCTTGTACATAGGGGCAGTATTATAGTAGCTATATTCTTGTATATAGGGGCAGTACTATAGTAGTTATATTCTTGTACATAGGAGCAGTATTATAGTAGTTATATTCTTGAACATAGAGGGCAGTATTATAGTAGTTATATTCTTGTACATAGGAGCAGTATTATAGTAGTTGTATTCTTGTACATAGGGGACAGTATTATAGTAGTTATATTCTTGTACATAGGAGCAGTATTATAGTAGTTGTATTCTTGTACATATGGGGCAGTATTATAGCAGTTATAGTCTTTACATAGGAGCAGTATTATAATGGTTATATTCTTGTACATAGGAGCAGTATTACAGTAGTTATATTCTTGTACATAGGGGCAATATTATAGTAGTTAAATTATTGTATATAGGAGCAGTATTATGGTAGTTATATTCTTGTACATAGGGGCAGTATTATAGTAGTCATATTCTCGTATATAGGGGCAGTATTATAGTAGTTATATTCTTGTACATAGGGGCAGTATTATAGTAGTTATATTCTTGTACATAAGAGCAGTATTATAGTAGTTATATTCTTGTACATAGGAGCAGTATTATAGTAGTTGTATTCTTGTACATAGGGGGCAGTATTATAGTAGTTATATTCTTGTACATAGGGGCAGTATTATAGTAGTTATATTCTTGTACATAAGAGCAGTATTATAGTAGTTGTATTCTTGTACATATGAGGCAGTATTATAGTAGTTATAGTCTTGTATATAGGAGCAGTATTATGGTAGTTATATTCTTGTACATAGGGGCAGTATTATAGTAGTCATATTCTTGTATATAGGGGCAGTATTCTGGTAGTTATATTCTTGTACATAAGAGCAGTATTATAGTAGTTATATTCTTGTACATAGGGGCAGTATTATATTAATTATATGGAGTAAAAATATTACATTGTTACTCTGTCATTTTCCCTTACTCTTAATGGTGATATCCGCAGTGGTCGCAGCAGTTCTTTACGGTACATGCTGCAGCATCTGAGCTCTTTGCACTTGACCATACATGAATCTGAAGCTTGTTGGAGACTTATGTGTCACAGAGAAGCCACAGATCACACAGGATGTGCCACTTTCTGTGACTTTTATTCTGAGTATGTCTCTAAAGCTTCAGTTATTATCTGTTTATAGAAATAACAATTGTATCAAAGTGACGGTGTGAGGTACGGATGTAGCAGAGCTGAATTTGTCATATCCATCCTGGCATTATGCCCGTGCACATACACGTCTTATAATAAATCCCAATAATTGTCTGTGCACCGCCTTACCTAGTGAAGAATAAGCTGTCTGAGAATATTCTCCGGATATTACAGCAAGCAGAGATCCTGAAAATGGTGCGCGGCTCTTATACAAATTTGCAGAACGTTTCATATCCAATAATTAGAAAAATAAATTAATAATTTCCTGTTTATAGGAACGATAGAAAATGAGGGGACGATTCTTAGATTTCCCATTCTTGGACCTTATGAAAGTTGCGATCCCCCCTCATCCCACACTCCGGTCCATCCATTAATAATGGGGACATGTCAATTTGGCGCCAGTCCTAGGAGTTGGGGTACACGTTCCTCTATGTGCCCCCCAGTTATACACCATTCAGCTTTTCTCTACCATTTATTATAGTGATGTAGCAGAGCTGAGCTTATTGCGGTAGCGCAGTAGTGTTATTGCAGTCCTATGTAAAACCTTGGATTTAAAGAGATGCTGCCATTAATAAACTCAGCTCTGCTACATCCCCATGTGCTCAGTATATAGATCATAGTCACCTCTTTCTGGAGAGTGTGGTGGCTGTTCTTCTGCTTCCTGAGCGGTGTGGCTGGTAAATGCGACTCTGCAGAGGAGCGGCTGAGAACGCTGTCACCTTAATGGTGTGAGATATGAGGGTGGTCTTTCTGATTATGTTCCAGGAAGCCCTACAAAGTGCAGCCACAGAAGCAGCATAATTTTAATAAGCAGCAAATTGCAAAAGTGCTTGTCTTTACAATATCCATATATGAAGATGGGAATAACCCTCAACCCATATCAGGGATGGCCAACAGGCCCCCATAACATGGAAGGCCAAAGGGCCCCCATAGCAGGGATTGCCAAAGGACCCCCATAACAGGGATGGCCCAAGGACCCCATAACAAAGATGACCAAACTGCCCCCATAATAAAGAAGGGCAAAGGGCCTTCATAACAGAGATGGCAGAGCCCCCATAATAAAGATGGCCAAAGGGCCCCCATAACAGAGATATCCAAAGAGCCCCCATAACAAAGATGGCCAAAGGGCCCCCATAACAGAGATATCCAATGAGCCCCCATAACAAAGATGGCCAAAGGGTCCCCATAACATAGATGGACAAAGGACACCCCTAACAGAGATGGCCAAAGGGTCCCCATAACATAGATGAACAAAGGACCCCCCTAACAGAGATGGCAGAGCCCCTATAATAACGATGGCCAAAGGGACCCCATAACAGGGATGGCCAAAGAGCTCCCATAACAGAAATGGTCAAAGGGTCCCCATAACATAGATAGACAAAGGACCCCCATAACAGAGATGGCAGAGCCCCCAAAACAGAGATGGCCAAAGAGCCCCTATAACAGAGATGGCCAAAGGATCCCATAACAGAGATGGCCAAAGAGCACCCATAATAGAGATGGCCAAAGAGCCTCCGTAATAGAGATGGCCAAAGGGTCCCCATAACAGAGATGGCCAAAGTGCCCCCATAACAGAGACGGCAGATCCCCCATAATAGAGATGGCTAAAGAGCCCCCCTTACAGAAATGGCCCATGACAGTGATGGCAGAGCCCCCATAACAGAGATGGCAGAGCCCCCATAGCAAAGATGGCCAAAGGCCCCCATAACAGAGATGGCCAAAGAGCCCCCATAACAGAGATGGCCAAAGAGCCCGCATAATAGTGATGGCTAAAGAGCCCCTCATAAGAGAGTTGTCAGAGCCCCAATAACAGAGATGGCCAAAGAGCCCCCATAATAGAGATGGCAGAGCCCCCAGTATCAGTGCCAGACAGTAATTTGCTCTGTATAATGTGTGATAATAATTTGCCTCACACCAGAATATTGAGTAAATCTACAGAAGTTACAGAGAAACGGCCACATTGTTGCAATATTTCCTTCCATGTCTGTTATTCAATACTGTCATGTTCTGGGGCAGAGAAAGCTGCTGATACTGGAAACCCACAGGACCAGCGGGGCGCGAGGTAAGAGGACCTCCCTACATTGTCACTGCCATGTCCCTATAGACCCCCATAACAGAGGCAAGCTGAGATATTGGGGAGCTGTTCTCTACAATTCTGCAAAACCAAGAAATAACTGCAGCCCCCCTATCTCAGCTTCCTGGGCCTCTGTGCTGTGATAGGGAAGATAGAAAAGCTGAAGTCACGGGGGTCTCAGGGGTTTGTTGTCACCAACAGTTGATCTTATGAAGGCAAAGATCATATTTTATATTGTTGAAGTGTTTTTTTTAATATGGTTCATTACAATGGTTCCTGTCACTGAAAATAAGGATAAACCCCCAAACTGTGTCCTGTCCCTGCAGCGCTGGTCCCTGGCATCAGTGCCAAAGACACTGCCCATATTACAGAGGGAAACTAGAAACTGAACATCATCTGGTGTATAAATCAGCTTTCTTACGGTAAATTTATTTTTAGAAAATAACAATGATAACGTTGGTCTAATTTTTCATATTGTGTTTATAGAGAAAAGAACGAAATTTTACAAACTTACTATGGCCACTATGGCTAATACCAGACTCATAGTTACTATTCTCTACAGATGACATTTTAAAGGTCTCATTATCATCACAGACAGGGTTACAATGAAATGTAAAACCGCTCTATTCACAATAGGTGATGTCACAGTTCACCTCCTCCCCCTCCAGTACAATGACTGATAACACCTCTACGTACAGTGGGTAACACAGGATCCACCATTCACAATAGGTGGTCACAGCTCACTTCCTCCCCCTCCTGTACAATGACTGATAACACTTCTATGTACAGTAGATAACACAGGCTCCACCATTCACAATAGGTGACAGCACAGCTCACCTCCTCTCCCTCCTGTACAATGACTAATAACACCTCTACATACAGTATGTAACACAGGATCCACTATTCACAATACATGAACTAACAGCTCACCTCCTCCCCCTCCTGTACAATAACTGGTAACACCTCTATATGCAGTAGATAACACAGGATCCACCATTCATAATAGGTGATGTTACAGCTCACCTCCTCCTCCTGTACAATGACTGATAACACAGGATCTGCCATTCACAATAGGTGATGTCACAGCTCACCTCCTCCCCCTCCCTTTTTCATACAGCAGATCCTTCAGGTGATCGGGCGACATGTCCTGGCAGTCTAAGCTCCTGACCTATGTGGTGATACTGCTGCTGTTTGGCACCAGCGTGCTGGCAATCACCGCCATGGTGTCCAGTTACTGGGGGCGAATCCCATCTCAGTCCTTACACTTCGGATTGACGATAATTTGTGACGACAATAAGACGTGTTCCTCCGGGACGCTCATCGGAGCAGGTAAGGAGATCAGGGTCCTCATCATCTTCATCTTGGTTCTAAAATGATTTATTTCCTCTCTTTACAGCCATTAGGTAGCACCATCAATAATGACTATAGATCCAGAGGAGCCACTCAGGGGCTCTGGTTGCTGGGGAACATTTGAATTTTCGGTTGACCGCCTCTTTTCTGGTGCAGGGTCAGTGACCACCTCATTTCTGTCCTTACAGATGACGTCCTCAACCTCCTGATTACCGTTTTCATCTTTTCTGCTGTTCTCTCGATGACTTGTGGCATTATGGAACTTATCAGGACCTTTGCTTGCTTTGCTCTCCTAGGCGGATGTTCTTTGTTCATTAGTAAGTGCAGCAGCAGAAACAATTTGTAAATATCTCAGTTATCTTTTGTCGCCACTAGGTGGAGCTCTATTAGTCTATTCCTGTCTATAAGGCTGGAGTCACACATAACGTACAAAAATCGGTCCGTTTTGTATGGCCGAGAATCGCATCAATGTTTCATGAACAGTGATTCATGTGTAATCCGTTTTTGATGCGAGGATGCGATTTCCTCGCATCAAAATATCCGTGTGATATCCGTATGGTGAGATGTTCTCGCCGGCTTGCAAAATGAACATATAATGAATCCATAGCATCAAATATTTGTGAAAACATTATGTGGTGTAATGACCACTGTGTCCACGAGGGGGCGCTGTGTGGATGTCCCAAGAGTGTGAGTGGTTGAAGAGCCATTATGTATCTCAAGGTGGGTGACCTTGAGATAGAGACATATGTATGTTTATGAATGCTATTGTAAAGTATATATGTCTGTGTGAAGGACCTGTGGTGAGGTCATAGTCATGTGACCCGGTGGGCGTGGCTATGGACCATATAATGTGGCCAGGTTAGGTCACATGGGGTGAATGCTGGGACCTGATTGGTCCAGTTTGGAAGGTCCCGTGAGGAGAAGGATCTCCTCACTAACAGCAGCCTGTGGAGCGGCTGTGTGTGTAATGGCGGCCAGTATCTGAGAGTCCCTGAGGAGTGAGTGGACTTCTGCGGCCTGGAGAAACAGCCATATGGGAACCCTGACGTGGGTGAGATAACCCTGGGGCTAAATAGCCTGTATAATGGACGCTCTCCTGTAATGCTGTGTATATTGCTGCTGGAGGTTTATGAAGGATGAATAAACCTCATAGACTATGATTTGTTGGAAAATCCTGTGCCGGATGTGTTTTCGATCGCTGCAAGTGAGAACCCCTTACTTACATGACAGCGCTACCTCACAAATGGTGGAGAATTGCTAAGGGCAATATAGTAGCCTTGTTGCTGGGGGCAACGGAAAAGGACTGCCAAAAAAAACAAAAAAAAAAAACTTTGTTGCTAAGGGCTGCGGTTCCAACAGCACATGTTGCAGTGCGGCAACGCTGAGCCAGGAGGACTGACTGTTGTGGAAGCCGTATACTGACAGCAGCTCAGTGAAAGAGACTGGTGATTGCTAGGGTGCCTCTGCGGATAAGAGGTACCCGAGGACCTGTGTAGCCGACACAGGTAACGACAGGTGTTCGTTGTTGTACTGACCTGGGTCAGTGAGCAAGGTCCTGGAGGGTCAGTGTTGGGAGGTTCTGGGAGAGGAATCGGATCCCTGGAACACGTGATATGACCTTGGACCTGGTGAGGCCGGTGTGTTGGGAGACCCTGGGAGGAGGGTCGGCTCCCTGAATAGCACCCGGTGTGCCCTGTGTGTTGGGACGGTTTCAGGCGGAGACGGTACGTCCTGAATAGCGCACAGACAGGATACGTGAGTTTTTTGGGAGTTTTTCGTGCATGTGTTTTGTTTTTTTTTCCTCTGCAAAACCTGAAGGTGCTTGCTGTGGCTCAGTGGGGTCACGAGGGTCTCGCAGCACAGGGACCTGGTGTTTTTCTTTTTTGGGATCTCCTCTTTGAGCATTGGTAGCAGACGCTGTCTGTCTACACCATCCTACTGCAGCTGTATTGCATGTGACTAAGCGGATACAGTAGTTGTGGCTTTACACAACTATTAAGGGTGAGTACCCTGTATTATTTCTTTATACCCATTATACCTGCACTGGTAAGGCCCTATGGGCGCGCTTTTGTGGTTTCTTTTATCTTCGAGGGTGACAAGCGGCTTCCGGTAACCCGGCGGGGTTACGAAGGGGACAAGCGGCTTCCGGTGGATCGGCGGGTCCACGAAGATGGCGCAGCAGGAGCTGCAGTGATACCAGCCGCTGGGTGTGTGAACAGCAGCCGGTGGTGTCGGTGATCGGTGACAGCAGGAGTTGTGGTGGTGCCAACACACTTGTGTGGTATCGTAAAAAAAAAAAAAAAGACATAAACTGTACTGTGTGAACTGTGGCATAAGAAGTTCTGCAGAACGGACATGGGGAAATCCCGCAAGGGGGCGGTGACCCAAATTGGGGTGGTAACCCAAAAGGGGGTGGTAACCCAAAAGGGGGCAGTAACCCAAATCGGGGTGGTAACCCAAAAAGGGGTGGAGTCCCAAATTGGCACGGTAACCCAAAAAGGGGTGGAGTCCCGGGAGGGGGCGGCAACCCAAAGTGGGGTGGTGGTCCAGGAAAGGGCCAAGTTTGAAGAAATGTCAGCCCTTGATGACTCAGTGGGTATGTCTGGAGTACCGCAGTGTGTGTGAATGACTTGGTCAGAATGTGGGATATCCTTTCCGGATAGTGACGATGGGCCGCAGGTGTGTACCGTGATGCTGCATCGGGAAGGAGTCCCTGGTAGGCTGGACTCAAAGAGTCAGGTGACTCTGACAGGAACTCCACTCGTTTTAGCTCTGACCGAGAAAAACGTCAGAGTTCGCTGCCTCCACGGGGTCATTGTGAATTATAAAGTGGACAGAGTCCTGATTGAGATGACAAAGGGGGAGTGCCAAGGTGGTAGTATGCCACCAAACTTAGTGCATACCTTTGAGAGGCGCCGGGACTTTGTCATATTTAAAGATGTGGGGCAGGACGATAGAGACGTTTCTACGGTAGCGCTAGCAGACACTGAAACGCTGACGCCTCCTAATGTGGACAGGCCAGACTGTGGCTCTGAGAAAGAAAGGGAGCACAGAATAGAAGGGCTAGAGAAAGAAGTCTCTGAGCTCAAAGGCCACATGGTAACGTGGCAAGGACTGAATAAGGCCCTCAGAGAGGAGGTGGATGAATGTGTCAAACAAGAAAGAGGCCTGAGACAAACAGCTGAGCACAGAGTGGATGAGCTGGAGAAGGAAGTCTCTGAGCTCAGGGGTCACCTGTCAGCGTGTCAAACTATGAACAAAGCTATAGTGAAGGATATGGAGGTGCTCAGAGAGGCCCAAGAGAAGCATCAACAGGAGATTCTCAGGAGAGAGGATGAGCGTCGCTACCTGGCAGAGGAGCGAGATAAAGTTCTGCAAGAACTCAGTGGAGTAGTAAAAGGTCTTCTGTGGGAGAAGAAGTGGATGGGCGAAGACGTACAGCGGCCGTCCCCGACTGATAGCAAGGCAGAACTGACAAAGCCCATCTTGGAAAAGGGTCCTGAAGACTGTAAATTTCAGGAAGATGGTGAGCCAAGAGCTGCACAAGACAGTCATCCGGTCATGACAGATATCTTGAGGGAAGTGTCCGTGGGGAACCCAGAGCCATCTGTCCAGGATGAGAGCAAGTCCCCGACCTTCAAGGTTGTAATTGATGTACCAGAAGACATGCAAGAAGCCTGTGCTGAGGAAGGTGTGCATGAGGCTTTCAAAGAGGCGGTCAAAGCGTGTAAGGTGCACTGGGCACCTGAGACTCGGCAGTTGGTGATAGTATCAGCTAGGGAAAACACATCAAACCGAGTAGCTGTCCTGAAAGAGATGCATTTGCAGTGTCTATGTGTCAAACAATTGGTTAGGCGGAGTAATATGAAGGCTGCTCGACGCCTAGAGATGGCAAGAGAGGCTATGGATCGGTTGGGTTTGAGGAAAGATGTGGTTCCGGTACCCAAAGCTCTGATTGGGAGAATCATTGGAAGGTCCGGGAAGGTGATGCAGGACCTTGTGAATGTCTCCGGTGTGGTGAGGGTGAGGATCCCTCCTGATGACGAAGACCAGGTGTCTGGTGAAGTGGGAAGGATTCCCATGATGGTGGTTGGCTCCATGGAAAGCCTGAGGAACTTTCAATTGCTCTTGGAGTATAGAGTGGGGTACCTGCAAGAGATTGAACAGTTGAAGCTGGACCGCCAGCGGATTAATAAAGAAGTGCGGAATACCAGGTGGCGGCCGCCTTCATACCAAGATGTAAGGACCCCAGGGGTACCGCCAAGAAGTGACATGGCAGATGGCCGAAGAATGTCAGCGAGTGGCAATTCGACAGACCGTACGAGGTTGAAGGGCTGTAGTTCCTGTGAGACGTTGACTGAGTCAGACTCGTGCCAGACAGCAGGATCGACTAAGACTTATGACCGCACCAACCGAGAGAGACGGTCAATGAGAGAAAGATCAGGTGACAAGGGGCACTGTAACAGTGTGGTGACTAAACAGTGTCTGATGATGCAGACAGACCGTGACTGGAGGGTCAAAGACAATGACCGGTATTATGACCGCTGGGGGCGGGGGAGGCCTAATGTAGAGATGAGGCCGTATGACAAATGGAGACAGTTCTCTCGACCTGTGGGGCAAGGTGCAATACGTGCCCGGTCTCGAGACCCTGGTGTGATGTTGTGTGTTCAACCCCACAAGTTTGAACATAGGGGGGAGGTATGTGGTGTAATGACCACTGTGTCCATGAGGGGGCGCTGTGTGGATGTCCCAAGAGTGTGAGTGGTTGAAGAGCCATTATGTATCTCAAGGTGGGTGACCTTGAGATAGAGACATATGTATGTTTATGAATGCTATTGTAAAGTATATATGTCTGTGTGAAGGACCTGTGGTGAGGTCATAGTCATGTGACCCGGTGGGCGTGGCTATGGACCATATAATGTGGCCAGGTTAGGTCACATGGGGTGAATGCTGGGACCTGATTGGTCCAGTTTGGAAGGTCCCGTGAGGAGAAGGATCTCCTCACTAACAGCAGCCTGTGGAGCGGCTGTGTGTGTAATGGCGGCCAGTATCTGAGAGTCCCTGAGGAGTGAGTGGACTTCTGCGGCCTGGAGAAACAGCCATATGGGAACCCTGACGTGGGTGAGATAACCCTGGGGCTAAATAGCCTGTATAATGGACGCTCTCCTGTAATGCTGTGTATATTGCTGCTGGAGGTTTATGAAGGATGAATAAACCTCATAGACTATGATTTGTTGGAAAATCCTGTGCCGGATGTGTTTTCGATCGCTGCAAGCGAGAACCCCTTACTTACATGACAGCGCTACCTCACAATATATACAGTATATATATATATATATATATATATATATAATCAGTGAGACACATACAGTTGTGGCCAAAAGTATTGACACCCCTGCAATTCTGTCAGATAATACTCAGTTTCTTCCTGAAAATGATTGCAAACACAAATTCTTTGGTATTATTATCTTCATTTAATTTGTCTTAAATGAAAAAACACAAAAGAGAATGAAGCAAAACATTGATCATTTCACACAAAACTCCAAAAATGGGCCAGACAAAAGTATTGGCACGCTCAGCCTAATACTTGGTTGCACAACCTTTAGCCAAAATAACTGCCACCAACCGCTTCCGGTAACCATCAATGAGTTTCTTACAATGCTCTGCTGGAATTTTAAACCATTCTTCTTTGGCAAACTGCTCCAGGTCCCTGATATTTGAAGGGTGCCTTCTCCAAACTGCCATTTTTAGATCTCTCCACAGGTGTTCTATGAGATTCAGGTCTGAACTCATTGCTGGCCACCTTAGAAGTCTCCAGTGCATTCTCTCAAACCATTTTCTAGTGCTTTTTGAAGTGTGTTTTGGGTCATTGTCCTGCTGGAAGACCCATGACCTCTGAGGGAGACCCAGCTTTCTCACACTGGGCCCTACATTATGCTGCAAAATTTGTTGGTAGTCTTCAGACTTCATAATGCCATGCACACGGTCAAGCAGTCCAGTGCCAGAGGCAGAAAAGCAACCCCAAAACATCAGGGAACCTCCGCCATGTTTGACTGTAGGGACTGTGTTTTTTTTCTTTGAATGCCTCTTTTTTTCTCCTGTAAACTCTATGTTGATGCCTTTGCCCAAAAAGCTCTACTTTTGTCTCATCTGACCAGAGAACATTCTTCCAAAACATTTTAGACTTTTTCAGGTAAGTTTTGGCAAACTCCAGCCTGACTTTTTTATGTCTCGGGGTAAGAAGTGGGTTCTTCCAGGGTCTCCTACCATACAGTCCCTTTTCATTCAGACGCCGACGGATAGTACGGGTTGAGACTGTTGTACCCTCGGACTGCAGGGCAGCTTGAACTTGTTTGGATGTTAGTCGAGGTTATTTATCCAACATCCACACAATCTTGCGTTGAAATCTCTTGTCAATTTTTCTTTTCCGTCCACATCTAGGGAGGTTAGCCACAGTGCCATGGGCTTTAAACTTCTTGATGACACTGCGCACGGTAGACACAGGAACATTCAGGTCTTTGGAGATGGACTTGGAGCCTTGAGATTGCTCATGCTTCCTCACAATTTGGTTTCTCAAGTCCTCAGACAGTTCTTTGGTCGTCTTTCTTTTCTCCATGCTCAATGTGGTACACACAAGGACACAGGACAGAGGTTGAGTCAACTTTAATCCATGTCAACTGGCTGCAAGTGTGATTTAGTTAGGACAATTCTTTTCGTGTTTTTTCATTTAAGACAAATTAAATGAAGATAATAATACCAAAGAATTCGTGTTTGCAATCATTTTCAGGAAGAAACTGAGTACTATCTGACAGAATTGCTGGTGTGTCAATACTTTAGGCCACAACTGTACATGCAGTAAACCATTGCATATCCATTATTTTTTTATATGTCCCTCACTAATAATGTTAGTATTGTATGTGTGTTAAATTTTGGAGCTGTAGGTGTTAAATTAAAGGATTAATTCATGGAAAAAACTGACGTGGGCTCCCGCGCAATTTTCTCTGCCAGAGCGGGCAAGCCAGTGACTGAGGGCAGATATTAATAGCCTAAAGAGGGACCATTGTTTTTGGCCCCCCCTGGCTAAAAAAAAATCTGCCCCAAGCCATCCCAGAAAAGGCGAATCTGTAAGATACACCAATTCCGGCACTTACTCTCTCTCTTCCCATTGCCCTGTAGTGGTGGCATATGGGGTAATAAGGGGTTAATGTCACCTTGCTATTGTAAAGTGACATTAAGCCTGGTTAATAATGGAGAGATGTCAATAAGACCACTATCCATTATTAATCCACTAGTCTGAAAGGGGTTAAAAAACCACACAGACATTAAGAAAAAAGACTTTTAATGAAATAAACACACATTTTTTCCATCTTTATAAGGGTGTGTGCACACGTTGCGGATTCTGCTGCTGAATTTTCCACGTGGATTTGTCTAAATCCGCAGGTCAAAAGACCTGCGGTTTATCTGCGGATTAGCCTGCGGTTTTCCCCTGCATGGAGCAGGTGCCAAACCGCTGCGGAATCCGCACAAATAATTGACATGCTGCGGATTTAAATCCACAGCAAATCCGCGCAGAAAATTCCGCACTGTGGGCACTGCGTTTTTCAATTTGATTTGACTTAAATGGTACTGTACACCGCAGCAGAATCCGCAACGTGTGCACACACCCTTACACTCCCAATCCATTCAAAGCCATCATTCTCCTGTAAAAAAACCAAAATAAAAAAGCAACAATATCCCATACCTATCCGCCGTACAGTCAAGTTGTACTCCGCAATCCATCTCAAGGGGTTAAATAGTTTACAACCGGGACCGATGCTAATGCTACCGCCCCGGCTGTAAACCATGGAGGAATGAATGAAAAGCTGCCTTCGCAGCCTCCCTGCCTGACCGGAGATGACCTGATTAGTGTGGGAAAGTTTCTAAACTTTTTCCTACACTGTCAGTTCACCACGGGTCAGGCGTGGAATCCGCGTATCCTCATTGACGTCAGCGGTAGTCACTGATGTGGGGGGCAGATTTTTTTTTAGCTGGGGGGGGGAAACAATGGTCCCTCTCTTGGCTATTAATATCTGCCCTCAGTCACTGGCTTTCCTTCTCTGGCGGAAAAAATTGCGCGGGAGCCCACGTCAGTTTTTTCCGTGAATTAATCCTTTAATTTAACACCTACAGCTCCAAAATTTAACACACATACACTAATAACAGTATTAGTGAGGGAGATATAAAAAATAACGGATATGCAATGGTTTACTGTATGTAAACCATATCTCATTCTATTTTAACCTGTCAGTGTGATTTTACAGTATAGCGCACTGAATTGCTGGCTTTTGTAAAGGACACCAGTGCTTATTTCTTGCAAGTCACCGCATGGTCTGTGTGTAATCCGTTTTTTTGCTCACCCCCATAGACTTGCATTGGTGAGTCTCGGCCGAGATACGGTGGAAATCGCAGCATGCTGCGATTTCCTCCGCACGTATAATACGGGCGAGAAAAAAATCGGATGATGGGAGCTGCCCCATAGATTAACATTGGTCCGAGTGCTATGCGATTTTTTTTCTTGCATAGCATTCGTCCGTATTTCTCGCTAGTTGACTCCGGCCTAAGATTCATTTACAGATGTCTAAACATTGCCCTCTAGTGGAGGCAACAGGAAATACTTTTTTATACATTGGAAAATCAGAGTGGTGTCTGTAGTTATCAGAGGGCGATGACCTCCGCACTCCTCCGGCGCTGACCTCCACGCTCTCATCTGTCTCCGCAGTGCTCTTGGACTTTGCCGCGATGGTTCATTCAGTCGTCGTGTTCAACTCGTTATTCGGGTCACACTACACCTTATCCTGGTCCTTCGCTGTGGGATGGCTGTCTGTGCTGACCGCAGCCATGTCAGGTATGGCTGTATAGGCTTAGATACTCCAGCCCAGCAGACAGTATCACACAGGATAGGATTAGATACACAGCTCAGCTAACAGTATCACACAGGATAGGATAAGATACACGGCTCAGCAGACAGTATCACACAGGATAGGATTAGATACACAGCTCAGCTGACAGTATCACAGAGGAGAGGATTAGATACACAGCTCATCATACAGTATTACACAGGAGAGAATTAGATACATGGCTCAGCAGACAGTAGCACACGGGAGAGGATTAGATACACGGCTCAGCAGACAGTATCACACAGGATGGGATTACATACACAGCTCAGCAGACAGCATCACAAAGGATAGGATTAGCTACACGTCTCAGCAGACAGTATCACACAGGATAGGATTTGATACATGGCTCAGCAGTCAGTATCACACAGGATATGATTAGATACACTGCTCAGCAGTCAGTATCACACAGGATATAATTAGATACACGGCTCAGCAGTCAGTATCACACAGGATATAATTAGATACACTGCTCAGCAGTCAGTATCACACAGGATATGATTCGATACACAGCTCAGCAGTTAGTACCACACAGGAGAGGATTAGATACACATCTCAGCAGACAGTATATTAGGCTTAGATACATGTATCTATTCTGATGTTTCTTGTGCTGCTTCTCAGCTGCTCTCAGTTTCTTCTTATATTGGAGTGCACCAAAGACGACGTCAGATGAGTCGTCATCCTCCGCCCCAACGACCATCGCGACCATCACTGGGAACATGTAGAAACCTCCAGCGACCAACAAAGAGATCGTCCGCTCCACTCTAATATATTGTACGGTGATGCCCCCCGAACTGCTTCCAAAAGATGAAATGATTAAATCATTGTGTTTTATTGACCATTTTTTATTGAAAAAGAATTTACACCCTGAGATCTTTTTCACATTTTTTCAAGTTACACACAAAAACTTAATTTTTTTTTTTTATTTTCTGTGATACTAACACTAACAAGCCAGTATTTGTGACGTGTAAAGGAAATGATACAAGATTTCCATTGGTATTGAGCACTCTGTAGTCTGATGCCCCTAAATAAAATCCTGAGTGACCAATCGCCTCCAGAAATCATTGCGTCCTCCTGGGGGTGATTTCTTCTTTGTATAACTATAGTTGCTCTGTGAAGGCCTCAGAGATTTGTGTGAGAACATCAGGGATCAAACAGCAACATGAAAACCAAGGAACCCACCAGACAGGTGAAAGAAAAAGTTGTGGAAAAAAGTAAAGCAGAGTTAGGTTATGAAAAAATAGCCCAAGCTAAGAACATGTCTCGGAGCACTGTTCAGTCCATCATCCAAAAATGACACAACGGCAAATCCACCAGGACAACTATTATTATACTCCACAAATCTGGCCCTTATAGAACAGTGGCAAGAAGAGAAACATTTTTGAATGCCATAAGAAATTCCGTTTCCAGTTTGCAAAAAGCCATGTAGGTGTCACGATCCATTTTTGGATCTGTGGCAGATCTGGATTCTCACAAATAAACTTTTTTCCTTTCTGGCCATCGGGGGTTAATGTCTGTTTTTCCCCCTGTGGCCGCAGGTGTAATTAAATTGCTGGTGAGTTTGCTGATGCAGGTGGTGACCACTCCCACATTCCTTTAAAAGGTCACCTGATGCATTAGCTGACTGTTGGTTATATAGGTCCTTTTGGATACCAACTGTGCTGAAGACAGGAGGTTGCTGTTGCAGTGGTGCTTCAGCTGAATGCTGCTATCTGGTGCCTTACTCTGCTGTGCGGTGCATTGCACCAGAGAAAGCTAAGTGTGGTTTTTGTTACCCTGTTCCTTTTGCTGTCTCTCTATCCTTACCTTGTGTTGTATTAGTGCAGCGGTAGGACCAGTGTCTTCACTTGCCAATTCCTTACTTAGGGATAGGTGCAGGGCAAGCGAGGGCTAAGGTATCCTGCTTGGCGACAGGTTGAAAGAACCTGTATAGGGACGCTAGTAAGAGCAGGGCACATCCTCAGGAGAGTGCAGAAGGTGTCCATTTCCCCGTTCCCTATTGCAGGGCCCACCGTTGTAATTGTTTCCCCGGTGTTCTCTTGTTTGTTTTACCGTTTAATGACCGACCGATTGTTGGGTCATGTCACACAGGGCCTGTCACTTTGTGACAGTAGAGGGCACAGCGAGCATGTGAAACAGTGGGCTCTAATCAAACGAGACAAAAGAACTTTTTGGACAAATGCAAAACTTTATGTGTGGTGGAAAAATAACACTGCACTTCGCTATAAAAACATCATCCCCACAGTTACACATGGTGGAGGCAGCATCCTGCTGTGGGGAGGCATTTCTTCTGCAGGGGCAGGGAAGCTGGTCAGAGTTGATGGGAAGATGTATGGAGATAAATACAGGGCAATCCTGGATAAAAACTTGTTAGAGGCTGCAAACAAATTTGAGACTGGGGCACAAGCCTTCACCTTCCAAGAGGACAACTACCCTAAACATACTGCCAGAATTACAATGGACAGATGAGATGAGGCCTGCACAACATACAGCTCGCTGAATTTACGTCTTTCAGACGCAAATACATTTGGACACCTCCGGGAAAAGAGCAGCGCAGCGCTCGTCAGTCCCAACCCTGGCATACAGCAGTGTGAGGAGGTCAGCACCAATGAGGAGAAGAGAAGGCGTGGCCAATAGTAAGCACCCCATCAAGGCGCCGAAGATTGAATTCCTTTTCATTGTGGATGAGTTGGAGAGGGGGTTAATGTTACTGTGAGGGCACATAATGAGGGTGACAATTTTGAAATGGGGCATAGTTTTGCGAGATGTGGTGGGTGCTTTATTCAGAGGTGCAGTGTGCTGGTGGTATTTTACAGAGGCTCAGTGTCTTTGTGTGTTGGGGGATATTTTGCAGAGCGGCAGTGTGAGGAGGGATATTTTTGAGATGGGTAGTACGTGGTGGGATATTTTGGAGGGCAGTACAGGGTGGGATATTTTGGAGAAGGGCAGTACAGAGTGGGATATTTTGGAAAAGAGCAGTACGGGGTGGGATATTTTTGAGAAGGGCAGTACGGGGTGGCATATTTTAGAGAAGGACAGTACGTGGTGGGATATTTTGGAGAATGGCAGTACGAGGGGGTATATTTTGGAGAAGGGCAGTATGAGGGGGTTATTTTGGAGAAGGTCAGTATGGGGTGGGATATTTTGGAGAAGGGCAGTACTAGGGGGGATATTTTGGAGGAGGGCAGAGTGGGGAGGGGTATTTTATGCAGGATGCACAGGCAATTATATATTCAGGGGTGCAGCATGGGAGATATTGTAACAACCTTGCCGGCTTCACTGCATGGCCTCCCATCCCCCACACAGCAACTTACTCACTGCTCCAGACAATACTGTGAATTCTGTCTGCTGCCAGCTCTATGTTGTGTGCCTCTTGCTTCCTACCTGCTCTCTGCATGCTTCCTGGCTGTCTGCATAGGGGGGCAGGGCCAGAACTCTCTGGTTCTTATGGAATCAGGGTGCACCTGTCTGTGTCCCTGACCAATTACCAAGAGGCCTCTAGTATTTAGGGCAGCTCCACCCGGTGGTAGCTGCCTGTGCAATATCTTAACTCAGTTAATGTCTTGGTACTGAGCTACCAGGTTCTGTCCTGTGTTTTGCCTTCTCTGGAGGCTTGATTCCTAGCTTTGCCTTGTTCCTGTCTGTCCGCCCTCCAGGAGGCAGAATATCCTGGTCTCTGTGCTATTGCTCCTGACCTTTTCTCATACTTGTCCTTGCCGCCCTCCAGGAGGCAGAATATCCTGGTCCCTGTGTCTTTGTTCCTGTACCTTGTCTCGTGCCATTACCTTGTCTGAACTCAGTCCTATCTCTGTCTCTTGGTCTCCTTGTCTGTGGCTACTTTCCCTGCTGTGTCTATCCTTGTGTCCTCTCAGTCTGCACCTGCTGTGTGAACAGGTCTCTACCTGTTCCTTCATACACCATTCCTTCCTGCCAGTACCTGCACCTGCTATGTGAACAGGACCCTACCTATTCCATACACCACTCCTTCCTGCCCGTGTCCCTGCCCCTGTGTCTCAGCCGTGCCCGCCTGCCAGTGTCTCAGCCATGCTTGCCTGCCAGTGTCACAGCCGTGCTCGTCTGCCAGTGTCCCAGCCGTGCCTGCCTGCCTGTGTCTCAGCTGTGCCCGCCGTGCTCACCAGCCTGTCTGCTACTCGTACCTGTCCTAGTATTCCGTCTCCCCAAGTGGGATCAGCAGCCACAACAGCCACTATTTTTCAGTAGCATGCATTATACAGAGCAATACAACAAACTTAGGCTGCTACCATTGTGCTAACTGAATAGAAAATGCATATAACTAGATGCAGAGCAAGAGCATTACAGGAGCTGAAAATGCATTGCAAATATCATGGGGAGTTGCATTATGGCAGCTAACACAGATGCATACCACATAATTGCATTAAACCTTACCAGCATCCGCTTGATATAAGCAGTGGTTTTGCAGGGTGCTGAGCACATGTGACCTCCTCAGAGATCCGGCAGAAATGGTTAATGTTGTTGACCCGGGAAGGAAAAAGATTAACCATTAAGAAGATCAGAGGATTCTAAACACATGAATAGGAAAGAGAAGGGCAACTATGACATCTAATGGCCTTAGCTGAAACAGCACCTAAGAAATGTCTTGCTGCACAGAATGGGCAGATCAGTCTGCTTTGTGGCACAGTGGGTCCACAACCCCCTGGCTTGCACCCACCAGTCAGGGCGTGAGCGTGATAGATATCTTAATTTATGGGGCAATATAATTATGCTTAAATTATTAAAGGCACGGTGTCAGGAATCGCTGATGATGATGGAGGAGAAGGGAGTCAGTAGAGATGAGCTCTGGACATGAAATCTTGTCATGGCATCTGTAGTACATGGAGACAAAAAGTGATGGGAACAACTTCAAAGAGAGAAGATGTCATCTGTAAGGTACCTGGATGTAATTGTTTATTTGTGATATTGACTATGTCTCATCTGTACTGTGATTCCTGTCTGATGATGGCTGGTAACAATTCCCAGCAACTCCTTACCATTGTTAAAGTCATACTTGGGTTGTAGGTTCATGCAATACAATTGTACATATGGGGATGACCTGACATTGCAGTTGATCACTGTACTAAGCTTGGAGATTTATTTATGTACTGACGTTGGGTCTGGTCTGGTGCTACATTCAGGTACTGATGGTGGTTTTGCTGCTGCATTCATGTGCTGCTGATGGTGGTTCTGATCTTATACACATGTAGCAATCCAAAACTTGCTTTGTAACTATTATTTATGATTCTTTGCTTATATAGTGCAAACTTATTCTGCAGCGCTTTACAGACATTATCATCACTGACCGTCACAATCTAAATTCCCTATCAGTCTTTGGAGTGTGGGAGGAAACCAGAGAACCCAAAGGAAATCCAAGCTAACACAGGAAGAACATACAAACTCCTTGCAGATGTTGTCCTTGGTGGGATTTGAACCCGGGATCCCAGTGCCGCATGGCCACCCTGCTGCCCTGTTAAACCTTAAAAATTCTCAAAATTTAGAGTTTTGAGATGATATGGAGGATTGGGCCAGATTGTGCTCAGCTTCTGTTCAACAACTCAGTGTAAGTAAAAGTATGTTCTCACTTGTTTTTTTGCAGCATAAACTGAGCAGAATCTCTCCAAATCCTCATCAAATTCTCAAAACTTGGTTTTGGTGATGTATTCATGTGAGTATCCCTTTAGTTTTTTGCACCCCTTGGGATTTGCTCAGTATGGCATTGCGGTCTATTGACCAAAAAATGTTGTGCACCCCTGGTTTAGATCAGAGCATATTCATGTGTGTGAACGGCCCAGTCACAGTCCAGACCCAAATCCAAGAGAGTCTGTGATACGTCTTGAAAATCGCTGATCCCGGACTTCTCCATCCAATCTCACTGAGCGAGTGTGCAAATACAAAGGGGCAAAATGTCTCCTCTAGATGTGCAAAGCTGGTAGAGACAGGTCCCAAAAGACCCCAGCAGTAATTGCAGTGAAAGGTGGTTCTACAAAATATTGACTCGGGGGGCTGAATACAAATGCATGCCACAATTTATATGCAAATTGCCTCTTCAGAGAAAAAGAGGACTTGAACTCTATAGCGCCACCTGTTGGTAGTAAGCCTCCTTACCTTGACAAGCCAGAGCTGGCATGTCACTCTCCACAAGGAGAAACCTTACCCGTTAAACCTCTGTCACAATTTACCAAATTCTATTTTTTTTAAATACTTAGGAAACCCTGTATCATTTCCTTTACATGTCACAAATACTCGCTACTTTGTGTTGGCATCAAATAAAATCCCAATAAAATCCGATAGTAATGTGAAAAAGTGTGGCAAAGTTAACGGGGTATGAATACTTTTTCAAGTCACTGTTATAGCAGCGCATATAAGATAGATTTGAGATGATCTCATGATCTGTTCTTATTATTCACATTTCTGCTGTGGAAATTATTTCTGATCCCTCCTGTAATAAAATCTGGTTATGAAAAGTCAGAGGAGCGGGATCTTTTGTAACTTACAGGAACTGTGCAACCGGGAAGTTTGGCAACATATACGTTATATGTGCAACTTCCTAAACTCTGCATGTGCCGCACACAGAGGACATGTGCAGTTCATGAACAAAACTCCAGCAGCAGCAGTATATACTGACATAGGTGAGAGAACAGCATGGAACTCCAGTCCCAAACAGGGGCTGTCGGGCACTGACACACTGTAACAAATCATCTGACATCTTGAAATCAGCGATGGATTAAATCACGTTTATCAGAAAGCTGCAGATCTTTCTTTGATCCGGCGTTCTGCTGCTTTGTGAAACGCGTCATGTCATTAATAAACCACATAGAACCCGTCCTGTGTGACACAATGCAACAAGCTCTGATTCTATTTATTTATTTATACATTCCGGTGGTAAAATCACTTCCCTGGCCAATCAGAAATGAGGAAGTGGTTGTGGAATGTAGCAGCGCGCGTCGCGAAGAGGCGCCGGGTTGTGCTCCGCTGCGTCTCGTAATTACAGCACTGTCCATGGAGAAGCGAGAAGTTCACGGGGCGTCTCCACTAATGAAATATTTGCTGGGGTCTCATCATGTGGCGTCACGAAAATTTCATTATTTCAGTACAGAAAGGGGTTGTCTGGGCAGAAACTATTAATTACGGTACCTATCCTTAAAGGGGTTGTCTGGGCAGAAACTATTAATTACGGTACCTATCCTTGAAGGGGTTGTCTGGGCAGAAACTTAATTACGGTACCTATCCTTAAAGGGGTTGTCTGGGCAGAAACTATTAATTACAGTACCTATCCTTAAAGGGGTTGTCTGGGCAGAAACTATTAATTACAGTACCTATCCTTAAAGGGGTTGTCTGGGCCGAAACTATTCATGACCTATCCTTAAAGGGATCATCTGTGCACAAAATATTAATGACCTATCCTTAAAGGGGTTGTCTGGCCTAATACATTGAATGGAGCTCCACTCACTGGAGTTGTTTTCAGCTCTTTGGTGAAGGTGCTGGATGCCACTTTAATAAAGTATAGGTCATCAATATCTTATCGCTGGCTGTCTGCCGACACGCAGTCCCCCGCCAATAGTCTGTTATTAGCTCCTGGAGCAGAACAGCACAGCGCCCTTGACTGTGTAGTGACTGCAGCCAGGTACTGCAGCTCAGCTCTGGTTGAAGAGAACAGGAGCTGATCTGCAGCATCCAGGAGCGGCCACTACACAGTATTCAGTGCTTTGTTTTTTATTCATTTTTTAAGTATTCAGAGCTTGTTCGCTGTTTACACGGAAGAGCCTGATGTCAGCCCCCCACCGATCTGATGTTGATGGAGGTCATCCACATCATACATTTGGACAACCACTTTAATAAAAAGGCATTTTATCACTGGACTTCCTGAGCACTCCCAATTGAGGACTGGTATGTTTGTGGCATGGCCAATACAGACTGATTCATGACAGAGTATGAAAGCACATAAATGGCCCAGTTAAAGGGTTAATCCCAAAAAAACAAGATAACTTGCTGATTTGAGGGCGTCTGACTGCTGGAAGCCCCAGTGATCCTGAGAAAGGACATCTGCAGCGCCGTCCTGAAGGCAAACAAGGTGCGCATACTGAGACTGCGCTCTATTCATTGCCTATGGGACTGCTGGATAAAGCGGAGCTCTGCACTGGGCAGTCCCATAGAGGATGAATGTGCACTTCTGCTCCACTGAGGACGGGGTTGCAGAGCCCCCCATTTTCAAGTTCAAGTGTCTCAATGTATGGATGATTAGGGATCCCTGTAGTCAGACCCCCCCAGTGATCAGTAGTTTTTTTGTTTTTTTTTGGGGGGGGGGGGATAACCCTTCCTTTAATCCTGCCTGGCTCCTGGGTTACAGGACATGTGTAGCACAGCACAAAGGGCGACACCTTGAGGGGAAATTATCAAAGTTTTATCGTAAGTTTTCTGATGTCAAAAAGTAGCAAATTTTTGTTGCATTCTGTTTTTGCCGTAAAATTTGCTACTTTCTGAAATTTTACACGTCTTTCATCGCTTTTAAAAAGTGGGCGTAAAAGTGGATGTAACTAGGCGCAAAAAAGTCCTAAAAAAAGCTGAAGAGACACTGAAGTCCTGCTACTTTGTTTCTTTTTAGGACACTTTTGCGGTAGCTGGTAAACTTCTTGTTTCTACATTGGTGCTTACATGCCAGGATGGGAACGGTTATTCACTGCATCACCGCCGGTCCTGCCCGCAATGGCGCAACTGTTGCACCACCCTGCAACGTCTTGGGGGGGATGGTGGGGTAGATATAGTCAGATCTCACATGCAGTCCTGATTTCAGAGATCTGGGCGGCCGGAGACGTCATGACCACATTAAGGTATTTGTGTCTTTTCTAGGGTTTCCCTAGGCTCCATACCGGGGGCATCAAGAATGACCAGGGGACCAAAACTGAACTTAGCATAGGGCCCCACAGGCAGGCTCACTATGGGCAGTGAATGAGGGAGGGTGCTGCCCTGGAGCTTCAGTATAAGAGCACTGGGGGGCATTAACCCCTTAATGACCGTCAATACGTCTTTTAACTGACCTGAGATATAAGAGACTAGCATCCCCATACAAGCAACAATCCAGCAGCTGTCGGCTGTCCACTATAGCTGACAACTTGCTGCATCAGCCACGATCAGTGTTGTCACCGTCCATATCTGTTTAACCCCTTAGATGCTGCTGCCAATACTGACTACTTTATATAAATGTTTAAAAGAGTGTGGCTTCTCCCTCTTTGGCACCCTGAGATCATGATTGTGTGTTCCTGATGTTTGCCATGGCAATTCACATGGCAATTCACTAGCCTTAGAGTCTGCCGGCTATAGTGACATGTTCAAAAGTCAGTGACAATTAGGTGGTGAAAATCAACTTTTTCATTCCTATCATGCCACTTTGTATTAATTCCTGAAAAGCCCCTGAAGGGTTAATAAACTGTCTGAGAGCAGTTTTCAGTATGTCACAAGGTGTTGTTTTTAAAATGGTATCACTTTGGGGGGTTTCCCAATATATATAGGACCCCTAAAGTCACTTCAAACCTGGATAGGTCCCTAAAAAAAAATAATTTTGTAAATTTCCTTGAAAAAATGAAAAATTGCTGCTACATATTTTACCCCTTTCTGCCATGTGACGTACTATCCCGTCCATGTGCCCTGGGACTTAGTCCCCAGGGACAAGATAGTGCGGCACTCAGAGTGAGCGCCGCTGATCGCAACCGGGTGTCAGCTGATTATCACAGCTGACACCCGGCACTATGTGTACCGCCCCGACATGTTAACCACTTGCACACCACGATCAAACACGATCGCGGTGTACCGGGGGATAAAGGGAAGCATCGGCAGGGAGGGGGCTCCCTCCGTGCTTCCCTGAGCCCTCCACAGCAGCGCAATGTGCAGCGCTGCTGCGGGGGCCTCCTTCCCTGCAGGTCACCGGATCCAATATGGCGGCGGGGACCTTCGGTGGCCTGCAGGGAGCCGGCTTCCTCACTACCTGCAAAGCGCAGGCATGAGGAAGTCTGCTTCAATGCCTGTGACAGATCGCTGATCTGTCACAGCGATCTGTGATGTGACAGATCAGCGATCTGTCACATGACAGTGATGTCCCCCCTGGGACAATGTAATAAAGTTAAAAAAAAAAAAAAAGTGTAAAAATAATTTAACCCCTTTACCCCCAAGGGTGGTTTGCACGTTCATGACTGGGCCAATTTTTACAATTCTGACCACTGTCCCTTTATGAGGTCATAACTCCGGAACGCTTCCATGGATCACGGTGATTCTGACATTGTTTTCTTGTGACATATTGTACTTCATGTTACTGGTAAAATTTCATTCATATAACTTGCGTTTATTTGTGAAAAAAACGGAAATTTGGCGAAAATTTTGAAAATTTTGCAATTTTCCAAATTTTGAATTTTTATGTCCTTAAATCACAGATACGGCACACAAAAAACTTAATAAATAACATTTCCCACATGTTTACTTTACATCAGCACAATTTTGGAACCAAAATTTTTTTTTTGTTAGGAAGTTATAAGGGTTAAAAGTTGACCAGCGATTTCTCATTTTTGCAACACCATTTTATTTTTACGGACCACATCACATTTGAAGCCACTTTGAGGAGTCTATATGATAGAAAATACCCAAAAGTGACACCATTCTAAAAACTGCACCCCTTAGGGTGTGTGCACACGCTGCGGATTCTGCTGCGGGTCCGCAGCAGTTTTTGCTGCGGTGTACAGTACCATTATTCCCTATGGGAATAAAAAACCGCAGTGCAGACGGTGCGGATTTTTCCGCGCGGTTTTTCTGCAGTTTTGAAGCCGCAGAAAGAAATTACATGTCAATTCTCTCTGCGGATTCCGCTGCGGTTTGCCATCTCCTCCATTGAGATGAAAAACCGCAGAGCAATCCGCAGGTAAAACCGCAGGTCTTTTGACCTGCAGATTTACCTGCGGATTTTACAAAATCCGCGCGGCCAAATCCGCACTACAGTCCGCAGCGTGTGCACATACCCTTAAAGGGAATCTGTCACCCCTTTTTTGAGAGATCATATAATGATATCATTCAATTGTGTGTCACATAAGGATTCTCTTACATACATCTGAACCGATATATAAAAAAGGTATTTATGCACGAAAGGTGCGGGGTCAGGAGGAAGCAAAAGTACTAAGAGAATCCTTATGTGACACACAATTGAATGATATCTCAAAAAAGGGATGACAGATTCCCTTTAAGGTGCTCAAAACCACATTCAAGAAGTTTATTAACCCTTCAGGTTCTTCACAGGAATTTTTTGAATATTTAAAAAAAAAAATGAACATTTAACTTTTTTTCACAAAAAAAATACTTCAGGTTCAATTTTTTTATTGCACCAAGGGTAACAGGAGAAGTTGGACTACAAAAGTTATTGTGCAGTTTGTCCTGAGTACGCTGATACCTGATATGTGGGGGGAACCACTGTTTGGACGCATGGCAGAGCTCAGAAGGGAAGGAGCGCCGCAGACCATTCCATCAAAGTCTGCATTCCAAAACGTCACTACTTCCCTTCCGAGCCCCGACGTGTGCCCATACAGTAGTTTTCTCCCACATATGAGGTGTCAGCGTACTCAGGACAAATTGGACAACAACTTTTGGGGTCCAATTTCTCCTGGTACCCTTGGGAAAATAAAAAAATTGGGGACTAAAAGATCATGTTTGTGGAAAATATATGATTTTTTTATTTTCATGCCCAGGCATTATAAACTTCTGTGAAGCACTGGGGGGTTCAAAGTGCTCACCACACATCTAGATAAGTTCCTAGGGGGGTCTAGTTTCCAAAATGGTGTCATTTGTGGGGGGTTTCCACTCTTTTGGTACATCAGGGGCTTTCCAAACACGACATGGTGTCCGATCTCAATTCCAGCCAAAAAAGTCAAATGGCGCTGCTTCCCTTCCGAGCTCTGCCATGCGCCCAAATAGTCATTTACACTCACATATGGGGTATCAGCGTACTCAGGACAAATTGCACAATAACTTTTAGGGTCCTGTTACCCTTGGAGAAATAAGAATTGAGAGAGAAAAGATCATTTTTGTGGAAAAAATATGATTTTTAATTGTACGGCTGTACGTTATAAAATTCTGTGAAGCCCTTGGGGGTTCAAAGTTCTCACCACACATCTAGATAAGTTCCTTTGGGGGTCTAGTTTCCAAAATGGGTCACTTGTGGGGGGTTTCCACTGTTTAGGCACATCATGGGCTCTCCAAACGTGACATGGCATCCGATCTGAATTCCAGACAATTTTGCATTGAAAAAGTCAAACGGCGCTCCTTCCCTTCTCAGCTCTGCCATGCGCCGAAACAGTGGTTCCCCCCACATATCAGGTATCAGCGTACTCAGGACAAATTGCACAATAACTTTTGCTGTCCAATTTCTCCTTTTACCCTTGGTAAAATAAAAAAAAATTGAACCTGAAGTATTTTTTTTGTGAAAAAAAGTTAAATGTTCATTTTTTTTTTTTAAATATTCAAAAAATTCCTGTGAAGCACCTGGAGGGTTAATAAACTTCTTGAATGTGGTTTTGAGCACCTTAAGGGGTGCAGTTTTTAGAATGGTGTCACTTTTGGATATTTTCTATCATTTAGGCCCCTCAAAGTGACTCCAAATGTGATGTGATCCGTAAAAATAAAATGGTGTTGCAAAAATGAGAAATCGCTGGTCAACTTTTAACCCTTATAACTTCCTAACAAAAAAAATTTTGGTTCCAAAATTGTGCTGATGTAAAGTAAACATGTGGGAAATGTTAGTTATCAAGTTTATTGTGTGCTGTATCTCTGTGATTTAAAGGGCATAAAAATTAAAAGTTGGAAAATTGTGAAATTTTCAAAAATTTCACCAAATTTCCGTTTTTTTCACAAATAAACGCAAGTTATATGAATGAAATTTTACCACTAACATGAAGTACAATATGTCACGAGAAAACACTGTCAGAATCACTGGGATCCATGGAAGCGTTTCAGAGTTATTACCTCATAAAGGGACAGTGGTCAGAATTGTAAAAATTGGCCCGGTCATGAACGTGCAAACCACCCTTGGGGGTAAAGGGGTTAACCTCCTAAAATGCTAACAAAATAAAGTACAATTTTACAAATGGTGCTGATGTAGAGCAGACATGTGGGAATTATTTATTAATTTTTTGCTAAGGTATGACTATCTGAATTAAAGGGATAATCATTCAAAGTTTGAAAATTGCTATTTTTTTTTACATTTTTGTCAAATTTCTGATTCTTTTTTATAAATAAACACAAAACATATCAACCTAAATTTATCATTATCATAAAGTATAATGAGTCACGAAAAGCCAATCTCAAAATTACTGGAATTTGTTGAAGCGTTCCAACTTCAGGGTCCTACATAGGGGGTATTAGCCCCCAAATCCTCACCGGCCAATAATGTAACATGGAGCTGGACACAACTAAGTCAGCAGATATTTATAGGGGGGGAAATTACTTACATGGCAACTACCAAAATAATGTTAAATAGTCTCTTCTTACACGATCAGGAGGATTGGATACAGCAGCAAAGCATCACACATGATGAGCTTAGATACACCGAGCTAGCAAACTGCATCTGACATGATAGCTTTATATACAGTACATTGAGCTGCAGTCAGTATCACACAGGAGAGGATTAGATACAGCAGCTAAGACAGCATCACACAGGATAGAATTAGATACAGGAGCTAAGACAGTATCACACACGATAGGACTAGATATAGCACCTCAGACAATATCGCACAGGATAGGATTAGATACATGGCTCAGCAGTCAGTATCACACAGGATAGGATTAGATACACAGGTCAGCAGACAGTATCACACAGGATAGGATTAGATACAGGATCTAAGACAGTATCACACAGGACAGAACTAGATATAGCACCTCAGACAGTATCACACAGAATAGGATTAGATACACAGCTCAGCAGATGGTATCACACAGGATCGGATTAGCTATAGCACCTCAGACAGTATCACACAGGATAGGATTAGATACAGCAGCTCAGACTATCACAGGATAAGATTAGATACAGCAGCTAAGACAATATCACACAGGATTAGATACAGCAGTTGAGAGAGTATCTATAATATAATGGGCTTGCGCAGTCTGGCTCCAGACAAAATGAGGCATCCAGCGGTGAGGAGTGTGTATGACACCCGGAGATAGCGGTAAGCGTACATACCGCAATCTTGGGAGCCATACTTACATACCTGACCGGGAGGAGCGTTGCTGCGGCGCTTCTCTTTGGCCGGAGACTGGGGCAGGAGTGTGGCCGGAATCGCGCATGCGCATAGCGCGATACGGCGCCATTTTACTGAAGACACATTTGCAGTGTGTCTTCAGCAATATGGTGCCGGACAGCGCCATGGGCATGCGCGTACTCCGGCGCCAGACTCCTCCCCTGGCCTCCAGCAGAACGTGACAACGCTGGAGCACAGGAAATAAGGGTGAGCATAAATGTTTTTTTTTGTATGTGTGTAGTTTAATAAGGGTGAGGGGAACCATACATACCAGGAAAGGGGGGTGAGGGGACCATGCATACCACGAAAGGAGGGTGAGGGGACCATGCATACCACGAAAGGAGGGTGAGGGGACCATGCATACGAGAAAGGTGGGTGAGGGGACCATGCATACCACGAAAGGGGAGTGAGGGGACCATGCATACCACGAAAGGGGGGTGAGGGGACCATGCATAACATGAAAGGGGGGTGAGGGGACCATGCATATCATGAAAGGGGGGTGAGGGGACCATGCATACCACGAAAGGAGGGTGAGGGGACCATTCATACCACGAAAGGGGGGTGAGGGGACCATGCATATCACGAAAGGGGGGTGAGGGGACCATGCATACCACAGAAGAGGGGTGAGGGGACCATGCATACCAGGATTGGGGGGTGATGGGACCACGCATACCAGGATTGGGGGGTGAGAGGACCATGCATACCAGGATTGGGGGGTGAGGGGTAGCATGCATACCAGGATTGGGGGGTGAGGGGTAGCATGCATACCAGGATTGGGGGGTGAGAGGACCATGCATACCAGGATAGGGGGTTGAGAGGACCATACATACCAGGATTGGGGGGGTGAGAGGACCATGCATACCAAGATACGGGAGTGAGAGGACCATGCATATCAGGATAGGGGGGTGAGGGGACCATGCATACCAGGATTGGGGGGTGAGAGGACCATGCATACCAGGTTTAGGGGGGTGAGGGGACCATACATACCAGGATAGGGATAAGGGGGTACCATGCATACCAGGATTGGGGGGTGAGGGGACCATGCATACCAGGATGAGGAATAGGGTGCCATGCTTACCAGGATTGGGGGGGTGAGGGTACCATGCATAATAGGATAGGGATGAGGGGTGCCATGCACACTAGGATAGGAGGGGGGAAGCACATACCAGGATGGGAGACCATATACCAATAAAAAAAGCTCGCCACTCGGGCGTAGAACGGGTTCATAGCTAGTCACATATGATAGGATTAGATACAGCATCTCAGACAGTATCACACACAATAGAATTAGATACAGCAGCTCAGACAGTATCACACATGATATGATTAGATACAGCAGCTTAGACAGTATCACACATCATAGGATTAGATACAGCAGCTCAGGCAGTATCACACATGATAGTATTAGATACAGCAGCTCATACAATATCACATATAATAGGATAAGATACATGGCTCAGCAGACAGTATCATACATGATAGGTTTACTGTTGATACACACTGCAGAAGACAGCATATACTGTATGAAAGGACTAGGCGTGGTAGCTGAGCTACCAGTATCACACATGGAAGGCTTAGCTATCCCATGATAAAGATATATGTACAGATACAGCAAACAGTATCACACATAATAAGCTTAGATACACCAGCTGAGTAGGAAGTTTCCCATGTGATGGTCTTAGATACACCAGTTAGTTGGTACCCTATCCCTAGATAATATTCTCATTGACAGTTTTATGTTCTTTGCTCTTTCATAGCCATTCGATGTCCTATGCACTGAGACTGTCAGTCGGGGTGATGCTGACGGTCAGCAATGTCTTCCTCCTCATCGCCATATCCACAAATCGTTGGGCGGACACTGCAGATGAGGTATATGCCGGCATCTGGAAACGGTGCAACCGGCAATTCTGTGAATCCCACTCGGAAATTAGTAAGTCATCATCAGGAAATCTGAGCCACACGTAGTTTCACCATTGTCCTGCTCCTGCAGGGGTTGTCACATAGTAAGTCATCATCAGAAGCTGTAAATCTGAGCCACAAGCAGTTTTGCCATTGTCCACCTCGGGCAGGGGTTGTCACCTAGTAAGTCATCATCAGGAGCACCTGTAAATCTGAGTCACAAGTAGTTTTGCCATTGTCCAGCTCCAGCAGGGGTTGTCACCTTTGTCACCTACTTTCTCTAGTGATGGGCCAGGTGTGATGAGACTGGTTTATCCTATTGGCGTCCATAGAAGTGCAGTGGTTGTTTGCCTCACACTAGTCTGGATACATCTTGCCGTCCTCTTCATGGTCTCTTGTCGTAATAATGTCTCCTTTTTCTCTTTCTCACTCAGTTCATGCTAAGATCTTCCTGATCTTCTTCCTCATATTTAACATCTTAACCAACATCGTCGTTATACTCACCCTCTGGGCGGGAGAAGTGGACATCAAGAAGATCATCGGAAAAACCAGTCTGTTTAATGGTAGAAATGAGCATTTTTGATGATATTCTAATCTTGTTAGCTGCACCTGTAGGTATAACATGAGCCCTATGTGAATATACAGTGTGGTGCAGTAACCTCTGTTAAAGCTAGGGGGCACTGTATATGCTACTCAGAATATGCATGTGGGCGTATGTCTGAACGCCCATGATAAAGCCTGTATGTGTCTGGCTGTATGTAATAGGACCTGTAGTGAGGTCATGACCATGTGATCCATACCTCACTTGTGGGTATGGTCATGTACCATATAGTGTGTGTGACTGAGGTCCGGTCACATGGTGTTGTGTGTTTGATCCTGAGTGGTCTGAGTGCAAGGTCCCGGAAGGCCTAGGTGTGTTGAAAGTGTCTGGGATTGAACTTCCTGAAGAGCACGTGGAAAGGCCCGGATCTGGTAGAGTCTGTGACGGCTCTGTGTAGGGAAGCTACTGCCTGGCTGTAGCTCTGCAACTGTAGATGGCCTAGTGAGCAAGGCACTGTCTGGAACAGTGATCCCAGTGCATCCGCTTACCTGATATTCAGTGAGGGATAATAACCCGTGAGGGATAAACCGTGAGTAATGCTGACTGGGGTCAGTAAGAGACTGTGTTCAGGCTATAGAAGATGGCGTGGCGGAAGCGTGCAGAGACTTGTGACAGCAGGAGCTGCAGTGACACCAGCTGCCGCTTGTGGTCGGCAGCCGGAGGTGCCGGCGGGTTTGTGGCTACAGCAGGGGCTGTGGCAGTGCCAGCAGGAGCTGGTGGAGTGTCATAAAAGGACATCAGAGGTCCAGTGCAGACAATCTCTTAAAGGGCCAGTACAAGCCTGAGAGATATACGTGTTCTGTGTGAACTGGACCTGAGAGTATCGGGTGGAGTCCACGGGTTGTACCCCAGGGAGGGGGTGGTGTTCCTAAAGGGGGCAGTAATTTGAATAGCGATGGGTGCCAAAAAAGGGGTGGAGTCCCAAAAGGGGGCGGTATCCCAAAAGGAAGAAGTCCAAAAAAGGGTGGCGTCCCAAAAGGGGGCGGTACCCCAAAAGGAAGTAGTTGCCCTAAAAGGGGTAGAGTCCCAAAAGGGGGCGGTATCCCAAAATGGAGTAGTTACCCAAAAGGGGGCTGAGCTTCCCAAAGTTAAAAGGGTGGCGCAGACAGACTGCTGCCAGGGGCAAGTATACTATATATGTCCAGTCTGCTATATGAATTACCCACCCGGTGAGAAGCTTCGGGGGTGTGCCTTGCTGATGGATGGAGAGGATGTGTTTGGAATGGTCGATACTGGGAGCCAGGTGACCCTAGTGAGGACTGTGCCCGATAAATTTATGAGGCCTGAAGGGAAGATCGCAGTCACCTGCATCCATGGGTGCACTAAGGACTATCCAATAGCCTGGGTGGTCCTCGAGATGATCAGGGACATGAAAGGCCAAGACGTCGCTCTAGTCCCAAACTTAACCTGTCCGGCGGTGGTAGTAGGCCGGGACTCTTGAATGCTTTCAGGCTTGTGGGAGGGGGGAGCTCCTCTACAGCAGGAGGATGGAGGCCTCTCTGCTGATGGGGTGGCATACATTAAGGCAGTAACACCTCCCAAAATGGACGGGTCAGGCGTAGGGGCAACCGGAGGAAGGGATGCGTCGGCCCAACTTACTGACCTAAGGTCCCCTGAAGTATATGACAATGTGGCTGATACAGATGTAGTACACAAACAGAGTGGAGCTGGCACTCAGAGAGCATCTTGGGGGTTCCCCGTACTGTGTGGTGTGACTGTGACGTGTTATTGCCAGTAGCAACCACTAGGACTGAGTCTAATGTTGTGCAGACTGAAAGTCGGACACAAGGGAATGACAGTGCTTCACAAGGTGAAGACGGGGAAACTCCAGGAGTGGAGTCAGACACTGTTAGAAAGGGGGACCGCTGGTTCCAGGATGACCGACTGGGTGGTGGTGACTCCCATTCAGACGGTGACGACAGTGGAAAAGAGTGCAGTAATATTGACTCAAGTTTAAATAGAAAGTCTTCCTCCCGTCGCCGCAGGCGTAAGGGCCGAAAAGGAGCTAAACAAATTGCACCCTCAGACAAAATAGAAGAGCTGCCGGAGAAGCTGGCCAATTCGACCAATGTCACACGACAACTAGAGGAACTAATCGACAAGCTGACACAGGAACTGTGCACCTGGAATGAGCGAGCTGACAGTTTCCACCAGGTAGAAGCACGTGTCCAAAGCTTGGAGAAAGAGCGTGAAGAGGTCTGTCAACAACTGGCGAAGGAAAGTTTGAAGGTGGCGAGTATGGAAGTTGCCAACTCCGCGCAGTTGGAGCAGGTGCACTACCTAGAGTCCAAGCTTGCAGCAGTCAAGGCCCAGTTTGGAGAGAAGGAAGCACAGGAGGTCCAGGACTTCATTAAAAAGTGCTCTGGTGAGAAGAAAAAGGCGGCAGATTTACAAGCCGAACTAAAGGCAATTAAAGAGCATAAAATACAGGAAAAGGCCCTGCGACAAACGGCTGAGCACAGAGTGGATGAGCTGGAGAAGAAAGTCTCTGAGTTCAGAGGTCACCTGTCAACATGGCAAAGTGTGAATAAGGCCTTAAGAGAAGATGTGGAAGTGCTCAGAGAAGCAGTAAGAGGTCTTCCACAAGAGGAGGCGTTGGTGGTTGAAGACTTACAGCAGCCGTGTACGAGGGATAACAAGTCGGAGTTACAAATGCCTATCTTAGGCTGCTTTCACACATCCGGCTTTGTGTCTCCCGCACGATGCGGCAAAAAGTGTGAAAACTGGATCCGGAATTGGATCCGGTTTTGACACATAGAATTTAATGATTGCCGCATCGTGCCGGCTGGACATGCGGCGTTCCGTTTTTAGCCGGAAACGGCAAACCTGCGCCGTCCGGCATCAGCAAAAAACGTTGCCTGCAACGTTTTTTTGCAGCGCCGGAACGGATTTTCAACAGCGCATACGCGGACACTGTGAGGTTTAACCCACAAGTGCCTGACGAGCGTGCGCGTATCTCTCCCCCCCGCATACCGCTGCATCTCTCGTCCCCGGTGTGGCTCCTTTAAATGCTTTCCAAGCCGGATCAGGCGCCGCATCTGCATCCGGTGTCACCGCTGCAGGCCTGATCCGGCGGTCCGGCTCTGCACCGCATGCCGCCGGAGACACAAAGCCGGATGTGTGAAAGCAGCCTTAGCAAGGGGGCCTGAAGAGTGTAGAACTAAGGAAGATTGTGCGCTGAGAACGGAACAAGACAATCCCCCAGTTGTAGTAGAGGTCTTGATGGAAAATTCCATGGCCAAGCGAGAACCTTCCGTCCATGAAGAGAGTGAACCTGTCATGATCTGCTTAGTTCATGGCATTAGGTAGTTCAGAGGTTAATCTGGACGGCCTCACTCTGAGATTCTGGGAGGCTTTTTATAGCCTCATTGTGGACTCATTCCTCGTCGCTTATGCTCAGATCCTTGGCCGAGTGTTTGTGACCCTGGTGTGCTTTGTGACTGTGATACTTTATGCTTGTTTGGTTTTGACCCAGTTCTGTCCCTGTTACGAGTTCTGCCTGTTCCTTTTGTACTGCGTTGCTATCTCTGTGTATGACCCCCCCCCCGCTTGTCTGACCTGAGTTCCCCTAACCTTTACTCCAGGATTCCTGTAATAGAATCCTACAGTCATCTACTGCAGCAGGACGCTAAGCCACGCCCCATGTTGTCACATGATCGTAGGTCCTGGTACTCTTTACTACCTTTAGTGTTGCAGGTCCTGTTCTCAGAACTTTCTCTGCAGTTTCGGACCCCGGGCCCTCCCGTAGTCTGGGTGAGTGACCCTGCTCAGCCGCGGCAGTCTGCCGGCGCTGACAGGATCCTGATAGAACCCTCAATCTTCAAGTGCGTAATAGAGGTACCCGAAGATGTGCAAGATGCCTGTACCAGTGAGGGGGTGCATGAGGCTTTTAAATAGGCGGTCAAAGCGCGTAGGGTGCACTGGGCACCTGAGACTCAGCAGTTGGTCGTACTGTCAACCAGGGAAGACACAGTGAAGCGGGTGGCTGTCTTGACGGATATGCGTCTGCAATGTCTCCATGCAAAACAGATGATCATGCTGAGTAATGTGAAAGCCGCTCGACGTCTGGAGCTTGTGAGGAAAACTAAAAATCAGCTGGGCTTGGTGGAAGATGTAATTTCGGTACCCAAACATCTGGTGGGAGAGTCATTGGAAGGCTTGGAAAAGTGATGCAAGAGCTTGTGAATAGATCTGGTGTGGCGAGGGTGAGGATCCCAGCGGATGGTGAAGTCCAGGTATCTGGTGAAAAAGCCATGATTCCAGTCATTGTTGTTGGCTCCGTGGAAAGCCTTAGGAACTTCCGAATGCTCCTGGAATATCGGGAACGTACCTGAAGGAGATAGAGCAGTTAAAGCTGGACTGACTGCATATTAATAAACAGATGCAGAACATAAGATGGCGGCCGCCTTCATCTCGGGGTATAAGGACCAGAAGGTACCCTCCAAATAATGAAGTGGCAGGTAGCCGAAGACTTTCAGCAAGACAAGAACGTCGAGAATCTGCAAGTGGCAGTTCTACTCTCAGTAGGAGACTGAGAGACTTGGACAGTAGCTCCTCTGATGTACTGAATGGGTCAGACTCAGACCAGACAGTGGGCTCGACTGTAAGTGGGACTTATGACCGCACCAACCGGGAGAGCCGGTCATGGAGAGAAAAGTCGGGTGACGGGGCATACTGGAAAACTGTGGAGACTAAAAAGGGTCTGGTGAAACAGACAGACTGTGACTTGAGGGCCAAAGCCCAAGGTCGATATAGTGACAGCTGGGGGGCGGGGGAGGCCTAACAGAGTTATGATGCCAAAACAGACTGAGACGGTCCTCTCGACTTGGAGGGCAAGGTGACAGTGGGTACCCGGTCTCGAGGCACCTTGTGTGTGATAAATGTTCAACCCCACAAGTTTGAACAGGGGGGAGGGTATGTGGTGCAGTAACCTCTGTGAAAGCTAGGGGGCGCTGTATATGCTACTCAATATGCATGTGGGCGTATGTCTGAACGCCCATGATAAAGCCTGTATGTGTCTGGCTGTATGTAATAGGACCTGTAGTGAGGTCATGACCATGTGATCGATAACTCACTTGTGGGTGTGGTCATGTACGATATAGTGTGACTTAGGTCGGGTCACATGGTGTTGTGTGTTTTGATTCTGAGTGGTCAGAGTGCAAGGTCCCGGAAGGCCTGGGTGTGTTGGAAGTGTCTGGGATTGAACTTTCCTGGTAGAGTCTGTGACGGCTCTGTGTAGGGAAGCTACTGCCCGGCTGTGGCTCTGCAACTGTAGACGGCCTAGTGAGCAAGGCACTGTCTGGAACAGTGATCCCAGTGCGGCCGCTTCCCTGATAACCCGTGAGGGATTAACCGTGAGTAATGCTGACTGGGGTCAGTAAGAGACTGTGTTCTGGCTATAGAGCATGCGTGCTGGACATGGCACAGCCTGTTTTCCCACAGGCCTGAGAGAGCCAAGCTCTACTATGCACGTTAAGAATTCGTCTGTCTGATGTAAGACTGTTTTGCCTTGTGTTCCTGTGACATTGGTTTATGAAGGAAATAAACCACACAGGCTGTTACTTTAAGCAAGAGTGTTCCTGTGTGCCTCAATGTCGTAGCCAAGCGAGTAAATCCCAGTCCACTCATTGGTGGATCTCTACAACAGCTATAACATGAACCCTATGTGTATATACAGCTATAACATGAGCACTGTGTATATACAGCTACAGCCTGAGCACTGTGTGTTTATATACAGCTAAAACATGAGCCCTATCTATATATACAGCTATTGCATGAGCATTGTGTACATAGGGCTATAACATGAGCACTGTGTATATACAGCTATAGCGTGAGCACTGTGTATATACAGCTAAAACAAGAGCCCTATCTATATATATACAGCTATTGCATGCATGAGCATTGTGTACATAGGGCTATAACATGAGCGCTGTGCATATACAGCTATAGCAGAGCACTGTGTATTGTAAGGTAGCACTGTCATTCAAGGTAGGGGATACTCGCTTTGCAGCCAAATAATCACGACCGGCACAGGTTTTCCATAAAACAATAACAGTCCATGCGCTTTATTCAGGCATCATAAACCCACAGCAGCAACATAAAGTTCATATAATCAGCATAGCGTTCATGACAGAGCTTCCCTCTGTTAAGCCTGTGGTCACACAGGTTACGCAATGTCCAGTACTCAGGCTCTCGCCTAACCACAGTTAGCTCACCCCGTGGCCGGGTTACCTCATAGCTGCTTCATACTTCAGACGTTCATTCCCTCTCCCTGGGAACTGTCAGACACTTGCAGCCATTACTCACAGGCATTTCAGGAAGGCAGACACATCTTCCAGCAAGACCTTCCAAACGGACCAACCGGGTCCAAGCAATCACTCATGTGACCTACCCTGGCCACCTTATATGGTCCGTAGCCACGCCCACCGGGTCACATGGCTATGACCTCATCACAGGTCCTTCAAGCATTCATACATTCTTTACTATGGCGTTCTAGACTCACCCCTGGGTGGATTTGTAGGTAGCTGGTCCTGCCCGTCTCACCAGCTACCTGGAATACTCTCCCTGACACAGTGTAACAGAAGCTCAGCAGTACCTCTGCTGACCAACACACATGTTCAAGCTTCCATCCCAAGGCCACCCACCTTGAGATACATAACGGTCATTCAGTATCCTACCACTCATTCTCTCTCCTGGGAGACCCACACAGCACCCCCTAGCGGACACAGTGGTCACTACACCACAGTATATACAGCTATAGCATGAGCACTGTGTGTATATACAGCTATAACATGAGCACTGTGTATGTACAGCTATTGCATAAGCACTGTGTATATACAGCTATAGCATGAGCACTGTGTATGTACAGCTATAACATGAGCACTGTGTATATACAGCTATAGCATGCGCACTGTGTATATACAGCTATTGCATGAGCACTGTGTATGTACAGCTATAGCATGAGCACTGTGTATCTAATATATAAAACTCAAAGTGTGTATGTATGTATGTGTGTATGTATGTATGTGTGTGTATGTCTGGGATAGGCATCCACACCGTCGCAGCTACAGCCACAAAATTTGGCACAGTCACACGTCTGGACCCCAAGAGCGTCCTAAGCTATGTTGTGAGGTGAAATTTTAACCCTGCGTGTTCCAATTCACCAAACAGTTTTGCCCCTATCTACTTACTGGGGAAAAAGTGTGTGTGTCAAGCCCCGCCCCTCATTATGATGTCATAATGCCCCTATCTGCATACTGGGGAAACAGTGTGTGCATATCAAGCCCCGCCCCTCATTATGATGTCACAATGGTTGCCATGGCGACACTGATGTCATCATAGGTTGCAAGCCCCGACGCTCATTATGATGTCATAATGGTTGACTATGGGATGGAGGATGTGTGATGGGTATAGGGGCACTGGACTATGGGATGGAGGATATGTATGATGGGTATATGGGCATGGGACTATGGGATGGAGGATATGTATGATGGGTATATGGGCATGGGACTATGAGATGAAGGATGTGTGATGAGTATATGGGCATGGGACTATGGGATGGAGGATGTGTGATGGGTATATGGGCACTCGACTATGGGATGGAGAATATGTATGATGGGTATATGGGCACGGGCCTATTGGATGGAGAATATGTATGATGGGTATATGGGCATGGGACTATGGGATGGAGGATATGTATGATGGGTATATGGGCACGGGCCTATGGGATGGAGAATATGTATGATGGGTATATGGGCACGGGCCTATGGGATGGAGAATATGTATGATGGGTATATGGGCACGGGCCTATGGGATGGAGAATATGTATGATGGGTATATGGGCACGGGTCTATGGGATGGAGAATATGTATGATGGGTATATGGGCATGGGACTATGGGATGGAGGATATGTATGATGGGTATATGGGCACGGGCCTATGGGATGGTGGATATGTATTATGGGTATATGGGCACAGGACTATGGGATGGAGGATATGTATGATGGGTGTATGGGCATGGGACGGAAGATGTGTGATCGGTATATGGGCACTCGACTATGGGATGGCGAATATGTATGATGGGTATATGGGCATGGGACTATGGGATGGAGGATGTGTGATGGGTATATGGGCACTCGACTATGGGATTGAGAATATGTATGATGGGTATATGGGCATGGGACTATGGGATGGAGGATATGTATGATGGGTTTATGGGCACGGGACTATGGGATGGAGGATGTGTGATGGGTATATGGGCACTCGACTATGGGATGGAGGATATGTATGATGGTATATGGGCACGGGCCTATGGGATGGAGGATATGTATGATGGGTATATGGGCACGGGACTATGGGATGGAGGATAATTATAATTTGCCACAGTTAGTTACTATGCCCGGGCAGCGCCGGGCTCTTCAGCTAGTATACAGATAAAACATGAGCCCTATCTATATATACAGCTATAACATGAGCGCTGTGTATATAATGTACAGCTACTGCATGACCACTGTGTGTATATACAGCTATAACATGAGCACTCTGTAAACACAGCTATAACCATGAGCGCTGTGTACATACAGGTATAACATGAGCATTGTGTATATAAAGGTATAACATGAGCACTGTGTATATACAGCTATAACATGAGCGCTGTATATATACATCTATAACGAGCACTGTGTACACTGTGTATGTACAGAGCTATGACTTAAACGCTGTGTATATACAGCTATAGCATGAGCACTGTGTGTAGTGACTGGACGTTTCTCTCCTTCCAGCACTCTTGGGGATTGCTGGGATGATTTTCGCCACAGTCTTCTTCGCATTGGCCGTGGACCGCAGACACATCCTATATGGCCTCCCGCTAGGCTGGCTGAGCACGGGACTGGTGGTCGCGGCTGGTGAGTTTTCTAAATGCCATTTTCTATGGGACCACCCTCTGGCTTCTCTCTGGAAACTTCTCATCACATTTTGCAAAGTGTCCAGGGCCAATGGATGGCAGATGGTGGCCGGTGTCACTGGGTGACGGGTTGGTATGAAGCTTCAGGGCAAGGACTGTGAGGATGGGACCCTCCTGCCACGTTGCATATGACCGATGCCATCTTTTCTCCTCTGCAGGTATCTTGAGTTTAGTCCATGCTGCTCTGGAGCCGGACAAGCGCTCCACCACCATACAAGACTTGATAAAGGGCAAAAATGACCCGCCGCCATATCCGGGCACTGAGGCTGCGCCAACCAGTGCTGCGCCAACCAGCATTATTGTGTCTTAAAGGGGAATACCACTTGTAGAATCCTAACAGCTGAGGCAGATGTCACTCACTTAAAGGGAAACTTCTCCCAAAAATTTGAAGCCAGAATATTCTTTTAGCCTTAACAACTCATCCAGCAAAAAACACCAAACTCCTCATCATTGAACTTCACTTCGTCAAAAGCAAAACAAGTCGAACTGATGGGAAGCAACATGTGACCTCTTAGAGCCCAGCTGATTGGTTCAGGTGGCCCACAGAGGGGAGGAGCATAAGTTGATTTTTCTAGTCCTCTACTTAACCCCTTAAAAATGCAACTAACTTTCGTTTTTCAAATTTTTTTTTCCTCCTCTTCTTCCAAGAGCCAGAACTTTTAAATTTATTGAGTTTTATTATTTTTCGGCTGAAAAACAAAAAGGATCTGACATCATGATTCTCAGGAATGATCTCCACCCTTACTTGTATAGGTTTTTAAATTATTTTAGTGGCTAATTTTTTTTTTCAAACTTTGTAAAAATGACAAGTTCCTTTGACCCCACCCCAGAGAGTGTGAAGGGTTAATTTTTAAGAGTCTGTTTAGTACCTTAGGGGGTTGTACCAGATGACCCAGGAGGTCCCTTCCAACTCTTCCATTCTATGATTCTACCTTCATTAGTTCAGCATTATACTGTGTATATAATGCTCTGCTTATTTTCTGACACACAGCTCCAAATACCCTGCGTCGATATTGAACTTAAAAGGACCAAATTCTGTTTCACCGCAGTCACCACTAGAGGGAGCCTAGGAGCTTACCGTATACATTTTACTCCTAAGCTCCCTCTAGTGGTGTCTGCAAGTAATCAGAATTTTCTCTTTCTCAGATCTACATCTAGGCAGAGGAGTTGGAGCTCTGTATCAGTAAAGCTTTGACAACAGTGCACAAATATGTGTTGAGTCAGCAATTAATTTCCTATTTAATTAATTTGCTAATTATGTATTATAATAAGAATAGAAATTTTGTTAGAGCAAAATGTATATAAGGTGTCTGTAAATCTCCCTCTTATCTTTTTTTAAATAGTTTTTTTTATTTCAATGTTTATTTTCCAGCTTATTATTTAGGAACCAAAAGAGGCACAGACGTACCCAATCTGTGAGGAAAGACGTTTCTTAAATGCTAATAATATTCTGATACAAGAAGAAATTACAAAAATCAGAGCAATTGCTGTCAGAAAGACTTACAAACTAAACCATGCGGGAGACAGAGCATGCTACAAGTATCTCTGCGTCTTTAAATCCCTGTGCTATTCTACACCTTCATATGATCCTCAGGGGTGGGGCTATTACAATCACAAATAAGTTTCATAGAGGGCAAAAATAAGATAAATTACTGTCAGTGAAACTGATACACTGTGTGAATTTAGTGGACAAGTGTGATATGAAGATTTCTGATTCTTTAAATTCCTGTGTCATTCTTCACCCTCATATGATCCTCAGGGGTGGGGCCAGTACAACCAAAATTGAGTTTTACAGAGGGTAGGAATCAAGAAATTAATATCAGTTAAACTGATACACTGTTATGTTGGTTGCCTAGTGTGACATGAAGATTTTCAACTCGTTAAATTTCTGTGTCATTCCTCAACCCCTTATGATCCTCAAAGGTGGGGTTACTACAACCGAGTTTTATAGAGGGCAAAAATTAGAGAGATTATGCAAAATGAAGCTGATATACTGTGTCATGTTAGTTGCCTAGTGTAAAATGAAGATTTCCGATTCATTAAATTTCTGTATCATTCTCAGCCCTCAAATAATCCTCTGAGGTGGAACTACTGCAATCACAATTGAGTTTTGTAGAGGGCAAAAATTAGAGAAATCAATCTAAGTGCAACTGTCTCATGTTAGTTGCGTAGTGTTACAAAAAGAAGTCCAATTCATTAAAGTCCTGTGTCATTTTCCACCCCCATATGATCCTCAGGGACGGGGCTAATATACAACAATTGTGTTTTTATAGAGTGTAAGAATCAGAGAAATTACTGTCAGTGAATCTGATACATTATTATGTCAGGGGCCTAGTATGAAACAAAATGTCTGATTTTTTAAAAACCCTATTTCATGTTTCAATTCAAACACACATAATATCCTCAGGGGTGGGTCTACTACACCAAAAATTACTTTCAGTGAACATGACACATTGTTTTATACTGAGAGGAGAAGAATGACACAAGTATTTCCACCTCTTTAAATCTCTACGCCACATTACTCTCTCTTATGATCCTCCAGGGTGGGGCTACTACATCCACAATTAAAATTTATAGAGAGCAAAAATTAAAGAAGCTATTGTCATCAAAATTGATATGCTGTGTCACTGAAAAAGCGGAGCATGGCACAAAGATTTTCACTTTTTCAAATGTCTGCACTATACTCCACCTATTATATGATCCTCAGGGGAGGGGTTACAACAATCACAATCAACTTTCATAAACTTCACATCCTTTTTTTTCTATTCATATATGATGCCTATAAGTTTGCGCATGGTATACAAGTAAGTTTACTTGCATGGTCCTATTATTATAGGATCCTTGACTCACCAGCTCTTGTAAAACTGCAACTCCAAGAATGCACTGAAATAGGCTATCTGTCCGTGCATGATGAGAATTGTAGTGTTAGAACTGTCAGCCAGCCACAGGTTAAGGTGATTGTTCTAGAAGGTGCCATATTATAAATTAATTTCTTGCAACTTGCCCCAAAATAAGCCGCTGGTTGGAGATGTTTTATTTTTAAACTGAAGATCTGTCATGTCACACAGAAAAGATTCACACCAGATATGATCCGTAAATTCCAAATTCCACAATGAGGATTATTCTCCCCCCAAAATATGAAAAAAATCCAATTGGAAGGTTTTTAAAATTTATATTCAGCAGTTTCCTAATTAAGATCTGTTTCTGGGAAAGCTGGGTGGAAAACAACATGGCCGCCTTTTTTTGGTTCCCATTGGGGAATGTCACCTAGCTCTCCCAGATTCCTGCATGGTAATTAAATCTTGAAGAAATACACCTCCATATTAATCAATGAGGAGCCTGGGAAAGCTGGGTGAAAAGTCAGTAATTATTGATTGTCACTTCTGACAACAATTTATCATACACTGTTTCAACTTGGAAGGATCAGCCAACTTTTCTAGAATCCTGAAAGGCATGTTTGCCATTTAGAAGTCTGGAAATAAAGGCTATGCTGGTTGTCACCCAGGTTTCCCAGGAACATAAATAACTGAAAGAAAACAGAAAAAAAGAGTATACAACAAAGTGACAGGTATGACACCCAGTTTTCCCAGATTGCTGCAGAGAAAAAGAAATGGAACGTCACAGGTTTACCATTCAGGAGGCAAGTAAAGCTAGGTGTCAACCACATGAGAGCTGTAAAGACTGTAATTCTTGTCACCTAGCTTTCCTGGAAACCAAAGAAAAAAAAACGGACAGGCTACGCTTGTTATAATCAATTAATGCTGCGGATCGGGGCTGTGTATATAAGTATGTGTTTGTATGCCGTCAAAAGCGCGCCGAGTCTTGTCGCCATCTTGTCACCCTTGCAGAAGACGTGGAGAAAAGTTTACTGAACATCATCCTATGCAACTGTCTTTATGACCAATCTGGACATTTTAGCGAGGTCCGGTGACTCTCCGACATTCGTGCATTCGATAGGCGCACATGTAAAATATCCCTGTAAACAGAAGACAGTGGTAGAGAAACAGACACCATGGAGAACTTCACTCACATAGTTATTCTACCGCCCTGTAATCAAATCTTACCTGCAAAGAAAGTCATCAGCAAAGCGACCCAGCCCAAGATATAGGACCAGGAGAAACGCCAGTCGCCAAACCGCTTGCCCAGGAAATTAACGGTTACTCCAGTGTAAATTGCCATAGCCAATAACACAAAAAGGGCTGAGAACATGAAGGAGGCATCAATTCAATAAAAAGGAACATTACTATAATACTGCCCATATGTACAAGAATATAACTACTATAATACTGATCCTATGTAAAATAATATAACTACTATAACACTGCCCCTATATACAAGAATATAACTACTATAATACTGCTACTATATACAAGAATATAACTACTATAATACTGCCCCTATGTACAAGAATATAACTACTATAATACTGCCTCTATGTACAAGAATATAACTACTATAATACTGCTCCTATATACAATAATATAACTACTATAACACTGCTCGTATGCATATGAATATAACTACTATAATACTGCCCCCTATGTACAAGAATATAACTATAATACTGCTCCTATGTACAATAATATAACTACTATAATACTGCCCCTATGTACAAGAGTATAACTACTAAAATACTGTCCCCTATGTACAAGAGTATAACTACTATAATACCGCCCATAAGCAGAAGAATATAACTACTATAATACTGACTCCTATGTACAAGAATATAACTACTGTAATACTGCTCCCTATGTACAAGAATATAACTACTAAAATACTGCTCCCTATGTACAAGAATATAACTACTACAATACTGTCCCCTATGTACAAGAGAATAATTACTATAATACTGCCCCTATGTACAAGAATATAACTACTACAATACTGCCCCTATGTACAAGAATATAACTACTATAAAACTGCCCCTATGTACAAGAATATAACTACTATAAAACTGCTCATATGCACACGAAAATATAACTACTATAATACTGCCTCCTAGCTGAGAGGTTGTGTGTTTGTAGCTCTCCTGATGTCTGGAGCAAGCCCAGGGGGAGGCCACCCTGGGCGGGGAAGCTCCCCAAGCAAGGCCCAGGCTTCCAGGCCTACACTGGGAAGTAACGCTCAAGCTGTTTCTAATGCGGATGCAAGTCCCAAAGTTATTTCTGCGGGAAAGAAAGCTCAGAATAGAAGTAATAGCAGTAACAAAAAAGATGAAGCTGTGAAAGTGCATAAAGTAACAGAACAAGGAAAAGCCATGGTTGTATGTAAGAAAGCTACAGTTAAGCAGTCGGCCAGCCAAGGCAAGCAGAGTGAAGTGTAATTAGGAGAAATCCAAAAGAAATCTACTGGTGAGAAGCTGAATAGAGGAAAGCAGCCTGCAGCTCAGGAGGTGCCATCACCGGCCTCAGGTGTGCAGCTGACTCCCAGCAGGCAGAGGAGGACTTCACTGGAGAGATGGACACTCCAGGAGAACCTGCAGCAGAAGCATGTGGTGACCAGCATGGCGATCTCTGGGCGGACAAGGTCGCAGTCAGGTGGCAGCAGTAAAAGTGCTATGGAGCCTGGAGCCACGAAACCAGCGGTGGTGAAAATTAAGGAGACGTCTGGTTTCAAGCATCCGGGGACATTGCTGAAAGCAAGATCCCAGGAGGAGACGTCAAGTGCACCTGAGCTTCAGGTTGCAGAGGAGATCCCAGCAATGGTAAAGAAGTTCGGTGAGTTACAGCAGCACAAAGACTTGCTGCAGAAACAAATAGACATGGACTATAAGGTAAAGGCTGCTAATCCTGGGGATCACACCTTTTATGACCAGACTCTGAACACACTGGGTATACAGCTGGCAAAAGTGGTGGGGGACATGGACTGCATCCTAGAGAGGATGGGGCCCCTGGCAGAGACTTATAGGAACCAGGAACTGATTATATCACACAAGCAGAACTCTGCAGGTTCCAGGAAAGACATTGTCCCAGTTGGACCCCAGAAGCAGGTGCGGCCAGTGCTGCAGCCTGCAAGTTTCTGCTTCCCAAAGGGTCAAATACTGCACCAGCAGCCACAGCAGCCTGCAGCAGACCCCAAGCAGCAGCATGTTGTGCAGATTCCAGTAGACATACCACAAGTCTCAGAATGCCAAGCACAGCAGCCTGCAGCAGATTACAAGCAGCAACATGGAGTGCACCTTCCAGAAGAGGGACTACAAGCCTCAGACTGCCAAGCACAACAGTTGGGCAGTGGACATGTACCAGTAGATATTAATGGTGCCCAGCAGGGCTCTGATGCTGGGGATAATCGTGCTGTATCTGAGGAGTCGGGGGCTTTGGGGAGCACAGTATCTTTGGTGGACGCTGCACAGTCTGATAATGACATTGATGTTGATAATAACAATGTGCATGATAATATCTGTGATTTCCCCCCTTTAATTCTGAGCACACAAGGTGTGGAATCCCCCCTGCTGCAGACCCTCACCCCGACAGTCAACCCAGTGTGACCCCGCACGTTCCCCCAGTAATGCCTGGAGTCGTGGTGCTCCGTCCTTTACCTCTGGTGCCAATTATACAGGCCAGGCGTTTAAACAGAGAAACGTTGTGCGTTACCGGCACAGAGGTGCCAAGGAGGATCTGCCAGACAGGAGGTTTGTCGTCAGGGAGCTCTTGTGCCGAAAGATGGGGTTTGCGCCAGTCAGCATCCTGGCAGTGATTAATCTTCCAGACAGACAGGGCTATGATGTCATCTTTAAGCTCATGTCTGACCTGGACAGATTCTGGTCTAGTTTCCCCAAGTTTAGAGACATGGAGGGCTGGAGTAAGTTCAGCTTTATTCCTAGCTCTAAGCCAGATATTGTTACCGTAAATGTCATCTTCTGGAATGAGTCTGTTCCCCCCGCAGGACATTGTGGTGTGGCTCCGGAGGCATTGTGACCTGGTCTCTGACCTCACCAAAAGCAGAGACAGTGATGGTATCTGGACGAGAGGGTGGAGGGTATGGGTGAAGCTGCGCCAATGCAATAACATCACTGCCCACTTACCCAACTCCTTCTTTATTGGGAGGGAGAGGGGTGAGTGTTTCTTTCCTGGGCAGCCTCGTAAGTGCTTTAAATCTGGCAAGGCAGGTCACCTGGCAAATACCTGTACTGTGGTGAAGTGCAGCCTGTCAGGGGAGGTCAGCCATGTAGCTGCAGACTGCCAGAACATCAAGTGCAACCTCTGTGGGAGAATCGGTCACCCTCACATGGACTGTCCAGACGCTTGGCACAATATCTGTAAGTAGTTTACTTACGAGGATTTGGTGGCAGGGGCAGAGATTCTGGAGGAGGCAGCTTTATTGTCAGGGGAAATACTGGCCAGACCGGTGGTCTACCAGGGGTCTACTCAGCTAATACCAGAGCAGCAGAGTTCAGAGGGTGAGCAGGGGAGTATGGAGGTTGTACCTCAGGGGCAGCAGTCACAGGAAGGCATTACTTCAGCACTACCATGTGTGTCTGAAGGGAATAGCAATAATAAGATTAAAAGGAAGAAAAAGGACAAGACCTCCCGTAAACCTGAGGGGTGTGACACGGGCCAAGGAGCCGGGAAGAAATTCCAGAGTTCTGCAGGTGTAATGGTAATATCTAATAGGCTTTATGTTCTGTCTGAGTCTGACGATGATTTTGAAGATGACCTTAAAAGAATTGACGCAGAGTGTGATAGGGACGTAGAGGACTGTCCTCTGCCAATGCGGAAGCCCTTACCTGAGGGCACTCGGGTAGAGTCTGAAATGGAGATCGGTGGTGGACAGAATAACTCCGACTCAGATCTGTGATGCTGTCAACCAGATAATGTCCAAACTCAGATAGATAAAATCATTAGGAGAAATTAAGAAATGTTAAGATATGGAAGGATGTGTCACTGGATTGAAATGATGAGCTCTTTTTGCAACGTGTTTTTTTTTCTCAAACTAGGAGTATGGACTCTAAGTTAATTTTATATGTATAATCTGGATATGTAACGAATGTATGTACAATCCAAGTGAATTTAGTTTCGTATTACTGGAGGAATGTTGTTAAATTTATTTGTATTTGTTTGGTTTTTACAATAAAAATTGCCCCCTATGTACAAGAATATAACTACTATAATACTGCCCCTATGTACAAGAATATAACTACTGTAATACTGCCCTTATGTACAAGAATATAATTATTATAATACTACCCCTATGTACCAGCATATAACTACTATAATACTGCCCCCTATGTACAAGAATATAACTACTATAATACTGCCCCCTATGTACAAGAATATAACTACTATAATACTTCCCCATGTACAAGAATATAACAACTATAATACTACCCCTATGTACCAGCATATAACTACTATAATACTTCCCCTATGTACAAGAATATAACTAGTATCATACTGCCCTCTGTGTACAATAATATAATTACTATAATACTGCCCCTATGTACAATACTATAACTACTATAATACTGCTCCTTATGTACAAGAATATAACTACTATAATACTGCCCCTATGTACAAGAATATAACTGCTATAATACTGCCCCTATGTACAAGAATATAACTGCTATAATACTGCCCCTATGTACAATACTATAACTACTGTAATACTGCTCCTTATGTACAAGAATATAACTACTATAATACTGCTCCTTATGTACAAGAATACAACCATTAGGCTACGTTCACACGTAGCGGAACTCCCGCAGAAGTTACCGCGAGAATTCCAGAATTCCATTCCGCAGGAAAATCGCATTTTAAATTCTCGCGATTTTCCCGCGGAAAAACTAGCAATTTGCAAGCGTAGTTAGCTTGCAGAATGCTAGTGTTTTCCAAGCGATCTGGAGCATTGCTTGGAGAACAGATTGACAGGTTGGTCACACTCGTCATACATAGTGTTTGACGAGTGTGACCAACTTTTTACTATTGAGGCTGCCTAGGCAGCATCAGTAGTAACTAGTGTTGAGCATTCCGATACTGCAAATATCGGGTATCGGCCGATATTCGCTGTATCGGAATTCCGATACCGAGTACCGATATTTTTTCAATATCGGAATCGGAAGTTCCCATAATGCAAAGAGCCACTGCTGTGGCTCTGATTGGCTGCCGAAATGACGTCATCATGATGCGCGGTCTGTGCGCATCATGATGCGCCGTCAGTTCGGGCCTTCCGGGGGGTCTGTGCGGACTGTCTGTGCGGACTGCCCGGGGGTCTGTGCGGACTGCCGGGGGTCTGTGCCGACTGCCCGGGGGTCTGTGTGGACTGCCGGGGGTCTGTGCCGGCCTGCCGGTGGTCTGTACCGACTGTCCGGGGGTCTGTGCCGGCCTGCCGGTGGTCTGTACCGGCCTGCCGGGGGGCTGTGCCGGCCTGCCGGTGGTCTGTACCGACTGTCCAGGGGTCTGAGCGGATGGCCGGGGGTCTGTACCGGCCTGTCGGGGGGCTGTGCCGGCCTGCCGGTAGTCTGTGCCGACTGTCTGGGGGTCTGTGCAGGCTGTGGGGGTCTGTGCAGGCATCGTCCGATGGGACTACAAGTCCCATCGGGCGATGCCTGCTACCATGATGGTGATTGACACATTAGCCAATGATGGGACAGTAGTAGTCCCATCATCCGGCCTATGTGTTGAATGTAAATTAAAAAAAAATACATACTACATACATACTACATACATACTACATGCATGCAACATACATACATACTACATATATACCACATATATACTACATGCATGCAACATGCATACTACATATATACTACATGCATGCAACATACATATATACTACATGCAACATGCATACTACATATATACTACATGCATGCAACATACATATATACTACATGCAACATGCATACTACATATATACTACATGCATGCAACATACATACATACTACATATATACCACATGCATACTACATATATACTACATGCATGCAACATGCATACTACATATATACTACATGCATGCAACATACATATATACTACATATATACTACATGCAACATATATACTACATGCATGCAACATGCATACTACATATATACCACATATATACTACATGCAACATGCATACTACATATATACTACATGCATGCAACATACATACTACATATATACCACATGCATACTACATATATACTACTTGCATGCAACATGCATACTACATATACACTACATGCATGCAACATACATATATACTACTTATATACTACATGCAACATACATACTACATATATACTACATGCATGCAACATGCATACTACATATATACCACATATATACTACATGAATGCAACATGCATACTACATATATACTACATGCATGCAACATACATATATACTACATATATACTACATGAATGCAACATGCATACTACATATATACGACATGCAACATGCATACTACATATATACTGCATGCAACATACATACTACATATATACTACATGCATGCAACATACATACTACATATATACCACATATACTACATGCATGCAACATACATACAATATATACTACATGCATGCAACATACATACATACTACATATATACTACATGCATGCAACATGCATACCACATATATACCACATATATACTACATATATACCACATGCATGCATCATACATATACAACATATATACTACATGCATGCAACATGCATACTACATATACTACATGCATGCAACATACATATATACTACATGCAACATGCATACTACATATATACTGCATGCAACATACATACTATATATACTACATGCATGCAACATGCATACTACATATATACCACATATATACTACATGCATGCAACATACATACAACATATATACTACATGCATGCAACATACATACTACATATATACTACATGCATGCAACATGCATACTACATATATACCACATATATACTACATGCATGCAACATACATACTACATATATACCACATGCATGCAACATACATATATACAACATATATACTACATGCATGCAACATGCATACTACATATATACTACATGCATGCAACATACATATCTACTACATGCAACATGCATACTACATATATACTACATGAATGCAACATACATACATACAACATATATACTACATGCATGCAACATGCATTCTACATATATACTACATGCATGCAACATACATATCTACTACATGCAACATGCATACTACATATATACTACATGCATGCAACATACATACCACATGCATGCAACATGCATACTACATATATACCACATATATACTACATGCATGCAACATACATATATACTACATGCAACATACATACTACATATATACTACATGCATGCAACATACATACTACATATATACTACATGCATGCAACATGCATACTACATATATACTACATGCATGCAAAATACATATATACTACATGCAACATGCATACTAAATATATACTACATGCTTGCAACATACATACATACTACATATATACCACATGCATGCAACATGCATACTACATATATACCATATATACTACATGCATGCAACATACATACAACATATATACATGCATGCAACATGCATACTACATATATATATATATATATATATATATATATATATATATACACTGCATGCATGCAACATACATATATACTACATATATACTACATGCAACATGCATACTACATACAGTGGGGAAAAAAAGTATTTAGTCAGTCAGCAATAGTGCAAGTTCCACCACTTAAAAAGATGAGAGGCGTCTGTAATTTACATCATAGGTAGACCTCAACTATGGGAGACAAACTGAGAAAAAAAAATCCAGAAAATCACATTGTCTGTTTTTTTTTCATTTTATTTGCATATTATGGTGGAAAATAAGTATTTGGTCAGAAACAAAATTTCATCTCAATACTTTGTGATATATCCTTTGTTGGCAATGACAGAGGTCAAACGTTTTCTGTAAGTCTTCACAAGGTTGCCACACACTGTTGTTGGTATGTTGGCCCATTCTTCCATGCAGATCTCCTCTAGAGCAGTGATGTTTTTGGCTTTTCGCTTGGCAACACGGACTTTCAACTCCCTCCAAAGGTTTTCTATAGGGTTGAGATCTGGAGACTGGCTAGGCCACTCCAGGACCTTGAAATGCTTCTTACGAAGCCACTCCTTCGTTGCCCTGGCGGTGTGCTTTGGATCATTGTCATCTTGAAAGACCCAGCCACGTTTCATCTTCAATGCCCTTGCTGATGGAAGGAGGTTTGCACTCAAAATCTCACGATACATGGCCCCATTCATTCTTTCATGTACCCGGATCAGTCGTCCTGGCCCCTTTGCAGAGAAACAGCCCCAAAGCATGATGTTTCCACCACCATGCTTTACAGTAGGTATGGTGTTTGATGGATGCAACTCAGTATTCTTTTTCCTCCAAACACGACAAGTTGTGTTTCTACCAAACAGTTCCAGTTTGGTTTCATCAGACCATAGGACATTCTCCCAAAACTCCTCTGGATCATCCAAATGCTCTCTAGCAGACTTCAGACGGGCCCGGACATGTACAGGCTTAAGCAGTGGGACACGTCTGGCACTGCAGGATCTGAGTCCATGGTGGCGTAGTGTGTTACTTATGGTAGGCCTTGTTACACTGGTCCCAGCTCTCTGCAGTTCATTCACTAGGTCCCCCCGCGTGGTTCTGGGATTTTTGCTCACCGTTCTTGTGATCATTCTGACCCCACGGGGTGGGATTTTGCGTGGAGCACCAGATCGAGGGAGATTATCAGTGGTCTTGTATGTCTTCCATTTTCTAATTATTGCTCCCACAGTTGATTTCTTCACTCCAAGCTAGTTGGCTATTGCAGATTCAGTCTTCCCAGCCTGGTGCAGGGCTACAATTTTGTTTCTGGTGTCCTTTGACAGCTCTTTGGTCTTCACCATAGTGGAGTTTGGAGTCAGACTGTTTGAGGGTGTGCACAGGTGTCTTTTTATACTGATAACAAGTTTAAACAGGTGCCATTACTACAGGTAATGAGTGGAGGAAAGAGGAGACTCTTAAAGAAGAAGTTACAGGTCTGTGAGTGCCAGAAATCTTGATTGCTTGTTTCTGACCAAATACTTATTTTCCACCATAATATGCAAATAAAATGAAAAAAAAACAGACAATGTGATTTTCTGGATTTTTTTTTCTCAGTTTGTCTCCCATAGTTGAGGTCTACCTATGATGTAAATTACAGACGCCTCTCATCTTTTTAAGTGGTGGAACTTGCACTATTGCTGACTGACTAAATACTTTTTTTCCCCACTATATATACTACATGCATGCAACATACATACATACTACATATATACCACATGCATGCAACATGCATACTACATATATACCACATATATACTACATGCATGCAACATACATACAACATATATACTACATGCATGCAACATGCATACTACATATACACAACATATATACTACATGCATGCAACATACATATATACAACATATATACTACATGCAACATATATACTACATGCAACATACATACTACATATATACTACATGCATGCAATATACATATATACTACATGCAACATGCATACTACATATATACTACATGCATGCAACATACATACATACTACATATATACCACATGCATGCAACATGCATACTACATATATACCACATATATACTACATGCATGCAACATACATATATACTACATACAATACATTCATACAATACATACATATAGACATACAGTACATATAACATAGAGTAAATACTCACCATCACTTGTCACTTTGATCCCCGAAGCCATTGTCATATGTGGAATAAATATTAAAATAACAAACCACCAATATACTTACCCCTGATCCGCAGAAGTCCACGGGTGTCCCACGACGATCTTGCGTGGAGAACAGCAGCCTGCACAGACCCCCGGACAGTCGGTACAGACCAGCGGCAGGCCGGCACAGCCCCCCGGCAGGCCGGTACAGACCCCCGCAGCCTGCACAGACCCCCCGACAGTCGGTACAGACCACCGGCAGGCCGGCACAGCCCCCCGCAGCCTGCACAGACCCCCGGACAGTCGGCACAGACCACCGGCAGGCCGGCACAGCCCCCCGGCAGGCCGGTACAGACCCCCGGCAGTCCGCACACACCCGCGGGCAGTCGGCACAGACCCCCGGAAGGTCCGTACACCCCCCCGAGAGGCTGTACAAGGACAGAAAAGGGTTTTTCTTATTCCGATACCGGACGTCCCATAGACTTGAATGGGACTTCCGGTATCGGAATCGGCGAAACCCTATATTTTTTTCGTATCGGGCCGATACCATCCGATCCGATATTTTAGGGTATCGGATGGTATTGCTCAACACTAGTAGTAACAGATAAGATGTAAAAAAAAATAAAAAAATAAAAAATATTGTTATTCTCACCTTCCGGCGTCCCGCGCAGCCTTCCCACCTCTATCCACACTCCCGGTCCCAGTAATCCTTTGCGCGAATGACCGCGAGACATCGCGCTCCCGCGAGATCGTGACGTCATCGCGGTGATTCTTGCAAAGGATTACTGGGACCGGGAGCGTGGAGAGAGGCGGGAAGGCTGCACGGGACGCTGGAAGGTGAGAATAACAATATTTTTAATTTTAATTCTATTTTTTACAGGGATATGGTACCCAAAGCCCGGAGGACAGTCTCCTCTCCTCCGGACCGTGGGTACCATCCGCAAATGTTCTGCTTACTTTTCACAAGGTGGGCACAGCCACATGCAGAAAGTAAGCAGAACAATGCATTCCTATGTGGGCGTAATCGCCGCGATTCCGCTAAATTAATGAGCATGCTGCGTTTTTCACTGCGAAGCGATTCCGCCGCGGAAAAAATGAGCATTAGCACAGGATTGCAGAATCCCATAGGATTGCATGGGATGCTTGTTTTTCGCGTTTTCGCGGCAAAATCGCGCGTTTAAAACCGCTGCGAAAAAACCGCGATGTGTGAACTCAGCCTTATAATACTGCTCCTATGTACAAGAATATAACTACTAAAATAATGCTCCCTATGTACAAGAATATAACTACTACAATACCGCCCCTATGTACAAGAGAATAATTACTGTAATACTGTCCCCTATGTACAAAAATATAACTACTATAATACTGCTCATATGTACAATAATATAACTACTATAATACTGCTCCTATGTACAAGAATATAACTACTAAAATACTGCCCCTATGTACAAGAATATAACTACTATAATACTACCCCTATGTACAAGAATATAACTACTACAATACTGCCACCTATGTACAAGAATATAATTACTATAATACTGTCCCTATGTACAAGAATATAACTACTATAATACTGTCCCTATGTACAAGAATATAACTACTATAATACTGCCCCTATGTACAAGAATATAGCTACTATAATACAGCTCCTATGTACAAGAATATAACTACTATAATACTGCTCCTATGTACAAGAATATAACTACTATAATACTGCCCCTATGTACAAGAATATAACTACTATAATACTGCTCCTATGTACAAGAATATAACTACTACAATACTGCCACCTATGTACAAGAATATAATTACTATAATACTGTCCCTATGTACAAGAATATAACTACTATAATACTGTCCCTATGTACAAGAATATAACTACTATAATACTGCCCCATGTACAAAAATATAACTACTATAATACAGCTCCTATGTACAAGAATATAATTACTATAATACTGTCCCCTATGTACAAGAATATAACTACTATAATACTGTCCCTATGTAAAAAATATAATTGCTATAATACTACTCCTATGTACACACAAGGTCAAAATTGTTGGTACCCCTCATTTAATGACAGAAAAACCCACAATGGTCACAGAAATAACTTGAATCTGACAAAAGTAATAATAAATAAAACAATTTATGAAAATGAAATAATGAAAGTCAGGCTAGTTTCATACTATCGTTTTTTAGCGCTGCGCTTCGTGCGCAATAGAATCGCATGCAAAAAGCGTACCATGCGTTTTGTATGTGTTTGCTTTTTTTAGGCGCATGCATTTTAACCAGTTTCTAGCCATGTTAACTCTTAAAACGCATGCGATTTTAAACGCAGGCGTGCGCATGTCCATGCGCACTACTGCATTCTCATAGACTGTAATGGGATTATTTTGCGCATGCATTTTTTTGAGACCGGTTGGACGGACCAAAAATGCAACAGGTTGCGTCCGGCGCGCTTAGGCGCACACTACAGAAAACCGCATGTGCACGAAAACGCAGTAGGGGAGAAGGTGTGGCTATCCACCCGCAATATCAAGCTTAAGATACCATCTATAAAGCTGTGCCCCAAGTTTATTGGCCCATACAAAGTTGTGGAGGTTGTTAACCCAGTAGCCTACCGACTGCAGCTACCCACCTCCTTGAAAATTTCTGATGTCTTCCACAGGTCCCTGTTAAAGCCTGTGGGGACTGTGAGAGAGGATTCCTCATCCAATGCTCCGCCAGTGCTGGTAGAGGGGCAGCTGGAGTATGAAATAGGGCGCGTTGTTGACTCCCGGTGGGTGCGCCGGAGACTCCAGTATCTGATACACTGAAGGGGTACTCTCTGGAGGATCGGTCATGGGTTCCGGCCAGTTCGGTGCATGCCGATCGTCTGGTGCGGGCTTTCCACGCCAGATACCCAGACAAGCCTGGGGGTCCAGTGGCCCCCCGTTAAGAGGGGAGTACGGTCATGGTTTGGACAGTGTTCTTGCCCTGCACTCACAGGGTTAAGTGTACATGGCCTCTTTCTGGATCTGGGAGGGGTATTTATACTCACTCTTTACCAGGGTTCTCTGTCAGCTATACTGTTGTTCTGGCTGTGTGTCTGACCCCTGGTGTGCTTGTATACTGCATAGCTTGTTTGCTTCCCGTGTATGACCCGGTCCGTTCCCTCACTCTGTACTCCGTCTCTCGTTTTGGTATTATTGTCTTTTCCGGTTCTGACCTCCTGGCTTGGCTATCGTTACTCCGTTACAGTTTGTCCCCATTGTACTGTCTATTGCCCGTCCTGGTTTTCTGATCTATTGCTACGTCCTGACTATCCATTCTGTCTAACCCTTTGGTACTGTTGTGCTATCTTGTGCTTTGACCCTGGCTTGATCTGGTTTCTGTCTATGCCTCTTGGTAACACTGTCCTTTAGTTACCCTTCTAGGAGGTTTCCTCAGCTCCTAGCTCTCTGGAGTTTATACCACGCCCTCAGCAGTCACATGCTTCAGGTTCTGTGAGCCTGGATCATGCATCGTCACCACTGCTCCCCCACTCCACAGATATCTTTGTGCACAGTTATGTACTCGGGACACGTGCACTGGCTCAGTGAGCAAGTGCAGTGCGGTGTTCCTGACAGCTAGCTGTCACTGTAGCAGTCGTAGGCGGATGGGACTAGTAGTCCCATCGGACGATGCCTGCCTACATACAGACCCGCACACACACAGCCCCGCAGATCTCAGCACACATTCTCCATACACACATAGCTCCGCCCACACACATTCTCCGCCCAGACACTCTTCCTCCTCCCTATCTGCAGCGTTTCTCTCACGCAACTCCGCAGCAAAACCGCAGATCTTTTTAAACCTGCGGTTTTGCTATGGATTTGCCTGACTCAAGGGAAGTCAATGGGTGCAGAAACGCTGCAGATCCACAAAAAGAATTGACATGCTGTGGAAAATAAAACGCTACAAATCCGTGCGTATTTTTCTGCAGCATGTGCACAACAAATCTCAATTTACCATAGATTAGCATTGGTGGTGCACTACACTGCGGATTTGATACAATTCTGCACGTCCAAAAACGCTGCGGAAACGCATCAAAATCTGCAACGTGTGCACACAACCTAAAACTGCTCATATGTACAAGAAAATAACTATAATACTACCCCACTATGTGCAAGAATATAACTACTATAATACTGCCCCTATGTACAAGAATATAACTACTATAATACTGCTCCTATGTACAAGAATGTAACTACTATAATACTGCCGCTATGTACAAGAATATAACTACTATAATACTGCCCCTATGTACAAGAATATAATTACTATAATACTGCTCCTATGTACAAGAATATAACTACTATAATACTACCCCTATCTACAAGAATATAATTACTATAATACTGCTCCTATATACAAGAATATAACTACTATAATACTACCCCTATCTACAAGAATATAACTACTATAATACAACCCTATGCACAAGAATATAACTACTATAATACTGCCCCCTATGTACAAGAATATAACTACTATAATAATGCTCCTATGTACAAGAATATAACTACTATAATACTGCCACCTATGTACAAGAATATAACTACTATAATACTGCCTTTATGCACAAGAATATAACTACTATAATACTGCCCAATATGTACAAGAACATTACAACTATAATACTGCCCTCTATGTACAAGAATATAACTAATATAATACTTCTCCCTATCTACAAGAAAATAACTACTATAATACTGCTCCTAAGTACAAGAATATAACTACTAAAATACTGCCCTATGTACAAAAATATAACTAATATAATACTGCCCCTATGTACAAGAATATAACTACTATAATACTGCCTCTATGCACAAGAATATAACTAATATAATACTGACCCAGTATATACAAGTATATAACTACTATAATACTGCCCCCATGTACAGGAATATAACTACTATAATACTGCCCCTATGTACAAGAATATAACTACTATAATACTGCCCCCATGTACAGGAATATAACTACTATAATACTGCCTCTATGTACAAGAATATAACTACTATAATACTGCCCCTATGTACAGGAATATAACTACTATAATACTGCCCCTATGTACAAGAATATAACTACTATAATACTGCCACATGTGCAAGAATATATCTACTATAATACTGCTCCTATGTACAAGAATATAACTACTATAATACTGCTCCTATGTACAAGAATATAACTACTATAATACTGCCCCTATGTACAAGAATATAACTACTATAATACTGCCTCTATGCACAAGAATATAACTAATATAATACTGACCCAGTATATACAAGTATATAACTACTATAATACTGCCCCCATGTACAAGAATATAACTACTATAATACTGCTCTTATGTACAAGAATATAACTACTATAATACTGCTCCTATGTACAAGAATATAACTACTATAATAATGCTCCCTATGTACAAGAATATAACTACTATAATACTGTCCCTATGTACAAGAATATAACTACTGTAATAATGCCCCCTATGTACAAGAATATAACTACTATAATACTGACCCATATGTACAAGAATATAACTACAATAATACTCCTATGTAAAAGAATATAACTACTATAATACTGTCCCTATGTACAAGAATATAACTACTATAATACTGCTTCTATGTACAAGAATATAACTACTATAATACTGCCCCTATGTACAAGAATATAACTACTATAATACTGCTCCTATGTACAAGAATATAACTACTATAATACTGCTTCTATGTACAAGAATATAACTACTATAATACTGCCCCTATGTACAAGAATATAACTACTATAATACTGCTCCTATGTACAAGAATATAACTACTATAATACTGCCTCTATGTACAAGAATATAACTACTATAATACTGCCACATGTGCAAGAATATAGCTACTATAATACTGCTCCTATGTACAAGAATATAACTACTATAATACTGCCCCTATGTACAAGAATATAACTACTATAATACTGCCCCCTATGTACAAGAATATAACTACTATAATACTGCCCCTATGTACAAGAATATAACTACTATAATACTGCCCCTATGTACAAGAATATAACTACTATAATACTGCCCCTATGTACAAGAATATAACTACTATAATACTGCCCCTATGTACAAGAATATAACTACTATAATACTGCTCCTATGTACAAGAATATAACTACGGTACTATAATACTGCCCTTATCTAGTAAAGTTACTTTTAATGTACACATTTTACTCACTGGAGATGAAGAACATGATTCCTGCAGCAAAAGACTTGTTAAACCTCTGGAACGTAGAGAAATGTGCAAAGGACAAGATCCCAGCGATGATCCCAGCAAAGCAGGACAATGTGGACAGGATCATGAAGGCTCGTGTGGCATTCCAATATGCTGCAAGAGAAAAACCCGAGCCCTGTTTTGTATATCAGCCTGACCAGTTTAACGTCTCTGTTACCTCTGCTTCTGCTTATACACAGAAGACAATCTGAACGAAGAGATGCACTGTAAAGCACAGTGGATAGAAAAAAACAGCAACCTGATTTTCTGATTAGGCAGGAGGTTGACATTTACTAGGATTTTAATGCATCCAACATATTTTCTGGAGGTCTCAATTTAGAAAGAACAGTCGTGGCTACCTACCGATGGTCTCCGTCTGCAAGTAACATTTTCCGGTCACACAATATCTCCACAGTCCTTGATGCGCAAAGGTTCCGGACAATCGATACTGCATCCAGTAGTCTGTGGCGGTAGAAACGACTAAGAGGATGTTACCCACGCAGGCGCAGAAGAGGCCTCCACCCATGAAACTGTACATCCTGACGGCAGAAGATGTCTGAAAAGAGGACAGGTGAGATACATGGAAACTTTTATAGAACCGTCTGATAATCCAGAATATTTCATAATCCAGTGCAAATTCTCACGAGGAGATATATGGCCATGCAAAAAAATCAGAGCCCTTAGATAACTGCTTTATCTTGGCAGTAAAAAGATGTGATGAGTGGCAAAAGTGAGGAATATCTGTAACTCCCAGTCTATTCAAAATAAATACAAAATCGAATATAGATATGAGCTAAACAAATATTATTTTTGATGTTCTTAAAAAAACAATAACAAAAAAGACAATAAAAAATAAACAATAAAAAATAAGAGAATATAATTAAATATAGTTAAAATTAAGATATATGTTTTTTTAAATACGAAAGCTAACCGTAAACTTTTAGCGTCTTATGGAAGTTGTTTCACAGTTTTACAAGCACTATTGTGTATTTTTTTAATGAAACTTTTCCTAAAAGAAAAGATATGAATTGCCAGATCTAACCATCGATTTAAGGTGCTCAAATAAAAATCAAAACTTTCCTAAAAGTGCTAAAAAGAAATGTACAGAAACCATTTAGTGCCCCAGTAAAAGGTTTTGTAACTTTTTTGGGGGGGCACAATTGTATCAAAAATATGCACTCGGCATTTATATTTAATGATACATTTCTGTTACATATTTTAACAATTTTGAAAAACAAAATATTACAAAGATACACTATCGGAAACATTGTAGAATTCTTGAATTTTAAATAACATTGTTTGTAGCCTGCTCCTACGTAAATCTTCCTCGTTTCGCTGCTGTGGAGGAACCTCTGAGGGTCTCACGATACATACATTAGTCAGGTGACCACAGCATCCTCCGGGTGTATGGGGTCCAGGACAAGCCCCTTACCTGTTTGACGTGTCCTTAGAAGAGGTGAGCAGGCACAAGTTCTCACTCCAACGCCGAGCAACGCTGAATCAGACTAGGCTGCAGTCCAAAAAACCCATCGTGTTCCCATCCGTTGTGCATGGTTTCTGTCGACGCAGGTGAAATCTCTTTCGTTCAGGAGACCACCCTCTCTCCAGGCTGATAGAAAGGGGTCAATAGATCGCCCCCCTGTTCCCTCCGCTCCGAGAGCGTGTTGGACTCCTGATAAAGGTATGTGCTTTGCTGGCACTCTGGCATCATGAATGGATGTGATGAGGATGACAGTTTTTCCAGAGAAGCAGGCCCCATGGAACAATGATGGCCAGGGTTAACCCCTTTATGGCTGACAGATTTTTTTTTGGTGAGTTGGCGTCTGCACATGATCATGCTATAAATTAGTCATGTCTTATCATGAAGGTGGCACATAGGATGACCCAAATCGTTACATAGATTTACCTATCTTCTGACAATCATCTCTGCTGAAAGTAAGGGCACTACTTCAGGTTGAAAGTCTTGCTTGGTGGAGCTTTTCCATATTCCAAATGTAAAGGAAAGAGAAACCACTAACATGCCTTACAGTTGTGGGCATAAATGTTGGTACCTTCTGGTAAATAAGAAAACTCCACAATGGTCACTGAAATAACTTGTAAGTGACAAACGTCGTTTTTAACTAACTGCATATCAATGAGAGTCAGACTTTGATTTTGGATTGTTGTTCAATAGAAAAATAAAAATAACTAATGAAGATGGCCAGGGCAAAAATGATGGTTTCCGTAGCTTAATACTTTGTTGGAAGACTTTTCAGGCAGTCATTCCAAACGATTTCTGCAACTCTTGGTGAGACTTCTTCTCCATCCACATTTTTGTAACTCTCGATGATACTTCTCCCATCCACATTTCTGTAACTCTCAATGAGACTTCTTCACCCGTCCACAGTTCCGTAACTGTTGATGAGATTTCTTCCCCGTCCACATATCTGTAACTGTCGATGAAACTTCTTTCCCGTCCACATTTCTGTAACTGTCGATGAAACTTCTTTCCCTGTCCACATTTCTCTAACTCTCGATGATGCTACTTCCTCCGTGCACAGGTATTTTGGCTGCTCCTCATGAGCAAACTTCTCCTGCTGTCTCAGGTGTGAAGGTGACTTCTCAGCTCTGTCCACAGATGTTCATAGGGATTTATATCAGGGCTCATAGGTCACTTCATCATAGTCCAATGTTTGCGCTTAGCCATTCTTGAATGTAGCTGTGATTTTTGGGTGATTATCCAGTTGGACGACCCATGACCTGCGGCTCAGACCAAGCTTTCTGATGCTGGGCAGCACATTTGGCTCAAAAATGCTTTGATAGTACTCAGACTTAATTGTACCCTGAACAGATTCAAGATTCCCTGTGCTCGATTCAGCAGAGCAGCCCCAGAACATCCCTGAGTTCCTCCATATGTCATAGGAGATACAATGTTCTTTTCTTTGTAGGCTTCCTTTTTGTGTATGTGAACATAGAGCTGATGTGATGCCTAAAAGAGCCAGTTCTGTCTCATCCAACCACAGAACATTCTCCCAGTTTTGTGGCTTGTCAATATGTATTTTGGCAAATTTCAGTCTCTTTTTTATGATTTGCTTTCAGCAGTGGTTTCCTCCTCAGTCATCTTCCATGAAGTCCACTTTGGCCAAAACAGTGACAGACGGTGCGATCTGAAACTGATGGACCTCGAAGTTCACCTCTAATCCCTTTGGAAGTTGTTCTGGGGTCTTTGCTACCATTCAAATTGTGCACATCTTCAATCTGCAATCTGTCATCACTTTCCCTCCAGATCCAGGCAGGTCGACTACAATCCGCTAGACCTTAAATTTGTGAATATGTGCAGCTGTAGTACCAGAAACATCAAACTGTGTGATGCAAATTACAGGAGACTCCTTAGTTTCACATGTCCTTGTCGTCAAATTATTTTCAATTTTTTTCTAGAGGTACCATCTTTTTGTACAGGCCATTTTCATTAATTTCTTTCCATTTTTCTGTTAAACCAAAATTGAAAATCAAAGTTTGATTTCATTAGTTGACATTCAGTAGATTTAAGTTGAAAATGACTTTTGTCTGTTTCAATTTCAGTGACCATTGTGGGGTTTTTCTTACTTTAACAGAAGGTACCAACAATTGTGTGCAGATTGAATATCTCAAAACTATCCCAGATACATCAATGTCATACAACAGTCTTTTATTTATCTCACATCTAGTTCATGACTTGTAACTGTCCTATATTAAGGCCCCCCCCCCCCCATTAAAATAAGAATAAAGTCCTCCAAAAGTTTGGGATTGAATATCAGCAGGATCTGACAATTATCTGGTGTATTGGACCTTCTGATGTTGTGTATGGGGGCCATATGTTGTTTTAGGTGGAGGTGATAGATAACATTGCCCACTTCCGATTTCAACAATTTGTTGTTGTCAGGAGAAATAAGTGACTGCCCAATGTTTTTCTTTATCCCATTTCTGTTAAAAACAAATGAACACTCGGTCAATAGTCATCTCCATCCATTTTTATCTATCTCACATTTTGTTTGATCTTCACCTAATATCTCCATATTCTCGATCCACTCTATCAATTTCCCTACAACCGTCTCCCTCCCTTGCTTCGAAAAGATGGACAAAAATATCAGATCAGGGACTTGGCGACATCCTCAGCACATCGGTGGTGGCTTCTAAGCCCCTTGTGGCCAATGCTTAAGGAAGTTCAGCTTTGCAGTCACTTATTGTGGTTTGGGCAATCAGTAATTTTCTGTAGGTTGAAGGCCTCCTGGCAAACTATCAAGAAGATCATTTTCACCGAGGCAATATCACTGTCGAGTATCATTTAAAGGAATTTTACAGGAGTAAATTACTGGTGCCCCATCCTGGTATAGACGCCATCGACACAAGGTAAGTGAGGACAAGCGCGTTGTGTTTGTGATACATGAGGGCACAAAAAGTTTTAACCAATCTGGATTTATTTTAATACAAAAACTCTGGAACAAAAAAACTTCATACAGTCAAACAAGAGGTCATACAATGCAGTGGGCTAGGCTCTCCGATCATTTTACGTGTTGTTACCTTATCTAATGACCCATTTTAAAATATATAAAGTGTCAATGACCATGTCCATTCAATATCAAGGCAACTAGACTTAAAGGGGTTGTCTACTACTGGACAGCCCCCTAATAAGGGAAACATATCAGTTTTACACCTGTTCATTAAGCGTATAAATGGTATTCCTACCACTTCTTTATACTTTCAGAGGTGCCCCACGAACCCCCAAAAAGTATTTTATTCATGTCTTGCGCTGCATGCAAATTGTGCCATCTGGTTCGATAAGTGCCTCAGTAATATGGTTGGCACCTCCTCATTCCCAACAAACACCGCCTCTTCTTTCTTGATGAACATGGATGATGTCTCCTACTGGTAGGAGTCTTGTGCCTGCACAGCGGAATCAAAGACCCAGACAGGCGCAACTCGCTCCTTCGAGCATTACGAGGATGAAGATGTCATCCGTGTCTATTAAGAAAGAGGGACTGAGGAGGAACCAAGCATGGATCAACGGCAACCATGGGACCGGACGGCACAATTTTCACGGGGCATGAATAAAACTTTTTCAGGAGGTAAGCGTGGCACCTATAAAGGGGTTGGAAGAATCCCATTTACATACTTTAAAAGAAGATGGACAGGGTGTAAAATTGGTGACAAGTTCCCTTTAATGGGTCTAGAAAGTGAATAAAAACAATTATCCTCTACTGGACCGTTTCCACTTCTCTTATTTTCAGTTCAGGAAGGGAGATAAGGAAAATAAAAAGGATACTCCCCTTCCAGGCCAGCTCCGCTCCTCCATATTCAGCGTTGTGTCCTGTTGGGCCACCAGCATCAACATTCATTAAGGGACGCCCGTTACACGTCAATGCCAAAAAACCGACAAAGCAGAATTTGAGCGCTGCATCCAATCTAAAGAAATGTGAACTCTGCAGCCGATGACATGACACCACTGCCGGTTGTTGATGCCAGGATATCGGCAGGTGAAGCAGTACTGCACATAGAAAAGCAGAACCGGTCTGGGAGGTATCATTTTTTTTCTCACCTCCCTGGGTTTAAAATAGTAGTAGAAAACACCTATAAAGTGTAACTGCACTTTCACAAAACCTTGGACATGTAACAGAGACATGAGGTTTTGATCAGAGGAGGAATATTTGAAGAACGGCTTTACTACAAATCTTAAGACGAGCGCAATAGAAAGTCTATGAATTTTTCTTCAGCCTTTTTTTTTGGGCAGCCCATTCATTTTACCAATTGGAGGAATCTGAACCACCAGATTCCCACAGATCAAAATTCTTGTTTTGTTTCGATGACATGTCAAGTGTTTGGCGAAAATGCAATGACATGTGTATTTTCTGTTTAACTTTTGCACAAATTATGACATAAAAAACAAAAATTACAAAGCGTTTGAAAAAAACACCTTCATGTTGTAACACTTTTGACACAATGGACTTTTAACAAAACAGAACTGTGGTAACTCTTCACCAACATGTTAGGAAACCAGGATATATTCACCTCCTAGTGGTAGCTTCATTCTACTTTGAATCTAGCAAATGTTAAGAAAACTTGAAAAACTATGTAAAACATTGTATTCCACAAATGACCGGTATCAGACTGTCTCAACACAACTCAGATCACTAAAATCAAAGGGATTTATCAAAAGCAGGATTTTTTTTTTTCCTACAAGATGTAGTTGAGAGGATAAGAGAATTATATAAAAAATGTTTTGCTTTCTTCTTTTATAGACAGAAAAAAGAAAACTTTGACTGTTGGGTAAAAATGAGCCCGTCCAGAAAACAATAAAATAAAGAAGTTTCAACTCTTTTGTTTACATTTGGAAAAAAATGAATATGGTCTTGTATAAGTTTTCTACACAGTGGAATAAGTAAACCTTCTTATAAAAGGATCGAAAAAGTCAGCAGACGAGAAGCCTGGTCTAAAAAAACATACAATTGTGAACACCTATGGTCTTCAAACTTGGGTCACACAACTTAGAAATCTTGGATCTTCTTCAAGAAGTGTTGTCCTCCTACCCTCTATCCGCAAGTGGAGAAACCCATCAGGGTTGATGTAATGCATCGATATAAGACACTGTATCGCAAGGTGATTATTTTATACACATTCAAATGGCTCTGTGTCCATTAAAGTATGGATTCTGCAGCCATAGCCATCCCAATGGTGAGGAGCATCATAGTACAATCCTTCTTCAGTATGCTGGCATCTATAAAAGATCTTAGGGGTTGTCCCGTAAACAACATACATCGCCTATGCACAGAATTGATGAATTGCTCCTTGGAACCACTACTAATCTTAAGAATGGGTTTCCTAAAGCCCTCTGTTTCAGTAGAGTGGAAGTATTTTTCAATCACTGTTGGGCTCACTTTGTATGGGAATGGTGGTCGCACTTGATCACACAACTTTTGCCCTGTTTTTCTCAGGATTACTGATGGTCTCCAAATCTTGACCCTTTTTGACCATACATACATACATATATAATCTATTCTGTAGACAGGTAATAAATGTTATTTAGGGTTCAGCCTCTAATAGACCCAACATCTTTAAAACTTAAATCTACTACTGAACAAGTATTTTTCTCTTAGTGGAGAGGTGACTAATGTAAGAGGCCAGAATAAGAATAATTACACAAGAAATAAACCCGTCTTGACATCCAATAAAGATAATTACGGCCTTCAAACTCGGTATAAAAAGGTGAAAAGCTTACAAACATTTATATTAACAGTCTATGCAATAATAAACTTTAGAAATTATCTGTAGCTGTAGTGTCAGAAGGAAGCTTTGATAGTTGAGGGACAAGGTGCTGAGAAACCAATGATGACTACAATGGAGGAGCAGAAATGCTCAGCTTGGCCGATTGATCTTTGAAGAATTCTTGGAGAAGATCACAGAAAGTACATAAATCCATACACAGATCTGCTCAAGATCGGTGAGGACACAGCATCCAGAATGTCAGCGATAAAAACTTATAAAAGTTTTCTAAAACTACAAGTGAACTTTAAAGTTTTTTCATTCTTCTTTGGGTCCATCAGAGAATCTGGTATCACAAGTAGTGTCCACCCGCCATGTATTATTATGTTGTGTGGTCTATAACTGGCACTGCAGAAGATGAATATGCAAGATCTAAATAAACAAAGGGGAATCCGTACAAGGATTGCAAAGTGTCCAATTAAAGCCAACTAAGCTTTATGTATATAAGCCTTCTTCAAAACATGTCTGACCAAGTAGAACAATAGTGTTGTGTAGATAACTTGGCACACGAAGGTAAGTTGAAAATGGGTGGTTTAATGAGATCCAAAATAATACATACACAAACGTTTCGGTCATCTAGACCTTCATCAATGTACTAAACATATTAGTAGAAAAGTGTGGGAATCCACCCACAGTGGTTTTTATTTGGCTCAGTGGTTGCAATGTCTATACAGAATAGCAGGAGCAGATGAATTAAATGCCCTATACAGGAATGTGAGGTTTATAGTGTGGTAGACACAGTGTCCACCACTGTGGGTAGATTCCCACAATTTTCTACTAATATCTTTATTACATTGATGAAGGTCTAGCTGACCGAAACGTTTGTGTATGTATTATTTTGGATCACATTAAACCACCCATTTTCAACTTACTTTCGTGTGCCACATTATCTGCACAAGATTATATGGTTTGGGAACCTACTTGTGCACCGTACATCATAGTGGTGCTAAACGTTATATCACCAATACAGGTAGAACAACAGAGCCTGGTTTTCTGTCATGGCTCTATCATTTTACGGCGGGTCCCGTCGCCACGGTTTATAGACTACACTTTGGAACTTTAAGCTTGTAGATCCACTATATGAACCTGTAAAGGTACGATACAGGATGACACCGGAGGAGCATGTCTTGGTCTTCAACAACAATCAACTCTTGAAAAAAAGTATTTCAGAGAACATAAAATGGAAGAAAAATTCTAAAAAGCAATAGTGTAAATCAAACAATGAAACGTAAACTTTTTCAGAACAACTAATGCAGGTCACGTGGAGGTGCGCTCACTGGTCTTCTGCATCCACGTTCACCGATAATCCCTTGCTTTCATTTCCATCCGCAGCTATGATGAAGGTGTGGACATTTTCCATTTTTTCTTCCTCACCAATTTCCACCTGAGCAGTATCTCCTTCTTTGATCAGAGGTTTGGTTGCCATTGTCTCTGAATTTGTGTTGTCGGAACAGGAATCCAATTCTTCCTCTTTCTCCTCAACAAGCTTTGTGGCTAACCCCTTTCCTCCAACGTCTTCATTATCATTTTCCAGTTTGTCCGCTGGGTTAATGGTCTGCAAAGAATCAAAGGTTTTGGATGGAGGCGATGAAGAACTCGAGTTCTGGGCACAAGTCTTCGAGGCTTCAGCTTCTCCTGCATATTCCATCTCCCAGTCATCATCTTGAGCACTTGATACATTAGACTTAGCGATTACTTTTTCTTCTTCGCTTGACTTTGACATGTCCCAAGTAGTGCCAGCCTTGGCCCAAGGTGGAGAAAAACTTTGCCTGTTTCTTTGCTGCCAGCTCTCTCTGTTTTCTCCATCTCTCCCTCTACCATCCTGCCAGCGGCCACGCTTAAAGGAGCTGCCGCTGTCTTGGCATCGGTCAGGGCTCTCCTGAAACCTTCTTCTGCCACCAGAATCTGCATTCCACGATCTGTCCCCAAATCTTCTTTCTTGACCATTGAAGTTACTTTGCCATGGTCGACCTCCAAAGTTGCCTCTTCCCCGTCCAGACCCCCAGCCAGAACTGTTTTGAGGTCTACTAGACCAGCTGTCTTCACCCTGCTTATCTGCAAACCTCACGGACGCCTGTGAAGGTGTTGAGCTTTGTTTTTCATAATTCGAAGAGAACGGGTTACCTTTATTATTTTCCGCCCCGTTGTTTGCTTTTCGGTCCAATGAGTTACCTTCTGGCTGGAAAATTCCTCCCTGAGGTGCCATGTTTGTTAAGCTAGTACCAAAGGGTGTTCCACTTTGGGGTTGAAAACCTGGAAACACACTCATATTTTGGCTGGGATTAGTGCCACCAATTGGGTTTTGGTATACTGGGACGCCTTGTTGGGTACTAGAGGGCATCGGACCCGGCTGATAAGCAGGAAAGGGATTCATATACGCCATATTGCAAGGGGGTGAACTCATGTATGGACCATAGGGATATCCCATGTAAGGACATGCTGGGTACGCAGGTGGGTAGTATGGCATCTGAGAAGGCATTTTGTTGGCCCCCAAAACAGCATTATTCAGCAAATAGGACAATGCATCCAAACGTATCGGAACGGTGATCCCCGAGATGGATGATGAGGATGCAGATCGCGCCACCAGAGACTGCAGGTCTAATGCCCCGCTGCTAGAAGAGGTACGCCCAGGTCTGTCCAAAGAGTGAGAAGAGCGGTGATGGGAGGCTGGCACAATGGACGACTTAGATGTGGGAAGGAGGAGTTTCTTCTCTGCTGACTTGGTGCTCTCTCCAGGTGAGGCCATACTGTTCGTTTCCCTGATGACGCCGTCTTGGAAGGAAGACAACAGTTCTCTATCAGATGATCTACGAGGAAAATCATAAAGTGATGAGTTTGAGGAATGTGACATACAACCAACTAACCCTGCTGTAGAGTTACAGTGTGACTCATTCTCCAGTCACCTCCAGAGCTGCATTTATAAGTCTGGTAAGAACTTCTAAAAATTGAGGAGGTGATAATATTGTATTTTTATACAGATAATTTGCAAGTGTGTATTTTGCAGGGAATCTGCAAATAATCTAGGAGCACAATTTACAACCCTTCCTGTTCTGGTCACTGTAGCCAATTTTGAGTTATAAGATCTACCTGAGGTTCAGTAATGTAATGTATGTACACAGTGACTGCACCAGCAGAATAGTGAGTGCAGCTCTGGGGTAACAATACAGGATATAACTAAGGATCAGTAACGTAATGTGTGTACACAGTGACTCCACCAGCAGAACAGTGAGTGCAGCTCTGAGGTATAATACAGGAGGTAACCCAGGATCAGTAATGCAATGTATCTACATAGTGACTGCATCAGCAGAATAGTGATCACAGCTCTGGGGTATAATACAGGATGTAACTCAGGATCAGTACAGTAATGTAATACATGGGCGGACACACCGCATGTGCAGCCGATGCGGCTGTACAGGGGCCCCTAATAATGAGGGCAATCTGACCTGTTTATCCGGCCCCGAGGGGGCCCCTGGCCAGAATGTCCTCAAATACGGCGGGGGCAGGGAGAGATTCTTGCAGCTTTGCTGCCTACAAGAGAAAATGGCAGCGGCGCTGCAGCAATCCATTCTGCTTCCTGCCCGAGCTTCCTGTCTCTGTTGCAGCAGTCAGTGGCGCAGCTGGATGACGTCATCCAGCAACGTGGCTGACGGCTGTGCCAGAGAGAGGAAGCTGCAGGTGAAGGTGATGCTGCCTGAGAGCGTGCGGTGAGGTGAGTGAGTGTGTAGGAGAGGTGAACAATGGGGGTGATTGCGGAGAAGGCAATAATGGGGTGGTGGGGAGGAGGAAATGATGGAGGCAGTGGAATGGGAAATGATGGAGTGGTGAGGGAGAAAGCAATGATGGAGGTGGTGGAATGGGCACTGATGGGGTGGTGGGCAAAAGGCAATGATTGTGGTGGTGGAAAGGACGATGATGGTCGTGGTGGAAAAAGCAATAATGGGGTGTGGGGGGAGGAGGAAATGAAGGAGGTCGTGGAATGGGCGATGATAGTGGTAGTGGAAAGGACAATGATGGTGGAAAGAGCAATGATGGTGGAAAGGGCAATGATGGGGGATGGGGAAAGGACAATAATGGGATGCGAGGGGAGGACAATGAGGGGTGTGGGGGATTGGGAAGGGAGGAAGGGGAATTTATAATGGATGTAGGAACAGGGGGAAGATGTTTAAAGGGAACCTGTCAGTTGTTTTGACAGCTATAAGATACAGCCACTGCCTTTCAGGGCTTATCTACAGTATTCTATAATGAATCATAGAATCATAATGCTGTATATAAGCCCCCAATCTGACCTGCAAGATAAGGATAAGAAAAATAAGTTTTATTATACTCACCCGGGGGGCGGTCCGGTCTGATGGGTGTTGCAGGTCCGGGTCCTCCCATCTTCTTGTGATGCCACCCTCCTACTTGATTCGTGGCTCACGGGCATCGCGCTCTGGCACAGGTTTACTTATATGCCCTGTTGAGGGCAGAGGTAAAGTACTGCAGAGCACAGGTGCTGGACCTCTATGAGCTTTCCCAGCGCCAGCTCACTGCAGTACTTTACTCTGCCCTCAAAAGGGCAGATAAGTAAACCTGCGCCAGAGCGCAATGCCAGGGAGCCATGAAGCAAGCAGGAGAGCAGCATCGCAACACGATGGGAGGTACTGGACCCAGAACTGCGCCACCCATCGGACTGGACCGCCCCCCAGGTGAGTAGAATAAAACATATTTTCCTTTATCTTGCAGATCGGATTGCGGGCTTATAGAATGCTGTAGATAAGCTCTGAAAGGCAGTGGCCGCATCTTATAGTGTCCAAAACAGGTGACAGGTTCCCTTTAATGTAGTCCCTTATTATATGGCGTACTCACTTATTATACATAGCACAAGCCCTTAGTATACAGTGGCATGTCAAAATTACTGTTATTGTGAACAGTTAAGCAAGTTGAAGATAAAATGATCTCTAAAAGGCCTAACGTTAAAGATGACACATTTGTTTTGTATTTTAGGCTAAAAAGTAATACACAATGTCATTTTTTCACATTTTAAAAATTACAAAAAGAAAAATGGTCTGATGCTAAAGTTTGGGCACCTTTGGAGATTTGCGTGCTCAGATAACTTTGACCAAGGTTTCAGACCCTAATTAGCCTGTAAGGGTTATGGCTTGTTCACCCTCAATGTTAGGAAAGGCCAGCTGATGCAGATTCCACAGGTTTAGAAACACATAGCCTCCTCTAACCTTGTGAGAAAAAACAGCCACCATGGGTTCTTTTAAGCAGCTGCCTAGCACTCTGAAAATGAAAATGGTGGAGGCCCACAAAGCAGGAGAAGGCTATAAGAAGATAGCAAAGCGTTTTCAAGTTGTCCTTACTTCAGTTCAATATGTAATTCAGAAATGGCAGTTTACAGAAACAGTGGAGGTCAAGATAAGGTCTGGAAGGCCAAGCAAAATTTCAGAGAGAGCTGCTCGTAGGATTGCTAGAAAGGCATATTAGAACCCCCACTTGACTGCAAAAGACCTTCAGAAAGATTTAGCAGATTCTGGAGTTGTGGTAATTGTTCTACTGTTCAGAGACACCTTATCAAATATGGCTTTCATGGAAGAGTCATAAGAAAACCTCTCCTGCACCCTCACCATAAAATTCAGCATCAGAGGTATGCAAAAGAACATCTAAACAAGCCCAATGCATTTTAGAAACAAGTCCTGTGTATCGTTGAAGATAAAATAAAATTCTTTGGTCGCAATGATCAAAGGTATGTGCAGAGAAAAAATTGCATAGAATTTCATGAAAAGAACATCTCTCCAACCATTAAGCATGGGGATGGATCAATCATGCTTTGGAGTTGTGTTGCAGACAATGGCACAGGAAACATTTTATGAGTAGAGCGAAGAATGGATTCGATGAAATTTAAACAAATTCTTGATGCAAACATAACACCATGTGTAAAAAAGCTGAATTTGAAAACAGGATGGCTTCCACAAATGGATAATGATCACACACATCAAAATCCACAACAGACTACCTCAAAAGGCAATAGCTAGAGGTTTTTCAATGGCCCTCACAGTCCCCCGATTCGATCATCATTGAAAATCTGTGGCTAGTCCTCAAAATAGCAAGTGCATGCAAGACAACCCAGGAATCACACAGAAATGGAAGAACTTTCCAAGGAAGAATGGATGAAAATCCATCAAACAAGAATTGAAAGACTCTTGGCTGGCTACTAAAAGCGTTTACAAGCTGTGATATTTTTAAAAGGGAGTGCTACTAGGTACTAACTATGCAGGGTGCCCAAACGTTTGCATTGGCCTATTTTCCTTATTGTAATTTTTAAAATGTAAAAAATGACAATATATAATTTTTATGGCCTAAAATACAGAGAAAATGCGTCATCTTTAACTTTAGCCCTTTTAGAGATCATTCCATCTTCAACTTGCTTAACTGGTTACAATAACAGTAATTTTGACCAGGGGTGCCCAGACTTTTACATGCCACTGTATAGTGTACTCGCTTATTATGTATAGCACAATCCATCTATAGTGTAGTCACTTTTTATGTATAGCAGTCCCTTAGTATATAGTGTACTCACTTATTATGTATAACACCATCCTTAGTTAAATAATTCCTCTTTTGTTATGTATAACACCGTTCCTTATTACATGCCATCCTCTCCAGTTATACATGGTACTGTCCCTTATTATATAGCTTCCTCTGCTGTTATGTACAGTGCTGTCTCTTACATAGTGTATTCTTGTTATTTTTTGCTATTCACAGCGCCCTCTTTTATTACATAGTCCGCTCTCTTGTTAAGATATAAATTGACTGCTCATGGAGCAGCCGGTGACCAGACGACCAGTCCATCAGCTACTCCATTAGAAAAAAAGCTTTCCTAAGATCCATCAGCTATCATTGCATTATACAGCTAACAAGAAAGGAAGGTATGTAATAAAAAACAGGGCTCTATATAATCCAATATGTAAGGGAAAGTGCTGTACATAACAAGAGAGGGCACTGTATAATAAGGGACGGCAATATACATAATAAAGGAGACTATGTAATATATATACACATGTATGTGTGTGGCCACATATACATATTTATATATAAACTAGATGTTGGCCCGATTCTAAAGCATCGGGTACTCTAGAATATGGTCAGCGGGAGATTAAGGTAAAAAAAAGTGATATACTGACCTCCTGACGGCCCCTGGACTCTGTCCCTACTCTCCACGCTCCCGGCATCTTACATTCCCAGTAATGCTTTGCCCCACAGACCGCTGCTGACATCACTCTCGCGAGATCACAACGTCATCAGCGGTCTTTGGCGCACAGCATTACTGGGAACGGAAGATGCCGGGAGCATGGAGAGGAGAGAGAGTCCGGAGGCCGTCGGAAGGTGAGTATATTACTCTATTTTAATTCGATTTTTTACAGGTTGATGGTACCCAGGGTCTGGAGGAGTCTCCTCTCCTCCGGACCCTGGGTACCGGCTAGCGCCGGTCATCTCCCAGCTGCGTCGCCGCTGATGTGCGTGTGGCCGGAGATGACCCGCGGCAACCATCGGGAGATCCAGGGCTGTGGAGTCGGAGTCGGAGTTAGTTTTGGTTGGAGTCGGAGTCGGTAGAAATGTTCCGACTCCAGCTTTAAAAAAAATGTATTAATATTTCATAATTGAACTTTCATATGAATTTTATAAATGTTACTCAAATATATATGTTCTATCAAACTATGAACAACAGTGATAAGCAGTTCTGCTGGAGATAGACATTTCTTACTTCTTGTGTGTCACTGTTCTCCACTGCCCTTATCTAATCTTATACTTGGTTAACCTCTTGCTGCCCCAACCCCCCTACTTACAATGTATGAAACTGAAAGTGAAAATGTGTTGCAAATTCTTAGTAGTAAAGCTCCTCCTCTAGACTAGATCATACTAGGTGTGCGTCTTCCAAGCATCTACCAGCTGCCTGCTACTCAGAAGAGGAAGACTGTAAGAAGTATTATCCTTTCAACAAACTTTGCATCAGTTAACTGTGAGTACATGAGGAATAATAACAGTATTACTGACCACTATATCAGTTGTACGACCTGGCAATAATTTTGTACAATTGTTTTTAGGAAAAACAATTGTCATTTGGATTGTGAATGCAGAATTAAAAACCTGAGAATGTCAAAGAAGCATCACATTAAATCAGCTGTATTTGAACATTTCACCATCACTCAAGATAGAAAACATTATGTCTGTCAGTGTATGACAAATGATCCAGACGTAAACAAATGCTGTGAAGCCAAGATGAGTGCATATTCAGGCAAAGATAAAAATGCTCCTACCAGAGCTTCTAATCTAAAGAGACATTTACAGCGCTTTCATCCAGAAGTACTGAAAGCAGTGGATGAGAAAGACTGCATCCAAACCAATGAACCAGTGCCCAGCTCTTCCAGCCAAACAAAGGAGCAGAGAACTTTGCAGCCATCAGTTGCAAGATATTTTGTCAGTGACAAAGTTACTGTGACAATGACAGTAGATATATTTAAAAAACAGATCATAGAACTTGTTGTAAAGGATAGTGTGCCTATTTCATTATTTTCACGACCAGCTTTTATGTGTCTGAATGGGGAAATGGCCCGCAAGCTTGGTGTTTCTCTGGAGAGAGAGAGTATTAGAAAATTAGTAATCGAAGAAGTTTTTAAACAAAAGGAAGAACTTAAAAAAACTCTCAAGGGACGCTTTCTGTTTCTTAAAATGGATGCCTGCACACGTCACAGAGTGAACTATTTTGCCATCAATGTCCGATTTGTTTGTGACAAAAATGAAATAGTTACCAAGACATTGGCAGTAAGACACCAAAGCTCATCACACCAGTGAGTTTCTCCAGGTCTTGGTGGAAAAGGTTCTACAAGACTATGAACTTAAAAAAGAGCAAGTTCTTTCTGTCGTAACTGACAATGCTTCAAATATGATAAGTACTATTAAGCTAATGAATGAGAGTAATGATGGTGACCAGCAGCTAGAAGAACATTCTGGGTCCACAGACACAGAAATGTTTGAAATAGAGGAACACAGTATTGTAACTGAGGAGCAAACTGAAGTTGCTTCAGATGAACAGCAACATGATAGTTTAGATGATCTTGTTGAAACTGTGTCAATATGTTCTTTCATTCATCACATGCGCTGTGTTGTGCATACGCTACAGCTGGCTATAAGAGACAGTCTGCAAGAAGGACATGCTGCTGCACTGATTGGCAAGGTGAGAAAATTGGCTACTGTTGCCAGAACCCCTAAAGTTGACTCAATTTTGAAGAGACGTGCTGGAAAAGGGGCAATTATTGATCAAGCCACACGATGGGGCAGTACTTACTTAATGATTCAGCGCTTGGTTGAACTGAAAACCTTTTTTGTAGACATGGCTAACCCTCAACTGACGCTAAATGAAAGTCAGTGGAATCAGGTGACTGAGCTGGAAAAATTGCTAGAGCACCCATTTACAGTGACTAAAAAATTACAAGCAGAGGACTTAACTCCAGGTATTTTCTTAAAGGAGTGGAAGAACCTGATGTTTCGCCTGTCCCAAAGAGGAGGGTTAATTGCAAGTGGCATTGCTACATCAATGAAATGGAGAGAGGAGCTACTATTACAAAATAACATTCTTTTGGCAGCTGTTTATGTAGACCCAATGCATCGGATTCTTCTAGATCTGGGGTCCCCAACCGCCGGTCCGCGGCCCAGCACTGGGCCGTTGCAGTGCCCTTGCCGGTCCGCGGACAGAAGGGGAGCCGGGGGGCGGTGCAGCAGCTGATACTCACCCTGCATCCCGCGGCGGCTTCATCCAGCGCTGAGCGGTCACGTGATACCGCTCATTTAAGGTCATGAATATGGACGCCACTCATCTCCCATAGGCGTGGCGTCCATATTCATAGACCTTAATGAGCGGTAGCACGTGACCGCTCCGCACAGGAAGAAGCTAAAGCGCCGCGAGATGCAGGGAGGGAAGTTCAGCGACAGGAAGGAAGGTCAGCGATGTGAGGGTAAGTATGATGGGGGAGGATGGGGGAGCCGAGTGAAGCCATATATACAAGGGAGGGAGAGTGGGAGCGGAGCCATATATACAAGGGAGGGACAGTGGGAGCGGAGCCATATATACAAGGGAGGGAGAGTGGGAGCGGAGCCATATATACAAGGGAGGGAGAGTGGGAGCGGAGCCATGTATACAAGGGAGGGAGAGTGGGAGCGGAGCCATATATACAAGGGAGGGAGAGTGGGAGCGGAGCCATATATACTTGGGAGGGAAAGTGGGAGCGGAGCCGTATATACAAGGGAGGGAGAGTGGGAGCGGAGCCATATATACAAGGGAGGGAGAGTGGGAGCGGAGCCATATATACAAGGGAGGGAGAGTGGGAGCGGAGCCATGTATACAAGGGAGGGAGAGTGGGAGCGGAGCCATATATACAAGGGAGGGAGAGTGGGAGCGGAGCCATATATACAAGGGAGGGAGAGTGGGAGCGGAGCCATATATACTTGGGAGGGAGAATGGGAGCGGAGCCATATATACAAGGGAGGGAGAGTGGGAGCGGAGCCATATATACATGGGAGGGAGAGTGGGAGCGGAGCCATGTATACAAGGGAGGGAGAGTGGGAGCGGAGCCATGTATACAAGGGAGGGAGAGTGGGAGCGGAGCCATATATACAAGGGAGGGAGAGTGGGAGCGGAGCCATATATACTTGGGAGGGAGAGTGGGAGCGGAGCCATATATACAAGGGAGGGAGAGTGGGAGCGGAGCCATATATACAAGGGAGGGAGAGTGGGAGCGGAGCCATGTATACAAGGGAGGGAGAGTGGGAGCGGAGCCATATATACTAGGGAGGGAAAGTGGGAGCGGAGCCATATATACAAGGGAGGGAGAGTGGGAGCGGAGCCATATATACAAGGGAGGGAGAGTGGGAGCGGAGCCATATATACTAGGGAGGGAGAGTGGGAGCGGAGCCATATATACAAGGGAGGGAGAGTGGGAGCGGAGCCATATATACTAGGGAGGGAGAGTGGGAGCGGAGCCATATTTACTAGGGAGGGAGAGTGGGAGCGGAGCCATATATACAAGGGAGGGAGAGTGGGAGCGGAGCCATATATACTAGGGAGGGAGAGTGGGAGCGGAGCCATATATACTAGGGAGGGAGAGTGGGAGCGGAGCCATATATACGAGGGAGAGTGGGAGCGGAGCCATATATACAAGGGAGGGAGAGTGGGAGCGGAGCCATGTATACAATAATGGGACAGGGGGAACCACACATACATTTTCTGATGATTAGAAAATAATCAGCATGTACAGTACTCCAGTACAATTTTTCTTAAGTGCTCAATGCTCCATTTCCTTGTAGGTTCCAATCATCATTAGCAGTGACGGTCATCAGTAGAAGTAGCCCAGTGCTCCCACTGAAACAGAGAAACAAGCAGGTACTCCCACTCATTCAAAACCTATGGTGAGTGGAGTCACATTATAACTGTTATAATTAAATGATAAGTATGCACTGCTAAACTACAGCCGCGTCCATAGCCCCGCCCCCTTATGACCAAAATCCCCGCCCCGTCACACCTCCATCCCCGCCCTGCCGGGCCATGGAAGAATGGTCTTGCTTGAAGCCGGTCCCTGGTGCAAAAAAGGTTGGGGACCACTGTTCTAGATGATCAACAGCTAAGTAAAGGAAAAGAAGCTCTGTTTGAAATAGCAGTAAGGATGAAAGGGTTGCAGAACAGTCAGGAGGAACAAGAAGAATTTGGTCGTCCTGCCACATCTTCACCCTCATCATCAACTGATGAAGAATTTAATTTCGAAAAATATTTGGATCACAAGGACCGTGCAAAGCGTTCCCGCATAGAAGAGTCATCCCCATCAAGGAACACAGCCAGTACATTTCAGCAGAATTTTTCATGTGCACTAAAAGAAATTGAGAAATTTGACCGTTCATCAAAAATAACAGTGCAACAAGCGATTCCTCTGTATCCTGACATTGTCAGAGATGTTGCCCGAGTGGTTACTGCTTTGCCACCAACACAAGTTAGTGTAGAGAGGTTGTTCTCTGCTCTCAAAATAATTAGATCAGATTTGAGGGCATCCATGAAGGAGGATCTGACAGAGGCAATACTTTTTCTGAGGACAAATTTATAGATCTCTTCTTATTAACTGCATAAAAGTGTTTATTGCATATTTACTTACAGTTTAGAAAAGTTTATAAAAGTTATTTGCTATATTCTAATTGTATTCTAATAAATGTAGTTTTTGCTCTAAGTGGTCTGATTACTTACAGTGGGGCAAAAAAGTATTTAGTCAGTCAGCAATAGTGCAAGTTCCACCACTTAAAAAGATGAGAGGCGTCTGTAATTTACATCATAGGTAGACCTCAACTATGGGAGACAAACTGAGAAAAAAAAATCCAGAAAATCACATTGTCTGTTTTTTTTTCATTTTATTTGCATATTATGGTGGAAAATAAGTATTTGGTCAGAAACAAGCAATCAAGATTTCTGGCTCTCACAGACCTGTAACTTCTTCTTTAAGAGTCTCCTCTTTCCTCCACTCATTACCTGTAGTAATGGCACCTGTTTAAACTTGTTATCAGTATAAAAAGACACCTGTGCACACCCTCAAACAGTCTGACTCCAAACTCCACTATGGTGAAGACCAAAGAGCTGTCAAAGGACACCAGAAACAAAATTGTAGCCCTGCACCAGGCTGGGAAGACTGAATCTGCAATAGCCAACCACCTTGGAGTGAAGAAATCAACTGTGGGAGCAATAATTAGAAAATGGAAGACATACAAGACCACTGATAATCTCCCTCGATCTGGTGCTCCACGCAAAATCCCACCCCGTGGGGTCAGAATGATCACAAGAACGGTGAGCAAAAATCCCAGAACCACGCGGGGGGACCTAGTGAATGAACTGCAGAGAGCTGGGACCAATGTAACATGGCCTACCATAAGTAACACACTACGCCACCATGGACTCAGATCTTGCAGTGCCAGACGTGTCCCACTGCTTAAGCCTGTACATGTCCGGGCCCATCTGAAGTTTGCTAGAGAGCATTTGGATGATCCAGAGGAGTTTTGGGAGAATGTCCTATGGTCTGATGAAACCAAACTGGAACTGTTTGGTAGAAACACAACTTGTCGTGTTTGGAGGAAAAAGAATACTGAGTTGCATCCATCAAACACCATACCTACTGTAAAGCATGGTGGTGGAAACATCATGCTTTGGTGCGGTTTCTCTGCAAAGGGGCCAGGACGACTGATCCGGGTACATGAAAGAATGAATGGGGCCATGTATCGTGAGATTGAGTGCAAACCTCCTTCCATCAGCAAGGGCATTGATGATGAAACGTGGCTGGGTCTTTCAACATGACAATGATCCAAAGCACACCGCCAGGGCAACGAAGGCGTGGCTTCGTAAGAAGCATTTCAAGGTCCTGGAGTGGCCTAGCCAGTCTCCAGATCTCAACCCTATAGAAACCCTTTGGAGGGAGTTGAAAGTCCGTGTTGCCAAGCGAAAAGCCAAAAACATCACTGGTCTAGAGGAGATCTGCATGGAGGAATGGGCCAACATACCAACAACAGTGTGTGGCAACCTTGTGAAGACTTACAGAAAACGTTTGACCTCTGTCATTGCCAACAAAGAATATATCACAAAGTATTGAGATGAAATTTTGTTTCTGACCAAATACTTATTTTCCACCATAATATGCAAATAAAATGAAAAAAAAACAGACAATGTGATTTTCTGGATTTTTTTTTCTCAGTTTGTCTCCCATAGTTGAGGTCTACCTATGATGTAAATTACAGACGCCTCTCATCTTTTTAAGTGGTGGAACTTGCACTATTGCTGACTGACTAAATACTATTTTGCCCCACTGTATATGATGGTGAGAAACTGAATAAGCACGATGTTTAATATTTTACAACAGTAAATTTGTTGTTATGAATTGGCCATTTATGAAGGAGTCGGAGCCGGAGTCGGAGCCTGATAAAATACAGGAGTCGGAGTCGAAACTGTGGCTTACCGACTCCACAGCCCTGGGGAGATCAGCGGCTGGTGCCGCTGATCTTCTGAAGGTAGTAGTGGCGTGCGTCCTTCAAATTCTGGACTGCGCACTGCACCTGTCACTGATTGGTCGAGGCCTGGAGACTGCGACCAATCACCGACGCGGGATTTCGGTTACAGACAGAGACGATTATTATCTATATATATATAGCTTTGTCGCCATAAAAGGGGGGGGGCCCTAGACACATTTCTTGCACAGGGGCCCCAAACTATTAGTGTCCGCCCCTGATGTAATATATGTACACAGTGACTAAACCAGCAGAATAGTGAGTGCAGCTCTGGGGTATAATACAGGATGTAACTCAGGATCAGTACAGGATTAATAATGTAATGTATGTACGCAGTTACTGCACCAGCAGAATAGTGAGTGCAGCTCTGGGGTATAATACAGGATGCAACTCAGATCAGTAATGTAATGTATGTACACAGTGACTACACCACCAGAATAGTGAGTGCAGCTCTGGGGTATAATACAGGATGTAACTCAGGATCAGTAATGTAATGTCTGTACACAGTGACTGCACCAGCAGAATAGTGAGTGCAGCTCTGGAGTATAATACAGGATGTAACTCAGGATCAGTAATGTATGTACATACTGCACCAGCAGAATAGTGAGTGCAGCTCTGGGGTATAATACAGGATGTTACTCAGATCAGTACAGGATCAGTAATGTATGTACACAGTGACTGCAACGGCAGAATAGTGAGTGCAGCTCTGGAGTATAATACAGGATGTAACTCAGGATCAGTAATGTAATGTATGTACACAGTGACTGCACCAACAGAATAGTGAGAGCAGCTCTGGGGTATAATACAAGATGTAACTCAGGTTTAGTACAGGATCAGTAATGTATTTACGCAGTTACTGCACCAGCAGAATAACGAGTGCAGCTCTGGGGTATAATACAGGCTGTAACTCAGATCAGTACAGGATCAGTAATGTATGTACACAGTGACTGCAACGGCAGAATAGTGAGTGCAGCTCTGGCGTATAATACAGGATGCAACTCAGGATCAGTACAGGGTCAGTAATGTAATGTATGTAAACAGTTACTGCACCAGCAGAATAGTGAGCGCAGCTCTGGACACGCCCAGGAAGAGGAGGAACGTCGCAGCTGAGCGTCTGCAAGCTGGGATTTTGCTAAGCTCCTGGGAAGGAAGGTTTTTTTTCCTGCAAGGACTTTCCATCTGCCCCCTTCCCAGGAAAGAGGACTCTCCCTGGGACTGAGCGCCGGGGCTGTGCCCCTGCCCCCCACCCCCCGGCAAGCCAGCTGGGGGTGGAGGGCCTCATCTACCACCAGGAGGCCCAAGGCACAGCCAGCCAGTCCCAGGGATGGGGAAAAAGCGGACACCAGGGGGCCGCAAGGCTCCAGGGTCCGGGACCCCTGAAGTGAAGGCTGTGACGGGCCCTTCCCCCGGAGGTGCAGCAGCCGGCAGAGGTGAGGCGGGGCCCCCCCTTAACATCTGGGGCTCAAAGGCTGCGGGAGAGCCGGCTACCACCTACGCCTCCCGCATCCATGCCCACCTCTCCGAATATGAGGAGGCCGGGAAGCAGCTGAGGAGACTTCGGGGGGAGTTGGAGGGAGCCAAGATAATATCTAAAAACAGGCTCCGTACCTCAAAGAAAGCGGAGGTCGCCGCCAAAGTCCAGCGGCTGGAAGAGGAGATTCGGGCCCTGGAGGGCCGGCGAAGTGTCATCATGGCTGGCAGCGGCCCCTTCCAGGAGAAGCTGCGGAACGAGGACCGGTTCAGGGCCATGGCCGGTGGGTCTCCTGGGGGGGTCAGGAGGCCCCACCCAGGTGGAGGAAAGTGAGGAGAAGGAAGAGCAAGATGGCGCCCACGCTACACCCAGGCCGCCTCCACCTGAAGACCTGACGGACATCAGCAGGAGTCAGGTAACATGCAGCGGGATAGCCCCTGAGCAATTGGCCCTCCCGCTGGACTCCAGTAACGCGGAGGAAAGCAGGAGCGAGGGGGAGGATGGAGGGAGTGGGCGTAATACCGAGGGGGGCTGCCTCATCCTCAGGCAAGTGCGGCAGATGGAATCCCCAGCACGGTTTGGCACGCTGTTGTTTGGGGATGAAGTCTGCCCGGAGGATGAGGCAACCGGGAAGAGGAGAAACAGGAGGCGCAGGCGTAAGGCCTCTGAAGGCGTGGAGGAACAACTGGTTTTTGCTCCTCTTCCCGGGGCCCCTCTGTCCCGCTGTGTGGAACCCGCCACCCACCCCGGCTCGGGCCCTGTGGTGGGTCCGCAGCGAGGGAGCGGGGAGAGAGATGACTGTTGTGACCTGACTGTCGCATCTGGTGACAATTCAGACCAGGGCAGCGACATGGAGGTCGGTGCTGGTTGTGGTGTTGGTGGTGGTGTCCAGGCTCAGCCCTCGGTGGCAGGGGGGGCTGGCCTGGCACCAGGTAAAGTTGGTACAGCCAGGGCCGCACCTCCGGCGGCGAGTGCTGGGGCTTCTGGACCCCCCACGTACGGATCCGCTAAGTCTGGATCGCTAGTGGGGGTCCAGAAGTCTAGGAAGGGCGAGCAAAAAAATCAAACAACAACTGAAGCGTTGCAGGGAGCTGGTCGCTCCCATGGCGGTGCCCGTGGTAAGAGCGGGGTCTCCGGCACGTCGACCCAAAAGGGGGTCCGTGCGGGGGGCTCCGCCGCCACTGGGCGACGAGGGGGAGTGGCCGGCGCTGCCCGTGGCAAGTGGTGGACACAGAGTGGCGGCGGTGGTCTGCGAGGGGGGCGGGGCCTCCCCGAGTGTTGCCCGGCCTGCAAAGGCTGTGGCATGCGGGGAGGCGTGTCCTCTTCGGCCGCTGTCCCACTCGCTACGTCCGCGTCACCTGGGGGGCGTGGCCTCGCAAGGGGTCACTGCTCTGCCCGTGGTGGCCGTGACTGGCGGGGGGGCGTGGCCACGGCACGCCCGCTGCCCTCTGTCCCACCCACCCTCCCAAGCAGTGCAAGCAAGCAAGCTGCCCCCAAAAGTTGGCGGGGGGTTGTCGGGGTCCCCAGCCCACCTACCTTCATCTGAGGGTGTGGGGACTCTGGCGCCCCCTGGCAAAGGGAGTGAAGAAGGATGCAGGGCAGGGAGCTGTGCCAGAGGCCGTCCCTGCCCAGAGCAAGGAAAACAAAAGAAACTCTGAAAAAGAAAAAAAAATGGTGCTGGAGAAACCAAGAGCTGCTGCTGCTCCCAGGCACAGCCAGGGAAATGTGCAGTATGTCATCAGCGCTGAGGCACTTAAAGGGGCAGCAGCACTCTTGGCCAGTAAGGGCAATCATGGAGCACCTGGCCAGCTAGGGCCCCCAGCAGGTGGGAGGGAAAATTGCGGCAAAGGAACTGTTAATGCTGATGTAAATAAAAATGTAAATATAAATAAAATTGGTGCTGAGGAGTATGAGGAGTGCGTGAGTGAATGTGAGAGCGGGGTGACTGATATTTTTGAGGAGTTGTTTGTGGACGTGAATGGGGATGTGAGTGACATGGATGAGGGAGTGAATTTGGCTGAAAGTGCTGGAGTGAATGCTGGGAATAATAGAGTGAATGGGAGAGTGAGTGGGAGGACGAATGGGGGTGCAGGCACAAGTGGTGGTGGGAGGGCTGGCCCATCTGCCCACCCGGCCGCGAGACCCCAACGTAACTATGCGGGGGCCGCGGCTGGGGGTCAGGGTGGTCCTGGGGGGGGGGTCTCCTCGCCTCCGGGTTCCAGGGACGGCGCTTTGCACCACCGTTTCCTGGAGGCCCTTAAAAGGGGAGAAAGGTCGGTAACAGTAGAGGGGAGGACAGTGGACCTGTCTTTCTGGATAGAGAGACACGGCCTTGCTGCCTTCCAAAATCAAAGGGAGGGAGGGACTGTTTGGTCTCTCCCCACAGCCGGGCAGGGGCCGCCAAGAAGGAATGTGGTCCGTCTTAGGTGGGGGGGCAATGAAGCTTGTCCACCCAGGAGCAAGGTGGTAGAGCTCCTCCTAAAGATGGGCTTCGGGGCGAATGACATCTTTGCCCTGATACATCCTTCGGCGTCCCGCTTCCTTGATGTCAGTTTCGTGCGGCCAGAGGGGCTTGAGCTCTTCTGGTCGAACTACGAGCTGGTGCGAGAAGAGCCCGGATGGCGAGACTTCGTTGCGCAAGCGGTGTCTCGCCAAAATGCCGTCAAGCGAGTGACCGTGGTGACTTGTAACGAGTCGCTCGCAGGCGTGGACATAATGACGTGGCTTTCTCGTTACGGGGAAGTCACCGAGGTCCCAAAAAAGAACAGGGACGAATTTGGCATCTGGTCGGGGGGCTGGACCTTCATAGTAAAGCTGAAGGTTTCCGGCGGCACGGTCACCCACATCCCTTCCTCGGCGTTCTTGGGGAGGGACAGGATCCTGGTCTTCTACCAGGGGCAACCGAAGGTCTGCCACAAGTGCGGCGACCCCACCCACTTCAGCGCCAGCTGCAAGGTGCAGAAGTTGTGTGGTGGGGTAGGCCACCTGGCCGCCTTGTGCAAAGACATTCGGTGCCACCTGTGTGGTGACCTAGGTCACCCGCTCAGCCGCTGCCCTCGCTCTTTCTCCAATACCGCTGCAGGCCCGGTGGGGGAAGACCGTGAGGGGGCAACCTCTGGCGGTGCTTCTGCCGTGGCAGGTGGTGGCGGAGGGGGAAGGGCTGAGGGGCCGGTGAGGAAGGGCAATGCTAAGGCAAGGGGCCCCGCTTATGAGCGGAGGCAAGAAAAACGCCATGGAGGCAAGGGGCAGGTGTAGCCTCGGGAAACTGGGGTGATGCCTGCCCCTCCCTCTAGGCCCGTGGCAAAAGCCTCTGAGGCCCTGGGGGAGAGTGCGGTGAGTGAGGAGATCAGGAGGATGGAGAGAGAGGAGAAAGCGGCTGACTCAGACGACTCCTCTCGTTATGAAAGTGTCGACGAGGATGTCAGGGGGCAGCCTACAGCATCAGGTGGCAAAAACAAGCGTGCCAACCGTAAATCGGGAGGGAAGAGGGCTGACAAGTCTTCAAAGTCCCCCCCGCCCCCAAGAGTGCATATGGAAGGGCCCGCTGACCCCCCTCTGATCAGACTCTCCAACTGGTTCAGCGCCCTCGGAGGATCAGATGATGATCCGCAAGACGAGGGTGCTGGGCCGGGGGTAACACCGGAGGGTCCTTCGGGGAATGGTGGAGTCCGTCCCTCAGGGGGCACTGTTCCTCCTGAGGGGGGGACAGGCCTGGAACCCGGGGGCGAGGACACTGGGGGGGAGGGATGGACACGTCGGGGGCTTCCCTAAAAAGGAAGGTGTCTGACCCCTCCCCAGGAGGAGGTGATAGCGGGGCAGGGAAGAAACTGGCCATCCAACTCGATCACCCATGATGGCTGAACTCGCCCCGTTGACGCTGGCGTCCATTAATGTCGCCAGCATTAAGTCAGATGCGGCTCGCTTCACGGCCTTTGATTTTTTCTCCCGGATTGAGGCAGAAATTTTATTTTTGCAAGAGACCAGACTAACGGACATGGGGGCCATCTTTAAAGCACGGAGGGAGTGGAGGTGCGGGCCCTCATACTGGTCTCTTGCGGCTGAGCCGTATAGCGGGGTGGCAGTCCTTTTTAAGACTGCAGATGTTGAATGCCGACGGGTTACCGAGTTGGAAATGGGGAGGTGCCTGATCCTAGATGTCTTCATGAGGGGACAAGAGCTCCGGCTCATTAATATCTACGGCCCACAGTCCAAGTGGGACCGTAAATGTCTCTTCCTGAGGATCAAGCCCTTTCTTTTTACGAGCCGACAGGTGGTCTTCGGTGGGGACTTCAACACCGTTACGAGGTGCCGTGACCGGGGGGGGTCCCGGAGACCGCCTGGCTTATGACAGCGTCGCGCTTAATAGCATAGCTAGTGAAGCTCGCCTGGTGGATGTCCACATCCGGCACACCCCAGGCCACGGGGGTTTCACCTACCATAGGGGTAGCAGTAGGTCTAGAATAGACAGGTTTTTTTTGAAGGAGGACGCCATCTTTTCTGCTGTGTCCGCCGTTGAGGTGGAGTTCTCCGACCACTGTTTAATTTTCTTTTCTCTGAATGTTGCAGAGACTCCTCGGATGGGAAGAGGGCTGTGGAAGCTCAATTCGTCCCTGCTGGAAGAAGCGGAGGTGAGACAATCCTTCGAGGATTTTCTTCAGAGCCAGGTACCGCTGTTGGATCTCTGTAGTAGTAAGTCAGAGTGGTGGGAGATCTTCAAAAAGCGGGTGGCGGGGTTCTTCCGTCAGCTCTCGAACCTCAGAAGTCTGAACAGGCACCGCTTGTATCAGGCTCTGGGGAGGAAACTCGAGCAGCTTGTCTCGACTGGAGGTGACCGTGAGGAAATCTCCAGAGTGAAATCTTTGCTCAAGAGGTGCCAGTATGATAGACACACATCTTTAGTTTTTGAGAGGGACTTCGGGAAGTACCGCTCGCCCGACCCTTACAGAAACTGTAAGATGTCAGTGAATTGTAAGATGGTGACAGGACTGATCGACAGTACGGGGTCCCTGAACAGATCCAAATCAGGGATCCTGGAGGTGGTCAGATCCTTCTACTCGTGCCTCTTGGAAAAGAAGGATCTGGATCGGGATAGGATGTCGGCTTTCCTGGCTGAAACCGTCCCTGAGCCAGGGGGTGATCCCTCTCTTGGTGTTTTGGCAGAAGAAATTAGGGAGGAGGAAGTGAGACTGGCCATTGATGGGCTTCGGCCCAAGAAATCGCCAGGTCCGGATGGCTTAACATCCGAGTTTTATAAGACTTTTAGGGACTCCTTGGTCCCCCTCTTGACAGGGGTCTTTAATGAGTGTCTATCCTCGGGCACTCTTCCCGACTCAATGAGGAAGTCAGCCCTAATTATTCTGTCAAAGGGTAAAGATCCGTCCCGTATCGAGAATTGGCGTCCCATAGCGCTTCTCGATACGGACCGGAAGGTTCTGGCCAAGGTGCTGTTTAATCGGCTGGTGAAGTTTGCACCCCGGCTCCTTTCGGGGGCCCAGCATTGCTCTGTTCCAGGCCGCAGTACTTTTAGTGCTGTGCTCGGTGTCCGGGAGGCAGTGGAGCAGGGTAGGGCAGGCCACTGGAAGGGGTACTTGCTGTCGTTAGACCAAGCGAAAGCCTTTGACCGGGTCAACCATGAGTACCTCTGGTCCGTCCTTTTGAGGTATGGTCTGCCTGGGAGGTTTGTAAAATGGTTAGAGATCTTGTACCAAGGGGCTGAGACTTTTCCGCTGGTGAACAGTTGGTCAGGTCGCCCTTTTGAGGTGGGTTCTGGGGTCCGTCAGGGCTGTCCGCTGAGCCCGCTTTTATACGTGTTCGCGATCGATCCCTTCCTAAGGAGGGTAGATCGTGGACCGTTGGCGGGAGTCGGGATGGACCAGGCGGGCTCTGGGTCCTCTCTGAGGGTGGTGGCGTACGCGATGATGTTTCCCTTTTCGTGTCCTCGAGGGGGGAGGCGGATTGGGTCATGTCAGAGGTAGTGCGCTACTCGGAGGCATCCGGGTCCATGATCAACCGAGATAAGTGTGAAAGTCTCTGGCTGGGAGGGGGAGATCCTAGTTTTGATCTCCCGGACACCCTTCCAGGGCCCCAGGCCACCGCCAAAATTCTAGGCATCGAATTTGGCCCCGGGGACTACCCCCAGCAAAATTGGGAGGGCAGACTTAAGATCGCTGCCCAAAAGGTGGACCATTGGAAGGGTTGGTCTTTGTCCCTAAGGGAAAGGGTTGCCCTGGCTAAAGGCTTTCTGCTTCCCTTGTTAATTTACCTAGGCAGCGTGTGCATCTTGCCAGAACCTCTCTGGACACGGGTCTATAGCCTGTTCTTCCAGCTGTTATGGGGGAATAGGCTCAACCTAATCAAGAGAGAGGTCACATACCGCACGAGGAGACTAGGTGGGTTGGGTATGGTCAACCCGGTAGTGTTCTTAGTGAACACCTTTCTTAAAGCCAACATTTCCAACCTCTGGCTAGAGAGGGCTCCTCCGTGGGTAGTCTCCTGCAAGGGTTGGCTTCGGCCCTTCTTCCAGGAATGGGAGACAGGAGGGCAAGTGAAGGACCTCCGCACACCTCATGGGCATCTCCCGGCTTATGCTACCCCGGTTCTGAAGGTGATCCGCCGGTGGGGTCTGGGAATGTGGGAAATCAGGACCATGTCGCGGCAATGCCTTGACAGGAGGGTTCTGTTGACCCATTTCCAGAAGCCCCTGGCCCTTAAGGATTGCCCAGGCTGGGATCTGGAGGTGGGGCTCGGGCTTTTAAATTCTAAGCAGATCCCCACGAAGTTTTGGGACTTGACCTGGCGCTGCTTCCACGGGAGGCTGTATGTAAAGGATAACCTGAAGTGCAGGAAATCCGATGATCGGGGTTGTCCCCGTGAGGAGTGTGGCGACGTGCTGGAAAGCATGGAGCACTTCCTGCTTCAGTGTCCCTTTAATACAGAGGTTTACAACAGGGTGGGGGCTTCCATACGTTGGCCGCGGCTGGCGTCCCTCTCCTATGCCGAGTGGGCCTATGGAGCGTTCAGAACTCTGGGTGGCCGAGACCGGGGCACTTTATTCCTAGTCAGTGTAGTGGTTAGGTTCTACATTAGGAATGCACGGTGCTTAGTTTCGACGCGGCAGAAAGCCCTCCCAAGGGAAGAGGTGGTTAGTAACATCCTGGGTGACCTGGTGAAGGTGCGTTCTTTGGAGTTCGAAAGGTTGGGTGTGAGGAGGGCCTCTTGGCTTTGGAGGGGCCTTTCCTTTTAAAAACACACTCTAGGGAGAGCTAGATTTTGTGTGAATGTGGGTAGGGACAGCATAAGGTGGTGTGGGTGGTGAGGGACAGAAGTAGGGGCAGGTAGGGACAGGGATGGACAGGCACTGAGGGACAGATAGAGAGTTAGTTATGATAAGGTAGGTAGAGTAGGGGCAGGTAAGGACAGATAGGGACAGTTTCTTTAGGGACAGAAGTAGGGACAGTCTTAGTTGTTGAGGGACAGGGTGAATGTGTTAGTGAGGGATGGGGCCTCTAGAACTCCTTTTTCCTGGTGGTGGGCTACTGCATGGCACACCTAGATTTTTGTTTTGAGATAGAGAAATAATGGATATTGGGCTTGCAGGCACTGAACTTGGGCCTGTAAAGTAAAGGTTTGTGGTGTGGTATTATTCGGTAAAGCAAATGATGTAATGACATTGCATTGTAATATTGTATTGTAATATGTATTGTAGTATATGTATTGTAGTATGTGTTGTTATTCTTTTCCGTAGTCAGAGGTGCATGGGGGGCGTAGTGAGGTTGGGAGGGGGGTGAATGGGGGGGTAAGAGCGGAAAAAAAAGTAAAAGGACCCTAAACCAAGGGGAAAGTGGCGAATGGATATACCATATACCATGGAAATTATGGAAAATGGACCATTTTTGAGCACATCGGGGGCAAATGGGTGAGGGTTTTGCTTGTGGGCATAAACTTTCGTGCTCATCAGGCCTAGACGTGATAAGGCCATGGACATTTATGGACCTGTGGTGTGGGTGGTGGGAAAAATAATAAAAAAACAGCAAAAAAAAAAAATGTATATGTATGTATATATATGTATATATATATATATATATATATTGAGGTGTTAAGCTGGTGTAGGTACTTTTGCCAAAAAAGAATTAGCTAGGTTTATTTAAGGCAGCATGGGCCAAGAATATTATTTTTGTTTTCCTGTATATAGGTATGGGTGGAAGTGTGAATGGGGAGTGAAAGAGAGTGCATGGGGGTGAAAGATTAAAAACTGTTTTTCATTATTTTATGGGAAGAGTTTTCTGTTGGAAAGATCCTGCTGGGGGTCCCCTAAGCTGGAAAGCTTGGGGACTATAACAAGTTGCGGTTATGCACAAGTTTCTGTATGTCCTAAGTGTATGATTAATGTGTGTATTTTGGTTTATGTGTTTTCTTTTCTGGAATGTTGTGTTGTATTGTTTTTGATATTTTATAATAAAAGAGATACAGGATGTAACTCAGGATCAGTAATGTATGTACATACTGCACCAGCAGAATAGTGAGTGCAGCTCTGGGGTATAATACAGGATGTTACTCAGATCAGTACAGGATCAGTAATGTATGTACACAGTGACTGCAACGGCAGAATAGTGAGTGCAGCTCTGGAGTATAATACAGGATGTAACTCAGGATCAGTAATGTAATGTATGTACACAGTGACTGCACCAACAGAATAGTGAGAGCAGCTCTGGGGTATAATACAAGATGTAACTCAGGTTTAGTACAGGATCAGTAATGTATTTACGCAGTTACTGCACCAGCAGAATAACGAGTGCAGCTCTGGGGTATAATACAGGCTGTAACTCAGATCAGTACAGGATCAGTAATGTATGTACACAGTGACTGCAACGGCAGAATAGTGAGTGCAGCTCTGGCGTATAATACAGGATGCAACTCAGGATCAGTACAGGGTCAGTAATGTAATGTATGTACACAGTTACTGCACCAGCAGAATAGTGAGTGCAGCTCTGGGGTATAATACAGGATGCAACTCAGATCAGTACAGGATCAGTAATGTATGTACACAGTGACTGCACCAGCAGAATAGTGAGTGCAGCTCTAGGGTATAATACAGGATGTAACTCAGGATCAGTAATGTAATGTATGTACATAGTGACTGCACCAGCAGAATAGTGAGTGCTGCTCTGGAGTATAATACAGGATGTAACTCAGGATCAGTAATGTAATGTAAGGACAGTGACTGCACCAACCGAATAGAGAGTGCAGCTCTGGAGTATAATACAGGATGTAACTCAGGATAAGTAATGTAATGTATGTACACAGTGACTGCACCAACAGAATAGAGAGTGCAGCTCTGGAGTAAAATACAGGATGTAACTCAGGATCAGTAATGTATGTACACAGTGACTGCACCAACAGAACAGAGAGTGCAGCTCTGGAGTATAATACAGGATGTGACTCAGGATCAGTAATGTAATGTATGTACACAGTGATTGCACCAACAGAATAGTGAGTGCAGCTCTGGAGTATAATACAGGATGTGACTCAGGATCAGTAATGTAATGTATGTACACAGTGACTGCACCAGCAGAATAGTGAGTGCAGCTCTGGAGTATAATACAGGATGTAACTCAGGATCAGTACAGGATCAGACATGTAATGTATGTACAGAGTGACTGCATCAGCAGAATAGTGAGTGCAGCTCTGAAGTATTATACAGGATCAGTAATGTAATGTATGTACACAGTGACTGCACCGGCAGAATAGTGAGTACAGACCTGGAGTATAACACAGGATGTAACTCAGGATCAGTAATATAATGTATGTACACAGCGACTGCACCAGCAGAATAGTGAGTACAGTGTTGGAGTATAATACAGGATGTAACTCAGGATCAGTAATGTATGTACACAGCGACTGCACCAGCAGAATAGTGAGTACAGCCCTGGAGTATAATACAGGATGTAACTCAGGATCAGTAATGTAATGTATGTACACAGCGACTGCACCAGCAGAATAGTGAGTGCAGCTCTGGAGTATAATACAGGATGTAACTCAGGATCAGTAATGTAATGTATGTACACAGTGACTGTACCAGCAGAACAGTGAGTGCAGCTCTGGGGTATAATACAGGATGTAACTCAGGATCAATAATGTAATGTATGTACACAGTGACTGCAACAACAGAATAGAGAGTGCAGCTCTGGAGTAAAACCCCGAAACAGCTGTCTGTGGATGGTTACCATGTTTTGGCATAGGTGGTTTCCTTCATTGAAGACTGCCCTTCCCGTGGTTGTTCCTTCCCGGTGAAAGACCTGGCTGGTCATTGCTTGCGTTGAGAAACATGTGATGGTGTCTCCGCGGCTTCTGTTTTGCATGCTTCTGCATATTTCCCATAAGGGATGGGGGCAGTGCTCTAGAATCACTGCGTTGAGAAACACGTGATGGTGTCTCCGCAGTGTTGGATGTTGATCTCCATGAGGTCAATCATCCTCATTTTTTATATGTATGTACACAGTGACTGTACCAGCAGAATAGTGAGTGCAGCTCTGGGGTATAATACAGGATGTAACTTGGGATCAATAATGTAATGTATGCACACAGTGACTGCACCAGCAGAATAGTGAGTGCAGCTCTGGAGTATAATACAGGATGTAACTCAGGATCAGTAATGTATGTACACAGTGACTGCTCCAGCAGAATAGTGAGTGCAGCTCTGGGGTATAATACAGGATGTAACTCAGGATCAATAATGTATGTACACAGTGACTGCACCAGCAGACTAGTGAGTGCAGCTCTCGAGTATAATACAGAATGTAACTCAGGATCGGTAATGTAATGTATGTACACAGTGACTGCACCAGCAGAATAGTGAGTGCAGCTCTGGAGTATAATACAGGATGTAACTCAGGATCAGTAATGTAAAGTATGTACACAGTGACTGCACCAGCAGAATAGTGAGTGCAGCTCTGGAGTATAATACAGAATGTAACTCAGGATCAGTAATGTAATGTATGTACACAGTGACTGCACCAGCAGAATAGTGAGTGCAGCTCTGGAGTATAATACAGGATCAGTAATCTAATGTATGTGCACAGTGACTGCACCGGCAGAATAGTGAGTGCAGCTCTGGAGTATAATACAGGATCAGTAATATAATGTATGTACACAGTGACTGCAGCGGCAGAATAGTGAGTGCAGCTCTGGGGTATAATACAAGATGTAACTCAGGATCAGTAATGTAATGTATGTACACAGTGACTGCAGCAGCAGAATAGTGAGTGCAGCTCTGGAGTATAATACAGGGTGTAACTCAGGATCAGTAATGTAATGTATGTACACAGTGACTGCACCAGCAGAATAGTGAGTGCAGCTCTGGGGTTTAATACGTGTAGTAATGATCTTGTAGCCCCATTTTAGCCCCTCTGGGTGAATGCTGGGCATCACATAGGTATAGATGGAAGCATGAGTAAAGCGCGGGGCATGACACATATAGACCCCTCCTATCGTCAGACTCCCGGGTGAAAGGTTACAGAACGCAGTACTACAGCCTCGAGGTAACACGAGACACAGACCAGGCCTGGAGGCCGCACAGTGTATGATGGCCTCCGGGTGTGACAGGAACCTTATGATGGGCCCAGCCGCGGCTCTGGAGCCGTTACACCCGCACTGCGGTGATCATACACCCGGGCCCTGCACTCCCCGCCCCACCTGTCCCGCGGCTCCGCACGATTGTCCATCTTCCTGCTGCAACACCGCCCCGCGCGCCGCTCTGCGCCTCACAGATCACTGCGCGGGAGGGACGCAGCACGCAGAATGGTAGACTGGAGGTGGGTGTTCCTCCGCGGGAGAACTAACTGTTCATAGTTCTCAGAGGAGAGTAATGTGGGGGTCATGTGACATGTAGGGCACAGCTTAACCCTTCACTCACTGGTCTATTGTCTCAGCTTCTCAGCATTTTATTTTGTGGTGAGAACTTTTTATTCCTTTTTTTACGCATGCCTTTATGTAATATATATATATATCTTCTGCAGCTGCTAAAGTCAATTACCATTTTTTTTTTTTTCTCCCCTACTTTCCATGACTATTTTATTTTTTCCACCATTATGGCCGTATGAAGGCTTTGTTTTTGCGGGACGAGTTGCACTTTTGAGCGACACCATTGATTTTGCCGTATAATGTACTGATGACCTGGAAAAAACATTCCAAGTGTGAAATTGCAAAGAAAGTGCAATTCCACATTTACTTTTGGGTTAATTTACCATGTCCGTTTTATGGTAACACTGACCTGCAGTTCTGATTCCCCAGGTCATTACGAGTTCATAGACACCAAACTTGTCTAGGTTCTTTTTTATTTAAAGGGAACCTGTCAGCAGGATTGTGCACGGTAACCTACAGACGCTGTCAGGTCAGCACCGTTATACTGATACGCACGAGTCTCGCATCTTAATACCCAGCACTGCCGCTGACACTCGGGAACGGACTGTGTGGCTGCCTAGAAATACATGCAGCTGAACGCTCCGGTCCGAGTGCCGGCGGCAGTGCCGGGTATTGAGGTGCGAGACTTGTGCGTCACCTTCCCCCTGATGGGAGCGTTAAATAAACCGCTCCCTGACGCTGCATGTTAGATCCTGCTGTCAGACATTGACAGTTGCGGAAAGAGCTCCGTCTGCGGCTGTTAGAGGCACATGATGGCTGCATGACTCAGCCTCGGCGTGAGAGTCAGAGAGCCGACGCCATATGTAGTGAAGGGTTAATGAGGTCATGTCAGCAGGCCCCGGCTTTATATATAATATGAGCCGTGTTGCACACCTGTAACAATGTGGAATGTTTCCCTCACCGCACCCTGTGCCCATGGCTGTACTATGAGCTTTCACTGTTTTTCTCTTCTTTTCTCCTCTAGGTGGCGCTGTGTGCAGTCTCCTTCTTCAAGGATGGTGCAGAGTCAGGGATCGCTGATGTGTATATCTTTTTTTTTTTTTTTTTTTTTTATCAGTTTTCACCACTTTAAAAAGAAATCACCCCCTGGACAACCCCTTTAATTTAAAGAGGTTGTTCCAACATCTTCGACCTTCCCAATTTATCTTTGGTATTATTACGCCATTAGGTTGAATGGTGCACTGCATATATGAGGCAGCTACGGAGGAGAATTGGCCAGATGAGGAACTAGCGTCACAATCCTGCAGCCCCGGCCAGCGTCAATGCTGTGTGATCTGTAAGATCTGCGCATGCTCAGCCACCCCTGATAAACTGCAGCAGTGGCCGGTAACCACAAGTCATAAACAGTAATGATCAAAATTGTATATTTCCAGGTAATAACCTCTATAATTATCTTTATTTTATCTATATACACAAGCATCGTCTTCATCCTTAGATTACATTTTATCCATTTGTTCTTTACGGCTTCATAATATGAAAATGATAAATTCTGATGGGGGAATGATAATACTTTAGGTAAAAATTCAATTACTGCAAGGCTATATTACATGTAATACTATTATCAATAACCTGCGGGGGGGGACAGCACCAAATATAAGGAAGCGCTTGCAGTACCATTCACGGCCACTACACGGTGTACGGCGCTGTTCTATTTCTGCTGTGTCGCTGCCACTTCGATTAGCTGATCAGTAGTGATCCCCACTCAATATATATTTACATACAGCGGTACTTAAAAGTTTGTGAACCCTTTCGAATTTTTCATCTTCCTGCAGAAATTGGATCTAAAACTACTTTAGATTTTCTCATAAGTCCAAAAAGAAGATGAAGAACCAAATGAACCTTTGTAATTTTGTAAAAGGAGGAAAATAATCCAAGATCGCATGTTAGGCTGGTTTCACATTAGCGCTTTTTATTCGCACGCACGGCCGGGGGTAGCTCCGCCCCCGAGCCGGCTCTCTGCCCGGCGTGCCCGCCCCTTGCTTGTAGCGCCGCCTCCTAGCGCACAGCGGCGCCTGCGATCGGTGCACCCTATCTTTAGCATAGGGTGCGCAGATCGTGCGCAGGCCGTGCGCTAGTTGCGCTTTGACCTGCGCTGCGCACTTTTGACGGTGCGCCGTGCGCGCCAAAATCAAACTTTTCGGATTTTGGCGCACCGTCAAAAGTGCGCAGCGCAGGTCAAAGCGCAACTAGCGCACGGCCTGCGCACGATCTGCGCACCCTATGCTAAAGATAGGGTGCGCCGATTGCAGGCACCGCTGTACGCTAGGAGGCGGCGCTACAAGCAAGGGGCGGGCACGCCGGGCAGAGAGCCGGCTCGGGGGCGGAGCTACCCCCGGCCGTGCGTGCGCTTAAAAAGCGCTAATGTGAAACCAGCCTTAGTGAGTGACAAAAGTATGTGAACCTTTGCTCTCAGTGTTTGGTGAGTCAGAGCTTTATTTTTGGTCTCATACGTCCAGAAAACATCGTTGAATTGCCTTCTGGCTTGTACAAGTGATCATTAGTAAACTGCAGGTGGTGGCCAGCAATTTTATTTTTGTAGAACAGCAGCTTTCTCCTTGCACCTCATTGATGGTGAGCTCATGAACATTTGCGAATATGAGATAGGCCTTTTGTTGCTTAGAGGTGACCTTGGGTTCCTTTGTAACTTTGTAAATTAGTATACTCCTTGCTCTTGGAGAGAACTTTGTGGGTCATCCAGTCTTGGGGAGGATAATACTGGTCTTGAATGTCCTCCATTTGTCTGTCTGATGGTGGATTGATGGAGTCAAACTCTTTAGAGATGCATTTGTAATATTTTCTCGTCTCCTGGACATCAAAAACTCTTCTAAAATCCTCAGAAATCTCCTTTTTCGTGCCATGCTATACTTCCACAAACTTGTGCTGTGAAGCTCAGACTTTAATAGACCTCTACCAGATTCTAATTTCTCCTTTAAATCCGCCAGTTTTAAAGTTTCACATACTTTTCCCATTGATGGACATGTGATATTAGATACATCTCCTTGTGTAAAAAAAAAAAAAAAAAAAAAAAAAATAACTCAGTCTAATAATTTTCATCTCCCTTATTTTCTTTGGTTCCATGTATCTACTTTTTAGGGCTTGTGTAAAAAATCTGATGTAGCTTTAGGTCAAAATTATACAAAAAATTTGGAAAATACTGAAGGGTGTACAGTCGCCCCTTTATTAGGTAATGTGGTTCACAGTATAGCAGTTTTCAGCGGTTTAGTGTTCTGGATTACTGGATCATCTAGAACCTCTATTCCTTATCTCCCAGTTTCCGAGGATGACTGCAGAATCTGGTGAATCTCCCTCTCCAACTGTGCCGCTCTTTCCCTGAGTGCGATGGGCTTCTCTCTAGGATCCTCCTTCTGGAGCTCTGACAATATATTACGTAAGGCATCAACATTTTTCACTGACTCCATTTGCTGTGAGTTATCCTTTAGTTCCTGCACCCAGTCCAAGTAGGCCTGCAGCAGCCCCATATCACCCATAAAGCTGCTGAGAATCTTCAGGCCGGGCAAACGTCCCTGCAGCTCCAGCAAAACTTCCTTCCCTCTGTCGCTAAGCTTGTTACCTACAATACTGAGCAGGACAGAGATAATTATCCACAACTTTGTACATAGGAGCAGTATTATAGTAGATATATTCTTGTACATGGACGCAGTATTATAGTTATATTCTTGTACATATGGGGCAGTATTATAGTACTTATTCATCTACAGAGGCGGCAGTATTATAATAGTTACAGTATATTCTTGTACATAGGGAGCAGTATTATAGTAGTTATATTCTTGTACATAGGGGCAGTATTATAGTAGTTATATTCTTGTACATAGGGGCAGTATTATAGTAGATATATTCTTGTACATGGACGCAGTATTATAGTAGTTATATTCTTGTACATAGGGGCAGTATTATAGTAGTTATATTCATCTACAGAGGTGGCAGTATTATAATAGTTACAGTATATTCTTGTACATAGGGAGCAGTATTATAGTAGTTATATTCTTGTACATAGGAGCAGTATTATAGTAGTTATATTCTTGTACATAGGTGGCAGTATTATAGTTTTACTTACGTTAACAGTCGCAGAGTTTTGTTGTTTGCAAGGCAAGGCAGCAAATTGTCCAGGCCACTGTCTGTAATACCGGTAATGTCCACATAAAGCTCTTCCAGAGTCTGGTTATGACTTAATGCTTCCCAGAGACACTGGATGCCTTCTGATCCGATGCTGTTACCACACATGCTGTAACAAGATGTAACCATTTAAACAAAATGGGCCAATTCAGAAAACTATCTTTACATGGTTTGATTTGGTTCAGAGTTGGAGTTTAGAACATTATAAGTTTATACTTTCCTTATCACGTTAGCGCACATTTAATTTGTAACATATCATCTAAAATAAACATTATTTGATTAAAACTTACAGGAGACTTTTTACTTGGCACATTGGAGATTTGAGCACATCGGCCTCTATTGCTGCTGCTTCTTTGTCCAGTGAGTTATAGCGTAAGCTTAAATCAAAGAAAAACATTAATGGTATCCATTGTTATAGTATCATTGAGACACAATGCTATTTTAGAATTTTGGATAACTAGAGGCGGAAGACCTGTGAAGACTCAGACGTCAAGGTTAGATTTCAGAAAGGCAGATTTTAAGGGATTCAGAAAGAGAATTGGAGGGATCCAATGGCTGGATATCCTTAAAGACAAAAATGTCCAGGAAGGATGGGAAATCTTGAAAAATGAAATTCTCAAAGCACAGTTGTTAACAATTCCGAAAAGAGGGAAGAATAGGAAGCATTTAATGAAACCAGGATGGATGAACACAGAACTTAAGCACATGCTAAAAAGGAAGAAAAAAATGTTTATAAAATGGAAAGAGGGAGGCATATCTAAAGAAGAATATAATGCTGTCTGCAGAACCTGCAGGGCACAAATCAGATTATCTAAAGCTGAAAATGAATTGAGGCTTGCAAGAGATGTCAAAAGCAATAATAAAGGATTTTGGGGATATGTCAAAAGTAAAAGAAAAGTCAAAGATGCTATAGGATTTTTACAGGATGAAAATGATGAAATGGTAAGACAGGATGTTGAGAAGGCTGAACTTTTAAATTCCTATTTTGCATCTGTTTTCTCTCAGAAAGGAAATGTAACATCAACTGTTATTCACTGTCCTATTAAGGGAATAGAAGAATCCAGGATATCTATAAACAGAAAGATAGTGAGGAAACACTTAGCTAACCTAAATGAATTCAAGTCTCCAGGTCCAGATGAATTACACCCCAGAGTACTGAAGGAGATAGCAGAAGAAATTTTTGAACCCCTCTCCATAATCTTTGAAAATTCTTGGAGAACAGGAGAAGTGCCAGAAGACTGGAGAAGAGCAAATGTTGTTCCTATCTTCAAAAAGGGGAAGAAGGTGGACCCAGGCAACTATAGGCCGGTGAGTCTGACTTCTATACCAGGAAAGATCTTTGAACAAATTATTAAACAACATGTATGTCAATACCTGGATAAGGCTGGTTTCACATTAGCGCATTTTATGCGCACGCACGGCCGGGGGTAGCTCCGCCCCCGATCCGGCTCTCTGCCCGGCGTGCCCGCCCCTTGCCTGTAGCGCCGCCTCCTAGCGGACGGCGGCGCCTGCGATCGGCGCACCCTATCTTTAGCATAGGGTGCGCCGATCGTGCGCAGGTCGTGCGCTAGTTGCGCTTTGACCTGCGCTGCGCACTTATGACGGTGCGCCGTGCGCGCCAAAATCCGAAAAGTTCGATTTTGGCGCGCACGGCGCACCGTCAAAAGTGCGCAGCGCAGGTCAAAGCGCAACTAGCGTACGGCCTGCGCACGATCGGCGCACCCTATGCTAAAGATAGGGTGCGCCGATCGCAGGTGCCGCTGTGCGCTAGGAGGCGGCGCTACAAGGAAGGGGCGGGCACCCCGGGCAGAGAGCCGGCTCGGGGGCGGAGCTACCCCCGGCCGTGCGCGCGCTGAAAATGCGCTAATGTGAAACCGGCCTATGAATGAAGTGATTAAACAGAGTCAGCATGGGTTTGTAACTAATAAGTCATGTCAGACTAATTTAATTTCCTTCTATGACGGTATTACTGATTGGGTGGATCAAGGAAATGCTGTAGATATAGTATATCTTGACTTCAGCAAAGCATTTGACAAAGTCTCTCATACAATCCTTATTGAAAAAATGACTAAGTATGGAATGGACAAGGCAACTGTTAGGTGGATTCATAACTGGCTTAGTGATCGGACCCAAAGAGTGGTCGTAAATGGCTGCACATCCAGTTGGAAGAATGTCTCAAGTGGGGTACCACAGGGCTCTGTCCTGGGCCCTGTATTGTTCAACATCTTTATCAACGATTTAGATGAAGGAATTGAGGGTAAACTGATTAAATTTGCTGATGACACAAAGCTAGGAGGGATAGCCAATACTAGAGAAGAGAGAGAGAGGATTCATAAAGATTTAAATAAACTGGAGAAGTGGGCAGCAACTAACAGAATGGTTTTTAACAGGGAGAAATGCAAAGTACTACATCTGGGCAATAAAAATGAAAAAAGCATATATAGAATGGGAGGAATAGGGCTAAGTGACAGCACATGTGAAAAAGACTTGGGTATACTAATAGATCACAGACTGAATGAGTCAACAGTGTGATGCAGCAGCAAAAAAGGCAAATGCAATTCTAGGATGTATTAACAGAAGCATACAGTCTAGATCACGTGAAGTAATTATTTCCCTCTACTCCTCTTTGGTCAGACCTCATCTGGAATATTGTGTCCAATTTTGGGCACCACATTTTAAAAAAGACATCAACAAACTGGAGCAAGTTCAGAAAAGAGCGACCAGAATGGTGACCGGTCTGCAAACCCTGTCTTATGAGGAAAGGTTGCAGGATTTGGGAATGTTTAGTTTGCAAAAGAGAAGACTGAGAGGAGACTTAATAGCTGTCTACAAATATCTAAAGGGCTGTCACATTGTAGAAGGATCAACTTTATTCTCATTTGCACAAGGAAAGACTAGAAGCAATGGGATGAAGCTGAATGGGAGGAGACACAGATTAGATATTAGAAAAAACTTTTTGACAGAGTGATCAATGAGTGGAACAGGCTGCCACGAGAAGTGGTGAGTTCCCCTTCAATGGAAGTCTTCAAACAGAGGCTGGACAGACATCTAACTGGGATGATTTAGCGAATCCTGCTTTGAGCAGGGGGTTGGACCAGATGGCCCAGGAGGTCCCTTCCAACTCTACCATTCTATGATTCTATGATTCTACAATGGACTCTTCAACTATGGGATGAACAAATATATGAAAATATCATCTTCCTGTAGATAAGGAGTAGCTAGACTGTTGTATATTTCAGAGAGTATTATAGTAGTTATATTCTTCTACATAGGCGGCAGTATTATAGTAGTTATATTCTTGTACATAAGGGCAGTATTATAGTAGTTATAGTCTTGTACATAGGGGGCAGTATTAGAGTAGTTATATTCTTGTTCATAGGGGGCAGTATTTTTGTGGTTATATTCTTGTACATAGGGAGCAGTATTATAGTAGTTATGTTCTTGTACATGGGGGCAGTATTATAGTAGTTATAGTCTTGTACATAGGGGCAGTATTATAGTAGTTTTTTTCCTGTACATAGGGGCAGTATTTTAGTAGTTATATTCTTGTACATAGAGGCAGTATTAGCAATGGCGGATCCTAATAGGGGCGGATGGGGCGGTCGCCCCGGGCCCAAGGTTTTTTGGGGGCCCAGGGGCAGGGGCGGGCTGGGCCGGGTGGCAGAGAGGCAAATGCCACCCGGACCGCTCCCCCAGCACCTGTACAGGGCCGGCCGTGCCCTGTGCTGCCTGTGACGCCGCCGGCAGCAGACAGCCGCCCGCGTCACATTCTATGAGGGGCCGGGAGCTGTGCACGGCCGTCACCTTGACGGCTGCTCAGCTCCGGCTCCCTCCGACTGTACTTCCGGGTCAGATGTCGGGCGTGCGCGATGACGTCATCGTGCACGCGCCGACATGTCCCGGAGGATGCTGCAAGCAGAGGCGCTGCTGGGGAGCGAGCCGGCTGTGAGGTAAGTATGGGGAACTTTTTTATTTTTTTTTATTTATAAAATGAATTAAATGGGGGAGGGGGTGAGTGGGGGCTGTACACAATGAAGGGGGGGTGACTGGGGCCTGTATATGATGACGGGGGGGTGACTGGGGCCTGTATATGATGACGGGGGGTGACTGGGGGCTGTATATGATGAAGGGGGGTGACTGGGGGCTGTATATGATGAAGGGGGGGTGACTGGGGCCTGTATATGATGAAGGGGGGGTGACTGGGGCCTGTATATGATGAAGGGGGGGTGACTGGGGCCTGTATATGATGACGGGGGGGTGACTGGGGCCTGTATATGATGACGGGGGGGTGACTGGGGCCTGTATATGATGACGGGGGGGTGACTGGGGCCTGTATATGATGACGGGGGGGTGACTGGGGGCTGTATATGATGACGGGGGGGTGACTGGGGGCTGTATATGATGACGGGGGGGTGACTGGGGGCTGTATATGATGACGGGGGGGTGACTGGGGTTGTACAGGATGAAGGGGGTGAGTGGGGGCTTCACAGGATGAAGGGGGGATGAGTGGGGGCTTCACATGGTGGAATGGTGGCGGGTTTTCCGTATGGACCCGCAGCAAACCAAGTGCTGCGGTCCGTACGGCTGTCAATTCCCGCACGGGGACCGCAGCGCTCAGGTGGGAAGGGGGGTACAGGGGCCCAGGTTTTATGAACAGCCCCGGGCCCATAGTCCACTTAATCCGCCACTGAGTATTATAGTAGTTATATTCTTGTACATAGGGGCAGCATTATAGTAGTTATATTCTTGTACATAGGGGCAGCATTATAGTAGTTATATTCTTGTACATAGGGGCAGTATTATAGTAGTTATATTCTTGTACATAGGGGCAGCATTATAGTAGTTATATTCTTGTACATAGGGGCAGCATTATAGTAGTTATATTCTTGTACATAGGGGGCAGTATTAGAGTAGTTATATTCTTGTACATAGGGAGCAGTATTATAGTAGTTATATTCTTGTACATAGGAGCAGTATTATAATAGTTATATTCTTGTACATAGGGGGCAGTATTATAGTAGTTATATTCTTGTACATAGGGGCAGTATTACAGTAGTTATATTCTCCTACGTGGGGCAGTATTATAGTAGTTATATTCTACATGGGGCAGTATTATAGTAGTTATATTCTTGTACATAGGAGCAGTATTGTAGTTATATTCTTGTACATAGGGGGCAGTATTATAGTAGTTATATTCTTGTACATAGGGGCAGTATTACAGTAGTTATATTCTTCTACGTGGGGCAGTATTATAGTAGTTATATTCTACATGGGGCAGTATTATAGTAGTTATATTCTTGTACATAGGAGCAGTATTGTAGTTATATTCTTGTACATAGGTGCAGTATTATCTATATATATAATCGTCTAATTCTGTCTGTCTGTAACGGAAATCCCGCGTCGCTGATTGGTCGCAGCCTAATGTGCGGATGGTAGCCAGGGTCCGGAGGAGAGGAGACTCCTCCGGACCCTGGGTACCATAAATCTGTAAAAAATAGGATTAAAATAAAAAATAGTGATATACTCCCCTTCCGATGGCCCCCGGACTCGTTCCATCCTCTCACCACGCCCCCGGCATCTTCCGGTCCCAGTAAGGCTTTGCGCCAAAGACCGTTGATGACGTTGCGCTCTCGCGAGAGTGACGTCATCTTCGTTCCTTCGCGCTAAGTCTTACTGGGACCGGAAGATGCGAGGGCAGGAGTGCGCGTGAGAATCGCGCATGCGCATAGCGTTATCTGGCGCCATTTTCCTGACACATTTGCAGTTTGTCTTCAGGAAAATGGTGCCGGACAGCGCGGTATGGGCATGCGCGTACTCCGGCGCCAGTGCCACACTCCTCTCCCAGCCTCCAGCAGAACGGGACAGCGTTGGACTACAGGAATGATGGGTGAGTATAAATGTTGTGGTTTTTGTTTTTTTTTTTTTTTTTTTTTTTTTTATGTGTGCAGTTTCCTAGGGGTGAAGGGGACCATGCATACAAGAGGATAGGGGGGCGAGGGGACCATGCATACCAGGAAAGGGGGGTGAGGGTGACCATACATACCAGCAAAGGGGGGTGAGGGGACCATGCATACCAGCAAAGGGGGGTGAGGGGACCATGCATATCAGGATTGGGGGGTGAGGGGTACCGTTCATATCAGGACTGGGGGGTGCATTATTGCATTATTATTAAATCTTCATAAATATACTACATACATATTCTAGAATACCCGATGCGTTAGAATCGGCCCACCATCTAGTAGTAGTTATATTCTTGTACATAGGAGCAGTGTTACAGTAGCTGTTATATTATTGTACATGGGGCAGTATTATAGTAGTTGTATTCTTCTACGTGGGGCAGTATTATGGTAGTTATATTCTACATAGGGCAGTATTATAGTAGTTATATTCTTGTACATAGGGGCAGTATTATAGTAGCTATATTCTTGTACATAGGGGCAGTATTATAGTAGTTATATTCTTGTACATAGGGGCAGTATTATAGTAGTTATATTCTTGTACATAGGGGCAGTATTATAGTAGTTATATTCTTGTACATAGGGGCAGTATTATAGTAGTTATATTCTTGTACATAGGAGCAGTATTATAGTAGTTATATTCTTGTACATAGGGGCAGTATAATAGTAGTTATATTCTTGTACATAGGGGCAGTATAATAGTAGTTATATTCTTGTACATAGGGGCAGTATTATAGTAGTTATATTCTTGTACATAGGGGCAGTATTATAGTAGTTATATTCTTGTACATAGGAGCAGTATTATAGTAGTTATATTCTTGTAGATAGGGGACAATATTAAAATAGTTATATTCCTAAATACCTACTTTTAACTCTTGCCAATTGTAATTTTCAGATTGGAATCTCTTTAAATTCAAAGATGCACATTTTCTCAAATTTAGATAAGAAAGTTAAGACTGATTCATGTACTTTGACCAGACTTTTATTGTTGGGATCATGTTTATTCCATGTTGTTGAGTTTAGATATTGATAACGTTCGCCCTTGCAATAGCCGATAACACGCAGACTTTCTAACTCTATCTCCTCTTATAAATATTCCTGCCTACAATCTGAACAAGCTGAAGAAATTGGGAACTGAATTTTTGTATATTTTAATCCAGATCTCCTATGTACTGTATAGATTGTAGGATGACGCCTGCTAGACCTAGGGTGCCGATAGAAGCCCCATTTTTTTCTAGTGCCCCTGTACAGCTGCACAATCCTTTTCTGTGATTTTTCTTCGTCATAGTCTTGTTATCGTGATTTTTGTTCCCGATTCAGGACCATTGCTACCTTTTTGTTATATCTATTAGTCATGTTGGGGTGTCATAACCTTCTCACGATACAGTAACTGTGGATGTGACCTACTGAGATGATTGTTTGACATAATAGTGTGCACAAAAGGGTGTTTCTAGGTGTAGAAAGGTCATTTAATATGCACATGTCAGAAGTTTCTTTGACTATATGCAGGTAACTGTATCAGACACAATAATATTCCAGAACAAAACTGATCTACACACACGTACTCTGGGCTACCAGGTTCTAAAACACCTTACCAGACATCAACGCCAGCTCTTCATTGCACGTTGTAGTTCCTGGTCTCCTTTTTTTTTGGGGTGCACTATAATTCCATCAGAAAGAAGACTATAGGGCCAATCCTGTAAGACTGTGTCCAACTGGTAGAGATCATGTAACTGATCTGTAGACAGCACTGTTTGGAGAAGGTCCTTACATAGTAGTATTGTAGTCGGCTGTGTCTACTGCTTCTCGGAAAATATTGCTTCTACACAAGGCATCTCATGTTGTCAACCAGAGCCTTGCTCTGTACTGACAAGGTGCTAAAACTGCATAATAGTACGGCCTCAGTTGTGTGGCTGATCTCCCAAGTCATGTAGTCCACGATTCTTGGAAATTGACAATGCAGCCACCAAAAGAGAAACGGCCAAATGGAGAACCAGATTACTTCTTTATGAAACGTTCCGCATAGGTCAATACGTGTCTTCACTTGAGACCAAATTTTGGCCCTATTACTCATATTTTTTGGTAGTGTAGCATTTTGCCATCAATATCATAAAAATTAAAAAAAAAAAAAAAAAAAAAAAATTACTCACTATAAGGTTTGGCATCGATGGAGAAGCGGTTTCAGTCTTCTTAGTCCTTGAATGCCAATGTTTGTGTAACCGAGGTTCATAGTCTTTAGCTTACAAGTAGAGTGTTGTAGGATGTAGCTTAGAGTAGCACAGTCTGCAGGGTTAAGTATAACCTTGAAGAGGTCAACTTCATCAATTTCAGGGGCCACCACTTTCACCACGGCTTCTTGTCTTAGTTCTCTCAAACAGTGGAGAAGGTTGAGGAGCCTCTGGTTTACTTCACATGTAATTTTTCCTTTAAACCAATTGGTTAGGGGATCCAGGATGTCAGAGGTGAATCTATCCACTAATCCACGTAATTTACCCTCTATCCTAAACGAGATAAGGCCCATGATGAAGCGAGAGAACATTTGTAGATTCTCACATTGCTTTGCAGTCATAAGTTTCGTAGTGGTGGCTAGGAGCTTACTTTGGACTGGATCTTCAGGAAATATTCCAAAACACCAGAGATTCAGGCATTGTAGTAGCTCCTCTGCAGAGGAACTTATAGAAGCCACACAGTAGAGGGCTGCAAAAAATTCTTGAATGGTCATATGGAAGAAGGCAAACATCTCCTTGGTATTTTGTCCTTCAACGTTGACAAATATTCGATGAATGAAGCTATCTGGTAGAAGAGTAGGGTCAAACCCAAATCTTCGTAGGTCATCAGAAGTGAATAAGGTTTTGCTTTTTAGCAAAGAAATATAAGCTAACTCGCCAAGTTGATAAAGACTGTCCTTCATTTTCGATAGCACAGGTTGACTGCAGAGGACAATGGGTTCATTATCAGCTTTTGGAGTATCATCTCTGAGATGCATAATAGTACACAGATAACTCCTGTAGACTTCAGTCATGGTCTCTGGTGGCTTCTCAAGGCATGACTTTTCCATCTTTTCCTGGAAAAAGGGACTCAATGCCGTACAGATGATAAAACAATACAGTGGAATGAAGGATAAACCTGACAAACTATCGTTCTTCATAATATAATTCAACACTTCTTCAGATGGCGTCTTTTCTCGGAAGAACCTAAAACAGAAATCTCTGACTTGTTTTTCCTCAAATCCAAGGATGACCACTTTACGGTCAAAAGTATCTAGAGGAAGGGATGGTCGGGGTCTGCTGGTCACCACAATATGCGCACCTTGCAATAATGACCCACTCAAAAGACTGTAGACCAAATCCTTGATGGGTGCTGGATCCTTGCAGCTATGCACCCTGTTTCCTTGACTTATAGAGTGTTTAAATTCATCCAAACCATCTAGAAGAACCAACAATCTATGCGGATTGCTGCATAGGGGCTCCATTATATTCTGCAGGTGGGCATGCTTCTGTTTTATGAGCTCAACAAGGCTAATGGGCTCCTCCAACAGGTTTATCTCTCTGAAAGCAAAATTAATAGCACATGAGACATTGTTGAAAGCCTTCCCGATGGCCCACTCATGCATAATTCTTTGCATAGCATAGGTCTTCCCAATTCCAGCTATTCCCGTCATTAACACGACATTTGGTCCTTGCGCGGTTGGTTCTAGTGGGGAGAAGATGTCGATGAGATTGATTTTCTGATGCTTGTTGTGCTCATACATGCGTGCTCGCCGATTGGCCAGGACCAGATACTCGTGTTGACCCTGTAGCCTGGATGGATCTTCATCTGTTATAAAAAGTTCAGTGTATCGGATTTCGAACACTTCACACCAGCAATGGGAGGTTTCCAGTTTTCCTTGGATCTTAACATTTTGTTTTAGTTGAGACTGCATGTGATCCTGCAAAGCATCTGAAAAACAGAATAGATCAGTTTTAAAAGGTTTGTCCAAAACAAGGGAAACATGGTTGGTTTCTCAAAAAAAAAAACTGTCACACCTGCACCTGTCCATAGGTTACATCTGGTATTGAAGCTCCGCTACAAAGAAAGCAGTGAAGCGGAGATGCAATACTACAGAAAAAGTGAGGGTCCGACACCAGACATCACCGCCGATCAGCTGTTAATAGCGTCAGTGCCAGTTGGATGTACAGAGCCAAAACAGCACAGCTCCGTACACTATGTAGTGGCGGAGGAACATAATTCTTTGGCCCTTCTGATAGTCTCTTATATTTAGTAAGCATAAATCAACTGTTCTTTCACAACATCTAGTGTTTGTGAAGAATTCAGCTCTACCCTCGCCTACTGTATTATCACCCATCCCTTGAAGATTGTGAGCCCTCGCGGGCAGGGTCCTCTCTCCTCCTGTACCAGTTATGACTTGTATTGTTTAAGATTATTGTACTTGTTTTTATGTATACCCCTCCTCACATGTAAAGCGCCATGGAATAAATGGCGCTATAACAATAAATAATAATAATAATAATTCAAGCACCACTGAACACATGGGATGATAGGCAGGTCCCACCCAAATTAGGTGGCTTTGCGAATATTGATCTAATATGTAGGGCCAACTTTACAATAAAAGTAGTGATTGAGAAAGCAGAGACATCTAAAACCTTGGGGAGAAGTGTTCGGTCAGATCTGTGTCTGAAGCAGCAGCACAGCCTGCTAAGTATAGGAGGAGCACAGACTCTACAACAACGTAATAAGAGATATTTTTAATGGAAACTATTTACAAAGTTGCAGATTCCTGGGAGGCAAATGAAGAATGAAAAAAATAGCAAATAAACCTGGACCCATTTTTAAGGAATCAATTTTACATTGTAATTATTTGCTTAAAAGTTCACGCCCCAAATACACACAAATGTTCTCACGTACCCAATGATGATATTCACAAGTCTTTGCTTAGCAATAAATATAGATTCTGCCCAATAACTATGTTCTCAAGTCATTGCTTAGCAAGAAGTATATCCTTTACCCAATGACTATATTTTCAGTGCTCAGCAAGAAGTATAGCCTGTGCCCAATGACTATATATTCTCAGATCATTGTTTAGCAAGAAGTAAAGCCTCTGCCTGATGACTATATTCTCAAGTCTTTGTCCAGCAGCAATCACAGCCTATGCCAAATGCCAATATTGTATTTCCTTGCTGAGGCTATAATCACGAAAGGCTTTCGGCACTTTTGTCACCATCACTTATTTCTCTATACTAAGAAAAGCAATCTTGCACGAAGACTTAATTAAAAGCCTTTAACCATTTTATGTATACAGCTACTATGAAGATCTTTAAGTTTCTATGGCAACAGACTACAAACAAAGCCTGTGTAGTCTGATCCTGCAGTCACGTGTTTCTCGCATCCCTTTCCTTGATAACCCCTTGTATCTTCCAATGAAGTCATGGTCTCCAAATTCTCAAATATCCATTTAACTTGTTTTTATAGAACAAATAAAAATTATATATTTTCTGAAATTAAATTTTAGGATTTTTTGGTTATGCAATCTCAGCTTGGAGTTAACTTACCTTCCAACTGTTGATGTTCACTTGGTGCACTGGATGGCTCTCCTACAGGAAAAAATATATATATTTATGGGATATCACCTAAACAATATCTATGATCAAACGTCAAGACTTGAACTAACCAATGAAATTAAATTTTAGTCAACGGACACCAATGAGACTAGGGGTCCAATGTCTTTAGTGACCTCTAGACCTTCCACCAATATCTGGTGGGAATATGGTTGGCTTACTTTCACCATACTTGACAACTCTGGAACTACTATTGGAACTTCATCATTTGGAAAGTTTTTTGTGCCCCAACCACTTGTAGAAATGGGATGTGAGGTGTAGAGAGGGTGAAGAATGGGCATGATGTAGAAAAGGAAGCATTATTATGGCAAGTGTAAATTTTAGTTGTCCTCTCCTTTATTTCTCTAAGGGATACACTGCGCCAGAAATACTCGGAAGTTGCGAATCAACAAAATAGAAATAATATACAATCTATTCAGTTCAATTTATTGAACCTGTGGGACAAAAGTAACTATATATACATTCTAACTGTGGACGTTCACCAGGAATACTGGATGGTTGGCCTAGAGAAAAATAGAATAACCTCAGATCACCTAAAGAACATACGTGATCCAAAGTCATAACTACACCTGTGTGTGGCTATGTTAGATTTTAGGGATCTTCCAAACCCTCACCCATGGTGAAAACATGGATTGGACCTACTGGTTTTTAACTTTCCCACTCTTTGTTTTTTTTCCTTATCACCACTTTCAGAATTCGGTAATATCAGAGGAGATTACATGGCACCTACAAAGATGAATTGAATGGCGTTAGCCAGAAGGGAATACACTCTTTAATGTCTATATGCCTCTTTGAAGTGATTTTCTCAATATTATACGTAGATACAATTCCAAAGTGCTTGTAAAAACAAGCAACTTTGCAATTGACTTTTTATTAAAAATCCTCTCCATTCTCAAGAAAGGAGGGAATTTTAACTTTAATGCTTACTTCTCGATGCCTATATTACAGGCTATCACACGTCTCCTAGTCAAGGAGGGCTGCATTTACAAGGAAGCCAGAAGGTTTGGATGTGGTGCACAGTGCGCACTGTCAGGATTCTTTAGTGCCACAGCTGGGAGCGATTTGCATGCATGCAGTCACATGCCAACTAGACGTGTCTCACTTGTATTGAGTGAGGCTTGACATGTCTAGTCTGAATGTGGCTGGGATTATGCAAATTGCATACTTGCAGCCACATGAAAACCTGCTCCTGGCGTTGGCACCATAGAATCCTGACAGCGCACACTGTGTGTGCTGTGAGGATTCACAAGTCTGTAGTCACAAAAAATAACTGCAAACTTGTACCCCAAGGCCAGACAACTCCTTTTGAGACTTTCATATGATGATGGACTTATTAGGCGCTCTGACAACTATACTGTAACCATACACCTGTGCCCATTATATGGCAGGACTGAAATTACACATTGAAGGCTCCTAATAAATAACAGCTAGCAGAGATCTTGATCGAATGGAAACAGTAAGTAGATTGCAAAATCGTGCAAGTTTGGATTATATGTCGTGCAGGTCTTGGCTCTTGTCACATTCTTGAAGTTTTTTTTTTTTTATTACCCTGCAGTAAAATTCCTGAACTCCTAACACAAACCCAGATAACACATCTGTGACAAAGAGGAGCTACGTGAGCCGAATGAGGAAAGTCGGGCGGCTCCACATTACTCCTATTATAACTTAGGAACTTTCACACCTCTACTTTCAAAGATATTTTTGGCTTATCCCTAGTATAGTAGTAGCTACATGGGCAGGAATAAACAGAGAATCTATGTAAAATTAGTGATGTTAGGTACAGAGCACATAGGTATGAGCTGAGCTTTGTAGTTCTGCAATGGTGGGAAAGTCAAGGATAGCCTTAAAATTTGCATTAACTTCTAGGAATGTGGGCAAGGTGATGGGTACAAAATTTGACCAACTAATGCTACACGATGCGATAAATCCTAGCCCCCAACGGTAACAAAAACACAGACTGGAGTGAATTAAAAGTTTTATTTTTAATATATTGTCATATAAACAGTGCAATAATAATAATAAATGAGCAGTTATATACCTTGATGGCTTCGTAAGTGTTATATAGTGTAAGAAAATATGAATTATTATATTATTTATTAAAACAAAGCCAATTTCTATACAGTATATTACCTTCTAAAGGAAACAATTTAACACCTATCGACAGAGACACACTATTGAGACCCCCAGTGATTGTGTCAGTCAAAATTTGCACCTCTGCTCCATTTTCTTTTTTATGCCAGTGTGGACCAGTTGCCAGAAGCCCAGCAATTGTGTAATACTTTGTATGACCTGCGGAGGTGCTGCAAATAAAACTAAAACCTGCCGGATTTCCCAACAGATTACTTTTCATTACCAGTGGACCCAAATATCCTGTATCAGCTTACTGTTGAATGACCAGTCTACCGTACATAAAAGGGATTATTCAGCGAGAGACCACCCTTTTACACTTATATTGCTGGGGACTTTGCTGGATCGTTGTAGATTGTCAGCTCTGTGGTGTGTTCTGTGTTTCCTGTTCATGTGTGTAATTCCCTAACATTTCCATTTTTTTTAGTATTTTTTTTGCAGTGCGGCTGGGGTCACTTTCTAGGCTTCTTGGGTCAGCTCGTCCTTGTTGATTTCGCTGGTGCCAATCCTGTTAATTGCAAGCACCAGCAGTCAGTAGTCTACACCAGTTACTACAATCAAAAACCATATAATTTTAGGGAAGAATATGTCACAACTGTTATACATGTGAATCAAATTTATGGTCCATGAACTCAATTAAAAACCTGACAGTCGTGTTAAAAATGTGACCTCCTAAGTTGTAGATTGTAACCTGCATGTGTGCCATTTCCATATCTAATCAGTACCATTCTAATAAATGTTTCCTTACATTAAAGGTGATGTCTAGTTAAACAAACACATATACCCACTATTAGTGGATTCTGACTTGCTAAAGTTGGGATCAGGATCCCCAGTTCTTGGCCAAAATGGAGATACAAAGAACGTCTCTTGCTCTGGAGGACCTGTCCTGTACTACATTATACTTACAGCCTATTGATTTGCATGAGCACTGTGTAATACCGAATTCTGTCTGTGGGGGCACTGGAGACACAGTGAACACTTAGGCTGTGTGCACATGCTGCGGAATCTGCTGCGGATTGATCCGGGCGGATTTTCAAAATCCGCAGATGAATCCGCAGGTCAAAAGACCTGCGGTTTATCTGCGAATTATCCTGCGGTTTTACCATCTCCACAATGGAGGAGATGGTAAACCACTGCGGAATCCGCAGAAAGAATTGGCATGTCAATTCTTTCTGCGGTTTAGAAACTGCGGAAAATTCCGCAGCATCTGCACAGCGGTTTCCATTTCCCATAGGGAATAATGGTACTGTACACCGCAGCAGAATCCGCAGCGTGTGCGCACACCCTAACTGTCAGGATTACCATCAAGTTACAGGTGATATACAGGGGTCCCAGCATGGAGACACATTGTGATCAGCTTTTTGCAAAAGTTGTAACATTGCAAAGTTATGAATCTTTGTAATGTAGCTCACAATGGATTGTCGCGACTGGATACCATAGTACCAAGCCCTCAGCTGTGAGAAACATTAGGTCTGTACGTTTTTTATACAGACCACTACTAGATGCAGAAGTATGATTAGCAGTCAGTGCGGTGCGTATCTAAGCCTTGTGTATCTATAAGTCATCAGTGCGCAGTACACAGATGAGCGTTACTGACCTTCTTTCTCCAGGTTGTATTTCTTTCCACGTTTGAATCCACTTTTTATTCTTGACCAGGTCGACTTTTTCATCGGTTTTTCAAGATCTGTAATAATAAGAGTTGAAAACGGGAACTTAAGGGGGTTGTCCAATACGATTATAATAATGACCCTTCCTTTGCTACACTCGGTAGTCCATTGGATCAACAGCTGTGATTTGCCGCCTATAAATTATACCCCTTTACACAATACTGTGGTCACTAAAAGAATAAATTGAGGTGAAGTTCCCCTTTATTTTATTCTGCTTCCCTAGTATTCTATTTTGTTGTTTTTTTTCATCTGCCACACTAGTCCATAAATATGGGCCTTGATATTTGGTGCCAATTTTTATGGTCTTTACAAAGAAGGTGTGGCTCAGGAGCTCCTCTGGGGAGTGTCTTCAGGCTCCTCTGCATAATTACCGTATGAACTCCAGCCCCATAAAGTCAGCACTGGATAAAAGTGCTAATATCTCCAGAACCTTATGTTGGATGAAAAAAAAAAACAGAAAAGAGCAAAACCAAAATTCTCAGGAATGAAATATGGACATGAACTTGCCACTTTTGCCCTTAAAGTGTACATATGAATACAAGAGACCTCCTTTAGTACCAGTGATGGAGCAAGAAGATATGATGCAATGTTACCCACTATAAAACATGGCCGGTGGAATTTTTCTAATCGGGGTTCATAGAGTAGGCCATGCCTCTAAAGTTTCCCTTCTATAACGAGGTCCTTTTTTTAGAGTAAAGGATGACTGCGCCATTTTATGGGATGTAAACTTACCAATGGCGCCAGTCGGTTGCTTGTAGTAGATGGGGAACGTGTTTCTCAGCCAGGTACGGAGCTCAGGGCTGTAATGTTCTTGGACCTGCTGGAGAACATGGATGAACGTCCGGCAGCTGTTCTCGTTCTTCAACATGATTTCCAGCATGGAGATGACCTGGTTGCTCTCTGGTCGCTTCTCCAGGAGGTTAAAATAAGTCTGCTGGGATATGGCACTGGCATCGTGAAGCCACCGCAGCAGCACGGCCGGGTTCTTTTCCAACCACTTTGCCAGGGATGGTCTACAAGACTGGACTTTAGGAAGACATTCAGTCTTCTCCGACATCTAGGATACGGAGAGAACAAGACGACTCATTAGGAAGTCGATTTGGTCCTTACTCCACTCTGGACCTTATCAATGGGAGCTGTATAAATATGGCCGATGTACCCCTTAATTGACACTGTCTAGTGTGACGGCGACTTTTAGCAGGATTGGTGGTCATCATTTCTCATGGCCATGGGTCATCCAGTCAGTTGCCATGGCAGCTGAGGGAGGCCTTCCTAAAATTCCCATATCAACCATTTAAGATCCTCTGTGAAAGCCAACTTAATGTTGGGCTTCATAGGAGATCGTCAAGTTCACAATATGCTGCAGTGTTATGTTTGTAGGTTCAAGTTTACTAAAGGGACCAATTCAATTTTCGATCTACTCCATAAACGTAAAAAAATATTTTTGAAGCGCTCATATAGGTCAGGAAGGGTTAAACATGTTCTCTGAGGTTGTACAATAAAATTTATTGGGAGCCTAGGCTTTGTTTTACACACAAGGCCTTGGTTATCAACACTGTTCTCACTGCCCAGAGCAACCAATCAGAGATCAGCTTTCATTTCTAAAACTGCTCTGGAAAAATAAAAGCCGATCTCTGGTTGTTATGGGCAACAAAGCCAATTACCCTGTCAGGCCCGGTATAGTGGATTAAAAATATGTTTCGCCGTCCCAGGTCACCAATGCCTTTCTACTAAAGATTCAACAAACTTTATTTATACACCTGTTTTAGTTATCTATTAATGTGACACTTAATGTGTAGGCATGCTGGGAATTGTAGTTTTACAAGAGGCGAAGAGCCAGAAATGCATTTTGTGTCTCGATTCCTCAGCATTTCCACGTTTTCTATTTGCAGCTCCTGGGTGTAACCCTTTTCTAACCTAGGCCTAGTGACACAGCTGAGGGTTTGCTACAATGTGTCAGCGCTAGAAAATGTTACCAAATCAATGAAGTGCATTTTATATTGATTTGCTCACTGTGCCACCACTCCAGCTGTTTTAAAACTACAACTCCCAACATACCCTGACAGAAGAGCATCCTGTGAGTTGTAGTTTCACAGTAGCTGGAGGTCCACAGGCCTCATTTTAATATCTAGTTATTGAAAAGACCTCAAAAAGTGATGAGACATACCGTGTCTGGGCACGAGCGGTCCGATCCGTGTCTCTTCCCCCGTCGTCAGTATCATAACATAATATTAATAAGGCCTTTACCCACCGATGAATCATTAACCCTCCAGAGATAAATGGCTGCACCCACTCCGACTTTAACCTGCTATATCACAGAAATTCAAAGGATTCTGTCATGTAGATATCTCCTCCAGATGGATGCACATGTGGATATTTATGGTTCTCACACATTGTCCGGAAATCTGTCAGATTTGGGGTGATCTCCCAGACCAAGCGGGATTCCTGCTAAGTCAGAGACCGCCACCGTGAGGGGGGAGCCATATATGTATTTATTTACTCACATAATCCCCTTAAAGAGATTTTCCAAAATTAATATATATCCTATCAGGGGCGAACAAAGACAGAAGGGGACCCCTGTGTAATAACAATGTCTGAGCCCTCGGCAGTCTAATCATAGAGCTCCCCTTACGTGTTGCTTTGGATGTGCATCATGTCCCCCGTGTGCCTGCACAGGTTGCTCCAATGCTGCGTCCGCCCCTGTCTTCTTAGCATATAAAATAGGTAAAAGGGAAACCTGCCAGTATGGCCGCACTCCAAAATGTACAAGAAATATTTTATACGTTGAGACTAGTTTTGAGTTAAGAAATCCTCTCTTTGTCACTATTTATAAGGCGGCACCCTGCTGGCACGGTTTATGAGGGGGCGCTCTCTGGCACTGTATATGTGGGGAAACTACCAGCACTGTTTATAAGAGGACACTCTTCTGGCAAGGTTTATGAGGGGACGCTCTGTTTTCACTGTATATGAGAGGGCACTTTGCTGGCACTGTATATAAGGAGGTACTCTGTCGGCGCTGTATATAAGGAGGCATTCTTCTGGCACTGTTTATGAGGAGGCACTCTACTGGCACTGTTTATGAGGGGCACTATGCCAGCACTGTATATAAGGAGGCATTATTCTGGCATTGTTTGAGGAGACACATTTCTTGCACTGTATATGAGGAGAAACTCTGCTGGCACTAAGAGGAGACTGCTAGCACTGTGCTTGAGGAGGCACTCTGCCAGCGCTGTATATAAGGAGGCATTATTCTGGCATTGTTTGAGGAGACACATTTCTTGCACTGTATATGAGGAGAAACTCTGCTGGCACTAAGAGGAGACTGCTAGCACTGTGCTTGAGGAGGCACTCTGCCAGCGCTGTATATAAGGAGGCATTATTCTGGCACTGTTTATGAGGAGTCATTCTTCAGGCACTGTTTATAAGAAGGCACTCTCCTGGCACTGTTTATGAGAGGGCACTCTGCTAGCACTGTATATAAGGAGGCATTATTCTGGCCCTGTTTATAAGGAGGCATTCTTCTGGCACTGTTTGTGAGGAGACACTATGCTGGCACTGTTTGTGAGGAGGTACTCTGCTGGCACTGTATATGAGGAGGCACTCATGGCACTGTTTGTGAGGAGACACTCAGCTAGCACCGTTTGAGGAGGCACTCTACTGGCACTGTTTATGAGGGGGCACTCTTCTCGCACTGTTATAGGGGACACTGTACTATGGTACTATCTTGACCCTGTCCAAAATGTGGTCCACGAGTCTAATTAATGATACCGGTGCAGAGGTGATCACCTTCCTGTAGATGGCGCTCCTGCATTCCTTATCAGTCTGCACATAGAAGACAAGTCAGAGGTAATAATAATAAACTCTATTACCACAGGGTTACGGCATCTGTAGGCAATGTATTTTACAGCTCACAGGTGCCTCCTGAAATATAACCTCAGGGGCCACAGCTGTGAATAACATGCAAATCCCCTGCCCTTCATTATCCAGGGAAAAGCCGTGGCTTAACATTATAGCACTGGACAATCGTATATATGACAATTCCCTAATTTATTTTGATCAGCGGTGCCCTTAGTGGCCGAATTTAACTTGACAGGAATATAAAAACTATATGGATTCTTGCAATTTCCTGAGTATTGCACGGGATGTATTTTTGCAGAAACACCCAATTTGATAGATGTGTGGCCCCTGGAAGCCCAACTATTGTCTGTGACCATAATTGCACTGGGGATGTTTCGCTCCTTTGTTGACTGATCCCATCTGCAAACATTGGGTGAATGAACCCTTATTGACACATTTCATGGAGACTGGATTGTCTCGTTGGCACTGGCGCTTTTGCCAAAGCCAAAAATAGCAGTGCATCTTTATAGGGCTACAACTCTCAGCATAGTCATACAAGAAGAACTACCAGAGAGTCATTTTGAGTCCAGAAAATCCATAATACTCAAAAATATATCATTAAAGACCAAAGTAAAAAATCAATGTCTTTATTTCACAATACAAAATTACAAACAATAATTCACAGATTATAAAATATAGGTAATACAAGAACAGGCGGGCAGCTTCATAACCATATATGCAATGGTAAGCACCATCCTTATGAACTAATAAATTGTCTACTCATGATGAGCATACAGAAATTACAACAAAATTGCATAATAAGTCCCATCATAAAATGACAGTAAAATACTACAAAATATATGTCCATTAAGCAAAGCTCAGGAATAGGGAAATAGTATTAGAGTATACAGGCCCAGGGAAAGGCCATCAAAAATGCTGTTCAGTCTATGTAGTGACTCACAAGGTGTGCCCATTAAGGAATAACATAGTCAAAACATGTATAACCCTATTACCCAACAGATCCCAGGCAATGCTTACCCATGATGGATGCGTGACTAAAGTGACTGCCCCCCGAGGAAGCTACAGTGAAACGCGCGTCGTGGCACTTGCGCTTTGGTAACGCATCCATCATGTGAGACCATATGCTGGTGTGGTTGGCCCTGGGTTCCTCCTAATGCAGGACAATGCCAGACCTCATGTGGCTGGAGTGTGTCAGCAGTTCCTGCAAGATGAAGGCATTGAAGCTATGGACTGGCTCACCTCTTCCCCAGTCCTGAATACGATTGAGCACATCTGGGACATCATGTCTCGCTCCATCCACCAACGTCACATTGCACCACAGACTGTCCAGAAGTTGGGGGATGCTTTAGTCCAGGTCTGGGAGGAGATCCCTCAGGAGACCATCCGCCGCCTCATCAGGAGCATGACCAGGCATTGTACGGTAGGGAGGTCATACAGGCACGTGGAGGCCACACACAATACTTAGCATCTTTTCCTTGTCATGAGGCATTTCCACTGAAGTTGGATCAGCCTGTAATTTGATTTTCCACTTTGATTTTGAGTATCATTCCAAATCCAGACCTCCATGGGATATTCATTTTCGTATACATTGATAATTGTTATGTTTTATTGTTCTGAACACATTCCACTATACAATGAATAAAAATTTGTAACTGCAATATTTCATTCAGAAATATCTAGGATGCAGTATTTTAGTGTTCCCTTTATTTTTCTGAGCAGTGTATTATGGCAGCTGTGGCTTGAGGTGCACAGACTGGGCTCTAGGACCCTATAAGACTCCTTTCTGTAGATACTGAGCCCATAATACCCCTAGACTAGTGCTGCCTTTGTTAGTGACTAATTATTTTCCTATACCATAGCACTCTCTATCTATACAGTGTTCAGCCTAAGCTGCCTGGTTCATGAAGTTAATGCCAGAGCTGCAGTAAAGACTGACATGCTGTAGGGAGCCATGTGAGGTAGGTGGAGGGACTGATAGTTCTCCTCTATTACTATACATTATTAAAATGCAAGAAATGTATAAAACAACAGCTTTATTATCGATAGAAAAATATAATATAGAAAGGTCAGAGCAAATATATACACACATATAAAAAGATGAGTGAGGAGCAGCAGAGATATAGGGTTACCCTACTACATGCTGCCCCTTCTAATCTAATCCATGGCTCAGATAAGAAATCACTTCGTTATAAGGAGGTAACAGATGTAGCAGAGCTGATCCGCTCAGTCACGTGGTTTGCAGTACTGTGCAAACGTCGATTACACAATGTGACATCACTGAGAGGTCTGACACAGGACAGAGTCAGTGAAGAAGCTCGGCTCTGCTATTCCTAGACGATCCCGTGTCCTGTGGGCTGAGGGTCCTGACCACGTCTGGGGGGCGGCAGCTCTATGTCCGGCAGCATAAGCCACATTTCTTGTTATGGCAGCACTTGCAGCAGTAAGTGCAGACGGACAATACGGTGTGACGCTTCCTGCGGAGATAAGATACCTGCAAGTAGGAAACGAGACATGTGAGGAGCAGATACAGTGTTCACTATGTATAATTATAATATATCTAGCAATATATCCATGTATTTATGTTATCTGCCATGATCGATTATACGTCACCATTGGAGCTCACAATCTAATCCTCCATCAGTGAGGAGGGTGGGGGGACTAGAGGAAACGGGGGACCAGAGGAAACGGGGACCAGAGGAAACAGGGGGCCAGAGGAAACGGGGGGGGGGGGGGAACCAGAGGAAACGGGGGCCAGAGGAAACAGGGGGCCAGAGGAAACGGGGACAGTGGGAACCAGAGGAAACGGGGGGAACCAGAGGAAACGGAGGGAACCAGAGGAAACGGGGGGACCAGAGGAAACAGGGACAGGGGGAACCAGAGGAAACAGGGGGACCAGGGGAACCAGGGGGGAACCAGAGGAAACGGGGGAACCAGAGGAAATGGGGGGACCAGAGGAAACGGGGACCAGAGGAAACGGGGGAACCAGGGGGGAACCAGAGGAAACGGGGGAACCAGAGGAAACGGGGGGACCAGAGGAAACGGGGGGACCAGAGGAAACGGGGGGACCAGAGGAAATGGGGGGGGGGAACCAGAGGAAACGGGGACCAGAGGAAACAGGGGGCCAGAGGAAACGGGGACAGGGGGAACCAGAGGAAACAGGGGAACCACGGGGGGACCAGAGGAAACGGGGGGACCAGAGGAAACGGGGGGGGGGAACCAGAGGAAACGGGGACCAGAGGAAACGGGGGGGGGGAACCAGAGGAAACTGGGACCAGAGGAAACGGGGACAGGGGGAACCAGAGGAAACGGGGGGACCAGAGGAAACGGGGGGGAACCAGAGGAAACGGGGGGGGAACCAGAGGAAACGGGGGCCAGAGGAAACAGGGGGACCAGAGGAAACGGGGGAACCAGAGGAAACGGGGGGGGGGGGGGAACCAGAGGAAACGGGGGCCAGAGGAAACAGGGGGACCAGAGGAAACAGGGGAACCAGGGGGGAACCAGAGGAAACGGGGGGACCAGAGGAAACGGGGGGGAACCAGAGGAAACGGGGGGACCAGAGGAAACAGGGGGCCAGAGGAAACCAGAGGAAACGGGGACCAGAGGAAACAGGGGGCCAGAGGAAACAGGGGGAACCAGAGGAAACGGGGGGAACCAGAGGAAACAGGGACAGGGGGAACCAGAGGAAACAGGGGGACCAGAGGAAACGGGAACCAGAGGAAACAGGGAGAACCGACAAACTGTCTATTATCTATCTATCATCTATTATCTATTTATTTATCATCTATTATCTATCTATCTGTTATCTATTATCTATCTTTCATCTATTATCTGTCTATCTCTCTATCTGTTATCTATTTTCTATCTATTATCTGTCTGTTATCTATCTATCCATTATCTGTTATCTATCTATCCATTATCTATTATCTATTATCCATCTATTATTTATCATCTGTCTGTCTCATATCTATCTATTTATTAATTTTTTTATTTATTTTGTCAAATATTTCAAAACGTTCTGAAGTGTGTGCTGAATGTGGCGCAAAATGAAAAGGACATGAGAACCATCTGTCAGGGAGACAGTCGTCTCCAGTCATGAAAGACAGAGTTACAAAGATAAAGATTGTCAGTAGACATAAAGAGTTATCGGAAAACTAGGAAAATATTGCATTGTTCAACACAATTGGTGACTGCCACAATTAATATATACACTGTAGATATGCTATAACATAAAGGTGGAAAATGTTACAAATAGTCAATTGGAAAATTTGGTGCACATCAAATAAGACAAGCGGCTTCAATCAGTGTAAAAGGAATAATAACTGGACAGAGAAGTGATTAGTGGTCACTACGTGTTTGGGCGAGACTCACCAGGTCTCCGGACTCCTCGGTCTGGTGCACGGCGAGATGGTCTGCAGAATCCAAGATCTCATTCTGCAATGGCAGAAACAAGAAAATACGTTTATAGATATGTCACAGATTTGGATATGGAATGTAGAACTCTCTAATAAACATTCTCTGGTTCTTTGCGAAGCATGAATGGAGATAGCTTCCATGACTTGACTAAAATGTTAGGAAAGGCAGCTCTTAAAGGGACAGCTTCACTTAAAGGGGAGTTCCACTTTGATATTTCTTTGCTTAAACATATAGAGCTAGGCATATGTAACAACTTACTAATATACATTGTTTACCTACAATGCTGCCTTTACATTTTGTAGCTATTTAAAAAGAAATCTTATTCAAAAACATTGTTTTTTATTATTCCGTTCTAACTAGCAGGCTGACTATTATGACTTATGAGTCTGTTTTTCACATAAAAATATGCCAAAATAAGTCACATGGCTCTTTATTTTTGACAGTAAGTGTCCATGAGACTTATTTTAACTCATTGCTAAAAGGTAAAGGGAGCATCATAAGTAAAATCCAAAAGTAGACTTGCCCTTTAAGTGAACCGGTCTCTTTAATTTGAGTGATGCATAAGGCCTCTTTCACACTTCCGTTTTTTACAATCAGTCACAATCCGCCAGGTTTTGAAAAAAAACGGATCCTCAAATTTTTTTTGAGGATCCGTTTTTTTCCCATTGACTTGCATTAATGGCGGATTGTGGCGGATTGTTGTCCGTTGCATCAGTTTTTTGTGAGGATCCGCCAAAAGTTGCTGTCCGTCACCATCCTCAAAAATGTCAAAACGGAGCTTGTAACGTTTTTTTCTCTGGCGGATCCTGCAAACACTGATTTAACCCGAATTTCTTTCTGGGTGCCGGACAAAAAAAAAAAAAATTCTCTCTCTCTCTCTCTCTCTCTCTCTCCTTCTCTCTCTCTCTCCTTCTCTCTCTCTCTCCTTCTCTCTCTCTCTCCTTCTCTCTCTCTCTCCTTCCCGGCCAGCGATTCCTTTAAATTTCTTCATTTTCAGGATCCGTCTGAAAACGGATCCTGTGCCATCCGTTCACATCACTTGAGAACGGATCCGCTTGTCCGCCTTTTTGGCGGATTATAACTGATGCAAAAAACTGAAGTGTGAAAGAGGCCTAAGGGGAACAGTATTGATATAATATTTAAGTTGAATATTGACTTACCCCTCTCACAGAGGCGCTGATTCCCTGATGGGTGAGCAGAGAGAGGATGAGGATGAGGCAGAGAGTGAAGGACTTCATGTTCTCTGTGTCTGGAGATGAAGGTTTTGTGTGCTCTGCAGGTGAGGCCGGTCTCTGATGCTGCTCCACCTGCATGGACAGAGCGGTATTTATGGGCAGCGTCCAGCCCAGAGGTCACAGCAGAGGTCACGTCTCTGATAATCCCTGGCGCCTTCTATTTGTCTGTTTATTTCTTTACTGGAAAAAAGCAGATTTCCAAATTCTCACCAGTTGTTCCGGTGTATGTTACATTGAGAAACATTGGAAAGTCCTAGGGGCATTGCTAGGAAGGGGTCAAAGCATCGCAGGTTCTGGAAACAACGCATATAATAAGACTCATAACAACAAGATGAACGCAAAGTGTATACAAATAATTGTTTCTTATTATTAGTATTGGTCATGGCCTAGCATGTTCGGTATACGATCGAGTATCCTGTTGCTCGAGATGCTCAGTACTCGATTGAAGATCCAAATACTCATGTACCATGCTCGATTCCCCACCCCACATGTTTCGAGGCTGATTTTCAGCTACTGAAAATGTGGAGATTGCCTTCCAATCACGGCAATGCCATAGCCATGTTGGAGAGTTTCTGCTGAAGATGGACAGTGTGTTATAGTCTTATAGTACCTGCTGGTGCAATATTAAACCAACATTCCTTTTCAGGGCTAATTTAAATACATTCTATTCAATAATACTGCTCTTAGCTGCAATTAGTGTAGGGTTAGCTGCTGGAGCAGGGATAACATATTAATGACATCTAGTCAGGAATTATTACCTTACAATCCTTGGTGCTACCACATACAATCAAAAGTCCTTTCAGGGCCAAATTAAATTGATTCTATTCTCTAATAATACCGCTCTTAGCTGCGTACATAATTTAAAATACGCAAAGCGTGCAGTAAGGGACGTGGAAGCGGATGTGATGCTGATGGAGGCTGAAGCTGTGGTCCAAGTGAAACTGCCTGCTGCGGAAGCACAACAAATATGTTTATCCATGAGGCTTAAGCCCCCGTCTCACATAGCGAGATCGCTAGTGAGATCGCTGTTGCGTCACCGATTTGTGATGCAACAGCGAACTCGCCTGCGATCTCGCTACGTGTGACACATACCGACGATCGGGCCCCTGCTGCGATGTCGCTGATCGTGCTAAAATGTCCTGGGCCATTTTTTGATCGCTTGTGTCCCGCTGGCCAGCATGCATTGCTGTGTTTGACAGGGACAACGACAAATGACCTCAATACTACAGGTCTGAGAGACAGGGTCCCAACGACTTTCGTATTGTTCTGGATCGCTGCTGCGTCGCTGTTGAGATCTGACTGTTTGACATCTCACCAGTGACCTTGTAGCGACGCACCAGCGATCCCTACCAGGTCTATCGTTGTCGGGATCGCTGGTGCATCGCTATGTGAAACAGGACCATTAGTTTCAAGAGGAACAAATCTTTGAGCAGCAACGATCATAAGAAGCCGAGGGTGAAAAACGGCAATTACAGTCTAAAGAGGTGGATGATGATAAGTCATAGATACCAATAAGTTATGTTAAGTCCACAAGTTAGGAGGAGGACCAGAGTGAGGAAGTGGAAGACGAGGTGGTGGATGTTGAAGTTGTTGGCCCACCTTGGAAAGGTGTCATGCAGTGCCAGCACAGAAGAACAGAGGGAGAGGGATCCATAGCACTGCAATAGGCAGGAAGAGGCAGTGGGGTGGCCAGAAAGCGAAGACAGTCAACTGTTCCCAAGAGCAGCCAACGTCGGCCAGAATCCAGGCCAAGGGTTAGGTGTTTTTCTGTCTTGTACTTTTTTACAGAAAGTGCAGAAGACAAGAAAATGGTCATTTGCAACCTTTTCCATACCAAGATCAGCAGGGGCCTCACCACTACCAGTCTGACCACCACCAGCATGCTCAGGCACATACCACCCAAGCACCCGACTAGGTGGGCCGAATGCCTGGGCCCACAGTCGGTGTCTGTGGGTACTTGTTAGTCCCCTGTGACACAGGTACAGATATCACCCAGGTGTGACACAGGTGCAGATATCACCCACCCTGCACCTGTCGTAAGACCATTTCAAGCACTATCAGCAACCACGTCCACCTCTTTGTTCCAGTACAGCGTTCAACGCAAGCAGAAATAAGCACTCAAACACTGAACGGTCACATTTGCAGACAGCTTGTCCTGGAAATGTTGTCATTTAGGCTTGTGAACACTGAGGTTTTTTACAACCTCATGGCGTCGGCTGTCCCATGGTACTTGGTCCCCAGTCGCCACTATTTTTCCCGGTATGCCGCCTTCCCCTCCTTACCGCAGCATGTGTCTCATAACATCACCCATGCCCTGACCAACGCACTTACTGGGAAGGTCCACTTAACCACCGACACATGGACAAGTGCTTTTGGCCAGGGATGCTACATTTCCCTGATGTCACACTGGGTGACTTTTGGTGAGCAGCGATGACGCTATAATCAGCATCACCATCCCACTTCTCTGTCTACTGAAACACTCGCTGCTCCCAATTAAAGAGGGGGATGCGGACCAGGTGGATTGGGATTGCAAGCAGACCAGGTGGAGATGGAGGAAAAAAGTAGGATGATACTATCCAGCCCAATGGATATATCCATGGATATATCTATGGAAATATCTATAGATATATCTATCGATCTATCTATGGATACATTCGTAGATATATGGATATATCTATAGATACTGTATATCTATAGATATATCTATGGATATATCCATAGATATATGGATATATCTATGGCTAAATTTATTGATATATCTATAGCTATATCTATGGATATATCCATAGATATAGCTATAGATATATCTATCTTTTGATATATCTATGGATAGATATAGATAGATAAATAATAGCAAGGCCGATGTTTATTAATGAACAATGTTTTATTTAAAAAAAAAAAAAAGCTGAAAAAAAAATGACGTGGTCTCCTGCACAATTTTCTGCGCCAGAGGGGGAAAGCCGACGGCCAGGGGCCAATATAGCCTGGGAAGGGGGGGGGGGGGTAATACCCATGGCCTCTTCCCAGGCTATAAATATCAGCCCGCAGCTGTCTGCATAGCCTTTACTGGCTATTAAAGTAGGGGGACTCCCCAAAAAATGACGTGGGGTCCCCCTATATTTTATAGCCAGAAAGGCTATGCAGACAGCTGTGGACTAATATTCATAGCCTAGGAAGGGGCCATGGATATTGGCCCCCCGGCTACAAATACCAGCCCGCAGCCACCCCAGAAATGGCGCATCTCTAAGATGCACCAATTCTTGCACTTAGCCCCTCTCTTCCCAGTGCCGTGTAGTGGTGGCATATGGGGTAATAAGGGGTTAATGTCACCTTGCTATTGTAAGGTGGCATTAAGCCCGGTTAATAATGGAGAGGCGTCAATAAGACGCCTATTCATTATTAATCCTATATTAATAAATGGTTAAAAAATACACACACATAAGAATAAAATATTTTAATGAAATAAAACGCGAAACATTTTTTCAAAATTTCTATTGTATGCCTATCCAGTCGAAGCCATCGATCACCTGCAAAAAAAATAAAAAAACAAACCAACAATATACTCCCTGTCCGACGTAATCCCATTAATAACGATTTTCCCACAACGATCTCGCCTATAGAGCTGTCACATCAGTGTCCGATGACACACTGACCGGAGATAACCCTCCGGCAGTGTGTCATTGGATTTAAGCCTCTCGCTTTATGGCACTACAGCGCGAGAAAATTCTCACGCAGTAGTGCCGCAAAGTGACAGGTGAAATCCGGTGACCTGTCGGAGGTGGAGTGATACAATTCGGAGGAGCCCCTGGAGAGTGGTCGCATCAGCTGATGTGACAGCTCTTCATGGGAGTTCATTGTGGGATAATCGTTATTAATGGGATTATGTCGGACACAGGGAGTATATTGTTGGTTTATTATTTTAATTTTTTTTATAGGTGATCGAGGGCTTCGGGGATTAGTTGTAGATGGTGAGTATGGACTATATGTGTGTATGTTTTTTTTACATTCAACACATTTACCGGATGATGGGACTACTGCTGTCCCATCATTGGCTAATGTGTCAATCAATCATTGTCACTGTAGCAGGCATAGCCCGATGGGACTTGTAGTCCCATCGTATGATGCCTGCATACACACACACACACACACACGCAGGCCCCCGCACAGACCCCCACACAGACCCCCGCACAGCCCCACATACCCCCGCACAGATCCCTGCATAGACCTTCGCACACTCCCACACAGCCCCGCACAGACCCCTGCACACTCCCGTACAGCCCCGCATAGACCTTCGCACAGCCCCGCACAGACCCCTGCACACTCCCGCACAGCCCCGCATACACCTGCACAGACCCCCACACAGCCCCGCATACCCCGGCACAGCCCTGCATAGACCCTCGCACACTCCCGCACAGCCACCTGCACAGCCCCGCATACTCCCACACAGACCCTCGCACAGCCCTGCACAGACCCCCGCACACCCCTGCACAGCCCCGCATACCCCCGCACATCCCCGCAGACCCCCTCCACGCACACACATAGCTCGCACACACCATATACGCACACAGCGTTGAAGCAAGCGCAGATTAAAAAAACAGAATCCGTTGCCGGATTCTGTCATTTGTCGGACAGCAACAGATCCGTTGCCCATAGGTTTCCATTCTAGCAAAAATCGGACAGCGACGGATCCATCGCTGTCTGATTTTTCGACGTAGACAAAAAACTTTCTTATGACCGTCGTCTCCGGCCGCCGGATAAAGAATTTCCAACAAATCCGTAGAACGACGGATGAAACGTGCGGCCATCCGTCGCAAATACATGTCTATGAGAAAAAAACTGATCCAGTGGCATCAGTGGCCGGATCCGTGTTTTTCAAAATTCGACGGATTGTAACTAATGGCAAAAAACTAATGTGTGAAAGGGGCCTTACCGAATGCTGAAACTCTCTCAAAACTGTTTGTTATTCATGTGGTACGATTGCATGGGATTCCTCAAAATATTATATCTGATGGGGGTTTACAATTCGAGTTTGGAGGGCTTTCTGCAGATTGATTTGTCCTTTTCCTCTGCTTATCACCCTGAGACTAAAGGCCCCTTTACATTTAGCGATGTACCGGCGATCCCAACCACGATACGACCCGGTCAGGATCGCTGGTGCATCGCTAAATGGTCGCTAGTGAGCTGCCACACAGGCAGATCTCACAGCGATGTAGCGATGCAGCAGCGGTCGTTACTTACCTTTCAGACGTGGCGATCCTGACGTCCTCCCGCTCTCGTCCACGCGTCGCTCGTCGGCGCCAGCAGGAAGCCCAGCAGGAAGTGCCCGACGAGAAATGGAGCTGCACGATCTCGCGCGATCAGCGACAGACAACGGGGGAGCCGGTCAGAGGTAAGTATCACACATAGCAATATCGCTAGCAATATCACTAGCAATATCGCTGCTGCGTCACAAAATCGGTGATGCTTTAGCGATATTGCTAGCGATATCGCTATGTATAAAGCTCCCTTAACGGTCATACAGAGGACAAATCAGTCTTTGGAGCAAATTTTAAGATGTTTTGTCGCCTATCAACAGGAGAATTGGTCATCATTTCTTCCGCTGGCTAAGTTTGCCTTTAACAGTCGGGTAAATCAGTCCACGGGGACCTCGGCGTTTTTCTGTAATTAAAGGTTTCATCCTCATTTTGGTGAGTTTTCCCAGGATAAGTTCTGGATGTGCTGGGTTGGATGTCACCATTACAAGAGCTGGAGGATGTTTGGAGGAAGGTTAAAAAGAACATTGGGGTGGCTCAACATCGGCAGAAGCGGAAGGTCAATGGGAGGCTCTCGTCAGGGGTCGCCTTCAAAGTGGGAGATAAAGTATGGCTTTCCTCTAAGAATATTAAGTTGAAGGTGCCCTCGCTAAAGTTTAGTCCTAGATTCATTGGTTCGTATGAAAGTCTGGAGGTGGTCAATCCAGTTGCCTTCCGGTTAAAGCTCCCTCTGTCTTTCCGTATTCCTAATGTGTTCCACAAGTCGTTGAAGGAATTTATTCCTCCTGTTCTGTCTTCTTCGCCCCTGCCTCCTCCAGTGTTTATTGAGGGATGCTTGGAATATGAGGTACAAAGGGTCATTGATTCCCAAATGGTCCGGAATTCCCTTCAATACCTGGTACATTGGAAGGGGTATGGACCTGAGGAATGATCCTGGGTTCCAGCTCATTCTGTGAGGGCTGATTGGTTGGTCTATGCCTTTCATCGGAGGTTTCCTGGGAAACATGGGGGTCCAGTGGCCACCCCTTGAAGAGGGGGTACTGTCACGATTTCGACTCTGTTTCTGTCTTTTTGTTACTTTGTGTCGGGGTTGTCAGTCTGGGTCTGTGCTGCAATCACCTGTGTTCATTTTCCTTAATCAGGCTTCTACTTTAGCATGCTAGTTCTTCCCCCAGTGTCAATCGTACACTTGCCGTTGCCTGTGTAACATTGAACCCTCTGCACTCTGTGCCTGACCCAGCTTGACTTCATTCTCTTCCCGGACTCTGACCCTTTTCCTTGTGACCTGACTTCGCTTGTGCCTGCTCCCTGTATACTGTTTTGTCTCTCTGACTTTCCTAACCTCGTCTCGTGTATTGGACATAGTCTCTGATTTCCCTCTGCCGTACTGCACCATTTCCTGGACTCGCGTCACAGGTGTATTCTTGTAAATAGGGTTCAATATTATAGTAGTTATATTCATGTACATAGGAGCTATATTATAGTAGTTATATTCTTGTACATAGGGGCAGTATTATAGTAGTTATATTCTTGTACATAGGGAGCATTATTATAGTAGTTATATTCATGTACATAGGAGCTATATTATAGTAGTTATATTCTTGTACATAGGGGCAGTATTATAGTAGTTATATTCTTGTACATAGGGAGCATTATTATAGTAGCTATATTCTTGTACATAGGAGCAGTATTATAGTAGTTATATTCTTGTACATGGGGCAGTATTATAGTAGTTATATACTTGTATATACTGGGTCAGTATTATATTAGTTATATTCTTGTGCATAGAGGCAGTATTATAGTAGTTATATTCTTGTACATAGGGGCAGTATTATAGTAGTTATAGTCTTGTACATAGGGGCAGTATTATAGTAGTTATATTCTTGTACATAGGAGGCTTTTTTTTGCTCTGGAAAGAGGGAGAAAACAAAAATAAATAAATAAAATAATAATTACCTAATAATTACATTTTTTTTGCTGAAATTGCCCCCCTTGGCTTATACACGATTCATTGTCCAGAAAGCCATCGGGGGAGGGGGAGCGGCGGTAGGAGCTGGCGGTTGTGGCACAGTGACAGCTGCAGCCACCGTCTTCAAGAAGACATCATACTAACTCTCCTCACGCCGCCCCTGTATCTTCGTCCCGGCGCCGGCAGCTCTCCTGTGCAGAGCGGTCACGTGGTACCGCTCATTAAGGTAATGGATATGCATGCGTCTCTACTCCCATAGGCGTGGAATGCATATTCATTACCTTAATGAGCGGTACCAAGTGACCGCTCAGCATAGGAGACCTGCAGCGCCGGGACAACGGAGATGCAGTGACGGTGCGAGGAGGGTGAGTAGGACTGAGGGAGGGTGAGCCATGCATACAACGATGGGACAGGGGTGAGCCATGCATACAACGATGGGGGGGTGAGCCATACATGCAACAATGGCATGGGGGTGAGCCATGCATACAAGGATGGGACAGGGGTGAGCCATGCATACAACAATGGGACGGAGGTGAGCCATGCATACAAGGATGGGATGGGGGGTGAGCCATTGAGCCATGCATACAATGATGGGATGGGGGTGAGCCATGCATACAACAATGAGATGGAGGTGAGCCATGAATACAAGGATGGGATGGGGGGTGAGCCATTGAGCCATGCATACAATGATGGGAGGGGGGGTGAGCCATGCATACAACAGGGAGAGCCACACATACCAGGACAGGACGGGGGGAGCCACACATACCAGGACAGGAAGGGGGGGGAGCTACGCATAGCAGGACAAGAATGATGGGACAATGCATACCCGGTTTATACTCTAGTCAATAAGCTTACTCAGTTTTCCGTGGCAAAATTAGATGCCTCGGCTTATACCCGGGTTGGCTTATACTCAAGTATATACAGTAAAAGCCAACACAAATGGTAAATCCACATTAATCCATATGTACATTCCTCCATAATGTTTTGCTGTTCCCATTCTTCCTGATCTCTAGGAATTTTATACACCTCAGTTCTGACATGATCAGGTTCCCTGCTGTCGTATGATGGAAAGGTTCACTACTGATGGAGACTCGGGTTCTGGTATGCCAGTGATAGTACTTTATGACTGTTATAATCCGATACAAGCTTCCCCGGTTGATGTTTCTTACAGTAGATGGTACACCATAGATGATATCTGGATATTTTAGGGACTGCAATCTTGGGACTTTTAACTTGCAGGATATTTCGTCCCATATTTTCCTCCCGCCCCAGCCCTCTGTTATAAAATGTGCCATTGTCTCTTCCTGCTGACAACCCAGAGGACACATTCAATCTGACACACTAAGATTCTGGTTACCCTGAACATAAAGCTTCCCATGTAATGACAGCCAGGCGTTGTAAAAAAAACGTAGCTGGGAGCCTCGCTGCATTGAGAAGCAGTCTTTCAGTGCATGCTATGCACAAAAGAAAGTCCGTCATATCCAGACATACAGGTTCTTCCTGGTCTTAATTTCAATTAAACACTTCTCTGCTCCCCATTTCTTCAGACACCTGAGACCGTACTCCAGATACTTGGGGAACTAGTCACCTGTCCATCTCCTCCTCTTGAGATTGCCGCCTCACGCCCAAGACTCTGCAAAAGGCGATATCCAATCCCTGATACTATTTACCCACAAGGAACTAGATTCCAGGTTACCAAAATTAACTTTCAGAAACATGGAGTCAAAGAAGGCCCTTGGATTCAGCGTATCTAGCCCACCCTCTTTCCGCTGCAGGTAAGTAATCCCTCTTTTCACTGGGTTCAACCTATTCCCCCACAAGAGCTGGAAGAATAGGCTGAGGAGCCTCACCGAGAAAGATTCTGGCAAAGGAAAAATGACAGGCATACAAGAAGACAGGAACCAGGTGACTCATCAACATAGTGACCCTTTCTAAGTAGGTCAGCTTCCAGTTCTTCCATCGCAGAACCTTTGCATTACCGGTTTCCAACTTTTCCTCCCAATACAGTTTGTTGTTATCCTACCTCCCGAATTTAACCCCTAGAATCTTAATATGGATGAAGGCTTTGGCAAACTGCGGCAGATCAAAGCCTGGGTCAGAATCAAATGTCCACAGAGCTTGACTCTTCTCAAGGTTGACCAGAGAAACAAAAAACCAAACATATAAACAACAGTGTCTGTTTACATCAGGAAGTTATTTGTGCAAACTCTGCTCTACGTTACAGGTATAATATCGATCAGAGCTAGCGATTTGATGTTAGATTAGCTAGTAATGCAATGGATGCTCAGTGGGATTGTTTTTAATTATATGTTTGTTTTTTTGTTTTGATGGGATTGTATTTACTATTGTGTCTGTATTCTATTGGTGCTTTGTGAATTGGTGGGTGGTAATTGTCCTATAAAATTGTGGTTAGAACACTCTGTACTGTGCTTGAAAAAGGTCTTCGGACCGAAACGTCGCCACAGGAGGCAGAATAAAAGGTAAGTCTTTTTTTCACTATTGTCTGAGCCACTGTCTTTTTTATCTATTGTCAGCGGGCAGCCCTGTCTCACCCCTGCCTCAACTCCAAAAGTATCACCCTGCCAACCATTAATCAGAGGAAATCTCACCGCCTTCCTATACAAAGTTTTTAGCCAATCCACAAATTGTCCTGGAATACCGTACTTTGACAAAGTGGCCCACGGATAATCATGATCAACTCTGTCAAAGGCTTTAGTCTGGTCCAGACTGACAACATATGTCTCACACCTCAGAGCTTTACATCTCTCAAACATCTCCTGTATCGAGATGACTACTCCAGAGATGTTCCGCCCTTTTACTTAGAGTCTGCCAACTGTGTTGAGGACAGACATACTAACCTAGAAAACAGGATATTTCCAAGAATCTTCCTGCCGACGTTCAAAAGGGCCTCCAGTTCTTGATGGAATTTTGGTCACTGTCATATCGTTCCTCGGGTTTATGGGAGGACGTGTTTTTTTCCTCCTTTTGGTCTGCTTGATGTTACCATTATCAAGTAGTAATCGAGAAACAGATGCACAGGCTTCCTGTGGCTGCTGGCCTTGGGGGATGACCTCCAAGCTCCCCTGTGCTTCTTATACCCCCTACTGCTCTGGTGTTACATGGTCTGACTCCTGGTGGATTTCTGATCTAATGAGTATCTCCCCTGACATTAATGGCTCCTCTTCCTGAGCCTCTGCTTCTACCACTAAATCCTCATCAGGAAAGTCCCTATAGATGTTATGCCAGGCATCTGGACAGTCCTTGTGAGAGTGGCCAATCTTCCCACACAGGTTGCACCTTATATTTTGGCAGTCTGCAGCTACATGGCCTACTTCTTCACACAGACTGCACTTGACCACAGTACAGGCCTTTGCCAGATTACCTACTTTTGCCACATTTAAAGCACTTGTGAGGCTGCCCAGGATAGAAGCAAACACCCTTCTCTTTCCCAATGAACAAGGAGTTGGGTAAGTGGGCAGTAATGTTGTTATTCTGTCGCAGCTTGACCAGGACTTTCCACCCTCCTGTCCAGATACCATCATCGTTTCAATTCTTGGTGAGATCAGAGACAAGGTCACAATGTCTCCGGAGCCACATCACAATGTCCTGCGGGGGAACAGCCTCATTCCAAAATATGATATTTACAGCAAATGTATCTGACCTGGAAATGGGAACAAAGATAAATTTGTTCAAACCATCCATGTCCCTGAACTAGGGGAAATTGGCCCAGAATCTGTCGAGATCAGGTATGAGCTTAAAGCTGACGTCATAGCCGTGTTTGTCTGTAAGATTAATCACTGCCAAGATGCTGACTGGCGCAAACCCCATCTGGCAGCACAGGAGCTACCTTACCCCAAACCTCCTTTCTGGCAGGTCTGCCAGCAGGTCTGTGCTTAAATCACACCACGTTTCTTCTTTTCAACGCCTGGCCGGTATAGTTGGCATTGGAGGTGAAAGACGGAGCACCACGGCTCTAGGCATTACCGGGGGAAACCGGCCGGGTAACACTGGGATGACTGACGGGGTGAGGGTCTGCTGCATTGGAACCTGTCACCTCTTGTGCATTAGGTATTAAAGGGAGAAAAATCACACACTTTATCCTGCACATTGGTATCAACAATAATATCATTATCATCAGGTAATGTGACGTACACTACAAACTGTGAGCCCCCTCCAGCCTCCAACCCCATGGGTACAGTGTGGTTATCCCCAGTCTGTGAGTCTGCATTAGGGCTCTGGTGCACCATCAATACACACAGTCACACATGCAATGTCGTGCTCTTGTGTTGCACATTCTGGGACTTGTGGTGCCTCTGCTGCATGAATCTGAGGTGCATGTTGCTGCTCAGGCTTAACTACAGCCTCTTTCTGCTGCAGTATTTGTCCCTCCTGGAAACAAATGTGCATATTGTAACACGGGCTGTGTCTGCTGCTTCTGAAGTTCATCCTGTACAGTCTGTGACTCCAACTAAGCATCAGAGGCCGTGGACTCTACACCAAAATCTGGCTTGTGAGATGTGAACCGTTCTTGGTTTCTGTAGGTCTCTGCTAGGGGCTCCATCCTCCCCAGGATACAGTCTACATTGGCCAGCTCCACACCCAGTGAATAAAGTCTCTGGTCACACACAGCTTTCCTGTCAGGATGAGCAGCCTTTAGTTTATAGATCACATCAGTCTCCATTTGCAGCATTTGTTTGTGCTGCTGTAACTTCTCCATCTTCTTCACCAGGGCAGGTATCTCCTCTGCCAGCTGCAACTCTGGTGCACACGCCGTTTTTTATACGTTTCCGCCACATTTTTGCCGCAGCAGAAACGCTTAAAAAATGCTAATAAAACGCATCCCCATGCAATCCTATGGGATTCCGCAGTTGCTGTGCCCATGCTGCGGAATCACATAGCGGTAAAATCCGCAGCATGTTCATTATTTCTGCGGAATCGCGGCGATTCTGCCACCATAGGATTGCATTGAAACGCTCACTTTATGCATGTGGCTATGCCCACCGTGCGTAAAGTGAGGCTTCATGTGCGGATTGTACCCAGGGTCTGGAGGAGAGGAGACTCTCCTCCATGCCCTGGGTACCATAATCCTGGAAAAAATAGAATTAAAATGAAAAATAGGGATATACTTACCCTCTGTCGGCCCCGGGAGCTCTCCCGCCTCTCAGCCATGCTGCCAGCATCTTCCATTCCCAGGGATGCATTGTGCGAATGACCTTTGATGACGTAGCGGTCTCGCGTGATGCTACGTCATCAGAGGTCATTGTCGCATTGCATCCCTGGGAACGGAAGTTGCCGGCAGCGCCAATGAGGGGCAGGATGACTCCGGGGACCGATGGAGGGTAAGTATATCTCTATTTTTTATTAAATTATTTTTAACATTCTGTCTTTTACTATTGGTGCCGCATAGGCAGCATCAATAGTAAAAAGGTGGTCACACTTGTCAAGCACTATGCTTGTGTGTGACTAACCTGTCAATCACTTTTCCAAGTGATGCTTCAAATCGCTTGGAAAAGCGCAAGCATTCTGCAAGCTAAAAACGCTTGCAAAATGCTCGTGTTTTACTGGAAAATGCATGCGAATTACGCATGCGTTTTACCCGCGGCAAGGAGCTGCGGAAATGCGGACATTTCTGCAGCATTTCTGCAACGTGGGCACATAGCCTTACTGCTGCCACCCATCTGTGACCTTGTGCGTCCTGAGCGCGCCATACCGGTCACCATGTCTCGCTGCAGGTTTTCCTGCCATGTCTGCCTCTCCAGAGATGTCCGTCTCTGCTTGTGTGGAGGAGTGAGCTGCACACCTGAGGTCGGTAATGGCGTGTGCTTCACCTTCTGTGCACCAGGCTCGGTCTGTTTACTGACAGAAAATTACTTTGGAGAATTATTGGACCTTTGGCTTTGCTGCATTTCTTTACGTCCTCACACTTTTACCTCAGGTTTCCTTGTTGTTACTGAACCAGGTATATCTTCCATAACTTTACTTACACTCACTCTGCTTTCTTCCTTCATGGAAACAGTGGAGCTTTGGCTTGTTGGTTTACATTGCTTAATAGTGACTCTGGGATGTGTATTCCCATTAGAAGAAGCCTGCTTTCTCCCAGTGTAGGCCGAGAAGCCTGGACCTTGCTTGGGGAGCTTCTCCTCCCAGGGTGGCCCCTCCTCGGGCTTGCTTCAGACTTTAGAACTGCTGAGACATCCTCACAGCTAGGAGGCAGTATTATAGTAGTTACTGTATTTTTTGGACAATAAGACGCACCAGACCATAAGACACACCTAGGTTTTAGAGGAGGAAATTAGGAAAAAAAAATTGAAGCAAAAAATGTGGTCAGTTCTGTACTTAATATCCCCTGTCCTGGTATATATGGTCCCCTCATCCCCTTCCTGATACACATGGCCACCTCATTCCTATCCTGGTATGCATGGCCCCCTCATCCCTACCCTGGTATGCATGGCTCCCTCATCTCTTTCCTTGTGTGCATGGCCCTCATCCCTATCCTGGTAGGAAAGGTCCCCCTCATCCCTATCCTGGCAGGAATGATTGGCCCTCATCCCTATCCTGGTATGCATGGTCCCATCCTTATTCTGGTATGATTGGCCCCCGCCGTCATCCTGGTATGCATGGCCCCATCAGAAAACATTAAAAAAAAAAAAACACGTCATGCGCTGCTTGCAAGCTGATGTACAGCTGACAGATTGCTCAATTCTCTGCACGCCGGGACTGTATGCGCGCAAAGCAGTGAGTGCGCCTACCGTATCCAGTAAGCCACGCTCTGTCATTCACTTGAGGTAACGTTATACATACCTGGCACTGTACCGTTGCAATCTAGCACTTCCTTTTTCACTATGTGTCTCCTATTTGGAAGCTTTATATGCATCGTTATGTATTGCATTATTTACACTTGTGAGTAGTCCCATGTATTTGTACACTGTTAAACAAATTTATTTTTGGGATACGATTGTTATACTCAATTGATGTCTTAAGCATAGCTATATACTTTGATATATGACTCTGTTCTATCCTCACCGAATAAGGCAGATTTTATTTGCAGCTAAACAGTCAGCTAAACCGCTATACCGGGGTCCAATAAGGAGACTGTAGGTTGTGTTTTTATTGAACTTGATATATTGGCACGGTGAAACTGAAAACAATACAATATACATACAATCTGTGCAGGAGCATAGTAGAAGTACACATTATACATATCATACATTATGAATGAACATTTGCACAGTAATGCTGACCATCGTGCAGGACTGATTAAATCAAGCTAAATATGACAGAAATTAGCTACAGAAAGCATGAGTACATACCAGAAATGCAATCACAAGGGGAGAGGAAAGATTAGATGCTTCCTAGATACAGGCTGAAGGAAAATGGACGAACTGGAGGGAAACTACCACAATGCTTTGCAAAAGCTACCATAATGCACTGCAAAGCTACCATAATGCACTGCAAAAGGAGGGAAAGATTAGGCATTGAAAGTGAAAGTAAAACAATCAGAAGACTTCGAATATGACACTGGTCACTAGAGGGAGCCAAAACAGTGAAAACAAATGCAATCTATGTAAATTACAGCAAATATTATCAAACAAATAATCAGAGATTATAAATTGAATTTCGGAGACAGAACAGATGCTATTTTATTTGATTTGCTGATCTTGTTGCTATTTATGATATTTACATTGCAGGAATCCCTAAGATCTCGTGGCTTTTCTGTTCCTGTGCACTCTCCTACAGCCCTGTGATTGTGCTTATGGCTGCACTTTATTGTCCACTGTTTCCCCACCTGTTTGTCTAAATTTGTATCAATAAAGTTACACTTTTTTAGCATTGAAATGGACACGTTAGTCGTTTTTTTGATGTTTACACCCCTCTCTTTTGCCCATTGATTAGCGACCTGACCATATTAGGTCCAGATACCATGTCTGCATTTAATTTAATAACTATATGCTTTGTTTAGTCCACCAATATGCTGCTTGTTTTCATTAGTATTTTCTGCTATTACACATAGGAGTAGTATTATAGTAGTTATAATCTTGTTTATAGGAGCAGTATTATAGTAGTTATATTCTTGTACCTAGGGGCAGTATTATAGTAGTTATATTCTTGTACATAGGAGCAGTATTATAGTAGTTATATTCTTGTACATAGTGGACAGTATTATAGTAGTTATATTCTTGTACATAGGAGCAGTAATATAGTAGTTATATTCTTGTACATAGGAGCAGTATTATAGTAGTTATATTCTTGTACATAGGGGCAGTACTATAGTAGTTATATTCTTGTACATAGGAGCAGTATTATAGTTGTTATATTCTTGTACATAGGGGCAGTATAGCAGTTATATTCTTGTACATAGGGGCAGTAATATAGTAGTTATATTCTTGTACATAGGAGCAGTATTATAGTTGTTATATTCTTGTACATAGGGGCAGTATTATAGTAGTTATATTCTTGTACATAGGAGCAGTATTATAGTAGTTATATTCTTGTACATAGTGGACAGTATTATAGTAGTTATATTCTTGTACATAGGAGCAGTATTATAGTAGTTATATTCTTGTACATAGGGGCAGTATTATAGTAGTTATATTCTTGTACATAGGGGCAGTATTATAGTAGTTATATTCTTGTACATAGTGGACAGTATGATAGTAGTTATATTCTTGTACATAGGAGCAGTATTATAGTAGTTATATTCTTGTACATAGGGGCAGTATTATAGTAGTTATATTCTTGTACATAGGAGCAGTATTATAGTTGTTATATTCTTGTACATAGGGGAAGTATAGCAGCTATATTCTTGTACATAGGGGCAGTAATATAGTAGTTATATTCTTGTACATAGGAGCAGTATTATAGTAGTTATATTCTTGTACATAGTGAACAGTATTATAGTAGTTATATTCTTGTACATAGGAGCAGTATTATAGTAGTTATATTCTTGTACATAGGGGCAGTATTATAGTAGTTATATTCTTGTACATAGGGGCAGTATAGTAGTTATATTCTTGTACATAGTGGACAGTATTATAGTAGTTATATTCTTGTACATAGGAGCAGTATTATAGTAGTTATATTCTTGTACATAGGGGCAGTATTATAGTAGTTATATTATTGCACATAGGGGCAGTTTTATAGTAGCTATATTCTTGTACATAGGAGCAGTATTATAGTAGTTATATTCTTGTACATAGGGGGCAGTATTATAGTAGTTATATTCTTGTACATAGGAGCAGTATTATTGTAGTTATATCCTTGTTCATAGGGGCAGTATTATAGTAGTTATATTCTCGTTGTTTTTTTTGGAAACCTTAAGGGCCCGTTACACAAGCGACATCGCTAGCAATATCGCTATAACGTGATTTTGTGACGCAGCAGCGATATTGCTAGCGATATCACTACATGTGATACCTCCGACCGGCTCCCCCGCTGATTATTGCTGATCGCGCGAGAACGTCCTGGACCGTTTCTCGTTGTCAGCTTCCTGTGGCGCCGACGAGGACGTCAGGATCACCGCGTCTGACAGGTAAGTAGCGACTCCCAACCGCTGCTGCATCGCTGGTGAGATCTGCCTGTGTGGCAGCTCACTAGCGACCACTTAGCGATGCACCAGCGATCCATATCATTGTCGGGATCGCTGGTGCATCGCTAAGTGTAAAGGGGGCTTTACACATAGCAATATTGCTAACAATATCGCTAAAGCATCACCGATTTGGTAACGTAGGAGCGATATCACCATGTGTGATACTTATCTCCGACCGCCTCCCCCGCTGTCCATCGCTGATCGCGCGAGATCGCGCAGCTCCATTTCTCGTCGGGCGCTTCCTGCTGGGCTTCCTGCTGGCGCTGACGAGTGACGCGTGGACGCGGACGCAGGACGTCAGGATCGCTGCATCTGAAAGGTAAGTATCGTCCGCTGTATCGCTGCTGCATCGCTGTGAGGTCTTTCTGTGTGCCAGCTCACTAGCCACCATTTAGCGATGCACCAGCAATCCTGACCGGGTCGTATCGCTGGTCGGGATCGCTGGTGCATCGCTAAATGTAAAGGGGCCTTTACGGTACCCTTAGTATTTTCCTTTTTTGATTGAGAGTGGATAATCTTTTTTCCAAATGAAGGAGAGTCTCAGGTGTCGGAGGGGATTTGGTGTCCTGTTTGTTTGTTCACCTGAGTCTATATTGTGTGTTTGTCAGTGTCGATAAGTGACACAGATTCTTTTCCTTCCCGGTAACATAAGATATCGGTGATAACAGGCTCTTTTCACCATTGTCTTAGTATTTGTGTATATTCGGCTGTTTGTATATAGAGTTGTATCTACACCTGCAGGTATCAGGCAGCTGCCAGTCATGTCCTTATGTGATGCCACCACTGATACTGCCCCTATGTATGATGATGAGGACAATTCTTCCTGAATGTTTTATATTTTCATGGAAAATAAAGCAATAATCTCTTTAGGAAATGTCGGAACATTGAAGAACCTAACCTGCAGGTCCGGATAATTAATCATAGTGTTCTATTATCTGGAATATAGTTATCTTTGTTGTCTTATTATATAGGATAGTAGAGATGTATTGGCATGAAAGTATAGGAACATTAAATCATATGATTAAAAAAAGATGGACAACTCAGTTATTCTTTAGGTTCCAACTTTATTCAGCAGTCCCATGTAAAAACCTTTCTGTGAATAGATTGATAAACTTAATACAGTGAATGCGAGCAAATATGGAGTGAGATCAGATCAAATCCTTACTGCTGGAATAAAGTCTGATACTGACATAGAAATAAGAAAATAATGTATCCATATTGTCCTGCATACAGAAGTATTCCGCCTAATAGCCATTATTAAACACGTGAGAAGATGATTCTACTGTGGATTTTTGCAAAATGCAATTTCTTTTATGTGACTGGGCAGTTCCTTCAGAAGCCACAAGGTGGCGCCAAAGATTAGAACAACTTGGCTTCTACTAGAAACAGCACCACCCTGAGGTTGTATGGGGTATTGCAGCTCTCTCCCACTTAAGTGAATAGAGCTGAGTTGCAATATCAGACACAACAAATAGACAGGAGAGGTGCTATTTTTGGAAAAAATAAGAGTAGTCATGATCTTGTAATCTTAATCAATCCATTTAATTGGAAGAAAAAAAATCAGTAAATAAATGTGGTTTACAGTGCAATAAAAATATTTGATAAAAATGAAAAATATGTACAAAAATATAGTAATCAAAAAACAGCTTATATTACAGCAGATATAAATACAGGGAGGGAAGGAGGAGGGCGGAGAGGAGGTATTAGGAAGGGCTAAGGATCCACACCGAAATATCACTCTGGTCCTATTCTGTGTTGGCTGATATGCATGATATAGTCAATCTTTTTTTCTTTTTTTTTTTTTTTGCCGCTTGCAGTTATCTTTTTAACTCTGGAAGGAAATATTGTTCATACAGAAGACACAGATTATTGCAATCAGCAAGAAGAAATGTACAGCATTGTCCCATCTACAAAACACACACTAAGACCCCTTTAAATGGTCCATACAGCTTCCTAGAGTTTTTTTGACGCTGAAAAATAAAATTTGATGTTTTTCTAACATCATGTCTTTTTACCCATCAAATATTCATAGAAATTACAGAACTTAAGGTAAATGAGGTCAGTTGGTTTCTTCTTTTCTGGGGTACAGCAGACCTTGTCTCTCGCCATCCTCCAATATCACGGGTTTCGAGGACCTAGGTCAAGCAGCAGAGTCCACAGCCGTCCATCTTGCAGCATTTGCAGCAGTAATAGCAGAAAGAGAGATGGGAATAACGCTTTGTTCTATGAAGAGCCCCCTGTAATGAGAAGAAACCATTGAAATGACTGCTCTGGGCTACCATCTAGCTTCCCAGGCTACACATGGACTCCTTTTCTGCACACACCTGGCACCTATCGTATAATCTTCCCTTTTCTTTCCTTTTCTTGAACAATAAACTAGAAGAAATGTATCTACACGCTCACCTCGAGATGTGACTCCTCCATGTGTGCGCTGGGGAGATACTCTGCAGAATCTGCCATTTCATTGTGCTGTAAATATAGACAATGCAGATGATTACCTGTTTTAGAATTATCCATATATCATTCCATTTATTATCTTCTAAATAGATCCTAAATTTTGTGCTGATTCGTTTTATTATATATCACTTTAGCCATCTGAGTTAGCTTTTTCTGATACAAAAGTCCTAAATCCCCTGCAGTAGACATATGATAGAATTTTGCTACCTGCAGCAACCACTAGAGGGAGCTACCTGTATGCACAGATACATGATAAGATCCGGGCTGCAGCCACCACTAGGGGAGCTCCTTGTACACAGAGATACATGATAAGATTCTGTCTGCAGCCACCACTAGGGGGTGCTCCCTGTATACAGAGACACATGATAAGATTCTGGACAAAAGCAAGGGAAAAGACCAATGCATAAAAGTAGCGCACACCTAAATAAGAAAAAAATATATATAAATCAATAATTTTATTCAAATACCAGACCTCAAAAAGACACATACATAATAAAACACCATTAAAAAACCACAATGACAATAACACATCACCCAAGGTCCCGTGCTTATAACAGGTGGTGTATAAATCTGATCCTACATGACACAGACATATGTATGAAAAAATGACCAAAACACATAAAAACATGAATACGCTCCAATGAATGAACCTTCTGTTAGCATATGAATAAATAATCCAAAATTGGGCATAACAAAATAGCTCCAAACGAAAAGAATGCGACAATCAAGGATAGTGATAGACCACTAATAGGAATATGCAAATGGTCTAGCATAAAATAGCATCCAAACACAATAAATGTGTGTATGGATAGTAGGCTATAGGGCAAGTTACCACAGGAGCAGTCCATTCAAGCTGTCAGGAAATAGTCATGATAGAAAGCAAGGTCCCGGGACCAAAGGTGAGTGGGAAGCCCTGATAAGATTCTGTCTGCAGCTACCACTAGAGGGAGCTGTATGCAAAGATACATGATAAGATCCTGTCTGCAGCCATCACTAGGGGGAGCTCCCTGTGTACAGAGATACATGATAAGATCCTGTCTGCAGCCACCACTAGGGGGAGCTCCCTGTATACAGGGACCTCCCGTCACTCGACTATCCCTTCTCCAGTCCATACTCAATGCAGCAGCCAGGATCGTCCATCTGGGTAATCGGTACTCGGACGCGTCCGCTCTTCGCCAGTCCTTACATTGGCTGCCCATTCATTATAGGATCCAATTCAAAGTACTTGTTCTCACCCACAAAGCTCTCCACAGTGCGTCACCCCCTTACATCTCTTCTCTCATTTCTGTCTATCGGCCTAGCCGATCGCTGCGCTCTGCAAACGACTTTCGACTAACCTCTGCACTAATCCGTACCTCCCACTCCCGACTCCAAGACTTCTCCCGTGCTGCTCCTATCCTCTGGAATGCTCTACCCCAAGAAATCAGGACTATCCACAATTTGCATAGTTTTAGGCGCTCCCTCAAAACACACCTGTTCAGAGCGGCCTATCACATTCACTAATCAAAGTCATTCTCTGTGTAAGTGTGCGTGCGTAGCCCATTCACTATCTCCATCCATCCTTCACTCCTGCAAGATGGCTGGACCTTCATTGTAAATACATCATTGTAAATACACACCTGTACTCTGTATCTCCCTCACCTCATTGTAGATTGTAAGCTCTCACGAGCACCGTCGTCTTATTTCGTCTTATTTTGCTTTAATTATTGTATTGTTAGCGTTGTTACTTATGACTTGTGTTTTGAAACTGTTAAACTGTAAAGCGCTGCGGAATATGTTGGCGCTATATAAATAAAGATTATTATTATTATTATTATTATACATGATAAGATTCTGTCTGCAGCCACCACTAGGGGAGCTCCCTGTATGCAGACACATGATAAGATCCTTTCTGCAGCCACCACTAGGGGGAGATAATTGTATACAGAGATACATTATAAGATCCTGTCTGCAGCCACCACTAGGGGGAACTCCCTGTATACAGGGATACATGATAAGATCCTGTCTGCAGCCACCAATAGAGGGAGCTACTTGTATACAGAGATACATGATAAGATCCTGTCTGCAGCCACCACTAGGGTGAGCTACTTGTTTACAGATATACATGATAAGATCCTGTCTGCAGTCACCACTAGGGGGAGCTCCCTGTATACAGAGTTACATGATAAGATCCTGTCTGCAGACACAACTAGGGGGAGCTCCCTGTATACAGAGATACATGATAAGATCCTGTCTGCAGACACAACTAAGGGGAGCTCCCTGTATACAGGGTTACATGATAAGATCCTGTCTGCAGTCACCACTAGGGGGAGCTCCCTGTATACAGAGATACATGATAAGATCCTGTCTGCAGCCACCACTAGGGGGAGCTCCCTGTATACAGAGATACGTGATAAGATCCTGTCTGCAGCCACCAATAGAGGGAGCTACTTGTATAGAGATACATGATAAGATTCTGTCTGCAGCCACCACTAGAGAAGCTCCCTGTATACAGATACATGATAAGATCCTTTCTGCAGCCACCACTAGGGGAAGCTACTTGTAAACAGAGATACATTATAAGATCCTGTCTGAAGCCACCACTAGGGGGAGCTCCCTGTATACAGAGATACATAACATACTGTCTGCAGCCACCACTAGGGGGAGCTCCCTGTATACAGAGATACATGATAAGATCCTGTCTGCAGCCACCGCTAGGGGGAGCTCCCTGTATACAGAGATGCATGATAAGATCCTGTCTGCAGCCACCACTAGGGGGAGCTCCCTGTATAGAGATACATGATAAGACCCTGTCTACAGCCTCCACTAGGGGGAGCTCCCTGTATACAGAGATACATGATAAGATCCTGTCTGCAGCCACCACTAGGGGGAGCTCCCTGTATACAGGCTATGTCATTTAGGCCTGGATCACACTACAGTGTGTGATGCGAGAAACTCGCACGAGGTACAGAATATTAGCATATACTCCATGACTCTATCTAAGTAGGGGATTTGGAGCTGTGTATCAGGAAAAAAACATTCGGATCCATCTAAGTATATATGATATGATGTGATATATAAATGTAATCTTGGGAAGGGTCATCAATATCAGATCTGAAGTTGGGGGCCTGACAAGTATCCCCAGAAATTGTTCTGAAAGTGCAACAGTGCTGTAAACTGTGGTGGCTGTAAATTGTATTTGAAGCGTTTTTTTCGTCACTTGCATAGGAGAGAGCTTGCAGTACCATTTACAGGCACTACAGGTCCTGTCCTGGTGTGTAGTGGCTCCTCAAGTTGATTGGTGATGATTCCGAGGTCAGATTACCCCCCATAATAAGATATTAAAATGTTATTGTCAGACAAACAATTTGGCAATTTACTGCTCATTAAAATGTCAAGCAGCACTTGAGATATTAACACTTTTATTCACAGCTTGTTGCCTAGGAAACCGACCACCGTCGCTAGTCTGTAAAACACACGCAGTGCGGCCTTGCTCTTTTCTCTTGAGCTTCTAACAATGGCCAGGATTTCAGGAGCGCGCTGTTACCTCCTAGTCCTGGCCAGCATCGCCCCAGTGCTTACATGCCAGTGAGCAGCAGTGGTCGGTCTCCTAGGCAACAAGCTGTAAGCAAAGGAAAAGTGTTAATATCTCAAGAACGGCTGCATATTTTAATAAGCAGTAAATTGCAAAAAGTCCAACAATACCCTGTTATGAAGATGGGTGTAACTATTTAAAGTTTCTGAAAACCCCTTTAAACCACCTGAAAATACCCTTTAAGGAATTTGGACAGAGAATTCCTCTTGCTCGGATGAATGCTGGGTGTGGTAGTTCCCTTTTTCGCTCAGCATCACCAGGACGAGCAGCGATACTCAGCAGACGCTTGTCACATTACCAGCAGCTAATGACAACATTTCCAGTGTGTGTTGCGGAGTAATTACTCCGCTTCTCCGAGGAACCCGACACGGAGTCAGCTGGAAACATATTCCCCGGAATACACAAATATGAAATGTTGTTTACAAGCGGAAAGAGTCGAGCGGAAGCTCAGGGGTATTGATGGAGACTGTCACTTTAATTAACAGACAAAATAACAAATAGCAGAGAACATGATACATTGTTGCCTTTGTTTAACATGAGATACATTACAATGAGAGCTTCTTAAGGGGACAGTGCACAATAAGGTGATGCAATGGATTATGCCTTGAGTCTGGTCTGAAGGGGCGTAACATGATCCCTCCTCAGCTGCCATTCAGGGCTTTTGGAAAGCTGGGTGATAATGAGGCTTTCCCAGGAACAGATAACACATAAAAATAGATATTATTATTGGGAATGTTACCGTTAAATCCTGACCTGGGTGATGGCAGGAGACCGGCGGATGGTGCGTATTAATTATGGTTATTCACCGCCATTGAGCCCAGTAGTGAACAACCCTTTTAAATCTGTGCTGCATCTGTCACATAACAGACACCTTGTGGGCTGAAGGGTTCTGTCATGGTGGCCATAATTTCAGGAAATGTCCCACAATCTGAGCCTGCAGTGCAGGTGTGACCAGATTCAAATATTTACATACTTATTTTCAAAAAACCCTCTGCTTGCTGTCACTGATTGAAAATATTGGGGAGATTTACACTTTAACGTGTGCCACAATTCCAGATTGATAATTTTTAGACTTTTTTTGCGATCTACACTATCGGGGGGACAGCTTGAAAGAATAGGGTTTGTCTTCTGTTGGAAAAGGATCTGGCTTAAAATGCATCACAGTGCGGAAAACGTCAGGTCTAAAAACAAGCCAAATAATAAGAGAAATGTGTCCAAAAATTATCCAAATTCTCATTGGGTCTGGGCCGCCGAGTTATATTTAGTGCATTTTCAGATCCTCTAGATATAACTCAGGATTAGTCGTCTGACCCATCCGGAGGCTGAAAATCTGCCCACGCCTAATCCTGCTCACATAGCGACAAAGCTCCTACACGCTGTGACGCGCCCTGCACCTGTCAGCCTGACCTTATCGGCATGGGTGCATGTAAACAATGATGCTTGCTGTCAGGGAATAAAGGTATTACCTCCATCCACACTGATGATGGGGAGCACATTATGGGGCTGTCTTGCACAACGTTGACAGGGAATTGGTATTTAAGCAATTTTCCAATAACGTATTTAATGTAGCAATAGAGCAAATGATTTTGTAAGGACTCACCCCAACGATGGAGGCGCCAAGCCCCCGGTGGATGAGCAGGGAGAGGACGAGGATGACGCAGACAGCGAGGGTCTTCATGGTCTCTGTGACCGGAGATGATGGCGTTGTGCGCTCTGCAGGTGAGCGGGCAGAACCGTATTTATGGGAAGTGCCCAGCCTGCCGGCAGGTCGTACACAAGGTCACCCGGCCAGTAATCCCTGGCGTCAGGAGTCTCTCCGTCCTTATCTCCTACTTCTATGTTGTCATTATTTTTTTGTATTGTTTTGACAGTAAATTAAGAATTTTGGGGCCAAATGATTAGAACGTTAGAAAAAAGGTAAAAAAAAATAGAATAAAATTGTAAAAAAGAAGAAATTGAAAGTGTGATAAGATTTGTTTGGTTTCCTGGATGAAGATTATTGTGTTGAGTGGGTGATCTGGGAACTCCGGGTCTGGGTGCGCTTCCCTTCTGACTGGCCATTGTGCCCCTTTTTACACCAGGATAACTCAATACTGGAAAAAAGCCCATCTTGTGACATACAGTGCTAAACTGCAGTAGCTAAGCCTATTACATGCAAAACTGTGCTGCTGTATCTAAGACTATCATGTGTGATACTGTCTGCTGAGCGGTGTATCTAATCCTATCCTGTGTGATACTGTGTGCTGAGCTGTGTATCTAATCCTATCCTGTGTGATACTGACTGCTGAGCCGTGTATCTAATCCTCTCCAGTGTGATACTGACTGCTGAGCTGTGTATCTAATCCTATCCTGTGTGATACTGTCTGCTGAGCTGTGTATCTATTCCTATCCTGTGTGATACTGACTGCTGAACCGTGTATCTCCTCTCCTGTGTGATACTGACTGCTGAGCCGTGTATCTAATCCTATCTTGTGTGATACTGACTGCTGAGCCGTGTATCTAATCCTCTCCTGTGTGATACTGACTGCTGAGCCGTGTATCTAATCCTATCCTGTGTAATACTGACTGCTGAGCCGTGTATCTATTCCTATCCTGTGTGATACTGACTGCTGAGCTGTGTATCTAATCCTATCCTGTGTGATACTGACTGCTGAGCCGTGTATCTAATCCTCTCCTGTGTGATACTGACTGCTGAGCCATGTATCCAATCCTCTCCTGTGTGATACTGACTGCTGAGCCGTGTATCCAATCCTATCCTGTGTGATACTGACTGCTGAGCTGTGTATCTAATCCTCTCCTGTGTGATACTGACTGCTGAGCCATGTATCTAATCCTCTCCTGTGTGATACTGACTGAGCCGTGTATCTAATCCTATCCTGTGTGATACTGACTGCTGAGCCGTGTATCTGTTCCTATCCTGTGTGATACTGACTGAGCCGTGTATCTAATCCTCTCCTGTGTGATACTGACTGCTGAGCCGTGTCTCTAATCCTCTCCTGTGTGATACTGACTGCTGAGCCATGTATCTAATCCTCTCCTGTGTGATACTGACTGCTGAGCCATGTATCTAATCCTATCCTGTGTGATACTGACTGCTGAGCCGTGTATCTAATCCTCTCCTGTGTGATACTGACTGCTGAGCCATGTATCTAACCCTATCCTGTGTGATACTGACTGCTGAGCTGTGTCTCTAATCCTCTCCTGTGTGTTACTGACTGCTGAGCCGTGTATCCAATCCACTCCTGTGTGATACTGACTGCTGAGCCGTGTATCTAATCCTATCCTGTGTGATACTGACTGCTGAGCTGTGTATCTAATCCTCTCCTGTGTGATACTGACTGCTGAGCTGTGTATCTAATCCTCTCCTGTGTGATACTGACTGCTGAGCTGTGTATCTAATCCTCTCCTGTGTGTTACTGACTGCTGAGCCATGTATCCAATCCTCTCCTGTGTGATACTGACTGCTGAGCCGTGTATCTAATCCTATCCTGTGTGATACTGACTGCTGAGCTGTGTATCTAATCCTCTCCTGTGTGATACTGACTGCTGAGCTGTGTATCTAATCCTATCCTGTGTGATACTGACTGCTGAGCCGTGTATCCAATCCTCTCCTGTGTGATACTGACTGCTGAGCCGTGTATCTAATCCTATCCTGTGTGATACTGACTGCTGAGCTGTGTATCTAATCCTCTCCTGTGTGATACTGACTGCTGAGCTGTGTATCTAATCCTCTCCTGTGTGATACTGACTGCTGAGCTGTGTATCTAATCCTCTCCTGTGTGTTACTGACTGCTGAGCCATGTATCCAATCCTCTCCTGTGTGATACTGACTGCTGAGCCGTGTATCTAATCCTATCCTGTGTGATACTGACTGCTGAGCTGTGTATCTAATCCTCTCCTGTGTGATACTGACTGCTGAGCCATGTATCTAATCCTCTCCTGTGTGATACTGACTGAGCCGTGTATCTAATCCTATCCTGTGTGATACTGACTGCTGAGCCGTGTATCTGTTCCTATCCTGTGTGATACTGACTGCTGAGCCGTGTATCTAATCCTCTCCTGTGTGATACTGACTGCTGAGCCATGTATCTAATCCTCTCCTGCTTGATACGGACTGCTGAGCCGTGTTTCTAATCCTATCCTGTGTGATACTGACTGCTGAGCCGTGTATCTAATCCTCTCCTGTGTGATACTGACTGCTGAGCCGTGTATCTAATCCTATCCTGTGTGATACTGACTGCTGAGCCGTGTATCTAATCCTCTCCTGTGTGTTACTGACTGCTGAGCCGTGTATCCAATCCTCTCCTGTGTGATACTGACTGCTGAGCTGTGTATCTAATCCTATCCTGTGATACTGACTGCTGAGCTGTGTATCTAATCCTCTCCTGTGTGATACTGACTGCTGAGCCATGTATCTAATCCTCTCCTGTGTGATACTGACTGCTGAGCCGTGTATCTAATCCTATCCTGTGTGATACTGACTGCTGAGCCGTGTATCTGTTCCTATCCTGTTTGATACTGACTGCTGAGCTGTGTATCTAATCCTCTCCTGTGTGATACTGACTGCTGAGCCATGTATCTAATCCTATCCTGTGTGATACTGACTGCTGTGCCGTGTATCTAATCCTCTCCTGTGTTACTGACTGCTGAGCCATGTATCCAATCCTCTCCTGTGTGATACTGACTGCTGAGCCGTGTATCTAATCCTATCCTGTGTGATACTGACTGCTGAGCTGTGTATCTAATCCTCTCCTGTGTGATACTGACTGCTGAGCCATGTATCTAATCCTCTCCTGTGTGATACTGACTGCTGAGCCGTGTATCTAATCCTATCCTGTGTGATACTGACTGCTGAGCCGTGTATCTGTTCCTATCCTGTGTGATACTGACTGAGCCGTGTATCTAATCCTATCCTGTGTGATACTGACTGCTGAGCCGTGTATCTGTTCCTATCCTGTGTGATACTGACTGCTGAGCTGTGTATCTAATCCTCTCCTGTGTGATACTGACTGCTGAGCCATGTATCTAATCCTCTCCTGTGTGATACTGACTGCTGAGCCGTGTATCTAATCCTATCCTGTGTGATACTGACTGCTGAGCCGTGTATCTGTTCCTATCCTGTGTGATACTGACTGAGCCGTGTATCTAATCCTATCCTGTGTGATACTGACTGCTGAGCCGTGTATCTGTTCCTATCCTGTGTGATATTGACTGCTGAGCTGTGTATCTAATCCTCTCCTGTGTGATACTGACTGCTGAGCCATGTATCTAATCCTATCCTGTGTGATACTGACTGCTGAGCCATGTATCTAATCCTCTCCTGTGTGATACTGACTGCTGAGCCGTGTATCTAATCCTCTCCTGTGTGTTACTGACTGCTGAGCTGTGTATCCAATCCTCTCCTGTGTGATACTGACTGCTGAGCTGTGTATCTAATCCTATCCTGTGTGATACTGACTGCTGAGCTGTGTATCTAATCCTCTCCTGTGTGATACTGACTGCTGAGCCATGTATCTAATCCTCTCCTGTGTGATACTGACTGCTGAGCCGTGTATCTAATCCTATCCTGTGTGATACTGACTGCTGAGCCGTGTATCTGTTCCTATCCTGTTTGATACTGACTGCTGAGCTGTGTATCTAATCCTCTCCTGTGTGATACTGACTGCTGAGCCATGTATCTAATCCTATCCTGTGTGATACTGACTGCTGTGCCGTGTATCTAATCCTCTCCTGTGTTACTGACTGCTGAGCCATGTATCCAATCCTCTCCTGTGTGATACTGACTGCTGAGCCGTGTATCTAATCCTATCCTGTGTGATACTGACTGCTGAGCTGTGTATCTAATCCTCTCGTGTGATACTGACTGCTGAGCCATGTATCTAATCTTCTGTGTGATACTGACTGCTGAGCCGTGTATCTAATCCTATCCTGTGTGATACTGACTGCTGAGCCGTGTATCTGTTCCTATCCTGTGTGATACTGACTGAGCTGTGTATCTAATCCTATCCTGTGTGATACTGACTGCTGAGCCGTGTATCTGTTCCTATCCTGTGTGATACTGACTGCTGAGCTGTGTATCTAATCCTCTCCTGTGTGATACTGACTGCTGAGCCATGTATCTAATCCTATCCTGTGTGATACTGACTGCTGAGCCATGTATCTAATCCTCTCCTGTGTGTTACTGACTGCTGAGCCGTATCCAATCCTCTCCTGTGTGATACTGACTGCTGAGCCGTGTATCTAATCCTATCCTGTGTGATACTGACTGCTGAGTAATCCTCTCCTGTGTGATACTGACTGCTGAGCCATGTATCTAATCCTCTCCTGTGTTATACTGACTGCTGAGCCGTGTATCTGTTCCTATCCTGTTTGATACTGACTGCTCAGCTGTGTATCTAATCCTCTCCTGTGTGATACTGACTGCTGAGCCGTGTATCTAATCCTATCCTGTGTGATACTGACTGCTGAGCCGTGTATCTAATCCTCTCCTGTGTGATACTGACTGCTGAGCCATGTATCTAATCCTCTCCTGTGTGATACTGACTGCTGAGCCGTGTATCTAATCCTATCCTGTGTGATACTGACTGCTGAGCCGTGTATCTAATCCTTTCCTGTGTGATACTGCCTGCTGAGCTGTGTATCTAATCCTATCCTGTGTGATACTGACTGCTGAGCCGTGTATCTGTTCCTATCCTGTGTGATACTGACTGCTGAGCTGTGTATCTAATCCTGTCCTGTGTGATACTGACTGCTGAGCTGTGTATCTAATCCTATCCTGTGTGATACTGACTGCTGAGCCGTGTATCTGTTCCTATCCTGTGTGATACTGACTGCTGAGCTGTGTATCTAATCCTGTCCTGTGTGATACTGACTGCTGAGCCGTGTACCTACTCCTCTCCTGTGTGATACTGACTGCTGAGCCATGTATTCAATCCAATCCTGTGTGACACTTGACTGCTGAGCCGTGTATCTAATCCTATCCTGTGTGATACTGACTGCTGAGCTGTGTATCTAATCCTATCCTGTGTGATACTGACTGCTGAGCCATGTATCTATCCTCTCTAATATCCGAGCGTCGCTCTGCACTACAGCCCCCATCATTGCTCGGATATGCGGTGCTGTGTGGATACTCCAGGGTTTGGCGCCCCCCTTGCTCCCTATCCTGGACTGAAGTCCACATGGACCCGGCTCCTGAGCGTCGGCTGCACCCAGACCCAGGGGCGCCAGAGGCGGCAGGCGCGGCGCTGACCTCGGCCACTGGTGACAGAAGGTGGAGGATGCGGGTGACACAACATCAGCTATTGCATTGTCAGCCCTGGGGGCGTCAGGAATACGCAGACACCTGCAGTGTCCGACACTGGTTCTGGGAACGTTCCTGCCAAAGCAGCAAATACACAAAAATATGTACATAACATAGAATACGGGGGTTCTGGATGTTTCCTCTTCTTAAAGGGCCAGCAACGCCCATAGCTTCAAACACAGCAGAGCGTTAATAAGAGGCGCTGATATCAGTCACAGACAGTGGGTAGCATAAGGATTACCAATTTCCTAAATAAATCTTTTGGACATGAAATTCTCACCAGATATCAGTAACAACCCATCCAATCCACACAGGCAAAGAAATCACCGTAGCTGTCCATAAATTGTGTGTAATAATGAGAAATGACTCCAGGAAAAGTATTGAACTCATTACTGAAACTTATTTAATGCATGGTACAAAAGCCTTTGTTGGCGATGAAGCTTCAAGATGCCTCCGGTATGGAGAAACTAGTCACATGCATTGCTCAGATGTGATTTTGGCCCATTCTTCCACACAAACATCCTTTACATCCTGAATCTTCCGTGCGCTCCTTCTATGAACTCTGAGCTTTAGTTCCGTCTATACATTTTCTCTTGGATTCGGGTCAGCCATTCTAGCAGCTTTTTCTTTCTCTGAAACCAATGTAGAGTTTCCTTGGCTGTGTTTGGGTTCATTGTCTTCCTGAAATGTCCACCCTCGCTTCATCTTCAGCATCCTGGTAGGTGGCACCAGATTTATATCAAGACTGTCTTGGTACATTTGTTCATTCATTCTTCCTTCAACTACATGGTTTGTCAGTGCCGTATGCTGAAAAAACAACCCCACACCATGATATTCTCACCTCCAAACCTCACTGTTGGTATGATGTGTTTGGGGTGATGTACAGTGCCTTTTGACCTCCAAACATGGTGTGTATTAGGGCATCCAAAGAGTTCAATTTTGGTCTCATCTGACCAAACTTTATCCTCCCAGTATTTCACAGGCTTGTCTAAATGTTGTTGAGCAAACTTCAAACATGCTTTTTCAGTAGTGGAGACTTGGGTGGTGAGCGTGCATTCAGGCCAGAGTCTTGCGTGGGGAGCGTGCATGCAGGCCATGGAGTCTTGAGTGGTAAGCGTGCATGCATGCCATGGAGTTTTGAGTGGTGAGGGTGCATGCAGGCCATGGAGTTTTGAGTGGTGAGGGTGCATGCAGGCCATGGGAGAGGAATGCATTATTGTTTTCTTTGAAAACAATTGTACCTGCTGATTCCAGTTCTTCCTGTAGCTCTCCGCAGGTGGTCCTTGGCTCTTTAAAAAAATCTTCAGATTTTTTTCACTCTTCTGTCTGAAATCTTGCAGTGAGTACCTACCTGGTCAGGTCATGGCTTTTCATGGTCAAAAGATGTTCTTTCCACTACTGGATTAAGGCCCAAACATCGCTCACTGGAACCTTCAGTAGTTTAGAAATTCTTCTGTAACCAATGCCATCAGTATGCTTTGCAACAGTAAGGTTGCGATGGTCTTGAGACAACTCACATAAGATGCTTCCTGTATGGCACGTTGGTAATGAGGCACCTCTTTCCCTGTGTCATTTCTGATTATTACACATAATTTATGGACATCTAAGGATGATTTCTTTGCCTGTGTGGATTGGATGGGTTGTTACCGACACCTGGGGAGAATTTGATGTCAATAGCACCTTTAGAAATAAATTTACTTATAAAATTGGTGACGGGTTCAATACTTATTTCACCCTCTGTATTATGCCTTGGAGGGTCTTAGTCTCTGGAGATATGATATAAAGTATGGATCATGGGGACATGTGAGGTCTCTACACTTCCTGTTATTCATCCAAGAATGGCTGGTAACAGAACAATAGATGGTATGCAACTCACAACAGGTTTAATGGTGTGGCGCTCAGCCATTTGAAATAATGTTATATATAGTATTATGAGACTCCTGTTTTACTCAAGAGCTGTAGTCACAATTCTGTCAGTGGAAACTGCCAGCAAGCAGGTTGACAGACTCATCTCCAGAAGTACAAAATCCTGGTGTAAAAATAAACCCTTACAGACTAACAGAACAAGCTGGGAATGTTGGGAGATTTCAGCTCTGGAGGCTGTGGAGATGTGAATTCAGCTCTGGAATTAGCAAGCAGAATTTAAGCCTAAAAAAAGGGCGGTTGGATCGGCTGCAGCGGTCACATCATGAATTGGCGTCGAAGCCTCCAGTAAAACACGGTCTACGGCGCCAACATCATCTTCCCCGAGATGATGCGGGAATCAGAGGAAAACTACAGGTAGGGGGGCTACGACTTAGAGGACCCACCCAGGAAATTATCACATCCCCAGAGCCCGAACCACCAGGGGGCCGAGTCCTATGACACAGGGTCACTGCTCCTGCCACACCATACCGGGGGCTGTACTTGGGCGACAACACAAAACCCCCCGTGGTCGTCCCCTCGTCTGTGACACTGACTGGGGCCGCGGAGGTAAAGTTCACACATTGCAAATATGACAGCGGCGCCAGACGGCTGCAGACTGTTAACCCTTTCATTGTATCCAGCAAATGGGGCACTAACATGAAATTCCTATAATCTGGTGCCAAATTATCAGATATTCTTACGCTAAATAAAAAAATGTATAAAAACGCAACAAGGTCCAGAAATCCGGAATTATCTCTTCAACTTTTTCTACAAACCCCTCTTTACTTTTTAATTCTAGATGATCAGATGCCAGATTATGGGAATTTCCCTTTATATGCCGCCATTGGACTTTGAATTACGGTATTTTAATAAAAACCTCTGCTTTCCTTACGACCTCTGCTTGTTACCAGTAAAGGGGAACTTTCCTTTCCATCCGGAGGCTGAGAGGGGCGGCGTTCCCATGTGCGGGATGCAACGTAAAAAGAAAAAACGTTTCTGCAGACATCCCCCTGGTGGACACCATACGCAGCAGCAGATCGGGCTCGGTGGTGCTTAGGGGGTTAGAGGATTTTTCTTTTCTGCTCCCCCTGGTGGACACCAAATGAGGCAGCAGATCAGACATGTGATTGGTCTCCGCGGTGCAGTAGGGGGTTACATCAGGATTTTTCTTTGCTGCACCCCCTTGTGGACACCAAATGACGCAGCAGATCAGACATGTGATCAGTCTCCGCGGTGCAGAAGGGGGTTACATTAGGATTTTTCTTTGCTGCTGCCCCAGGTGGACACCATTTGGTGCAACGGATTGGACGAGTGAACGGTCTCAGCGATGCAGCAGGGGGTTACGTCAGGATATTTTTTTGCTGCTCCCCCTGGTGGACACCATATGGCGCAGCCGATCAGACGTGATCAGTCTGCACGGTGCTGCAGGTTTTTACATCAGGATTTTTCTTTGCTGCTCCCCCTTGTGGACACCAAATGACTCAGCTGATCTGACATGTGATCAGTCTCCGCGGTGCAGAAGGGGGTTACATCAGGATTTTTCTTTGCTGCTGCCCCTGGTAGATACCATACAGTGCAGCGGATTGGACGTGTGAACGGTCTCCGCGGTGCATGGGGTTACATCAGGATTTTTCTTTCCTACTCCCCCTGGTGGACACCATATGACGCAGATCGGACATGTGATCGGTCTAAGCGGTGCAGCAGGGGGCTATGCCAGGATTTTTCTATTTATTAACAGAAGCGATAAAAGTCACCAAAAAGGCCAGGAGGTAAAGTATAATAGAAAGGATGGTTTTCTTGGACGTGGCGTTATCACTTGACCCAACCGTAAAACGAAACACTATGCGTTCCAGATTCCGGCAGCCATGCAACAATGGAGAGGAAGCGCGGCGGTGACACGCTCTCTTAGTGCACCACAGACCTTCCTTGCACAGCACTGCCTGCCTGCCTTGCATATAAATGAGAGGGGCTGCAGTTCTGCACAGCTGACTAGTCAGGAACTATATATGTACATAAAATGTTTATTTTCAGGTGGGGTCCTTGCAAACCACAAAAAAAAAAAATATAAGCATCTCCAACAAACTGTTTGGCAGCCCTAACCTGTGACGTGCCTTTCTAAATCATCGGTCAGATAATAAATGCAGCTCTGGTGACGGTTTACACCAGTGTAGTAAAGTGAGATTGAATGCCAGCAGCTGCTTGGTTCATACAGTGGGGAAAAAAAGGATTTAGTCAGCCACCACTTGTGCAAGTTCTCCCACTTAAAAAGATGTGAGTATGATGTAACTGGCATCATAGGTAGACCACAACTATGAGAGTCAAAAGAGAAAACAAATCCAGAAAATCCTTGTCTGATTTGGAAAGATTTATTCTGCAAATCATGGTGGAAAATAAGTATTTTTTCATTAACAAAAGTTCATCTCAATATTTTGTTATATATCCTTTGTTGGCAATGACAGAGGTCAAACGTTTTCTGTAAGGCTATGTGCACACGGTGCGGATTCTGCTGCGGATCCGCATAGTTTCTCTCCCTGCGGGTCTGCAGCAGTTTCTGCTGCATTGTACAGTACCATTGTTTCCAATGGTAAAACCAAAAACGCTGTACACATGCTGCGGATTTTTATGCGTGGATTTGCTGCAGGTTACAATCCGCAGCATGTCAATTGTTTGTGCGGAATCCGCTGCGGTTTCACATCTCCTCCATTGTAGAGGTGTGAAACCGCAGCCTAAACCGCAGGTCTTTTTGACCTGTGGTTTTTCCAAAATCCGCTAGGAAATATCCGCACCACCGAAAACTACGTGTGCACATAGCCTAAGTCTTCACAAGGTTGGCACACACTGTTGATGGTATGTTGTCCCGTTCCTCCATGCAGATCTCCTCTACAGCAGTGATGTTTTGGGCCTGTCGCTGGGCAACACGGACTTTCAAATCCCTCAAAAGGTTTTCTATGGGGTTGAGATCTGGAGAGTGGCTAGGCCACTCCAGGACCTTCATATGCTTCTTACAAAGCCACTCCGTTGCCCTGGCGGTGTGCTTGGGATCATTATCATGCCGAAAGACCCATCAATGTTTCATCTTGCTGATGGAAGGAGGTTTGCACTCAAAATCTCACGATACATGTGCCCATTCATTCTTTCATGTACACGGATCAGGCATCCTGGTCCCTTTGCTGAGAAACAGCCCCAAAGCATGATGTTTCCACATCCATGCTTCACAGTAGGTATGGTATTCTTTGGATGCAACTCAGCATTCTGTCTCCTCCAAACATGACAAGTTTTGTTTCTACCAAACAGTTCTACTTTGGTTTCATTAGACCATATTACATTCTCCCAATACTCTTCTGGATAATCCAAATGCTCTCTAGCAAACTTCAGATGGGCTCGGACATGTACTGGCTTAAGCAAGGGGACACGTCTGGCACTGCAGGATCTGAGTCCCTGGCAGCATAGTGTGATACTGATAGTAGTCTTTGTTACAGTGGTCCCAGCTCTATGCAGGTCATTCACTAGGTCCCCTCCCCCCCGTGTGATCCTTGGATTTTTGCTCACCGTTCTGGTGATCATTTTGACCCCACAGGGTGAGATCTTGCATGTCTTCCATTTTCTTATTATTGCTCCCACAGTGGTTTTCATCACACCACGCTGCTTGTCTATTGCTGATTCAGTCTTCCCAGCCTGGTGCAGGGCTACAATTTTGTTTCTGGTGTCCTTCAACAGCTCTTTGGTCTTCGCCATAGTGGAGTTTGGAGTGTGACTGTTTGAGGTTGTGGACAGGTGTCTTTTATACTGATATCAAGTTCAAACAGGTGCCATTACTACAGGTAATGAGTGGAGGACAGAGGAGCCTCTTAAAGAAGTTACAGATCTGTGAGAGCCAGAAATCTTGCATGTTTTTAGGTGACCAAATATATTTTTCAAATTATGGTCGAAAATAAGTATCTTGCCAAGTCAGACAAGGTGATTTTCTGGATTTGTTTCCTCATTTTGACTCTCATAATTGTGGTCTACCTGTGATGTCAATTACAGGCCTCTCATCTTTTTAAGTGGGAGAACTTTCACAATTGGTGGCTGACTAAATACTTTTTTCCCCACTGTAGCCTGCCACCATCAAGTGGTAGGGATATGAAGGGCGGACAGCTCGGTACATAACTCTCCATCGCCATCTACTGGCGGAGAGATGAAGGGAGAACAGCTTGTTACATAGCTCTCCACCGCTATCTAGTGGCCTGGATGTGACGGGCGTGAAAGAAATTAAAAACCAACAAGTGCAGAATGAAGCAAATTGTGTAACATGTGTGAACAGAACTTCCCGAGGGCCCATAAAATATCAATGTGTCAATCTCTGGGTCCGGTTTAATGCTGCAACGTGTTAATCCAGTGCAGAGAATTACCACAGAGGGGATTTAAAAATAAAAAAAAAACACGAGGGACTCAGTCTATCGTCACTGCTAAAAGTCTACGTATGTTCATATTTATAGATTCATCATAAAAAAAAAAAAAAAAAAATAAAGAGCAAAGCAAACGTAATCAGACCCTCTGCCGCGTGGGCAGCCTTTCCGTCAGCCCCATGCAAGTCCCTGGCAGTGAAGATGTTTCCCAAGGTGAGCATGGTCCAAGTTGATGGGGGGGGGGGGGGGGGGTTGAAGGGTTCTTCTCCAGTCTGCAAGGAAGACCCATGGCAGCCCCTCAACCTCCCGCTCTTTGTGCCACGCTGTTCGCGAGAATAGAGAAAGATCTTTGACACGGTTATTGTAAGAGGAGTGGGGGTCTCTGGGGAATGCAGGGCAGCGGTAGGTGCGTGGGGCAAAAAGGTAAAGGGTAAAACAAAGGGAGGGGGGAAGCTGATATACAAGTTTTTTTTTTTTCCTCGTGGCTTTTTTTTTTTGACTCGCTTTCATACGAGGAGCGCGGGGCAACCGAATCTACTGTCTCGGCCCCTCTTCCACCACCTCGATGCCATGCTGCTGCAGCTGCGCCCGCAGGAGGGTGTTCTCATTCTTCTGCTCTTCTATCTGAAAAGGAAACACAAGACAGAGAGGTTTACATTGCAGATCTGTCTGCCAAGTCTTCCTGCACCTTGCCAGAACAGTGACGGGGCGGGGTGTGGAGCTGTGCCTGCAGGAGCTGTGCCGATCCTGCTCGTTTAACCTCTTAGATGCTGGGGTCAGCAATAACCGCAGCGACACGGCTTCCTTTGTCGCCCTCTCCCATGCCGATGTCATTTTAAGGGCTCATACTCACTTGCGAGAGACTCACACGACTCTCGCATGAATGAGTCTCTCGCATGAAAACCTGGGACTGCCGCCGGCATCGGACCGGAATGTGCGGCTGCATAGAAATATATGTAGCCGCACGCTCCGGTCTGAGTGCGGGCGGCAGTCCCAGGTTTTCATGCGAGAGACTAGCATGAGAATCTATGAGCCCTAAAAATGGCGTTTATAAATCTAGGAGGCTGGAGTACGACAGACCTGCTGGCGCAGCATCTCGTTGTCCATCTGCAGACGCTCAGCTTCCTTGAAGGTCTCCTGCATGCGCTGGTTGGTCTGCCGCAGCTCGCGGATGTAGTCGCAGGCTTTGGACAGGATCCCACCTTTACTCTGCTGTGAACCGGAAAACAAGGGATCTATTACACCCTAGAGGCAAAATGGGAAATCTGAATATAATGAGGAATGTCATAGCACGAGTGTCACAATCAGCTTTGTTTGATTTACGGTGTCATTCTCCATCAATCCCAGCCCGGCACCAAGCAGCGATCACTTCTGCCCGGAGCGCCCCTCTAAGCAGCCATTACTGACTAGGGGAAGTAATGGCAACCACGCTGTTATAAAAGGAGTGGAGACTGCGGCTCTCCAGCTGTAAGCGTCACAGGGGCTGTCCAATAGCTGGGACCTGCACCTATCCGCAGAACTCGTGCGCGACTGTCTCCATGTTTATAGCATCAGCCCCAGAAAAGGAACAGAGTGACAGTCAGGCCCGAACACTGCCGATGGGGATAAAGCTCATCACTTATTGATCAGTGGGTGTCAGAATGAGGTCTCCCTTCTTTTAATTATCCCTGTTAGAATGGAGATAAAAACAAGTTTATCGGATGACCCCTTTAATTATCCTCACAGCATGGTACATGCAACATGTTATGACCCAAGGGAGCTGCAAACACAGCATATACCATCCATGTCTCATTGAAGCGGGGACTTCGGGAGCCCGTTTCCCCTCAGCCTACTGATCACGTCAGACTGTTAAGATTTGGGTGGAATCACTTCAACAACGAGCGTTAGTCACCATCTTGTAAAGTCATGACACTTTATGGCTGGTGAGAATCTTAAACAGTGAAACGACCACCACCGACCCCCAGAGAGCAAGGGGATGTCTGACCCCCAGAGAGAGAGGGGATGCTGACTCAGCACTCCTGCCCCTTTAATTCCCAAATATGCAAGAAAAAACATTTAAGAAACTGCAGCTCTCAATTGTCGCTGCGGCTCTTAATTTTTGGGATTGGTTGTGGCGGTCTCACCGCTCAGACCCTCGCCGATGATGATGTAAGGGTTTAGCTGATCTGGGGGATTTGCCCCTTTAATCCACTATGGTAGAGGACGGTGAATGTGCGGCTCTTACTGCTGCTGTTTTGCTGCTCTCCGTGTTGCAGTCTGGAATGATTTTTGATAGTTGGACGATCCAGTTGTTAATCTTGTCTCTTCTTCTTCTCTCCACTGCAAGGTCAAAAGGAAAAATATTGGAAATGCGAATACAATAAGTGACGGTACAGAGTCTGCAGTGCCGCCCGCGTACCTTCATTATGTTGTGCTCTGCGTCGCTCGTCCCGAGGAGTTCTGTTTCCGTCCATTTTTCTAGATCGTGAAGGAAGCAAAAGGCCCAATTGAGGATGATACATATATCCATGTATGCGTGAGATATTGCATACATGTATATAGATCTCACTATGAGATGAAGTACTGTTTTGTGTATACAGCTTGTATGTAAGGTTATGTGTCTCCATGGTTAGAGACTATAAATAAACCAGGTCTAATGTTATGAAAAAGTCATGTGTCCCCCCGCTGCACCCTAACCTATACACAGTAGAGTGCCAGCATTGATTTCTTATGGGGGAGGGGGTACAGTTTAAACAAAAAAAATTGGGGTGCCGCAGTTTCAGTGATCAGTTCAGATCAGATCAGAGCTGTAGGACATGCACTGACACCATCGTCCAGCAGGTGGTGGTCTGATACGTACGGAGAGTAGGGGTGCGTGCGCGGAGCGATAGTCCTTTGTGTACCGGCAGGAATCACATCTTGGGGGGTCATCATGACATAGAACTGCCCTGAGGATAGAAAAGCGCAATTACAATAAGTTGCGGGTTCCATCATTTTTGCAATGTGCATAAAACTCTGAGCAGGTTCAGGAGCTCTGCTTGCTGTCACTTAAAGGGAACCTGTCACCCCCCCCCCAGGGAGTTTTTCAGTTAAAGAGCCACCTGCAGCAGCACTAAGGCTGCATTCTGTGAAGGTGGCTCTTCTTTTTCTGACCCCCAGTAATGCCAAAATATTTACTTTTATAATTAGCTCCTCATACCTGTAATGTGTCCCACAGGTATGTTGTGTCCCCCTCTATCAGTCACCTACCATCCGTCAATCATGCCTGTCCGGTGCCTCGGCGCCACCCACGATCTGTCCATCATGATGCCCCATGCGTCGCTGCCTATTCTTGATTTGAATCCCGGCGCCTGCGCTGTAACAAGTGTTCTCGGGCATGCGCAGTGCGCGCTGCCTGAGAACCGACATCAGGCTATTGCGCCTGCGCATTGTGGAGGCCCCAGATCCCGCCCCGCAGTGTGTTATGATGTATTCATACTGCAGGGCTGGGGCCTCCGCTACACGCAGGCGCAATAGCCTGATGTCTGTTCTTGGGCAGCACGCACTGCGCATGCCCGAGAACACTTGTTACAGCGCAGGCGCCGGGATTCAAGTCAAGAGGAAGCAGCGACGCACGGGGCATCATGATGGACAGATCGTGGGCGGCGCCGAGGCACGGGACAGGCATGATTGACGGATGGTAGGTGGCTGATAGAGGGGGACACAACATACCTGTGGGACACATTACAGGTATGAGGAGCTAATTATAAAAGTCAATATTTTGGCAGTACTGGAGGTCAGAAAAAGAAGAGCCACCTTCACAGAATGCAGCCTTAGTGCTGATAAAGGTGGCTCTTTAACTGAAAAACACCAGGGGGGGGGGGGGGGTGACAGGTTCCCTTTAATAGCTGGCAGGGAGCCCTGCGAACCTCTGCACACATCCTGACATCCTTGGCTGCTGTTCTGACTAACCAGGTGACCACGAGATCATTGTTGTGTGACATCACAGAAGCCCAGAAAATCGGAAGAGCTGGGAGGTGAAAGGAGATGAACAGGGTCCAAAGCAGCAGGCCCCCACCCAGCAGGCCCCGATCAGCACTCAGAGAATACCGACCAGCTGGATGGCCGCAGTACGTCACATGGAATCTCCCATCTCTGACCTCACCAATTATAAAGGAAGGGGAATAAAGGGGAAGGCACTTACCTCCAGCTTGAGTCAGCGCAGGGTCAGTAGTCTGAACTGACACCGCCGTTGTGTCGCCCATAGTGGAAGCAGGGAAGTATGCAAAGCGAGCCTCGCCACTGACCGCATCTGTAGAAGGACTTCCGCCATTACTGAAGGGGTTCTGGATGACCGCCTGGAACGCCAGTGAACAAAGTCAGAACATATGAAAAGTATCTTTCACATTGTGACTTATGGAATGATGTAAAGCACAGAACTATGGCATGTACAGTATACACCAACAATGAGGTGCTGCATTATACTCCAGAGCTGCACTCACTATTCTGCTGGTGCAGTAACTGTGTGCATACATTACATTATTGATCCCGACTTACATCCTGTAAAATACCCCAGAGCTGCACTCACTATTCTGCTGGTCAGTCACTGTGCACATACATTACTGATCCTGTACTGATCCTGAGTTACATCCTGTATTATACCCCAGAGCTGCACTCACTATTCTGCTGGTGCAGTCACTATGTACATACATTACATTACTGATCCTGAGTTATATCTTGTATTATACCCTAGAGCTGCACTCACTATTCTGCTGGTGCAGTCACTGTGTACATACATTACTTATCCTGAGTTACATCCTGTATTATACTCCAGAGCTGCACTCACTATTCTGCTGGTGCCGTCACCGTGTACATACATTACATTACTGATCCTGAGTTACATCGTGTATTATACTCCAGAGCTGCACCCACTATTCTGCTGGTGCAGTCACTGTGCACATACAGTTGTGGCCAAAAGTATTGACACCCCTGCAATTCGGTCAGATAATACTCAGTTTCTTCCTGAGAATGATTGCAAACACAAATTCTTTGGTATTATTATCATCATTTAATTTGTCTTAAATGAAAAAACACAAAAAGAATTGTTCTAAAGCCAAATTGGATATAATTCCACACCAAGCATAAAAAAAAAAAAAAAAAGAGTGGATAAAAATATTGGCACTGTTCGAAAAATTATGTGATGCTTCTCTAATTTGTATAATTAACAGCACCTGTAACTTACCTGTGGCACCTAACAGGAGTAGGCAATAACTAAATCACACTTGCAGCCAGTAGACATGATTAAAGTTGACTCAACCTCTGTCCTGTGTCCTTGTGTGTACCTCATTGAGCATGGAGAAAAGAAAGACGACCAAAGAACTGTCTGAGGACTTGAGAAACCAAATTGTGAGGAAGCATGAGCAATCTCAAGGCTACAAGTCCATCTCCAAAGACCTGAATGTTTTTGTGTCTACCGTGCGCAGTGTCATCAAGAAGTTTAAAGCCCATGGCACTGTGGCTAACCTCCCTAGATGTGGACGGAAAAGAAAAATTGACAAGAGATTTCAACGCAAGATTGTGCGGATGTTGGATAAAGAACCTCGACTAACATCCAAACAAGTTCAAGCTGCCCTGCAGTCCGAGGGTACAACAGTGTCAACCCATACTATCCATCGGCGTCTGAATGAAAAGGGACTGTATGGTATGAGACCCAGGAAGACCCCACTTCTTACCCCGAGACATAAAAAAAAGCCAGGCTGGAGTTTGCCAAAACTTACCTGAAAAAGCCTAAAACGTTTTGGAAGAATGTTCTCTGGTCAGATGAGATAAAAGTAGAGCTTTTTGGGCAAAGGCATCAACATAGAGTTTACAGAAGAAAAAAAGAGGCATTCAAAGAAAAGAACACGGTCCCTACAGTCAAACATGGCGGAGGTTCCCTGATGTTTTGGGGTTGCTTTGCTGCCTCTGGCACTGGACTGCTTGACCGTGTGCATGGCATTATGAAGTCTGAAGACTAACAACAAATTTTGCAGCATAATGTAGGGCCCAGTGTGAGAAAGCTGGGTCTCCCTCAGAGGTCATGGGTCTTCCAGCAGGACAATGACCCAAAACACACTTCAAAATGCACTAGAAAATGGCTGGAGAGAAAGCACTGGAGACTTCTAAGGTGGCCAGCAATGAGTTCAGACCTGAATCACATAGAACACCTGTGGAGAGATCTAAAAATGGCAGTTTGGAGAAGGCACCCTTCTAATATCAGGGACCTGGAGCAGTTTGCCAAAGAAGAATGGTCTAAAATTCCAGCAGAACATTGTAAGAAACTCATTGATGGTTACCGGAAGCGGTTTGTCGCAGTTATTTTGGCTAAAGGTTGTGCAACCAAGTATTAGGGTGAGGGTGCTAATACTTTTGTCTGGCTCATTTTTGGAGTTTTGTGTGAAATGATCAATGTTTTGCTTTTTGCTTCATTCTCTTTTGTGTTTTTTCATTTAAGACAAATTAAATGAAGATAATACCAAAGAATTTGTGTTTGCAATCATTTTCAGGAAGAAACTGAGTATTATCTGACAAAACTGCAGGGGTGTCAATACTTTTGGTCACAACTGTACATTACTGATCCTGTACTATCTTGAATTACATCCTGTATTATAATCCAGAGCTGCACTCTAACCCTTTTTATCATGATTTATCTCCACCTCTCACCTGGGCCACAGCCTGTGGGGCGCCAGCAAATGCCGCGGTTGACACAACGCTCACGGCACCAGTCGTGTCCCCCTGTCCGTCCAGCTGACCGTCCGTCACCTGGACCACTCTGTACGTCACCTGAGAACACAGAGAGGACATGTCATACTCCATGGGTGCAGGGCAGACTGTGCCCCGGAGGGGTAGTAGAATCGCTGTGACCGGTACCTGTCCTCCATTGTTCTCTGTGCGGAACTGGTACTGGATGTTGTGCTCGGAGAAGGCCGCCTGCTGGACTGCTGCGATGGCCACCGCCGTGTGCTCATCGGCACTTGTGTCATCTGCAGGAAAGATAACGGTGCATTACCGATGCCAATATTCATTCGTTACAATGTAACAGTGGGAAGTAAAAGGGATCGCGTTGGAGTGTGAAATCCATGGCTGACCGACCATCCGATATTTATAGGGGTCTCCCAACTCCCCCTCTATTTTAACTACTCACTTCAGAGCCCAGTTCTTGGTACCGATGGTCGGACCCCCAGTGAGCGGTGAGTTATAACCCATCATTTGCATTTTGATGTAACCATTTAAAAGAGGATCTGCCGCCAGATTTCACAAAACAAGCTTCATACACTATTATACAGATATCGAAGACCCGAGGAAACTAGTGTACTTCGAAGATCTGTGTCAGAACACCTGGTATGAAAAGGAGCTGGACTTTTAGCTGCTAAAAAAGATGAAATGCAGATTTTCATAACATGGCACTGATTTTCAAGGTAACTACAACAGCCAGGTCTAAATAGAGCTTTTTACAGAATATATTCAAGTTTCTGCTGGGGAAAAAAAAAAAAGCTAACGGACACTTACCGTCCTGTAACTCTACCACTTCGTCCGCTTCCTGTCCTTTGTCGTGACTGTAAAAGGAAAAAGAAATTGTAATGTGATGATCCGAATGATTCTGTGCAGTTTTCTGAAAATCGAAGCAAAACGCTGCAACGGAGCCACAGCAATAGATGGCACCAGATAAAACGAATTAGTGAGTGCTGATGCCCCCGTGATTATGGGCAGTACCATCGTTTCAATTTCGCTCTCAAATTTGGACAGCTATGTTAGATCCAGTCATTGTGACATATTGGGGTGACGGCCCCTTTAACAGTCGCACAATAGACTACATCTGCTATAAGCTGCTCTGCTGGGAGTGGTGGTCCCACACGGGCTCGCTCAGCTCCCTTCCATCCTATTTTGGCCACTCCATCTTGTTGTGAAACATCCCATGACTCAGCTCTAGGGAGAAGCCCTGTGTCCTGTCACGGAGGCTCCTAGCTCTTCTGCCAACGCGCAGCCTGATATGCCCTGAGAAGAAAACCGCCGTCCAAACGCGATGCACCCTGAGGGGTATCCCTGTCCGGTGTGGAGGGGGCTTCCACGGATCGCCCGGAGGGGTATCCTTGTCTGATGCGGAGGGGCTTCCGTGGATCACAAAGAGGGGTATCCCTGTCCGATGCATAGGGGGCTTCCGCGGAGGGACAGGTTTACTGTCTATGAGTGGAAGCCATTCACTGACAGCCAGCAGAGATCTTGCAAATAGAGAAAAACTAGAAGCAGCAGAAAATTGTCAGACTTTCCATTTCTGTAATGAATCCGCTATTTGCATCCTTCTCACAGCTGACACTTTGTTACACTTGTCTGCTAGTATGATGTCTTTATCTGTACTGATACATTGTATCAAACTATCGGGAGAACAGTAAGGAGCCACTTAAGCTTACACCACATTTATTAATGGACCCTTGGCAGACAGATGGGAGATTGCCCTTACTTTCTAACACCCCTGTACTCCCATCATCCGCAGACTGGGGGACGTAGTGCCGTGCGAAGGTAGCGGCTCTGCTTAACGACTTTGAAGTAGTCTCACTTCTCGGCTGGAGTCACTGGCGACTTCCTATTAATACGCATCACTCTTCTTGCATTTTAATCGGCTTCTGGCAGCGGATTAACACTTTCACGAGTGGTGAGAATTAGGACAAGTGTGATGAGCCTCCTCTGTGCGGCATAAGGCTCTGTAGTCGTAGCTCCGCAACTGCAAACAGCCCACAGACATGGGAACACTATGCCGTTATTTTTCCGTCAATACAAAAGCAGGCTTTGAAGGGGTACGAGAGAGCCTCCGCTGTCGTCTCTACGGAAAAGTCAGCATTACACCTCCCATACAGCGAGGAGTTAATTTTCTATAAAAGGGCACATGGTGCTGCTCAAGAAATCTAGGTTGTCACCCTGAAAGATTCATGGGTAAGGCGACACATGGCAACATCTACGAGAGCCTTCCAGCTGTACACAGAAAAAATAAATGATGGTGGAAGATGAGGGAAATGGTCAGCAATAAGGGGCGTGAAATAAAGTAACCATAACGAGGAGACCATGCAAGGAGCTAATCTGCCCTCACCGTAGTGTGCACAACCTAACTGCTGGGACTTATCCCTGTCCTGTCTGTGCTTCATGCGAGAGAAGCAGCAGCCAGTCAACGCCGCTGCAACCAGAACTCATTATCTAAGATAGAAGAACATTCGCTCCATATACACGTGGACAAAACTGTTTTCTGTTTAATGACAGAAAAAAAGCACAGTGGTCAAAAATAACTTGAATCTGACAAAAGTAATAATAAATAAAAAATCTATGAAAATGAACAAATGAAAGTCAGACATTGCTTTTCAACCATGCCTCCACAGAATTAAAAAAAAATAAAATAAAACGCATGAAATAGGCCTGGACAGAAATGATGGTACCCTAACTTAATATTTTGTTGCACAATCTTTTCAGGCAATCACTGCAATCAAACGATTCCTGTAACTGTCAATGAGGCTTCTGCACCTCTCGACAGGTATTTTGGCCGACTCCGGAAGAGCAAACTGCTCCAGTTGTCTCGTGATTGAAGGCTGCCTTTTCCAGATGGCATGTTTCAGCTCTTTCCAAAGATTCTCAATAGGATTTAGGTCAGGGCTCATAGAAGGCCACTTCAGAATAGTCCAATGTTTTCCTCTTAGCCATTCTTGGGTGTTTTTAGCTGTGTGTTTTGGGTCATTATCCTGTTGCAAGACCCATGACCTGCAACCGATATCAAGCTTTCTGACACTGGCACATTTCTCTCTAGAATCACTTGATAGTCTTGAGATTTCATTGTACCCTGCACAGATTCTAGACACCCTGTTCCAGATGCAGCAAAGCAGTTTCAGAACATAACAGAGACTCCTCCATGTTTCACAGTAGGGACAGTGTTCGTTTTTTTATATGCTTCACTTTTCCGTCTGTGAACATAGAGCTGATCTGCCTTGCCAAAAAGTTCCATTTTTGTCTCATCTGTCCATAGGACATTCTCAGAGAAGCTTTGTGGCTTGACAACATGTAGTTTGGCAAATTCCAGCCTGGCTTTTTTATGATTTTTTTCAACAACGGTGTCCTCCTTGGTGGTCTTCCATGATGTCCACTTTGGCTCATACAATGACCGATGGTGCGATCTGACACTGATGTTCCTTGAACTTGAAGTTCACCTTTAATCTGTTTAGAAGTTTTTCTGTCTTTTATGGAATAAAATTCTTGGACTTATGTGCGCTGCTAGACAAAGTATCACATCCAGGTTATGTAGAGAGATTAACCATTTATTTTCCAACGCGTTTTGAAGTACATGACATCCCCTGAGGAAGAAGTGTGATGTACTTCGAAACGCGTTGGGAAATAAATGGTTATTCTCTTTACATAACCTGGATGTGATACTTTGTCTAGCAGCGCACACAAGTCCAAGAATTTTATTCCATAAAAGATTGATATTGGCGGTCACGGAGTGGACCTTTGGACGTGCAGCAAGCTGACAACTGATCTGATATACCTTAATCTCTCCTGGAAAGGGTGAGTAAATTTCTTTTATTTCTTCCAATATCTACCCGGATAAGACCCTATTGCGCTCTTTCTTTCCTATAGTGTACACATATAGAAGTTTTTCTGGGCTCTTTAGTTACCATTCGTATTATCCGTCTCTTTGATTTGTCATCTATTTTCCTCCTGCGGCCATGTCCAGGGTGGTTGGTTAGAGTCTCATAGAGCTTAAATTTCTGAATAGTATGTACAACTGTAGTCACAGGAACATCAAGCTGCATGGAGTTGGTCTTGTAACTTTTATCTTTAACGTGTGTCCATAATTTTCTTTCTGATCTCCTGAGACAACTCTTTCCTAAGGCCCCATTACACATAACGATGTCCCAGCGATCCCACCAACGATCCGACACGGATGGGATCGCTGGGACATCGTTATGTGTAACGGGGCCTTAGGAAAGAGTCGTCGCTGATCGTTCGTCTCCCGCTGCCACACGCAGCGATGCGTGCTGGCCAGCGGGAGACCAATGATCAAAAAATGACCCAGGACGATCCTGCACGATCTGCGATACCCGACGGGGGGGAGGGGGTTGGGCGGGCGGTCGCTGATGTGTCACACACAGCGATGTTGCTGGTGAGATCGCTGTGACTTCACAAAATCAGCGATCTCGCTGTGTGTGACGGAGCCTCTAGGCTTCCTCTGGTCCATGTTGAGTGTGATACACACCATGTCACCAAACAGCACAGTGATTATCTGTAGCCCTATATACAGGCCCATTCACTGATTCCAAGGTTGTAGACACCTGTGATGCTAACTAGTGGACACACCTTGCTATAACATGTCCTTTTTGTCACACTATTTTCAGGGGTACCATCATTTCTGTCTAGGCCTATTTCATTAGTTTTATTTTTTTTTTAAATTCTGTGGAAGCATGGTTGAAAAGCAATGTCTGAATTTCATTTGTACAGATTTTTTTTTTTATTACTTTTGTCAGATTCAAGTTATTTCTGTGACCATTGTGGGTTTTTCTGTCATTAAACGAGGGGTACCAACAATTTTGACCACGTGTGTATATTTATATAGGAATCGTGGTCCTTGCATGGACCTTGGGCCCGGACGCTACAATATGGCAGCCACATCCCAAATTGCTACTTTTATTTTTCCGCTACAAATTGGAATAAACAGATTAGTAATGAGGACTATAAACTACACAGGGACAGGTAGCGTCTTCCATCTCATGTGCTCTAGCTGCAGACTACGTGCCCCGTACACCATATATCGCCACTTCGGGGTGCAGCAGCACACTGTATACACGTAGGTTTCAGAAGAACATTGGGGGGCCACTGAGCTACAAATCCCCTCTTTTGTCAAGGGTTACGTGCCTTACGGTATGCTTCCACGGTCTGTACCGGCAGTGTTTTGGACACAGCACATATCCAAAGCGCTGCCCCCTTTTGTACACGGTGTTCATTGAACTGTGCGGAATCACCGCATCCTATACATAAGACGGTGCCATTTATCTTGCGTAGACTGAGCGTCTCCGTAAGATAAATAGACATGCTTGCGTACTATCAAGACGTGCCGCATTTCCGGTTACGCAGGGAAGTCGCTGGTGTCCCTGTGCGCATAGTGGAGATGGGATTTCATAAAATACCCTCCACCATGATGTCACATCTGGACCGTGGAAACATACCCTTATGGTGCATACTCATTATCAGTGCCGCATTCATAAAACAGACAGAATACTAATCTCCCGTGTCCCCGTATTCAGGGTGAAAACGCTCTCCGCCACTACGTAACTCGGCCCCCTACAATCACTACACTCGCCACACAGTCACAAAACTGACATTAGTGTCAACTGGTTTTAGGCGCCAAAGCCCCAGGGGAATGAAGAGACGCCCCAAACACCGGGCTTTCCCCACCCTCTGGCCGGTCACAGCTACACTGCGAATGGGTAATTCCTGCAGGGCTGCAGCGTGCCCATCCTGGAGCTGTAATCCCGGCAGCCCCTATACATAGTGCACAGGTAACTGAGCGCTACACGGTAACAAACCCTCCCCGGTCACGGGTTATACCGTCCATTGGTCAGGAGAGCGTTCCAGCACTAGGATGGAGGAACTAAAGCTACACTAACATCTCATCATAACAGTGAATAGTCAGTGGAGCCCATTAGTAAGGTGCTGACAGTTTCCACCTGGGGGCCGGACGTATCATGGGTAAATAATGACTCGTGTTTATAAATCCTCGTACATTACCCTACTGTAAAGACCTCTGCGTGCTGTCAGTAAATGGGAGTATAGCTGAGGGTTTGATATATTCATATTATACAAAGGGTATGGGCGTGGGGATAAATATTATACACAGGCGATGGGGGCGGGGGGGTAAATATTATACACAGGGTATGGGCACGGGAGGTATATATTATACACAGGGGATGGGCGCAGGGGGGTAAATATTATACACAGGGGATGGGCGCAGGGGGTAAATATTATACACACTTAGAAATTTCCTTATTTTTGAAAGAAAAGTAGAGTTTTTTCCAATGAAGCTAACATTAAATGATTCAGAAATACATTCTACATTGTTAATAGTGATGAGCGAGTATACTCGTTGCTCGGGTGTCCTCCGAGTATTTTGGCGTGCTCGGAGATTTAGTTTTTGTCTTCTCATCTGCATGATTTGCGACTTGTAGACAGGCTGAATATATGTGGGAATTCCCTAACAAACAGGCATTCCACACGTATTCAAGATGTCTAGCAGTCGTAAATCATGCAGATGTGAGACGAAAATTAAATCTCCGAGCACGCCAAAATACTCGGAGGACACCCGAGCATGCTTGGAAAAACCCGAGCAACGAGTATTACTCACTCATCACTAATTGTTAATGTGGTAAATGACTATTCTAGCTGCAAACATCTGGTTTGTAATGCAATATCTTCATAAGTGTATAGAGGCCCATTTCCAACAACCATCACTCCAGTATTCTTATGGTACTTTGTGTTTGCTATCTGTGTAAGAAGGCTAATGGATGGTTAGAATACCCTTGAAAACCTATGTGCAAGTATGTTAGCACAGCTGAAAACAGTTTGGCTGATTACAGAAGCTATAAACCTGATCTTCCTTTGAGCTAGTTGAGAATCTGGAGCATTACATTTGTTGGCTCCATTGGGGTATATGCACACGCTGCGGATTCTGCTGCGGATTAATCCGCAGGTCAAAAGACCTGCGGTTTATCACCTCTACAATGGAGGAGATGGTAAACAGCAGCGGAATCCGCAGAAAGAATAGACATGTCAATTCTTTCTGCGGATTAGAAACCGCAGCAAATCCGCGCAGAAAAATTTGCACCATCTGCACTGCGGTTTCCAGTTCCCATAGGATATTATGGTACTGTACACCATCCACAGCATAATCTGCAGCGTGCACACACCCTTAAACTCTCAAAATGGCCAGAAAAAAAAAGAACTTTCATGTGAAACTCGACAGTCTATTCTTGTTCTTAGAAATGAAGGCTATTCCATGAGAGAATTTGCCAAGAAAGTGAAAATTTCCTACAACAGTGTGTACTACTCCCTTCAGAGAAGAGCAAAAACAGGCTCTAACCAGAGTAGAAAGAGAAGCAGGAGGCCCCGCTGCACAACTGAGCAACAAGACAAGTACCGTATATACTCGTGTATAAGCCGATCCGTATATAAGCCGACCCCTGGCACAAAAAAATGGGAAAACTTATTGACTTGGGTATAAGCCTAGGGTGGAAAATGCAGCAGGTACTGGTAAATTTCAAAAATAAAAATAGATACCAATAAAATAAAAATTAATTGAGACATCAGTAGGTTAAATGTTTTTGAATATCCATATTGAATCAGGAGCCCCATATAATGCTCCATACAGTTCATGATGGCCCAGTAAGATGCTCCATACAAAATACACCCCATATAATGCTGCACAAAGGTTAATAATGGCCCCATAAGATGCTCCATAGAATACTATGCCCCATATAGGTTATTGCCCTATAAGATACTCCATAGATGATACTCCATAGATTATACCCCATATGCTGCTCCATAGATTATGCCCCATATGCTGCCCCATAAGATGCTCCATAGAATAGACCCCATATGCTGCTGCAAATAAAAAAAACAAACGACATACTCACCTCTCGTCGCTGGGGGCCCGATGCCGGTGTCCTGAGCAGGCGTGGACAGGTGTCTGTGTCACCGCTGGCTCAGGACACCGAGACTGGCGATATTTACTGATCCCCGCTCCATGGCTGCGCGTCGCTCTGTCCTCTCCTCCGCGTCCTGTCATTGACGTTCAGGCAGAGGGCGCAGTGCGCACTAACTACATCACCGCGCCCTCTGACCTGAACATCACAGACAGGACACGGAAGAGAGGACAGAGCAGCGCGCAGCGGGGACAGGTGAATATGGCATATATTTACCCCCTCCTGGCGCGGTCTCTGCAGCGCCACTTCTCCCGGTCTCAGGCTCCTTCCTTCAACGGTCATGTGGTACCGATCAAAGTCATAAATATGTGCATATTCATGACTTTAATGAGCGGTACCACGTGACTGCTGAAGGAAGGAGCCTGAGACCGGGAGAAGCAGGGGGGCTGCAGAGACCACGCCAGAAGGGGGTAAGTATGATCTGACACCCCCACTACCCCACCGACCCCCTAGTATATGACTCGCGTATAAGACGTGGGGGGGACATTCAGCCCAAAAAATGGGCTGAAAATTTCGCCATATATGCGAGTATATACGGTACATTAGAGTCTGTAGTTTGAAAAATCGACACCTCACAGGTTCTCAACTGGCAGCTTCATTAAATAGTACACACAAAACGTCAGTGTCAACATCTACAGTGATGAGGCTACTCCGGGATGCTGGCATTCAGGGCAGAGTGGCAAAGAAAAAGCCATATCTGAGACTGGCTAATAAAAGGAAAAGATTAATATGGGCAAAAGAACACAGACATTGGACAGAGGAAGATTGGAATAAAGTGTTATGGACAGACGAATCCAAGTTCGAGGTGTTTGGATCACACAGAAGAACATTTGTGAGATGCAGAACAAATGAAAAGATGCGGGAAGAGTGCCTGACACCATCTGTCAAGCATGGTGGAGGTAATGTGATGGTCTGGGGTTGCTTTGGTGCTGGTAAAGTGGGAGATTTGTACAAGGTAAAAGGGATTTTGAATAAGGAAGGCTATCACTTCATTTTGCAATGCCATACCATACCCTGTGGACAGCGCTTGATGGAAGCCAATTTCATCCTACAACAGGACAATGACCCAAAAGCACACCTCCAAATTATGCAAGAACTATTTAGGGAAGAAGCAGGCAGCTGGTATTCTATCTGTAATGGAGTGGCCAGCGCAGTCACCAGATCTCAACCCCACTGAGCTGTTGTGTGAGCAGCTTGACCATATGGTACCCAAAAGTGCCCATCAAGCCAAACCAACTTGTGGGAGGAGCTTCTGGAAACATGGGGTGATATTTCTCCAGATTACCTCAGCAAATTAACTGCTAGAATGCCAAAGGTCTGCAATGCTGGAATTGCTGCAAAGGGAGCATTCTTTGATGAAAGCAAAGTTCGAAGGAGAAAATTATTATTTCAAATAAAAATCTTTTTTTCGAACCATGTCAATGTCTGGACTAGATTTTAAATTCATTTGGCAACTCATTTGATTAATAAGAGTATGAGTTTTCATGGAAAACACAAAATTGTCTGGGTGACCCCAAACTTTGGAACGGTAGTGTATGTTATAATATTATATACATGGGATGGGAGCCGGGGTATATATTATATACAGCAGTGATAAACGGATACAGCGGGGACCACACATTATACATAGAGACAGTAGTCGAGGGGAAGGGAAAAACACCATGAGCACCACTTAAGTAATGGTGCTAAAGGTAAGGTTCCCAAACCAAGTAGTTATAAGTCATAAACCTAGCACTCGACTGTTAAGTAGTCGGGGGGGCTCTGCAGTCACGGGGGTCGGTAGCCGGGGGGGGGGCTCTGCAGTCACGGGGGGTCAGCAGTCGGGGGGCTCTGCAGTCACGGGGGGTCAGCAGTCGGGGGGGGTCAGCAGTCGGGGGGGGTCAGCAGTCGGGGGGGGGGGGTCAGCAGTCGGGGGGGGGGGGTCAGCAGTCGGGGGGGGGTCAGCAGTCGGGGGGGGGGGGGTCAGCAGTCGGGGGGGGGGTCAGCAGTCGGGGGGGGGGGGTCAGCAGTCACGGGGGGCTCTGCAGTCACGGGGGGCTCCGCAGTCACAGCGGTCAGCAGTCGGGGGGGGCTCCGCAGTCACGGGGGGCTCCGCAGTGTCGGGGGGCTCCGCAGTCACGGGGGGCTCCGCAGTCACGGGGGGCTCCGCAGTCACGGGGGGCTCCGCAGTGTCAGGGGGCTCCGCAGTGTCAGGGGGCTCCGCAGTCACGGGGGGCTCCGCAGTGTCGGGGGGCTCCGCAGTCACGGGGGGTCAGCAGTCGGGGGGCTCCGCAGTCACGGGGGGTCAGCAGTCGGGGGGGCTCCGCAGTCACAGGGGTCAGCAGTCGGGGGGGCTCCGCAGTCACAGGGGTCAGCAGTCGGGGGGGCTCCGCAGTCACAGGGGTCAGCAGTCGGGGGGGCTCCGCAGTCACAGGGGTCAGCAGTCGGGGGGGCTCCGCAGTCACAGGGGTCAGCAGTCGGGGGGGCTCCGCAGTCACAGGGGTCAGCAGTCGGGGGGGCTCCGCAGTCACAGGGGTCAGCAGTCGGGGGGGCTCCGCAGTCACAGGGGTCAGCAGTCGGGGGGGCTCCGCAGTCACAGGGGTCAGCAGTCGGGGGGGCTCCGCAGTCACAGGGGTCAGCAGTCGGGGGGGGCTCCGCAGTCACAGGGGTCAGCAGTCGGGGGGGGCTCCGCAGTCACAGGGGTCAGCAGTCGGGGGGGGCTCCGCAGTCACAGGGGTCAGCAGTCGGGGGGGGCTCCGCAGTCACAGGGGTCAGCAGTCGGGGGGGCTCCGCAGTCACAGGGGTCAGCAGTCGGGGGGGCTCCGCAGTCACAGGGGTCAGCAGTCGGGGGGGCTCTGCAGTCACAGGGGTCAGCAGTCGGGGGGGCTCTGCAGTCACAGGGGTCAGCAGTCGGGGGGGCTCTGCAGTCACAGGGGTCAGCAGTCGGGGGGGCTCTGCAGTCACAGGGGTCAGCAGTCGGGGGGGCTCTGCAGTCACAGGGGTCAGCAGTCGGGGGGGCTCTGCAGTCACAGGGGTCAGCAGTCGGGGGGGCTCTGCAGTCACAGGGGTCAGCAGTCGGGGGGGCTCTGCAGTCACAGGGGTCAGCAGTCGGGGGGGCTCTGCAGTCACAGGGGTCAGCAGTCGGGGGGGCTCTGCAGTCACAGGGGTCAGCAGTCGGGGGGGCTCTGCAGTCACAGGGGTCAGCAGTCGGGGGGGCTCTGCAGTCACAGGGGTCAGCAGTCGGGGGGGCTCTGCAGTCACAGGGGTCAGCAGTCGGGGGGGCTCTGCAGTCACAGGGGTCAGCAGTCGGGGGGGCTCTGCAGTCACAGGGGTCAGCAGTCGGGGGGGCTCTGCAGTCACAGGGGTCAGCAGTCGGGGGGGCTCTGCAGTCACAGGGGTCAGCAGTCGGGGGGGCTCTGCAGTCACAGGGGTCAGCAGTCGGGGGGGCTCTGCAGTCACAGATGTCAGCAGTCGGGGGGGCTCTGCAGTCACAGATGTCAGCAGTCGGGGGGGCTCTGCAGTCACAGATGTCAGCAGTCGGGGGGGCTCTGCAGTCACAGATGTCAGCAGTCGGGGGGGCTCTGCAGTCACAGATGTCAGCAGTCGGGGGGGCTCTGCAGTCACAGATGTCAGCAGTCGGGGGGGCTCTGCAGTCACAGATGTCAGCAGTCGGGGGGCTCTGCAGTCACAGATGTCAGCAGTCGGGGGGCTCTGCAGTCACAGATGTCAGCAGTCGGGGGGCTCTGCAGTCACAGATGTCAGCAGTCGGGGGGCTCTGCAGTCACAGATGTCAGCAGTCGGGGGGCTCTGCAGTCACAGATGTCAGCAGTCGGGGGGCTCTGCAGTCACAGATGTCAGCAGTCGGGGGGCTCTGCAGTCACAGATGTCAGCAGTCGGGGGGCTCTGCAGTCACAGATGTCAGCAGTCGGGGGGCTCTGCAGTCACAGATGTCAGCAGTCGGGGGGCTCTGCAGTCACAGATGTCAGCAGTCGGGGGGCTCTGCAGTCACAGATGTCAGCAGTCGGGGGGCTCTGCAGTCACAGATGTCAGCAGTCGGGGGGCTCTGCAGTCACAGATGTCAGCAGTCGGGGGGCTCTGCAGTCACAGATGTCAGCAGTCGGGGGGCTCTGCAGTCACAGATGTCAGCAGTCGGGGGGCTCTGCAGTCACAGATGTCAGCAGTCGGGGGGCTCTGCAGTCACAGATGTCAGCAGTCGGGGGGCTCTGCAGTCACAGATGTCAGCAGTCGGGGGGCTCTGCAGTCACAGATGTCAGCAGTCGGGGGGCTCTGCAGTCACAGATGTCAGCAGTCGGGGGGCTCTGCAGTCACAGATGTCAGCAGTCGGGGGGCTCTGCAGTCACAGATGTCAGCAGTCGGGGGGCTCTGCAGTCACAGATGTCAGCAGTCGGGGGGCTCTGCAGTCACAGATGTCAGCAGTCGGGGGGCTCTGCAGTCACAGATGTCAGCAGTCGGGGGGCTCTGCAGTCACAGATGTCAGCAGTCGGGGGGCTCTGCAGTCACAGATGTCAGCAGTCGGGGGGCTCTGCAGTCACAGATGTCAGCAGTCGGGGGGCTCTGCAGTCACAGATGTCAGCAGTCGGGGGGCTCTGCAGTCACAGATGTCAGCAGTCGGGGGGCTCTGCAGTCACAGATGTCAGCAGTCGGGGGGCTCTGCAGTCACAGATGTCAGCAGTCGGGGGGCTCTGCAGTCACAGATGTCAGCAGTCGGGGGGCTCTGCAGTCACAGATGTCAGCAGTCGGGGGGCTCTGCAGTCACAGGGGTCAGCAGTCGGAGGGCTCTGCAGTCACAGGGGTCAGCAGTCGGGGGGCTCTGCAGTCACAGGGGTCAGCAGTCGGGGGGCTCCGCAGTCACAGGGGTCAGCAGTCGGGGGGCTCCGCAGTCACAGGGGTCAGCAGTCGGGGGGCTCCGCAGTCACAGGGGTCAGCAGTCGGGGGGCTCCGCAGTCACAGGGGTCAGCAGTCGGGGGGCTCCGCAGTCACAGGGGTCAGCAGTCGGGGGGCTCCGCAGTCACAGATGTCAGCAGTCGGGGGGCTCTGCAGTCACAGGGGTCAGCAGTCGGAGGGCTCTGCAGTCACAGGGGTCAGCAGTCGGGGGGCTCTGCAGTCACAGGGGTCAGCAGTCGGGGGGCTCTGCAGTCACAGGGGTCAGCAGTCGGGGGGCTCTGCAGTCACAGATGTCAGCGCGCCCCCTCCCCCATACTCAGCCTCCGGGGTGTAGGCCGCAGCCTGGGACTGGATTTCTCACCTGGCGGCAGCGGAGGAGTCGAGGCCCTGATCCAGCATGTCCATGTGTCGGGGCTCGGGCAGGGAGAGGGCCCCCCCGGGGTCAGGCTGTGCGGGGCCGGGGCCCGGGGCGGCCCGGGGAGGAGGAGGCGGGAGGCCCGACGGATCTGATCACGGGGACAAACACACGGGTCATGTGAGGCGCTCCCTTCCCTGCCTCTCCTGCACTGCCGCCGGGACACGTGAGGAGAAGGGAGGCGGGGAGAACAGGCTGGGGCCCAGCTCACACCGGCACCGATAGCAGTAGCAGCCGGGAGCGACGCGCACACGGGAAATAGCAGCGGGCGGGTCCCTCAGCCGCAGCACAAGAGCGGGAGGGCAGAGACACGAGCGGGCGGGCCCCGCACACAACAAGCTGCGCCTCAACCGCGGGCGGGCCCGACAAACACAAAGCGACACACAGCTCTAGACAGATAAATCAGAGCGGGCGGGCTCGACACACGCAAATACCGCCAAGTTCTAGGACATTCAGCGCCCTCTATACGCAGACACAGGCGGGCGAGAATACAAAAAATACAGTGTTTCTCTTTCCGTTTTACTGATATATTTAGCAGTGGTCGGGCGTATGCCGCATGATTTGTAGAGAACGGTAGGTTTTTGACTGCGGTATTTTATCCTGCGGTTTTTTTTATTCAGTGTTTTATGATGCGCAGCAGTAGCAAAACAGTAAAGACGTTCCAAGATTGTTTTCTATACTTTTACTGAAGGATGTAAATTTAATGTTTTCAGCGTAGCGCATTTAGCAGTGGTCAGCTGGTGCAAAAAAAAAAAAACGTGAGAAAAGAGCAACATCGTTAAAACGAATTAGATCGACTGAAGCGCGTCCACGAGGAGCGCCAAATAGGCGGGGGCGCGCACAAGTTTGAACAAAGAACACATTGGCTCCGCCCAGAACAGCTTTTATGGGCAAGGGCGGAGCAAGAAGCTGTCAGCTCAGCATCATGTGACATGTCATTACCACGTGATGGCTGGAGGTGAGCGCCGCAGTAACTGCTCTCTGCTGGGTCCTAGTGCCGGTCTTGTTCTGATTTTGTTATTTTACTTATGAACAAGAAAAAAAAAAACAAATAAGGAATTTTATTGTGAACGATGACATTTATTTTACCGCATAATGTATCCCAAAATTGGAGAAAAATTCCAAGTATGGTGAAAAACATGATTTCGCCACAGTTTTTCCTGTTTTCTTTTCATGGCATTCATTCTGTGGTAAAAGTGATAGGAAAACGTAATTCTCCTTGTCAGTACGATTACAGCGATACCAAACTTGTGTATTTTTTAAAATATATTTTAACTAGCTGAAGAGCCCGGCGCTGCCCGGGCATAGAATCATAGAACCATAGAATCATAGAATCGTAGAGTTGGAAGGGACCTCCTGGGCCATCTGGTCCAACCCCCTGCTCAAAGCAGGATTCGCTAAATCATCCCGGTCAGATGTCTGTCCAGCCTCTGTTTGAAGACTTCCATTGAAGGAGAACTCACCACTTCTCGTGGCAGCCTGTTCCACTCATTGATCACTCTAACTGTCAAAAAGTTTTTTCTAATATCTAATCTGTGTCTCCTCCCATTCAGTTTCATCCCATTGCTTCTAGTCTTTCCTTGTGCAAATGAGAATAAAGTTGATCCTTCTACAATGTGACAGCCCTTTAGATATTTGTAGACAGCTATTAAGTCTCCTCTCAGTCTTCTCTTTTGCAAACTAAACATTCCCAAATCCTGCAACCTTTCCTCATAAGACAGGGTTTGCAGACCGGTCACCATTCTGGTCGCTCTTTTCTGAACTTGCTCCAGTTTGTTGATGTCTTTTTTAAAATGTGGTGCCCAAAACTGGACACAGTATTCCAGATGAGGTCTGACCAAAGAGGAGTAAAGGGAAATAATGACTTCACGTGATCTAGACTGTATGCTTCTGTTAATACATCCTAGAATTGCATTTGCCTTTTTTGCTGCTGCATCACACTGTTGACTCATATTCAGTCTGTGATCTATTAGTATACCCAAGTCTTTTTCACATGTGCTGTCACTTAGCCCTATTCCTCCCATTCTATATATAATTTTTTCATTTTTATTGCCCAGATGTAGTACTTTGCATTTCTCCCTGTTAAAAACCATTCTGTTAGTTGCTGCCCACTTCTCCAGTTTATTTAAATCTTTTTGAATCCTCTCTCTGTCTTCTCTAGTATTAGCTATCCCTCCTAGCTTAGTGTCATCAGCAAATTTAATCAGTTTACCCTTAATTCCTTCATCTAAATCGTTGATAAAGATGTTGAACAATACAGGGCCCAGGACAGAGCCCTGTGGTACCCCACTTGAGACATTCTTCCAACTGGATGTGCAGCCATTTACGACCACTCTTTGGGTCCGATCACTAAGCCAGTTATGAATCCACCTAACAGTTGCCTTGTCCATTCCATACTTAGTCATTTTTTCAATAAGGATTGTATGAGAGACTTTGTCAAATGCTTTGCTGAAGTCAAGATATACTATATCTACAGCATTTCCTTGATCCACCCAATCAGTGATACCGTCGTAGAAGGAAATTAAGTTAGTCTGACAAGACTTATTAGTTACAAACCCATGCTGACTCTGTTTAATCACTTCATTCTTATCCAGGTATTGACATACATGTTGTTTAATAATTTGTTCAAAGATCTTTCCTGGTATAGAAGTCAGACTCACCGGCCTATAGTTGCCTGGGTCCACCTTCTTCCCCTTTTTGAAGATAGGAACAACATTTGCTCTTCTCCAGTCTTCTGGCACTTCCCCTGTTCTCCAAGAATTTTCAAAGATTATGGAGAGGGGTTCAAAAATTTCTTCTGCTACCTCCTTCAGTACTCTGGGGTGTAATTCATCTGGACCTGGAGACTTGAATTCATTTAGGTTAGCTAAGTGTTTCCTCACTATCTTTCTGTTTATAGATATCCTGGATTCTTCTATTCCCTTAATAGGACAGTGAAGAACAGTTGATGTTACATTTCCTTTCTGAGAGAAAACAGATGCAAAATAGGAATTTAAAAGTTCAGCCTTCTCAACATCCTGTCTTACCATTTCATCATTTTCATCCTGTAAAAATCCTATAGCATCTTTGACTTTTCTTTTACTTTTGACATATCCCCAAAATCCTTTATTATTGCTTTTGACATCTCTTGCAAGCCTCAATTCATTTTCAGCTTTAGCTAATCTGATTTGTGCCCTGCAGGTTCTGCAGCCAGCATTATATTCTTCTTTAGATATGCCTCCCTCTTTCCATTTTATAAACATTTCTTTCTTCCCTTTTTAGCATGTGCTTAAGTTCTGTGTTCATCCATCCTGGTTTCCTTAAATGCTTCCTATTCTTCCCTCTTTTCGGAATTGTTAACAACTGTGCTTTGAGAATTTCATTTTTCAAGATTTCCCATCCTTCCTGGACATTTTTGTCTTTAAGGATATCCAGCCATTGGATCCCTCCAATTCTCTTTCTGAATCCCTTAAAATCTGCCTTTTTGAAATCTAACCTTGACGTCTGAGTCTTCACAGGTCTTCCGCCTCTAGTTATCCAAAATTCTAAAATAGCATGGTCGCTACCTCCTAAGGTCCCAGCCACTTTTACCTCCTCAACCATTTCCTCCCTGTTTATAAGGATTAGATCCAAGGTAGCAGTTCCCCTTGTTTTCTCCCCTACCTTTTGGAAGATAAAGTTGTCAGCAAGAGAGGATAAGAATTTCCTTGACCTGTTAGTTTTGCCTGAGAAAGATTCCCAACAAATGTCTGGATAGTTGAAATCTCCCATGACAACTATGTCATATTTTTTGGAGAACTTGGCCATTTGATGCATAAAGAGTTCATCCATATCTTCAGCTTGCACAGGCGGCCTATAGTAAATGCCTACAATGGTGTCCTTTCCATTGTTCTGTCCTTGTATTCTTACCCAAACAGTTTCCACAGAACTCCCAGTCACTGAAGCTTCAATCTCTGTGCAGATATACGCGTTTCTAACATACAATGCGACACCCCCTCCTCGTTTATCAAGTCTGTTTCTTGCAAATAAGTTGTATCCTTCTAGTCTTGTATTCCAATCATGTGTATCGTCCCACCAATTCTCAGTGATTCCAATGACATCATATTTCTTTTCCTGCGTTAGTAGTTCCAATTCTCCTTGTTTGTTGCCCACACTTTGTGCATTAGTATAGAAACATTTTAGTTTGTGATTGGTTTCTCTTTCTCCAATATTTTTATTAATTAGATTCTTTTGTCTTTGTTCTTCCTTTCCACTTCTAATAGCAGAGTTCTCAATAGCATTTGTCAGGTGTATGGCTTTTTCTGGTCTTTTGCTTCCCTTCCCATGTTGTTCTAGTTTAAAGCTCTCCTTACAAGTGTAGCAAGGCGACTTCCAAATACATGCTTTCCAGTCTTCGTAAGGTGCACCCCATCTCTAGCAAGTAGTCCATCGTATAAGTAATTCACTCCGTGATCCAGAAATCCAAATCGTTGCTGACGGCACCATTGACGTAGCCAGTTGTTCACCTGCAGAATCTTATTCCACCTCCTTGTTCCATGGCCATCCACTGGGAGGATGGAAGAGAAGACCACCTGCGCTCCCAGTTCTTTCACTTTCTTGCCTAAGTCTTCAAAGTCTCTGCAGATGGTTTCCAGGTCATTTCTTGCGGTGTCATTTGTCCCCACATGTAGTAGCAGGAATGGGTAGTCATCTGTAGGTCTGAAGAGTCCTGATATCCTGTCAGACACATCTTTAATTTTTGCATCTGGAAGACAGCACATTTCTCTTGAAGATATATCCGGTCTGCAGATAGCGGCCTCTGTTCCTCTCAGCAGGGAATCCCCCATGACCACCACTCTCCGTTTCTTCTTCACAACATTTTTCTTTCTCCATCCAGGAGGACTCTGAAGGCGTACAAGGTTGCTGTTTGTGGGCAAAGTCTTATCCTGATGTATTTCTTCATCGTTTTCCTGTGTGAGAGCCTGGTACTGGTTTCTGAGCAGTATGGGTGCTGACTGCCTCCTGATCCTCCTGCTTCTCTGGGTCACATGTCTCCATTCCTCTGTTTCTTCAGGTGCACTTTGAATTTCTTCTTTTTCTGTAACATGAAGAGATGCTCTGTCCAAGAACTCTTCACCTTCCTTAATGATCTTCAACGTAGCTAACCTCTCTTCAAGATTTTGCAACTTTTCTTCCAACAGGGACACAAGCTTGCATTTGTGGCATGTGAAGTCTGGCTTTTCCACTGGTAAGTCTGTGAACATGTAGCAAGAAATGCAGCTCACCAAATGGCTCCTGGCCTCTTCCATCTTGAGATTTCTTAAAAACGACGAAAGATGAGCCAAAATTTCCTCTTTTCAGCTGCAACGGCCAAAACCCAATGATCGTTGAGCTCGCGGAGACTCTTCACTTATCCCAGAAGGCACTGGGAATATGCAAATGATCTCCTCAAGACTCTTCCCCTGGCATAGTAACTAACTACGGTTAGTTATAACAAATTATAATGATTATATCTATATATATAAAGCTGAGTGTATATCCCCGCCTACTCCGCATAGCCACATTCACTATAATATCCCACATCATCCTGTCAGCCAGAGCAACCGGACTACTACCCCTAATATCCCACATCATCCCATCAGCCAGAGCCACTGGACTACTACCCCTAATATCCCACATCATCCCGTCAGCCAGAGCCACCGGACTACTACCCCAAATATCCCACATCATCACATCACATCAGCCACAGCCAACAGACTACTCCCCCTAATATCCCACATCATCCAGACAGCCAGAGCTACCGGACTACTACCCCTAATATCCCACATCATCCTGTCACAGCTGCCGGACTACTACCACTAATATCCCACATTATCCAGTCACTCAGCCACCAGACAACTACCCCTAATATCCCACATGATCAAGGTCAGCCAGAGCCACCGGACTACTACCCCTAATATCCCACATCATCCCGTCAGCCAGAGCCACCGGACTACTACCCCTAATATCCCACATCATCCCGTCAGCCAGAGCCACCGGACTACTACCCCTAATATCCCACATCATCCCGTCACAGCTACCGGACAACAACCCCTAATATCCCACATCATTCCGTCAGCCAGAGCTACCGGACTACTACCCCTAATATCCCTCATCATCCCGTCAGCCAGAGCCACGGGACTACTACCCCTAATATCCCACATCATCCCGTCAGCCAGAGCGACCGGACTACTACCTCAAATATCCTTATCATCCCGTCAGCCAGAGCCACCGGACTACTACCCCTAATATCCCAAATCATCCCGTCAGCCAGAGCCACCAGACAACTACCCCTAATATCCCACATGATCAAGGTCAGCCAGAGCTACCGGACAACTACCCCTAATATCCCGCATCATCCCGTCAGCCAGAGCCACTGGACTACTACCCCTAATATCCCACATCATCCCGTCAGCCAGAGCCTCCGGACTACTACCCCTAATATCCCACATCATCCCGTCAGCCAGAGTCACTAGACTACTACCACTAATATCCCACATCATCCCGTCAATCAGAGCCACCGGACTACTACCCCTACTATCCCACATCATCCCGTCAGACAGAGCCACAGGACTACTACCCCTAATATCCAACATCATCCCATCAGCCAGAGCCACCAGACAACTACCCCTAATATCCCACATGATCAAGGTCAGCCAGAGCCACCGGACTACTTCCCCTAATATCCCACATCATCCAGTCAGCCAGAGCCACCGGACAACTACCCCTAATATCCCACATCATCCCGTCACAGCCGCTGGACTACTACCACTAATATCCCACATCATCCTGTCAGCCAGAGCCACCGGACTACTACCCCTAATATCCCACATCATCCCGTCACAGCCGCTGGACTACTACCACTAATATCCCACATCATCCTGTCAGCCAGAGCCACCGGACTACTACCCCTAATATCCCACATTATCCCGTCACAGCTGCCGGACTACTAACCCTAATATCCCACATCATCCTGTCAGCCAGAGCCACCGGACTACTAACCCTAATATCCCACATCATCCCGTCAGCCAAAGCAACCGGACTACTACCCCTAATATCCCACATCATCTCGTCAGCCAAAGCCACCGGACTACTACCCCTAATATCCCACATCATCCCGTCAGCCAGAGCCACCGGACTACTACACCTAATATTCCACATCATCCCGTCAGAGCCACCGGACGACTACTCCTAATATCCCACATCATCCCGACAGCCAGAGCCACTGGACTATTACCACTAACATCCCACATCATCCCGTCAGCCAGAGCCTCCGGACTACTACCCCTAATATCCCACATCATCCCATCAGCCAGAGCCACCGGACTATTACCCCTAATATCCCACATCATCCCGTCAGCCAGAGCTAACGGACAACAACCCCTAATATCCCACATCATCCCATCAGAGCCACCGGACTACTACTCCTAATATCCCACATCATCCTGTCAGCCAGAGCCACCGGACTACTACCACTAATATCCCACATCATCCCGTCAGCCAGAGCCACTGGACTATTACTCCTAATATCCAACATCATCCCGTAAGCCAGAGCCACCGGACTACTACCCCTAATATCCAACATCATCCCGTCACTCAGAGCCACCGGCCTACTACCCCTAATATCCCACATCATCCCGTCAGCCAGAGCCACCGGACTACTACCCCTAATATCCCACATCATCCCGTCAGCCAGAGCCACCAGACTACTACCACTAATATCCCACATCATCCCGTCACTCAGAGCCACCGAACTACTACCCCTAATATCCCACATCATCCCGTCAGCCAGAGCCACCGGACTACTACCCCTAATATCCAACATCATACTGTCAGCCAGAGCCACCAGACAACTACCCCTAATATCCCACATGATCAAGGTCAGCCAGAGCCACCGGACTACTACCCCTAATATCCCACATCATCCCATTAGCCAGAGCCACCGGACAACTACCACTAATATCCCACATCATCCCGTCACAGCCGCCTAACTACTACCCCTAATATCCCACATCATCCCATCAGCCAGAGCCACTGGACTACTACCACTAATATCCCACATCATCCCGTCACAGCCGCCTGACTACTACCGCTAATATCCCATATCATCCTGTCAGCCAGAGCCACCGGACTACTACACCTAATATCCCACATCATCCTGTCAGAGCCACCGGACTACTACCCCTAATATCCCACATTATCCCGTCACAGCTGCCGGACTACTACCCATAATATCCCACATCATCTCGTCAGCCAAAGCTACTGGACTACTACCCCTAATATCCCACATCATCCCGTCACAGCCGCCGGACTACTACCCCTATATCCCACATTATCCCGTCACAGCCGCCGGACTACTACCCCTAATATACCACATCATCCCGTCACTCAGAGCCACCGAATTACTACCCCTAATATCCCACATCATCCCGTCAGCCAGAGCCACCGGACTACTACCCCTAATATCCAACATCATACCGTCAGCCAGAGCCACAAGACAACTACCCCTAATATCCCACATGATCAAGGTCAGCCAGAGCCACCGGACTACTACCCCTAATATCCCACATCATCCCATTAGCCAGAGCCACCGGACAACTACCACTAATATCCCACATCATCCCGTCACAGCCGCCTAACTACTACCCCTAATATCCCACATCATCCCATCAGCCAGAGCCACTGGACTACTACCACTAATATCCCACATCATCCCGTCACAGCCGCCTGACTACTACCGCTAATATCCCATATCATCCTGTCAGCCAGAGCCACCGGACTACTACACCTAATATCCCACATTATCCCGTCACAGCTGCTGGACTACTACCCATAATATCCCACTTCATCTCATCAGCCAAAGCCACCGGACTACTACCCCTAATATCCCACATCATCCCGTCACAGCCGCCTGACTACTACCGCTAATATCCCATATCATCCTGTCAGCCAGAGCCACCGGACTACTACACCTAATATCCCACATCATCCCGTCAGAGCCACCAGACTACTACCCCTAATATCCCACATTATCCCGTCACAGCTGCTGGACTACTACCCATAATATCCCACATCATCTCATCAGCCAAAGCCACCGGACTACTACCCCTAATATCCCACATCATCCCATCACAGCCGCCGGACTACTACCCCTATATCCCACATTATCCCGTCACAGCCGCCGGACTACTACCCCTAATATCCCACATTATCCCGTCACAGCTGCCGGACTACTACCCTTAATATCCCACATTATCTCGTCACAGCTGCCGGACTACTACCCATAATATCCCACATCATCCCGTCAGTCAGAGCCACCGGACTACTACCCCTAATATCCCATATCATCCTGTCAGCCAGAGCCACCGGACTACTACCCCTAATAGCCCACATCATCTCGTCAGCCAAAGCCACCGGACTACTACCCCTAATATCCCACATCATCCCGTCACAGCCGCCGGACTACTACCCATAATATCCCACATCATCCCGTCAGTCAGAGCCACCGGACTACTACCCCTAATATCCCATATCATCCTGTCAGCCAGAGCCACCGGACTACTACCACTAATATCCCACATCATCCCGTCAGAGCCATCGGACTACTACTCCTAATATCCCACATCATCCCGTCAGCCAGAGCCATCGGACTACTACCCCTAATATCCCACATCACCCTGTCAGAGCCACCAGACTACTACCACTAATATCCCACATCATCCCTTCACAGCCGCCGGACTACTACCCCTAATAATGCTAACAATCAGTGGCGCTCAGGTATACACACGGACTCCAGCAGCATATGTAAAATACACCAGCCACCGTCGGTGTCAGAATAAAATCAATAGAACTAAAAAATATTACTGCAATATATATATATATATATATATATATATATATATATATATATATATATATATATATATATATACACTCACTGGCCACTTTATTAGGTACACCTGTCCAACTGTGTGTTAAGACTTAATTTCTAATCAGCCAATCACATGGCGGCAACTCAGTGCATTTAGGCATGTAGACATGGTCAAGACAATCTCCTGCAGTTCAAACCGAGCATCAGTATGGGGAAGAAAGGTGATTTGAGTGCCTTTGAACGTGGCATGATTGTTGGTGCCAGAAGGGCTGGTCTGAGTATTTCAGAAACTGCTGATCTACTGGGATTTTCACGCACAACCATCTCTAGGGTTTACAGAGAATGGTCCGAAAAAGAAAAAAAATCCAGTGAGCGGCAGTTCTGTGGCCGGAAATGCCTTGTTGATGCCAGAGGTCAGAGGAGAATGGGCAGACTGGTTCGAGCTGATAGACAGGCAACAGTGACTCAAATTGCCACCCGTTACAACCAAGGTAGGCAGAAGAGCATCTCTGAACGCACAGTGCGTCGAACTTTGAGGCAGATGGGCTACAGCAGCAGAAGACCACACTGGGTACCACTCCTCTCAGCTAAGAACAGGAAACTGAGGCTACAATTTGCACAAGCTCATCGAAATTGGACAGTAGAAGATTGGAAAAACGTTGCCTGGTCTGATGAGTCTCGATTTCTGCTGCGACATTCGGATGGTAGGGTCAGAATTTGGCGTAAACAACATGAAAGCATGGATCCATCCTGCCTTGTATCAACGGTTCAGGCTGGTGGTGGTGGTGTCATGGTGTGGGGAATTTTTTCTTGACACTCTTTGGGCCCCTTGGTACCAATTGAGCATCGTTGCAACGCCACAGCCTACCTGAGTATTGTTGCTGACCATGTCCATCCCTTTATGACCACAATGTACCCAACATCTGATGGCTACTTTCAGCAGGATAATGCGCCATGTCATAAAGCTCGAATCATCTCAGATTGGTTTCTTGAACATGACAATGAGTTCACTGTACTCAAATGGCCTCCTCAGTCACCAGATCTCAATCCAATAGAGCATCTTTGGGATGTGGTGGAACGGGAGATTCGCATCAGGGATGTGCAGCCGACAAATCTGCGCCAACTGTGTGATGCCATCATGTCAATATGGTCCAAAATCTCTGAGGAATGCTTCCAGCACCTTGTTGAATCTCTGCCACGAAGAATTGAGGCAGTTCTGAAGGCAAAAGGGGGTCCAACCCCTTACTAGCATGGTGTACCTAATAAAGTGGCCAGTGAGTGTATATATACACCAATGGCGCTAAAACGTACAACCACAGAGCACAAAGCAGCAAGTGTTAAGACAACACACCACTCAAGTTATCTCCATGAAAATAATAATAATAAATAAACCTTATATAAACTTGCGCTAATTGAATGTGTCTTGGTTAAAGAGAGATATCTCATAAAGAGATCTTGTTACCTTTACTGGAGCTTAAAACTGGCGCGGCAGAGAGAGAGATCTTCAGAATACAGATGGATTTCCAGGTCCTTTCCCAAAGATACTCCCCGACACAAATGTATAAAAGGTTACTGGAGCTAAAGGGTGCTACCTCCTAGCATGCCGCCGTCCCGGCCGGTGACTGGGGTGCAGCTGGAGGTGTGTATCGGTCGGCTGTGAGAATGCCAGCCGCCGCTTGCAAAAGCAGGCCTGCAAGGTCCGGAAACGCTGAAGGACCTTGCGTGACGTCACAGTCACATGGGAGGTCACGTGACAGGCAAAAAAGCGCTATGAGGCGCTGATGGGGCCAAAAAGCAATGGCAAATCCTACGCGTTGCGGAATTCACTGATTCCTTCTTCAGGGATGGCCCCCTAGGACAAGAGGAACCCTTATATAGCCTCCAGTATATAGCCTCCAGTGATAAAGCGTTATGTTTATACATTAAAAGGAAATAGCTCAATTTCGCTATTTAAACCGTTTGGGATCAGAGTATTCAATTCAAATATCCATTTACTTTCTACCCTGGACATCTGATGGATGAAGTTACCTTTCCTCATACTTCTTTTAACTATTTGAATCCCAGTCACCTTAGTGTCCCTTAGGGAGCTCCCATGATGTATAAGGTAATGGTTAGAGAGGGGGTGACCTGTAAATTTCTTACAAATATTTCGTAAATGTTCCCCAATTCTGACATTTAGGGGACGTATCGTTCGACCTATATATAATTTATCACATGGACATGTGATACAATATATAACCCCCTTCGTGTCACAGGTGATGAAATCACGAATCTGAAACTCCATGGATTTATTCATAATAGAGAGTTGTTTCTTACTACCTAATTTTCTGCAAGATACACATTTTTTGCAGGGAAAAAAACCTTTTAATTGCTGTTGTAAATGAGAATTGGGGCCTGATTTAGTTATTGAAATAGAAGGGGCTACCAGGTTGCCCAAATTGTTTGCCCTTCTAAAGACAAACCTAGGGCGGGCTGGTAGAACTTCCCCTATGGTTTTATCACTCTTCAAAATACCCCAGTGTTTATTTACAATTTTTCTGAGAATATGACTATTTGAATTATACTGAGTGATGATGGGAATCTCGTCTATACTGAAATTTTCTTTATTTTTTATTTTATGTCTGAGGAATTGTTCCCTCGGTATGTTCCCAATATGTTCCCTGGTGGCTCGCAGGGATTGAGTATCATAACCTTTTTGACAGAATTTTTTGATTAGAGTTTCAGCCTCAGTTAGATAGTCCTGTGACTTGGAGCAGTTTCTATGAGCCCGTATGAATTGGCTCTTTGGAATATTAAGAAGCCAACTTGGGAGATGGCAGCTTTCTAACGAAATATAATTGTTTGAGTCAGTGGGTTTGTGAAATAGTTGTGTCTGAATGGTGTTATCCTCAATAAAGATTTTTAAGTCTAAAAAGTTGATCTCCGTGAGACTAGTAGTTGCAGTGAATTTTAAAAAATAACAATTTTTATTCAATTCATCAATAAAATCAGTTAAAAGAGTAGGCCCACCAGACCAAATAAAAATAATATCGTCTATGAAGCGGTGCCAGAGTACCTGATTCGCGCGCAGCCTGCCCTCGGGAAAGATGGTTTCATGTTCCCACTTACCGACATACAGATTTGCATTTGGTCTGGTTATTTTTATGAATAATGAATAACCAAATTAGGACCAACAGTATAGTTAGCACAAAACTAGTCTTATAAATCCCTTTGGATCTTGTCTCCTATTGCAGTAGCCCCTAAGACTAGTTTTGTGCTAACTATACTGTTTGTCCTAATTTGGTTATTCATTACTGGCTCATATATTTGTTTTTCCATTTTATTTTACGGTGACTCCAAGCGCAATAGTAATATTTTTTAGTTCTACTACCCCTAATATCCAACATCGTCCTGTCAGCCAGAGCCACCGGACTACTACCCCTAATATCCCACATCATCCCGTCAGAGCCACCGGACTACTACCCCTAATATCCCACATCATCTCGTCAGCCAGAGCCACCGGACTACTACCACTAATATCCCACATCATCCCGTCAGCCAGAGCCACCGGACTACTACCCCTAATATCCCACATCATCCCGTCAGCCAGAGCCACCGGACTACTACCCCTAATATCCCACATCATCCCGTCAGCCAGAGCCACCGGACTACTACCACTAATAGCCCACATCATCCAGTCACTCGGCCACTGGACTACTACCCCTAATATCCCACATCATCCCGTCAGCCAGAGCCACCAGACTTCCATTGAAGGAGAACTCACCACTTCTCGTGGCAGCCTGTTCCACTCATTGATCACTCTAACTGTCAAAAAGTTTTTTCTAATATCTAATCTGTGTCTCCTCCCATTCAGTTTCATCCCATTGCTTCTAGTCTTTCCTTGTGCAAATGAGAATAAAGTTGATCCTTCTACAATGTGACAGCCCTTTAGATATTTGTAGACAGCTATTAAGTCTCCTCTCAGTCTTCTCTTTTGCAAACTAAACATTCCCAAATCCTGCAACCTTTCCTCATAAGACAGGGTTTGAAGACCAGTCACCATTCTGGTCGCTCTTTTCTGAACTTGCTCCAGTTTGTTGATGTCTTTTTTAAAATGTGGTGCCCAAAACTGGACACAATATTCCAGATGAGGTCTGACCAAAGAGGAGTAGAGGGAAATAATGACTTCACGTGATCTAGACTGTATGCTTCTGTTAATACATCCTAGAATTGCATTTGCCTTTTTTGCTGCTGCATCACACTGTTGACTCATATTCAGTCTGTGATTTATTAGTATACCCAAGTCTTTTTCACATGTGCTGTCACTTAGCCCTATTCCTCCCATTCTATATATGCTTTTTTCATTTTTGTTGCCCAGATGTAGTACTTTGCATTTCTCCCTGTTAAAAACCATTCTGTTAGTTGCTGCCCACTTCTCCAGTTTATTTAAATCTTTTTGAATCCTCTCTCTCTCTTCTCTAGTATTAGCTATCCCTCCTAGCTTTGTGTCATCAGCAAATTTAATCAGTTTACCCTCAATTCCTTCATCTAAATCGTTGATAAAGATGTTGAACAATACAGGGCCCAGGACAGAGCCCTGTGGTACTCCACTTGAGACATTCTTCCAACAGGATGTGCAGCCATTTACGACCACTCTTTGGGTCCGATTACTAAGCCAGTTATGAATACACCTAACAATTGCCTTGTCCATTCCATACTTAGTCATTTTTTCAATAAGGATTGTATGAGAGACTTTGTCAAATGCTTTGCTGAAGTCAAGATATACTATATCTACAGCATTTCCTTGATCCACCCAATCAGTGATACCGTCATAGAAGGAAATTAAGTTAGTCTGACATGACTTATTAGTTACAAACCCATGCTGACTCTGTTTAATCACTTCATTCTTATCCAGGTATTGAGATACATGTTGTTTAATAATTTGTTCAAAGATCTTTCCTGGTATAGAAGTCAGACTCACCGGCCTATAGTTGTCTGGGTCCACCTTCTTCCCCTTTTTGAAGATAGGAACAACATTTGCTCTTCTCCAGTCTTCTGGCACTTCTCCTGTTCTCCAAGAATTTTCAAAGATTATGGAGAGGGGTTCAAAAATTTCTTCTGCTATCTCCTTCAGTACTCTGGGGTGTAATTCATCTGGACCTGGAGACTTGAATTCATTTAGGTTAGCTAAGTGTTTCCTCAATATCTTTCTGTTTATAGATATCCTGGATTCTTCTATTCCCTTAATAGGACAGTGAATAACAGTTGATGTTACATTTCCTTTCTGAGAGAAAACAGATGCAAAATAGGAATTTAAAAGTTCAGCCTTCTCAACATCCTGTCTTACCATTTCATCATTTTCATCCTGTAAAAATCCTATACATCAACCCGTCAACCAGAGCCACCGGACTACTACCCCTTATATCCCACATCATCCCGTCAGCCAGAGCCACCGGACTACTACCACTAATATCCCACATCATCCCGTCAGCCAGAGCCACTGGACTACTACCCCTAATATCCCACATCATCCCGTCAGCCAGAGCCACCGGACTACTACCCCTAATATCCCGCATCATCCCGTCAGCCAGAGCCACCAGACTACTACCACTAATATCCCACATCACCCAGTCACTCAGCCACCGAACTACTACCCCTAATATCCAACATCATCCCATCAGCCAGAGCCACCGGACTACTACCCCTAATATCCAACATCATCCCATCAGCCAGAGCCACCAGACAACTACCCCTAATATCCCACATGATCAAGGTCAGCCAGAGCAAGCGGACTACTACCCCTAATATCCCACATCATCCCGTCAGCCGGAGCCACTGGACTACTACACCTAATATCCCACATCATCCCGTCAGAGCCACCGGACTACTACCCCTAATATCCCACATCATCCCATCAGCCAGAACCACCGGACTACTACCCCTAATATCCCACATTACTCCGTCACAGCGGCCGGACTACTACCCCTAATATCCCACATCATCGCGTCAGCCAAAGCCACCGGACTACTACCCCTAATATCCCACATCATCTCGTCAGCCAACGCCACCGGACTACTACCCCTAATATCCCACATATTCCAGTCACAGCCGCCTGACTACTACTCCTAATATCCCATATCATCCTGTCAGCCAGAGCCACCGGACTACTACACCTAATATCCCACATCATCCCGTCAGAGCCACCGGACTACTACCCCTAATATCCCACATCATCCCATCAGCCAGAACCACCGGACTACTACCCCTAATATCCCACATCATCCCGTCAACCAGAGCCACCAGAATACTACCCCTAATATCCCACATCATCCCTTCACAGCCGCCGGACTACTACCCCTAATAATGCAAACAATCAATGGCGCTCAGGTATACACACGGACTCCAGCAGCATATGTAAAATACACCAGCCACCGTCGGTGTCAGAATAAAATCAATAGAACTAAAAAATATTACTATTGTGCTTGGAGTCACCATAAAATAAAATGGAAAACAAATATATGAGCCAGTAATGAATAACCAAATTAGGACCAACAGTATAGTTAGCACAAAACTAGTCTTATAAATCCCTTTGGATCTTGTCTCCTATTGTAGTAGCCCCTAAGACTAGTTTTGTGCTAACTATACTGTTTGTCCTAATTTGGTTATTCATTACTGGCTCATATATTTGTTTTTCCATTTTATTTTACAGTGACTCCAAGCGCAATAGTAATATTTTTTAGTTCTACTACCCCTAATATCCAACATCGTCCTGTCAGCCAGAGCCACCGGACTACTACCCCTAATATCCCACATCATCCCGTCAGCCACCGGACTACTACCCCTAATATCCCACATCATCTCGTCAGCCAGAGCCACCGGACTACTACCACTAATATCCCACATCATCCCGTCAGAGCCACCGGACTACTACTCCTAATATCCCACATCATCCCGTCAGCCAGAGCCACCGGACTACTACTCCTAATATCCCACATCATCGAGTCAGCCAGAGCCACCGAACTACTACCCCTAATATCCCACATCATCCCGTCAACCAGAGCCACCGGACTACTACCATTAATATCCCACATCATCCCGTCAGCCAGAGCCACCGGACTACTACCACTAATATCCCACATCATCCCGTCAGCCAGAGCCACCGGACTACTACCCCTAATATCCCACATCATCCCGTCAACCAGAGCCACCGGACTACTACCACTAATATCCCACATCATCCCGTCAGCCAGAGCCACCGGACTACTACCCCTAATATCCCACATCATCCCGTCAGAGCCACTGGACTACTACCACTAATATCCCACATCATCCCGTCAGCCAGAGCCACCGGACTACTACCCCTAATATCCCACATTATCCCGTCAGCCAGAGCCACCAGACTACTACCACTAATATCCCACATCATCCAGTCACTCAGCCACCGTACTACTACCCCTAATATCCCACATCATCCAGTCAGCCAGTGCCTCCGGACTACTACCCCTAATATCCAACATCATCCCATCAGTCAGAGCCACCAGACAACTACCCCTAATATCCCACATGATCAAGGTCAGCCAGAGCCACCGGACTACTACCCCTAATATCCCACATCATCTTGTCAGCCAAAGCCACCGGACTACTACCCCTAATATCCCACATCATCTCGTCAGCCAAAGCCACCGGACTACTCTCCCTAATATCCCACATCATCCCGTCACAGTCGCCTGACTACTACCCCTAATATCCCACATCATCCCATCAGCCAGAGCCACTGGACTACTACACCTAACATCCCACATCATCCCGTCACAGCCGCCTGACTACTACCCCTAATATCCCATATCATCCTGTCAGCCAGAGCCACCGGACTACTACCACTAATATCCCACATCATCCCGTTAGAGCCACCGGACTACTACCTCTAATATCCCACATCATCTCGTCACAGCCGCTGGACTACTACCACTAATATCCCACATCATCTTGTCAGCCAAAGCCACCGGACTACTACCCCTAATATCCCACATCATCTCGTCAGCCAAAGCCACCGGACTACTCTCCCTAATATCCCACATCATCCCGTCACAGCCGCCTGACTACTACCCCTAATATCTCACATCATCCAGTCAGCCAGAGCCACCGGACTACTACACCTAATATCCCACATCATCCAGTTAGAGCCACCGGACTACTACTCCTAATATCCCACATCATCCCGTCAGAGCCTCCGGACTACTACCCCTAATATCCAATTGGTATAATATTTAAAATATAAAATATAACCTTTAATTGATTCCTTTAAAAACATATATTGAACACAGAGATACAAAACGAATATAACCATGTGCCAAAGTGCAATTGTGCAGTGCTCTATTAAAAACAAACCGTGTTGTACTTTCCAGGTATCATATGGCCCAGGACAATGCCGTATTAATATATGTCCAGGTGTCCCCTCATACCTAGAATCTAAGACCATATGACCCTTAAGTATTTGTAGTTATGTATAGACCAGGCCTTTATGTCGTAAATAATATTGTTACTTTTATAGACATATACATCCGGCCCATATACATTAGCGCAACATATATACAGCGTCGGTTAAATGCATCAGGATATATAACACCTCATATAAGCATAGTGTAACCATTTCATAATACCACTAAGCGAAAGACGTATTTTCAGATGGTACCTTTACACAAAAAAAGTACATACCCTCTTTTAGTGCAGCTTTTAAAGAATTGACCAAGGTTTATAAAGAACAAGTTACTTCGTGGTGGGAAGTACAGAGTTTGGAAAGCTATATAAAAGCAGGAATAGTCCCCCGCCATCTTAGAATATCAATTAACTTTGGTTATAGATATAAGAACACAACCCTATTGGCCAAACTAGAGAAGGAAGCAACTGATAGTTCGCTAAGGGTGGTTTCACATTAGCGCTTTTTAAGCGCACGCACGGCCGGGGGTAGCTCCGCCCCCGAGCCGGCTCTCTGCCCGGCGTGCCCGCCCCTTGCTTGTAGCGCCGCCTCCTAGCGCACAGCGGCGCCTGCGATCGGCGCACCCTATCTTTAGCATAGGGTGCGCAGGCCGTGCGCTAGTTGCGCTTTGACCTACGCTGCGCACTTTTGACGGTGCGCCGTGCGCGCCAAAATCAAACTTTTCGGATTTTGGCGCACACGGCGCACCGTCAAAAGTGCGCAGCGCAGGTCAAAGTGCAACTAGCGCACGGCCTGCGCACGATCTGCGCACCCTAAGCTAAAGATAGGGTGCGCCGATCGCAGGCGCCGCTGTGCGCTAGGAGGCGGCGCTACAAGCAAGGGGCGGGCACGCCGGGCAGAGAGCCGGCTCGGGGGCGGAGCTACCCCTGGCCGTGCGTGCGCTTAAAAAGCGCTAATGTGAAACCACCCTTAAACTGATGAAAATACTCCTTGAAGAGGAGAAGTGTATGTTAACTAACATTAATGAACGTCTGAGAGATCAGATAGAGGTCACTAAGAAATTTTCCGCAGAGGTCGAGTTTACGGTGAAAGAATCTAGTTTACAAAACATTATAGAAAAATTTCAATATCACCTTAAAGAAAGGAAACATAAATATTTTATCCGGGATTTACAAGAATTCCGGGATAATAAAGCATACTCAGTAAATCACGGTAAAACTAGTAGACCGCAGGAGACGGATATATCGTCTTCAGAGGCAGAATTTTCGGATTCAGAAACAAGATATAAAACCGGAAGAGGGAGAGCAAGGGGAAGGGGGGTCCACGTGGGGGGAGAGGATCTGGTCGAGGTTCCCCACAAAGGGATCATTTTTTAGACACAAGTTACCCACTAAGAAACAGGTTCAACGGCAGGAACCCCAATTAGACAATCATATAATTAACCTTTCCTCAAAATCTCTCTCTAAAGAACAGATGGCGGTTCTCAGTAAGGGGATGTCTTTTGTCCCAACATCTGACTTTGAATGTTTTGAAACTATTAAGGACTTACATCTCTTCATCCGTAAACTAAAGTGGAAAAAACACTTTCTAAATATAGATAAAAAAAGCTGCGCTGATTTGGGTATAGAGGAAGATCTACTTAATGATGTGAGATTTTTGTTCAAGTGGGGGATATGAATCCCAATGATCTGGGTGAGGGACCATTCACACAATTAAAAAACAAAAGTAAACAGATGCCACCAATTGGCAATGATATAGGGGCCCTTGACATATTTGTTAACTTGGTATCTAGGGATATTAAGGAATTAGGTAATATAAAAAAAAGACGATTCCATAACCTTACCAAGTCTGAGATGGATGGGCTTCTTGAGCTTGAGAGAGACAACACTATAATAGTGAAACCCGCAGATAAAGGGGGGAATATAGTGTTGATGGATGTAGCACAGTATAAAACTATGTGCTACTCATTGTTAGATAGGTCCATGGGGTATGAAAGAATGGAACATAACCCCACAAGCATCTTTCTAAATGATCTTAAGAAGTTGGTGAATGGGGCCTTTCAGGCAAAACTCATTGATAAAAATGAGAAAGATTTTTTGATTCCACTACACCCAATTGTGGCAACATTCTATGCCCTGCCTAAGGTTCATAAAGGCCTTTCGCCATTGAAAGGCCGACCGATTGTATCGGGAATAGGAAGTTTAACCCAAAACCAAAAATTGGGTATATATGTAGACAAAATTTTAAGACCATTTGTTGTATCACTTAGTTCCTACACAAGGGATACCACCGACCTTTTATTGAAACTTGACAACATCGAATTGGACACCGATATGATCTTGGGTTCAATAGATGTAGGAGCCTTGTATTCATCCATCCCCCATGACAAAGGTCTGATGGCTGCGGACTATTTCCTTAAAACAAGAGGACTCCAATATACGAGACATAACCTGTTTGTTATGCAGGCCTTGGAATTTTGCCTCACAAGAAATTTTTTTCTTTTTGATGGCAGGTTCTTCCATCAGCTCAGGGGCACTGCGATGGGCAGCCCTTGTGCGCCCTCGTACGCCAATCTGCTCCTGGGCTGGTGGGAGGAAAATGTCATTTTTGGTGAGCATGTCGATGTGGCGGAGGACAAAATAGTCCTGTGGCTCCGCTACATCGACGACATATTTGTTATTTGGAAGGGTGATGAGAACAGTTTTAGAACTTTCGTGAAAGATCTTAACATGAATGATATTGGTCTTAGCTTTACATGTGAGGCTAGTGCCAACAGACTACCCTTCCTGGACATAGTCATCAAGAGGGGAGGGAATGACCGTATAGTCACAGAAACGTATAGGAAACCTACCTCTACGAACTCCCTTCTAAGATGGGAATCTAGTCATCCAGTCCCCTTGAAAAAAGGTATTACTAAAGGCCAGTACCTACGCATGAAAAGGAATTGTACAGATCAGAGAGATTTTAAGAGACAAGCAGATGACCTTAGATCTCGTTTTCATGAACGAGGATACCCAGACGATATTCTCAAAGGGGCCTATAAGACTACAGTAGAGAAGGAAAGAAAAGAACTACTTATACCTAAACAGCAAACCAATGAAGATAATACCGTAAGGTTCATCACCACTTTTTCCAATGGGTCAAATGAGCTAAGAGCCATTATGGACCGACATTGGCCTATATTACGTATGGACAATGATCTTGGAGGCTTGATCTCGGACAATCCACAAATCACCTTTAGAAGGGGCCGTTCCTTAAAGGATAGGTTGGTCCGCAGCCATTATACCCAGAAAACCTCATATAGCTCAACATGGCTAGGTACACAGCCGAAGGGCTGTTTTAGATGTGGTAGCTGCAAATATTGCACCTCTATTCAACAGAGCAAGGAATTTCAGAGTAATGTCACAGGAAAGATCTACCCTATTGGTCAATTTATTAACTGTAGATCAATAGGAGTGGTATATAAGATCACCTGCGGATGTGGCCTTGAATACGTTGGCAAGACCAAGAGGGAGCTGAGGGTCAGGGTAGGTGAACACCACAGAGACATAATTCATAAACGGGATACACCGGTAGCTATCCATGTCAATCAAAGACACAAGGGGGATGTGAAGGCTGTCAGTTTCATGGGCATAGAAAAGGTCCCCCAAAATCCAAGAGGAGGGGATTGGGACAAACGTATACTCCAGAGAGAAACTTATTGGATTTTTTCCCTACAATCTATATATCCCAAAGGATTGAATGAAACACTATCCTTTTCTTCCTTCTTGTAGGGAGTTTTTAATAGGGCTATCTAGTTTAGGGAGAGCCGCCGAGGAGTGGGGGCGCCACTTGCGCAGGAATTTAGGGTGCCAACCTCCGCGTGAGGTAGGGAACAGCTAGCTAGGGACCTATAGGGCCAGATTTAGCGGGCACCCTATCTATAATTCCTACAGACATATGGAGGTTGGTGGTATCCTCCTATATGCATGCAACAAAATTATTTTCCAGATTGAAGTAAAATTAATGTCATTATTACATTTGTTTTTTAGTTGCTACTCTGAGTCTTTTTTCTGTTTTTTTTTTTCCCTTGATAGGGCGTAAAGTATTTATTTTCATTCACAAGGTAATCCCTGACAAGGTCCATGAAATGGGTTTTGGCGTTTTGGATATTTCATAACGCCTTTTATTAATCATAAAATGGCCTAAAAATTTGGGTCCCGTATAAATAATGATAGGGGGACGCAACTGGCATCTATGATTATTCTAAATGAAGCCGCAATAGAAGATCGTATGCAATAAGATAAAGCGAGCGGTTTCCATGGATACGTGATGGTCAGGTGATTGCCTAGACCAATCACGTAATATGGTGGTATTCAGACTGACATGCCTGGTAACGCCCAGGAAGTGGGGCATAGGTATGGCCAGTTCCTGTCTAAACATGACGCGCGGCGGCTGTTTGGTATACCCAGGAAGTGGGGCAAGCTACCTGAACAGATGCTGGCGTTATGCGCAAACCGGAAGTACTATACGAGGCAACCGGAAATGGCAGTAAGCCGCGGTATGCCGCGATTTATAAAAGGCAGCTGTCTTACAGCGGGCGTGCTATGCGCCAGAATAAGATACCCCTGATGAGTCAGGCAATGACGAAACGCGTTGGGTGACAAGCGCGGAGATCGGGTCATGATTTTGGGCTTTCTAGACGGACCCTACCCGGTCATCTGTTTTTTACAGAAGCGTTAAAGATAAGTACAGCGGTCTCAGTATCTATAGTGGTATTATGAAATGGTTACACTATGCTTATATGAGGTGTTATATATCCTGATGCATTTAACCGACGCTGTATATATGTTGAGCTAATGTATATGGGCCGGATGTATATGTCTATAAAAGTAACAATATTATTTACGACATAAAGGCCTGGTCTATACATAACTACAAATACTTAAGGGTCATATGGTCTTAGATTCTAGGTATGAGGGGACACCTGGACATATATTAATACGGCATTGTCCTGGGCCATATGATACCTGGAAAGTACAACACGGTTTGTTTTTAATAGAGCACTGCACAATTGCACTTTGGCACATGGTTATATTCGTTTTGTATCTCTGTGTTCAATATATGTTTTTAAAGGAATCAATTAAAGGTTATATTTTATATTTTAAATATTATACCAATTTGCTACATCTATTGATCTGATATTGGTTTGAGATACCCCCACTTTATAGTTACCCCTAATATCCCACATCATCCCATCAGCCAGAACCGCCGGACTACTACCCCTAATATCCCACATCATCCCGTCAACCAGAGCCACCGGACTACTACCCCTAATATCCCATATCATCCTGTCAGCCAGAGCCACCGGACAACTACACCTAATATCCCACATCATCCCGTCAGAGCCACCGGACTACTACTCCTAATATCCCACATCATCCTGTCAGCCAGAGCCACCGGACTACTACACCTAATATCCCACATCATCCCGTCAGAGCCACCGGACTACTACCCCTAATATCCCACATCATCCCATCAGCCAGATCCACCGGACTACTACCCCTAATATCCCACATCATCCCGTCAGCCAGAGCCACCAGAATACTACTCCTAATATCCCACATTATCCCGTCAGCCACAGCCACCGGACTACTACCCCTAATATCCCACATCATCTCGTCACAACCGCCGGACTACTACCCCTAATAATGCAAATAATCAGGGGCGCTCAAGTATACACACGGACTCCAGCAGCATATGTAAAATACACCAGCCACCGTCGGTGTCAGAATAAAATCAATAGAACTAAAAAATATTACTATTGCGCTTGGAGTCACCATAAAATAAAAAGGAAAAACAAATATATGAGCCAGAAATGAATAACCAAATTAGGACAAACAGTATAGTTAGCACAAAACTAGTCTTATAAATCCCTTTGGATCTTTTCTCCTATTGCAGTAGCCCCTAAGACTAGTTTTGTGCTAACTACCCCTAAAATCCAACATCGTCCTGTCAGCCAGAACCAGCGGACTACTACCCCTAATATCCCACATCATCCCGTCAGAGCCACCGGACTACTACCCCTAATATCCCACATCATCCCGTCAGCCAGAGCCACCGGACTACTACCACTAATATCCCACATCATCCCGTCAGAGCCACCGGACTACTACCCCTAATATCCCACATCATCCCGTCAGCCAGAGCCACCGGACTACTACCACTAATATCCCACATCATCCCGTCAACCAGAGCCACCGGAATACTACCACTAATATCCCACATCATCCCGTCAACCAGAGCCACCGGACTACTACCACTAATATCCCACATCATCCCTTCAGCCAGAGCCACCGGACTACTACCACTAATATCCCACATCATCCCGTCAACCAGAGCCACCGGACTACTACCACTAATATCCCACATCATCCTGTCAGCCAGAGCCACCGAACTACTACCTCTAATATCCCACATCGTCCCATCAGCCAGAGCCACCGGACTACTACCACTAATATCCCACATCATCCCGTCAGAGCCACCGGACTACTACCCCTAATATCCCACATCCTCCCGTCAACCAGAGCCACCGGACTACTACCACTTATATCCCACATCATCCCGTCAGCCAGAGCCACCGGACTACTACCACTAATATCCCACATCATCCCGTCAGCCAGAGCCACCGAACTACTACCCCTAATATCCCACATCATCTCGTCAGCCAGAGCCACCGGACTACTACCACTAATATCCCACATCATCCCGTCAGCCAGAGCCACCGGACTACTACCCCTAATATACCACATCATCCCGTCAGCCAGAGCAACCGGACTACTACCACTAATATGCCACATCATCCCGTCAGCCAGAGCCACCGGACTACTACCACTAATATCCCACATCATCCCGTCAGCCAGAGCCACCGGACTACTACCCCTAATATCCCACATCATCCCGTCAGCCAGAGCCACCGGACTACTACCCCTAATATCCCACATCATCCCGTCAGCCAGAGCCACCGAACTTCTACACCTAATATCCCACATCATCTCGTCAGCCAGAGCCACCGGACTACTACCACTAATATCCCACATCATCCCGTCAGTCAGAGCCACCGGACAACTACTCCTAATATCCCACATCAACCAGTCAGCCAGAGCCACCGGACTACTACCCCTAATATCCCACATTATCCCGTCAACTAGAGCCACCGGACTACTACCACTAATATCCCACATCATCCCGTCAGCCAGAGCCACCGGACTACTACCACTAATATCCCATATCATCCCGTCAGCCAGAGCCACCGTACTGCCTCTAATATCCCACATCGTCCCATCAGCCAGAGTCACCGGACTACTACCACTAATATCCCACATCATCCCGTCAGAGCCACCGGACTACCTCCCCTAATATCCCACATCATCCCATCAGCCAGAGCCACCGGACTACTACCACTAATATCCCACATCATCCCGTCAACCAGAGCCACCGGACTACTACCACTAATATCCCAAATCATCCCGTCAACCAGAGCCACCAGAATACTACTCCTAATATCCCACATCATCCCGTCAACCAGAGCCACCGGAATACTACCACTAATATCCCAAATCATCCCGTCAACCAGAGCCACCAGAATACTACTCCTAATATCCCACATCATCCCGTCAGCCAGAGCCACCGGACTACTCAGCCAGAGCCACCGGACTACTACCACTAATATCCCACATCATCCCGTCAACCAGAGCCACTGGACTACTACCACTAATATCCCACATCATCCCGTCAGCCAGAGCCACCGGACTACTACCCCTAATATCCCACATCATCCCGTCAGCCAGAGCCACCGGACTATTACTCCTAATATCCCACATCATCTCGTCAGCCAGAGCCACCGGACTACTATCACTAATATCCCACATCATTCCGTCAGTCAGAGCCACCGGACAACTACTCCTAATATCCCACATCATCCAGTCAGCCAGAGCCACCGGACTACTACCCCTAATATCCCACATCTTCCCGTCAACTAGAGCCACCGGACTACTACCCCTAATATCCCACATCATCCTGTCAGAGCCACCGGACTACTACCTCTAATATCCCACATCGTCCCATCAGCCAGAGCCACCGGACTACTACCACTAATATCCCACATCATCCCGTCAGAGCCACCGGACTACCTCCCCTAATATCCCACATCATCCCGTCAGCCAGAGCCACCGGACTACTACCACTAATATCCCACATCATCCCGTCAACCAGAGCCACCGGACTACTACCACTAATATCCCACATCATCCCGTCAGCCAGAGCCTCCGGACTACTACCCCTAATATCCCACATCATCCCGTCAACCAGAGCCACCGGACTACTACCACTAATATCCCACATCATCCCGTCAGAGCCACCGGACTACCTCCCCTAATATCCCACATCATCCCGTCAACCAGAGCCACCGGACTCCTACCACTAATATCCCACATCATCCCGTCAACCAGAGCCACCGGACTACTACCACTAATATCCCACATCATCCCGTCAGCCAGAGCCACCGGACTACTACCCCTAATATCCCACATCATCCCATCAGCCAGAGCCTCCGGACTACTACCCCTAATATCCCACATCATCCCGTCAACCAGAGCCACCGGACTACTACCACTAATATCCCACATCATCCCGTCAGAGCCACCGGACTACCTCCCCTAATATCCCACATCATCCCGTCAACCAGAGCCACCCGACTCCTACCACTAATATCCCACATCATCCCGTCAACCAGAGCCACCGGACTACTACCACTAATATCCCACATCATCCCGTCAGCCAGAGCCTCCGGACTACTACCACTAATATCCCACATCATCCCGTCAGAGCCACCGGACTACCTCCCCTAATATCCCACATCATCCCGTCAACCAGAGCCACCCGACTCCTACCACTAATATCCCACATCATCCCGTCAACCAGAGCCACCGGACTACTACCACTAATATCCCACATCATCCCATCAGCCAGAGTCACCGGACTACTAAACCTAATATCCCACATCATCCCATCACAGCCTCCGGACTACTACCACTAATATCCCACTTCATCCCGTCACAGCCGCCGGACTACTACCCCTAAAATCCCTGTGTGTACTGAGGCAGACTCTGTTACCTCACAGAGCCGCACGGGCGCCAAACATAAATGCCGTGGCCTGTTAAGCTCACAGAGCACGGCAGTGTGAACACTAGTGTATATTCACAGGACTCTACCCCTGAGACACTGGGTCAGAGTCCCTCTAGACACACTAGTGCTCGGCACCGGAACTGCAGTGCCAGGAGGAAACAAATAGAAAAGCGCACTATGTGCACACAGCACCGCTCCGGCGAACGCCACTAACCACCCGTACTAGGGAGGAAAGCGCTAAACTTGCGCACGGCGCCGCACCAGCGTTAACTGTAAGTTGCCGGGGTATGATAGTGCCCTGCAGTGGGCGACACCATCGGACGCTAGTGTGTGCAGAGTCTCAGGAGTACAGTGGCGTGAGCACAGCCACCCTTTGGCACTGGCTCTAACTCTGAATCCCAATAACAACAAGCAGAACCAAGGGTAGGGGTTTCCAATGAGTCTGCCGTGCGGCTATGCGCCTCTTTTATAGCAGCATTCATCCGGGACCTTCCCAGTAGTGGACCTATCAGAGCAGGAATGGGACCAGCGCATGTGACCTCCGACCTCCAATGAGAGGTCATCCCACGGGCATGCTCAGTAGGCAAAATACAGGACTTGGAGCGTCTGCTTGCTGCTGATTCAAGCATGGTGTTACAGAAGAGCCAGAAGGAGCAACCAGACGCCTAGCATTAGCCTCAGCAAGATATCTGGAACGATGCCTCTGCTGAGCAGGAATCTCTGCGGCTGCAGAGGAATAGGAGACCACAGAGGGACCATGGCTTGAGATTTCCCCTATGCAGTAGGGGAACCGTGATGCCTAACACACATACATTCAATTTTATATATATAGCTTGAAAGAACAAAAAATCAGTATCTGGTGACCGCCCCTCACCTCCATCATCAGTATCTGGTGACCGCCCGTCACCTCCATCATCAGTATCTGGTAACTGCCCATTGCCTCCATCATCAGTATCTGGTAACTGCCCATTGCCTCCATCAACAGTATCTGGTGACCGCCCCTCGCCTCCATCATCAGTATCTGGTAACTGCCCGTCGCCTTCTCCTCCATCATCAGTATCTGGTGACCGCCCCTCGCCTCCATCATCAGTATCTGGTGACCGCCCGTCGCCTCCATTATTAGTATCTGATGACCGCCCGTCGCCTCCATCATCAGTATCTGGTGACCGCCCGTCGCCTCCATCATCAGTATCTGGTAACTGCCCGTCGCCTCCATCATCAGTATCTGGTGACCGCCCGTCGCCTCCATCATCAGTATCTGGTGACCGCCCATCACCTCCATCATTAGTATCTGGTGACCGCCCGTCGTCTCCATCATGAGTATCTGGTGACCGCCCATCGCCTCCATCATCAGTATCTGGTGACCGCCCGTCACCTCCATCATCAGTGTCTGGTGACCGCCCGTCGCCTCCATCATTAGTATCTGGTGACCGCCCGTCGCCTCCATCATCAGTATCTGGTGACCGCCCGTCGCCTCCATTATTAGTATCTGGTGACCGCCCGTCGCCTCCATCATCAGTATCTGGTGACCGCCCGTCGCCTCCATCATCAGTATCTGGTGACAGCCCTTCGCCTCCATCATCAGTGTCTGGTGACCGCCTGTGGCCTCCATCATCAGTATCTGGTGACCGCCCATCGCCTCCATTATTAGTATCTGGTGACCGCCCGTCGCCTCCATCATCAGTATCTGGTGACCGCCCATCGCCTCCATCATCAGTATCTGGTGACAGCCCTTCGCCTCCATCATCAGTGTCTGGTGACCGCCTGTGGCCTCCATCATCAGTATCTGGTGACCGCCCATCGCCTCCATCATTAGTATCGTGACCGCCCGTCATCTCCATCATCAGTGTATGGTGACCGCCCGTCGCCTCCATCATTAGTATCTGGTGACCGCCCGTCGCCTCCATCATCAGTATCTGGTGACCGCCCGTCGCCTCCATCATTAGTATATGGTGACCGCCCGTCGCCTCCATCATCAGTGTCTGGTGACCGCCCGTTGCCTCCATCATCAGTATCTGGTGCCCGCCCTTCAGATTCGCCATTCTTTGGACTTTCTGAGCGCCGGGGATGTGGGAGAATCTGCGTTATCAGCACAGGCTCCCCGCGTTTTCCTGCGCAGTCTCCGCTCTTTTGGTGCCGCGCTCCTTTCTCGCTCGCCTTAAAATTTTTCGAAATCCAGATATATTTTTTTCTTACTTAAATTCTTGTATTTGGGGAAAAATGATTTCTGTCCTTGGGGTTCATTACTAAATGTTCACCATTTCCTCTGTGCTGCTGCGTTTCCTGTGGCTGCAGAATGAATTATCTGGGAATCAGTCAGTGAGCGCATTCAGACTTCTGAGGAAATAAAGAGTAGATTCACCAAAGCTGGACAGTCTCTTTAGAAAAGTGGGCACTCCCATCTCAGACATTTATCCACCCACTGACCCCTTGGCCCATAATCAGTCTCGCTGTGCCAGCTCTCTCCCATTCTTTACAAGGCAGCTTTGCTCCATTAGGGCTCCGCCATGATCAGTGACTCCCCCTGCATTTTCAGTGGGGGTCTCAGGTAGTCCAAAATTCACCTTCTCACCCACCAGAGTCAGACTGCTGCTTTCTTTCGCCACCATGCTTTACACTGCATACATGAATTCAGCTTTGTTGCTTTGTCTACTGTGATCTTATGTAGCCTGAAAACCACCCCATCCACCATGCTTTACACTGCATAACGGACGTCAGTTTTATTGCATTGTCTATCGGTATCTTACAAAGCCTGCATTCCACCCCGTCCACCATGCTTTACACTGCATACATGAATCCAGCTTTTTTGCATTGTCTATTGGGATCTTATGAAGCCCAAAGAACCCACCCTCCTGATTCTGACTGCTTTTCCAGTCCCCCATACTTTACACTACGGCGCTGCTTGTTCAGGTGGGCTGCTGTGTACAAAGCCACAAGTGCACAAAGCTTATTAACCATTGCACGTCTGCATTTCCCGTCAGGTTTTTGGTTGTGTAAGAACCTGACATAAATCTTCAGCTCCTGTGGTGTCTTGGAAATTGGGTCTTGGTCTGATAATGGTGGCGTCAGCAGAACGGAGCGGCGGGCTGCAGACCGCAGTAGACGTCGTTAGTGATGGTAGCCCACCCATGTACAATTACACCTCCCACCCTAAATATTTTTTTTCCCCTGATGGGTGATTTACAAAATGTTTCACATCATGGTTCAGATGCTGATCACCATCCTGCTCCTGGTGCCGTGGCTGCCAGCAGGCGAGTTGTATGGGGGGCACGGGTGCAGGCGGGGGTCCGAGGGTGACCAGGGAGACGTCCTGGATGGTCGCTGCGAGGATTCTCTTCACCATTTTGGGGTGCATTCGCTGTTTTGATCGCCTGTTATTGCATTTTATAGCAATGTTGTGGCGGCCAAAAAAGAGCGCAATTCCGGTGTTTTCATTTTTTTCTCATTCTGCCGTTTACTTATCGGATTAATTTACTTTATAGTTTGACAGATCGGGTGTTTCTGAACGCAGCGATACCAAATATGTGTATTAGTTACATATTTTTTTTATATTTAATAGGGCAACAAATGGGGGTGATTTGAACTTTTGTGTTTTTTTATTTTTTAGATATTTTTTTAAACTTTTTTACTTCTTTCAATAGTCTCCTTAGGGGACTTGAAGCTGCGATAATCTGATCTCCTGTGCTATACACAGCAGGGATGCAGCCTTACTGTGTGTAGCAGAAATCATCATCTCCTATGAACACTGGACACGGGCCGGCGTTCCCAAGAAGATCGTGATGACGGGCACAGGGGGCTTAGATGCCGCCTGGCCCGGGCTGTATGGACTGAGAGAATGACATTGCTGATGCGCCCATTGCAACCCACCGTGCAGAAGGGTAGGGAGATGGTGGTCGCAGCAGATGTTCGTCGCAGTAGAGGGTGGTCATAGCAGAGGGTGGTCATAGCAGAGGGTAGTCACAGCAGAGGGTGGTCACAGCAGAGGGTGGTCACAGCAGTGGGTGGTCACAACAGAGAGTAGTCATAGCAGAGGGTAGTCACAGCAGAGGGTAGTAACAGCAGTGGGTGGTCACAGCAGAGGGTGGTCACAGCAGAGGGTAGTCACAGCAGAGGGTAGTCACAGCAGAGGGTGGTCACAACAGAGGGTGGTCACAGCAGAGGGTAGTCATAGCAGACAGTGGTCGCAGCAGACCATGGTCACAGCAGAGGGTGGTCATAGCTGAGGGTGGACGCAGCAGAGGGTGGTCTCAGCAGACAGTGGTCACAGCAGATGGTGGTCATAACAGACGGTGGTCGCAGCAGACGGTGGTCACAGAAGACAGTGGTCATAGCAGACAGTGGTCTCAGCAGACAGTGGTTACAGCAGATAGTGGTCATAACAGATGGTGGTCGCAGCAGAGGGTGGTCATAGCTGAGGGTGGACGCAGCAGAGGGTGGTCCCAGTAGACAGTGGTCTCAGCATACAGTGGTCACAGCAGACGGTGGTCATAGCAGACAGTGGTCTCAGCAGACAGTGGTCTCAGCAGACAGTGGTTACAGCAGATAGTGGTCATAACAGACGGTGGTCGCAGCAGATGGTGGTTACAGCAGACAGTGGTCATAACAGACGGTGGTCGCAGCAGATGGTGGCCACAGCAGATGGTGGTCGCAGCAGACGGTGGTCACAGCAGACGGTGGTCACAGCAGACAGTGGTCACAGCAGACAGTGGTCTCAGCAGTCAGTGGTTACAGCAGATAGTGGTCATAACATGGTGGTCGCAGCAGACGGTGGTTACAGCAGACAGTGGTCATAACAGACGGTGGTCGCAGCAGATGGTGGCCACAGCAGACGGCGGTCACAGCAGACGGCGGTCACAGCAGACGGCGGTCACAGCAGACGGTGGTCACAGCAGACTGTGGTCACAGCAGACAGTGGTCATAGCAGACAGTGGTCTCAGCAGACAGTGGTTACAGCAGATAGTGGTCATAACAGATGGTGGTCGCAGCAGATGGTGGCCACAGCAGATGGCGGTCGCAGCAGACGGTGGTCACAGCAGACAGTGGTCACAGCAGACAGTGGTCACAGCAGACAGTGGTCACAGCAGACAGTGGTTACAGCAGATAGTGGTCATAACAGATGGTGGTCGCAGCAGACGGTGGCCACAGCAGACAGTGGTCACAGCAGACAGTGGTCACAGCAGACAGTGGTCACAGCAGACAGTGGTCTCAGCAGACAGTGGTTACAGCAGATAGTGGTCATAACAGATGGTGGTCGCAGCAGTCGGTGGTTACAGCAGACAGTGGTCATAACAGACGGTGGTCGCAGCAGATGGTGGCCACAGCAGATGGCGGTCACAGCAGACAGTGGTCACAGCAGACAGTGGTCATAACAAATGGTGGTCGCAGCAGATGGTGGCCACAGCAGACAGTGGTCACAGCAGACAGTGGTCATAACAGATGGTGGTCGCAGCAGACGGTGGCCACAGCAGACAGTGGTCACAGCAGACAGTGGTCACAGCAGACAGTGGTCACAGCAGATAGTGGTCATAACAGATGGTGGTCGCAGCAGACGGTGGCCACAGCAGACAGTGGTCACAGCAGACAGTGGTTACAGCAGATAGTGGTCATAACAGATGGTGGTCGCAGCAGACGGTGGCCACAGCAGACAGTGGTCACAGCAGACAGTGGTCACAGCAGACAGTGGTCACAGCAGATAGTGGTCATAACAGATGGTGGTCGCAGCAGACAGTGGTCACAGCAGATAGTGGTCATAACAGATGGTGGTCGCAGCAGACAGTGGTTACAGCAGACAGTGGTCATAACAGACGGTGGTCGCAGCAGATGGCGGTCGCAGCAGACGGTGGCCACAGCAGACAGTGGTCACAGCAGACAGTGGTTACAGCAGATAGTGGTCATAACAGATGGTGGTCTCCCTTTGCTGGAGCCAGAATCTTCTTCACTTTTTATGTTCCTCACTAAGTTTTTGGTGAAAATTGGTAACGCGCCATTTCTCACCGCAGAGACGTCTGATCTGAGAGTGCGCCAGTCTCCAGCATCTCTGATGGTCACTCGGGGGCAGCATGCCAGGCTTGGATGCTTCTTCTCTTTCGAATCTAATAGTAAAGGGGCCGTGACCTGGCACAAAGCCGAGCTGGAGGGGAACATGAGTAGCAGTCAGGTCGTCCCCCTGAGACGCCGCTTCTCTCTCGCCCATCCAAAGACTTTCCTGAGTGAAGGTGACGCCTCGCTGGTCATCAGTAATGTCACCGGGGAAGATGCTGGCATTTACTTCTGCAAGGTGCGCATGTGGGAGAAGGCGGAGGAGCAGGGGCCCGGCACCAGCCTCGTGGTGTACGGTACGTCATCATCTGCCCCACTCTAACTACAACTCCCACTGTCCCCATTGTCCTCTTATCTATTGCATTCTTCCACTCTCAGCTCATCCTTCGCACCCAGAGATTTACCTGAAAGTGGCCACCAGGTCACGAGAAGTCCTAGCCCTGAGCTGCCAAACATCCGGCTACTACCCCCCGGGCATTACTGTCATCTGGGACATCAATGACGGCGACTTTCCTGATCCTGGACCTTTAGAAATATGGAAGTCAGAACATGGCGACTATCAAGCTACTCGTCACCTTGTCTTACCCTCAACCTTTAGAACCAACTTGCTGACGGTTTCCTGCATTGTGCAGCATATTTCTCTTGCTGCACCATTATATACCAACTACTCTCACAGTGAGTGAAGGGCAGCGGATGGTTTCTGGATGTAATAACAGTGTTTTGCCTGTAGATGGCAGTAAATCCTTCCTCTTACATCTATTCTATTACTGTATTTATAAACATTGTTTTTCTGTGATTCCTTTGTATCTCCGTTCATACTGCACCCACACACACACATGATACACCATTTGATAGGTAAACTTGCTCCCTTCAGCATGAAAACAGCCAAACAAACCACACATTCATGACTTTATCACTAAATACAGATTAAACATTCATTTTCATAAACCTGCAGAAAGACACAATGACCTGCAGGTGGCACCTCAACCGGAAAACATTTTTTGGCCTCTGTTTATCAAAATAATTTATTGTATTACCAATCTACATATATAAATACCTGTCTGTGTTCATCAGCTCATGAAATACATTTACAACCTCTGGCAAAAATTATAGAATCACCGGCCTTGGAGGATGTTCATTCAGTTGTTTACTTTTGTAGAAAAAAAGCAGATCACAGACATGGCCCAAAACTAAAGTCATTTCAAACGGCAACTTTCTGACTTTAAGAAACACTACAAGAAATCAAGAACAGAAAATGTGGTAGTCAGTAATGGTTACTTTTTTAAACCAAGCATAGGGAAAAAATTATGGAATCTCACTCAGTTCTGAGTAAAAAATGATGGAAACACACCCTGTACATTTTCATTCCCAAAACTAACACCTGCATCAAATTAGATCTTGTTAGTCTGCATCTAAAAAGGAGTGATCACACCTTGGAGAGATGTTGCTCCAAGTGGACAGACATGAATCATGGCTCCAACAAGAGAGATGTCAATTGAAACAAAGGATAGGATTATCAAACTCTTAAAAGAGGGTAAATCATCATGCAATGTTGCAAAAGATGTTGGTTGTTCACAGCTGTGTCTAAAATCTGTACCAAATACAAACAACATGGGAAGGTTGTTAAAGGCAAACATACTGGTAGATCAAGGAAGACATCAAAGCGTCAAGACCAAAAACTTAAAGCAATATGTCTCCAAAACAGGAAATGCACGGCAAAAAAAAGGGTAAACAGGAGTCAACGTCTGTGACCAAACTGTAATAAACCGCCTAAAGGAAATGGGATTTACATACAGAAAAGCTAAATGAAAGCCATCATTAACACCTAAACAGAAAAAACAAGGTTACAATGGGCTAAGGAAAAGCAATCATGGACTGTGGATTACTGGATGAAAGTCATATTCAGTGATGAATCGCGAATCTGCATTGGGCAAGGTGATGATGCTGGAACTTTTGTTTGGTGCCGTTCCAATGAGATTTATAAAGATGACGCCAGAAGAGAACATGCAAATTTCCACAGTCATTGATGATATGGGGCTGCCTGTCAGGTAAAGGCACTGAGGAGATGGCTGTCATTACGTCTTCAATAAATGCACAAGTTTATGTTGATATTTTGGACACTTTTCTTATCCCATCAATTGAAAGGATGTTGGGGATGATGAAATCATTTTTCAAGATGATAATGCATCCTGCCATAGAGCAAAAACTGTGAAAACATTCCTTGAAAAAAGACACATAAGGTCAACGTCATGGCCTGCAAATAGTCTGGATCTCAATCCAAATGAAAATCTTTGGTGGAAGTTGAAGAAAATGGTCCATGACAAGGCTCCAACCTGCAAATCTGGCAACAGCAATCTGAGAAAGTTGGAGCCAGATTGATGAAGAGTGCTGTTTGACACTCATTAAGTCCATGCCTCAGAGACTGCAAGCTGTTAGAAAAGCTAGAGGTGGTGCAACAAAATACTGGTGATGTGTTGGAGTGTTTTTCATAATTCCATAATTTTTCCATCAGAATTGAGTGATTCCATAATTTTGCCCTCTGCTTGGTAAAAAAAAGTAACCACTACTGACTACCACATTTTTCGCTCTTGATTTCTTTTAGTGTTTCTTAAAGCCAGAAAGTTGCCATGTGAATTGACTTTAGTTTTGGGCCATGTCTGTGATCTGCTTTTTTTCTACAAAATTAAACTACTGAATGAGCATTCTCCAAGGCCGGTGATGACATAATTTTTTGCTAAGGGTTGTACATTTGACCAGCTTGCGTTTGCTGAAATTGCCTGCGCCCCTGATGACCAATGTGTGAAAATTTTGCACGGGCCAAGCTTGTATATCTAGTTTTTATTTATTTTATTTTTGTCTATTTTTTATTCTTGGATTCTTAACATTTTTTATTTTCTTATTTATGTGTCTTATTTTTATCTCTTTATTTAGTTTATTTTTTTTATTGCTTTCATTCTTTGATTATCCACATTTTTTATATTTTTTTACTGTATATAGAGTATTTATTTTTATTCTTTTTATTCTTGGATTGTTTACAATTTTTTTTTCAATGTTTCTAATTTTTATTTATTTCAGTCTATTTTTTGCTTTTATTCTTGGATTCATGACACTTGCTATTTTCTTTTTAATGTATCTAATTTTTATTTTAGTCTTTATTCTTTATTGCTTTTATTTTTTGATTCTTCATAGTTTTTACATTTGTTTTAATGTATTTAGTTTTTCTTTATTTTTAATCTCTTTTTATTTTTTTATTTTTTGAGTTTTTTTGCAATGTATTTAATTTTTATTTATTTAATTTAGATTTTTTTCTTTTAATCTTGAATTCTTGACAGTTGTTATTTTTGTTTCCTGTATCTAATTTTCCTTTCTTTTTTAGTCTCTTTTTTATTGCTTGGATATTTTGATTCTTCACACTTCGTTATTTTCTATTTAACGTATCTCGTTTTTATTTATTTTATTCTTTATTGCTTTTATCTTTTGATTCTGTTTTATTTATCTAATTTTCATTTATTTATGTCTATATTTTTTATTGCGTTTATTCTTTGATTCTTCACATTTTTTAATATTTCTAACTTTTATTTATGTATTTATTTTAGTTTAATCTTTTTATTGCTTTTATTCTTGGATTGTTGACATTTGTTTTTTCTGTTTTCTGTATCTAATTTTCATTTATTTTAGTTTCTTAATTTTTCATTGTTTTTACTATTTGATTCTTCACACTTTTTAAAAAAATCTTTTTAATGTATATCGTTTTAATCACTTCCTTTAAGGCTTTATTTTTTAATACATTCATTCTTATCTTGCCATTTTTTTATTTTCTTTCTTTTTCATTGTATTTTTCATTTATTTTTCTAGATCTTTCTGAGTTCGAACTAACTCAATATCAACTTGTTGAATATCTCAATATTTTTAAAATTGCTATGATACTTGGTCTAACAGTCGGTATTTTTCTCACAGGTAAGTTGTGTTTAGTGTTTTCTTTACATCTTCCTGCCCTTTCTTGTAACTTTTCAGAATTATCTGTGGGGGTCCATGAAGAATAATAATATTTCTGGCCACATTCATAATCAGCAGCAACATTATACAACAGTAATGAGCAGTGTAGCTGTGAATCCATTTCTGGGTGTGATAAAACACTTACTAGAAAGCAGAACCATGGATGACATTGTACACCAGTACTGAGCAGTGTAGCTGTGAATCCAGCTCCAGCTGTGATAAAACACTGACTAGTAAGCTGCAGCATGGAAGACATTATATAACAGTACTTAACAGTGTAGCTTTGAATCCTGCTCTGGGTGTGATACAACACTTACCAGATAGCAGCAGCATGGATGACATTATACAACAGTACTGAGCAGTGTAGCTGTGAATTCAGTTCCTGATGTGATAAAACACTTACTATAAAGCAGCAGCATGGATGACATTATACAACAGTACTGAGCAGTGTAGCTGTGAATTCAGCTGCTGGTGTGATAAAACACTTACTAGAAAGCCACAGTGTGGATGACGTTATAACAGTCCCAAGCAGTGTAGTTGCAAATCCAGCTCTAGCTGTGATTAAACACTTACTAGATAGCAGCAGTATGGATGACATTATGCAACCGTACAAAGCAATGTAGCTGTGAATCCAGCTCTGAATGTGATAAAACACTTGCTAAAACGCAGCTATGCATTTCTCTACCTCTATATTACTTTCCACCTTTTTTTTATTAGTAAGCTCTAATCTGATCCCTCAGTGCGTTGCAAATCCAGGATGGATTTTTGGATTTGTGCAGTTTTTCAGAGTGATTGATAAGTTCATTAGTGGGAGGAGAAGTAGCTCATAAGTGGAGAAATAGCATATTTCTTTGCTAAGTTTCCATTTTATTACATCTATTTCTCAGAAAGTTGGATCGTAACACATTTCTAAAAGGTGAATACGAGTCATGGTCTAATTTGCTGTTTATAGATATATTATCTATATATTATATTCATTTCTACTTTTTTCTTAATTTCTAGTACTTAAAAGATGCAAAATCAAATGAAAAAAGTGAAAATCCAACACGTTCATTACTCATGTGAGTAAATTCATCCACGTAGAAATGAAAGATCAGATTATGTATAACGTTTTTGACAAGTCATGTTTTACAAAAGAAATTCAATATAAAGGGAAATTCCCATTTAATAAAGAAATGTTATATATTGCTAGAAGTTGGGGGTCCAACCTTGGGAACAGCGGCTGGTACTTTTTAGCCTGGGGGGCAATCACAAGGCTGTGGCCCTCGAGTTGCAGTCACCCACCTTTGCCCAACTTATATCTGGCTGCTGCATTAAAGCAACAGCGATAGCAGGCTTTAAAAACAGGCTTGTACATAGATATATAACTAGAACGGAGCTTGCTGCATAGATATGGGAGCAGAACCAAGCTTACTGCCTACATAGATACTGTAACAGAAGCAATCTGACTACATAGACACAAGAAGAATGGATTACTACGTAGATAAGGGAGCAGAACCGACCTTACTAGAGAGATATAGGAGCAGAACCGAGCTTACTACAGAGCTATGGGATCAGAACCGAGCTTGCTACAGAGCTATGGGAGCAGAACCGAGCTTACTATAGAGCTATGTGAGCAGAACTGAGCTTACTACAGAGATAAGGGAGCAGAACCGAGCTTACTACAAAGCTATGGGAGCAGAACCGAGCTTACTACAGAGGTAAGGGAGCAGAATCGAGCTTACTACAGAGCTATGGGAGCAGAACATAGCTTACCACAGAGATATGGGAGCAGAACCGAGCCTACTATAGAGATATGGGAACAGAACCGAGCTTAATACACAGAGCTATGGAAGCAGAACCGAGCTTACTACAGAGCTATGAGAGCAGAACCGAGCTTACTACAGAGATAAAGGAGCAGAACCGAGCTTACTACAGACATAAGGGGGCAGAACAGAGCTTACTACAGAGATACAGGAGCAAAACCGAGCTTGCTACAGAAATAAGGAAGCAGAACCGAGCTTACTACAGAGATATGGGAGCAGAACCGAGCTTACTACAGAAATAAGGGAGCAGAACCGAGCTTACTACAGAGATATGGGAGCAGAACCGAGCTTACTATAGAGATATGGGAACAGAACCGAGTTACTACAGAGCTATTGGAGCAGAACCGAGCTTAATACAGAGCTATGGAAGCATAACCGAGCTTACTCCAGAGATACAGGAGCAGAACCGAGCTTACAGAGATATTGGAGCAGAACAGAGCTCACTACAGAGATAAGGGAGCAGAACCGACCTTACTCCAGAGATATGGGAGCTGAACCAAGCTCACCACAGAGACATGAGAGCAGAACAGAGCTTACTACAGAAATAAGGGAGCAGAACCGAGCTTACTACAGAGATACAGGAGCAGAACCAAACTTACTACAGAGATATGGGAGCAGAACCGAGCTTACTGCAGAGATATTGGAGCAGAACAGAGCTCACTTCAGAGATAAGGGAGCAGAACCGAGCTTACTCCAGAGATATGGAAGCAGAACCGAGCTTACTACAGATCTATGGGAGCAGAACCGAGCTTACTACAGAGATACAGGAGCAGAACCGAGCTTACTACAGAAATATGGGAGCAGAACCGAGCTTACTACAGAGATAAGGGAGCAGAACTGAGCTTCTACAGAGATAAGAGAGCAGAACCGAGCTTACACCAGAGATATAGGAGCAGAACCGAGCTCACTACAGAGATATGGGAGCAGAACAGAGCTTACTGCAGAGATATTGGAGCAGAACAGAGCTCACTACAGAGATATGGGAGAAGAACCGAGCTTACTACAGAAATAAAGGAGCAGAAACGAGCTTACTACAGATAAAAGGGAGCAGAACCGAGCTTAATACAGAGCTATGGGAGCAGAACAGAGCTTATCACAGAGATATGGGAGCAGAACCGAGCTTACTATAGAGATATGGGAACAGAACCGAGCTTAATACACAGAGCTATGGAAGCAGAACCGAGCTTACTACAGAGCTATGAGAGCAGAACCGAGCTTACTACAGAGATAAAGGAGCAGAACCGAGCTTACTACAGACATAAGGGGGCAGAACAGAGCTTACTACAGAGATACAGGAGCAAAACCGAGCTTACTACAGAAATAAGGGAGCAGAACCGAGCTTACTACAGGGATATGGGAGCAGAACCGAGCTTACTACAGAAATAAGGGAGCAGAACCGAGCTTACTACAGAGATATGGGAGCAGAACCGAGCTTACTATAGAGATATGGGAACAGAACCGAGTTACTACAGAGCTATTGGAGCAGAACCGAGCTTAATACAGAGCTATGGAAGCATAACCGAGCTTACTCCAGAGATACAGGAGCAGAACCGAGCTTACTACAGAGATATTGGAGCAGAACAGAGCTCACTACAGAGATAAGGGAGCAGAACCGACCTTACTCCAGAGATATGGGAGCAGAACCAAGCTCACCACAGAGACATGAGAGCAGAACAGAGCTTACTACAGAAATAAGGGAGCAGAACCGAGCTTACTACAGAGATACAGGAGCAGAACCGAACTTACTACAGAGATATGGGAGCAGAACCAAGCTCACCACAGAGACATGAGAGCAGAACAGAGCTTACTACAGAAATAAGGGAGCAGAACCGAGCTTACTACAGAGATACAGGAGCAGAACCGAACTTACTACAGAGATATGGGAGCAGAACCGAGCTTACTGCAGAGATATTGGAGCAGAACAGAGCTCACTTCAGAGATAAGGGAGCAGAACCGAGCTTACTCCAGAGATATGGAAGCAGAACCGAGCTTACTACAGATCTATGGGAGCAGAACCGAGCTTACTACAGAGCTATGGAAGCAGAACAGAGCTTATCACAGAGATATGGGAGCAGAACCGAGCTTACTATAGAGATATGGGAACAGAACCGAGCTTAATACACAGAGCTATGGAAGCAGAACCGAGCTTACTACAGAGCTATGAGAGCAGAACCGAGCTTACTACAGAGATAAAGGAGCAGAACCGAGCTTACTACAGACATAAGGGGGCAGAACAGAGCTTACTACAGAGATACAGGAGCAAAACCGAGCTTACTACAGAAATAAGGGAGCAGAACCGAGCTTACTACAGAGATATGGGAGCAGAACCGAGCTTACTACAGAAATAAGGGAGCAGAACCGAGCTTACTACAGAGATATGGGAGCAGAACCGAGCTTACTATAGAGATATGGGAACAGAACCGAGTTACTACAGAGCTATTGGAGCAGAACCGAGCTTAATACAGAGCTATGGAAGCATAACCGAGCTTACTCCAGAGATACAGGAGCAGAACCGAGCTTACTACAGAGATATTGGAGCAGAACAGAGCTCACTACAGAGATAAGGGAGCAGGACCGACCTTACTCCAGAGATATGGGAGCAGAACCAAGCTCACCACAGAGACATGAGAGCAGAACAGAGCTTACTACAGAAATAAGGGAGCAGAACCGAGCTTACTACAGAGATACAGGAGCAGAACCGAACTTACTACAGAGATATGGGAGCAGAACCGAGCTTACTGCAGAGATATTGGAGCAGAACAGAGCTCACTTCAGAGATAAGGGAGCAGAACCGAGCTTACTCCAGAGATATGGAAGCAGAACCGAGCTTACTACAGATCTATGGGAGCAGAACCGAGCTTACTACAGAGATACAGGAGCAGAACCGAGCTTACTACAGAAATATGGGAGCAGAACCGAGCTTACTACAGAGATAAGGGAGCAGAACTGAGCTTCTACAGAGATAAGAGAGCAGAACCGAGCTTACTCCAGAGATATGGGAGCAGAACCGAGCTCACTACAGAGATATGGGAGCAGAACAGAGCTTACTGCAGAGATATTGGAGCAGAACAGAGCTCACTACAGAGATATGGGAGAAGAACCGAGCTTACTACAGAAATAAAGGAGCAGAAACGAGCTTACTACAGAGAAAAGGGAGCAGAACCGAACTTACTACAGAGATAAGGGAGCAGAACTGAGCTTACTACAGAGATAAGAGCGCAGAAGCAAGCTTACTACAGAGATAAGGGAGCAGAACCGAGCTCACTACAGAGATACAGGAGCAGAACCGAGCTTACCACAGAGATATTGGAGCAGAACAGAGCTCACTTCAGAGATAAGGGAGCAGAACCGAGCTTACTCCAGAGATATGGAAGCAGAACCGAGCTTACTACAGATCTATGGGAGCAGAACCGAGCTTACTACAGAGATACAGGAGCAGAACCGAGCTTACTACAGAAATATGGGAGCAGAACCGAGCTTACTACAGAGATAAGGGAGCAGAACTGAGCTTCTACAGAGATAAGAGAGCAGAACCGAGCTTACTCCAGAGATATGGGAGCAGAACCGAGCTCACTACAGAGATATGGGAGCAGAACAGAGCTTACTGCAGAGATATTGGAGCAGAACAGAGCTCACTACAGAGATATGGGAGAAGAACCGAGCTTACTACAGAAATAAAGGAGCAGAAACGAGCTTACTACAGAGAAAAGGGAGCAGAACCGAACTTACTACAGAGATAAGGGAGCAGAACTGAGCTTACTACAGAGATAAGAGCGCAGAAGCAAGCTTACTACAGAGATAAGGGAGCAGAACCGAGCTCACTACAGAGATACAGGAGCAGAACCGAGCTTACCACAGAGATATTGGAGCAGAACAGAGCTCACTACAGAGATAAGGGAGCAGAACCGACCTTACTCCAGAGATATGGGAGCAGAACCAAGCTCACTACAGAGATAAGGAAGCAGAACCGAACTTACTACAGAGATATGGGAGCAGAACCGAGCTTACTACAGAAATATGGGAGCAGAACAGAGCTTACTACAGAGATAAGAGAGCATAACCGAGCTTACTACAGAGATAAGGGAGCAGAACCGAGCTTACTCCAGATATATGGGAGCAGAACCAAGCTCACTACAGAGATAAGGAAGCAGAACCAAACTTACTACAGAGATATGGGAGCAGAACCGAGCTTACTACAGAGATAAGAGAGCAGAACCAAGCTTAGTACAGAGATAAGAGAGCAGAACCAAGCTTACTACATAGATACTGGATCAGAACCAAGCTTACGGCATACATATGGTACTAGAATCTAGATTACTACATCGATACAGTACCAGAACCAAGCTTACTGCTTAGATATGGTACCATAACTGAGCTTACTTACAGACATACATATACAGTGCCTTGCGAAAGTATTCGCCCCCCTGGAACTTTTCAACCTTTTCCCACATATCATGCTTCAAACATAAAGATACCAAATGTAAATTTTTGGTGAAGAATCAACAACAAGTGGGACACAATTGTGAAGTTGAATGAAATTTATTGGTTATTTTAAATATTTGTGGAAAGTCAAAAATTGACAAGTGGGGCGTGCAATATTATTCGGCCCCTTTACTTTCAGTGCAGCAAACTCACTCCAGAAGTTCATTCTGGATCTCTGAATGATCCAATGTTGTCCTAAATGACTAATGATGATAAATATAATCTACCTGTGTGTAATCAAGTCTCCGTATAAATGCACCTGCTCTGTGATAGTCGCAGGGTTCTGTTTGAAGTGCAGAGAGCATCATGAAGACCAAGGAACACAACAGGTAGGTCCGTGATACTGTTGTGGAGAAGTTTAAAGCCGGATTTGGATACAAAATGATTTCTAAAACTTTAAACATCCCAAGGAGCACTGTGCAAGCGATCATATTGAAATGGAAGGAATATCATTCCACTGCAAATCTACCAAGACCCGGCCGTCCCTCTAAACTTTCATCTCAAGCAAGGAGAAGACTGATCAGAGATGCAGCCAAGAGGCCCATGATCACTCTGGATGAATTACAGAGATCTACAGCTGAGGTGGGACAGTCTGTCCATAGGAAAACAATCAGTCGTACACTGCACAAATCTTGCCTTTATAGAAGAGTGGCAAGAAGAAAGCCATTTCTCAAAGATATCCATAAAAAGTGTTGTTTAAAGTTTGCAACAAGCCACCTGGGAGACACACCAAACATGGGGAAGAAGGTGCTCTGGTCAGATGAAACCAAAATTGAACTTTTTGGCAACAATGCCAAACGATATATTTGGCATAAAAGCAACACAGCTCATCGCCCTGAACACACCATCCCCACTGTTAAACATGGTGGTGGCAGCATCATGGTTTGGGCCTGCTTTTCTTCAGCAGGGACAGGGAAGATGGTTAAAATTGATGGGAAGATGGATGGAGCCAAATACAGGACCATTCTTGAAGAAAACCTATTGGAGTCTGCAAAAGACCTGAGACTGGGAAGGAGATTTGTCTTCCAGCAAGACAATGATCCCAAACATAAAGCAAAATCTACAATGGAATGGTTCACAAATAAACGTATCCAGGTGTTAGAATGGCCAAGTCAAAGTCCAGACCTGAATCCAATCGAGAATCCGTGGAAAGAGCTGAAAACTGCTGTTCACAAACAATCTCCATCAAACCTCACTGAGCTCGAGCTGTTTGCCAAGGAAGAATGGGCAAGAATTTCAGTCTCTCGATGTACAAAACTGATAGAGACATACCCCAAGTGACTTGCAGCTGTAATCGCAGCAAAAGGTGGTGTGACAAAGTATTAAGTTAAAGGGGCTGAATAACATTGCACGCCCCACATTTCAGTTTTTGAATTTCCACAAAAATGTAATATAACCAATAAATTTCGTTCAACTTCACAATTGTGTCCCACTTGTTGCTGATTCTTCACCAAAAATTTACATTTGGTATCTTTATGTTTGAAGCATGATATGTGGGGAAAGGTTGAAAAGTTCCAGGAGGCCGAATACTTTCACAAGTCACTGTATCTCTAGAAACACTGACAAGTAAACACACAGTACGGCAGGGACATTGCTAGGGTTCTAAAAGTTCGGGGGTCCAAGCCTCAAAGTGCATGTCTCCCCATCTAACCCCCCTATAGCCATATAAAATAGCATGTATATATAATTACAGTATACCACTGTTGCTAACAAAAAACACACAATGCAAAGACCAATATTATCAAAATTACTACTATAAAAGACCAAAACAATAAAACTACTCAATGTCCACCACCATCACCACTACACAGCGAATACATAATATAACCATTACCTTTACATAACAAAACACAATACAGAGACCAAGGACACCACCATACACTTTCTATTACATATTGACTGATTAATCACACAACATTTTTTCCTACACAAATAGAAATACACAGGGATGTTAATAAAATTGTTTCCTTTATTTAAATATCAATGTGAATAATAAAAAGAAAGGATACTGATTTTTCAAAAATGCAGGGACATTACACCATGGAGTGCCAACAGTGCACTAAACAGCAAAAGATTATATATGACAAAAATGCCACGAAATGGGATTATTCAATCCGCTAAAAAAGCACCATTCATGTGATCTTAGTATAAATATGAGGTGTGGGAGGTCATACTGATACAAACCCTCATCCTATAAATAACTCCTCATATATGAAGTGCATCACACTATAACAATGACTATAACAGCCATATATTTATTGAAAATGTACCACTATACAGGGGCATGTTATTCATCAGTGCATAAAATGATCAAACCTGTATTAAAAAATGACCAAAAGTACAAATGCATGAAAAAATGAAAAAGAGTGCCATATATTTATTGAAAATGTACCACTATACAGGGGCATGCTATTCATCAGTGCATAAAATGATCAAACCTGTATTAGCGGTATTATTAATCATACTAAGAATGAAAGGTAAAAGACCATTACCTATAAAGTGCACGTGGAGATTCCTGGCGTCCCTGCTGCCCCGACGCGCGTTTCGAAGTCCTTCTTCAGGACTAAGATCACATGAATGGTGCTTTTTTTAGCGGATTGAATAATCCCATTTCGTGGCATTTTTGTCATATATAATCTTTTGCTGTTTAGTGCACTGTTGGCACTCCATGGTGTAATGTCCCTGCATTTTTGTAAAATCAGTATCCTTTCTTTTTATTATTCACATTGATATTTAAATAAAGGAAACAATTTTATTAACATCCCTGTGTATTTCTATTGGTGTAGGAAAAAATGTTGTGTGATTATCTAGATTTGGCTGGGGATGAGTCCCAATTGATTAGGGATTATAATTACATTTTAGGACTTTTGTGTGATTAAAAATACATATTGACTGAAACAGATTTAGCTGTTACTAAATAAAAAAATAAAAAAACACTACTAAAAAGAGCAATATTACCACCTTACAGTAACAGTATATTGGTTAATACCAGTCCCGCTGAACATACACGTGAGTACAGTACAGTTATATATAGTAACTTACAGCTGACGATCTTTCTGATTTGGGTCGCTCACTTTTCCTGTCTTTTCCATCTGGCCCAGACCTCCATTACCACTTCTCCAGCCACAGCTCGTCTGCACAGATTACAACAAAAACACATCTGATTTCTCACATTTCTAGCGATGTCTCCATCTATTCCCAACCTACAAAATCTCCCCACTCTGCATGCACCTGAGGCATAGAATACTGACCCCAATATTTAAAAAACGGTGTCATTACTATGATTACTTCCTTACATACAAGGTATTAATACCCCCACTGTGCAAATGCCTGTATGCTTCTTTGAAGGATATAATATCCCAAGTGCCCCCTTCCAGCAACAAATACCCTCAAGTGCCCATTTCAAGTATATATGCCCCTATATATGGCCCCAGATTTCACCACATATATAGTATGATGGCCCCAGTTCACCAATATATATAGTAGGATGGTCCCAGTTCTCCCCATATAAGTAACAGAAAAACTGACTGAAATGAGAACTAGTCTGAATAGGTGCATACCAAAAAAGGATATATCAAAACCCGAAAAATGGTTGCACTCAATAGTGTTAAAGCATGTCAATGTGAAATACATGAAGTGTGAATAGCAAAATGGCTTTTGGAATTTAGGAGAAACACATGAGATGCTTAGCACAAAATTTGGCCAAATAATGTGAAACCATCCACCATCGTCAAGGTAAACTCATGAATCAGATGGGTCCCTGACCTAACTGCCCAGTGTGACCACTTACCTATGGCTAATCTCTAGATGTATGGATGAATATAAACACCTCTCTATGATGGCCCCAGCCCCCAGTTATACAGTATGATGGCTCAAGTTCCTCCATATGCAGTATGATGGCCCCAGCCCCCATATATGCAGTATGATGGCCCCAGTCCCCATATACAGTATGACCCCAGTTCCCCCCATAAAGTATGATGGCCCCAGCCCCCATATATACAGTATGATGGCCCTAGTTCCCCCCCATATATAGAGTATGATGGCCCTAGTTCCCCCCCATATATGCAGTATGATGGCCCCAGCCCCCATATATGCAGTATGATGGCCCCAGTTCCCCCCCATATATAGAGTATGATGGCCCCAGCCCCCATATATACAGTATGATGGGCCCAGTTCCCTGATATATAGTATGATGGCCCCATCCCCGATATATACAGTATGATGGCCCCAGCCCCCTTATATACAGTATGATGGCCCCAGTTCCCCCCCATATATAGAGTATGATGGCCCCAGCCCCCATATATACAGTATGATGGCCCCAGTTCCCTCATATATAGTATGATGGCCCCATCCTTGATATGTACAGTATGATGGCCCCAGTTCACCCTATATAAACAGTATGATGGCCCCAGCCCCCGTATATACAGTATGATGGCCCCAGTTCCCCCCCATATATAGAGTATGATGGCCCCAGCCCCCATATATAGAGTATGATGGCCCCAGCCCCCATATATACAGTATGATGGCCCCAGTTCCCCCCATAAAGTACAGTATGATGGCCCCAGACCCCATATATACAGTATGATGTCCCCCGTTCTCCCCATAGAGTATGATGGCCCCAGCCCCCATATATGCAGTATGATGGCCCCAGTTCCCCCCCATATATAGAGTATGATGGCCCCAGCCCCCATATATACAGTATGATGGGCCCAGTTCCCTCATATATAGTATGATGGCCCCATCCCCGATATATACAGTATGATGGCCCTAGTTCGCCCTATATAAACAGTATGATGGCCCCAGTTCCCCCCATAGAGTATGATGGCCCCAGCCCCCGTAGATACAGTATGATGGCCCCAGTTTCCCCCCATATATAGAGTATGATGGCCCCAGCCCCCATATATACAGTATGATGGCCCCAGTTCCCCCCATAGAGTATGATGGCCCCAGCCACTGTATATATAGTATGATGGCCCCAGTTCCCCCCCATATATAGAGTATGATGGCCCCAGCCCCCATATATAGAGTATGATGGGCCCAGTTCCCTCATATATAGTATGATGGCCCCATCCCCGATATATACAGTATGATGGCCCCAGTTCGCCCTTTATAAGCAGTATGATGGCCCCAGTTCCCCCCATAGAGTATGATGGCCCCAGCCCCCGTATATACAGTATGATTGTCCCAGTTCCCCCCCATGTATAAAGCATGATGGCCTCTTCCCCCATATATACAGTATGATGGCCCCAGCCCCCATACAGTATATACACTATGATGGCCCCAGCCCCCATATATACACTATGATGGCCCCAGGCCCCATATATACAATATAATGACCCCAGCCCTCATATATACAGTATGATTGCCCCAATTCCCCTCCATATATATAGTAGGATGGCCCCACAGCCCGTTCATATAAAAAATAATGATGTTTATACTCACCCCATCCTGGTTTTCCCAGCACTGCAGCCTCCATCTTCTTGCCTGTAGAGCAGTGCGAGACAATGATGTCATCGCGCCCCCTGCACGATTACGCTGAGGTCTCACAAGCCACGGTCTGCATCACAGCGCAGCAGACAGGGCCACGCTCAGTTTGCTGTGCACGGCCATCAGGCGGCACACAGCATTTGCCTCCCTGCCAACAGCCCAGCCGGCCCCTGCTTGGTAACCCCCACTGATCCTTAGATTAAGGCTATGTGCCCACGTAGTGTTTAAATCCGGACACTGAAAACCGGACTCCTTCCCAGAAATCACGCGGTTTTTTCTGCGCGATTTCACTGCGATTTTACAGCGATTATGTTTGCGATTTTGCCGCGATTTTCGTGTGCGATATTCAAGCACTTTCCAAGCGATTTGAAGCATCGCTTGGAAAGTGATTGACAGGTTGGTCACACTCATCAAACATAGCGTTTGACAAGTGTGAGCAGCTTTTTACTATTGAGGCCGCCTATGCGGCATCAATAGTAAAAGATAGAATGTTAAAAATGCTAAAAAAATAAAAAATCGGGGTATATTTACCTTCCGGCGTCCCGCGCTGCATTCCCGGCCTCAGCGTTCCCAGTAATGCCTTGCGGCAGGGTCCTGTGATGACGTAGTCTCACGTTGCTATAGCGATCTCGCGAGACCGCTAGAGTCACGCGAGACTACGTCATCACTGGACCTTGCCGCAAGGCATTACTGGGAACGCTGAGGCCGGGAATGCAGCGCGGGACGCCGGAAGGTAAATATACACCGATTTTTTATTCTTTTTTTTACAGGGGTATGGTACCCCGGGCCCTGAGGACAGTCTCCTCTCCTCCACACCGTGGGTACCAACCGCACGAGACGCTTAACTTCCCGCATGGTGGGCATAGCCACATACAGGAAGAAAGCGGTTCTCATGCATTCCTATGGGTGCGGAATCGCAGCAATTCTTTGCGATTCCGCACAAAAGAATGAGCATGCTGCGATTTTTTCCGCGATGCAATTCCGCCGCGGAAAAAAGCGCAGCCTTAGCACAGCATGTGCGGAATGCCATAGGAATGCATGGGGTGAGTTCTGTACACGATTTTTAAACGTTTTTGCCTCGATTTCGCACTGAAAATCGCGGCAAAAACGCTTAAAAATCGCTACGTGGGCACACAGCCTAAAGAGGCAGCAGTGCTGATTCAGTGCTATAGCCTCCTCACTCGTTTCCTTGTAGAGTGACACCATCTGGCTGTGCAGGGAACTGCAGCTGGTCCCATTCACTTACACAGAGCTAAACTGCATAACAAGTGTCCGGGCTCTGCTGTGCAGGAAAATATTGTCAAGGGGTTGACTTTCAAAAAATGATATCATGCCTCTTTAAACTGATATTTTATATATTTTTTTGTATTTTTATTTTTATTGTTCTATGATTTGCTTCTCTATAGATCTCTTTAGTTTCCAGTCTCTTATACTCCAGCCAAGTCTTCATCCAGCAGGACCGTGCAGCACCTGGCGCTAATATTAAATGCAATTGTGGTTGATGCCTCGTGATCTCTGGAAATGATCTGGTTACAGACTCTAAATTTGTATTTTCTGCACTTGCTATTGTAGAAGCCTTTGACATTTAATACAACTTTTGCTTAATATGATATTGCAATGCACCATTAAAATGGTTGGGAATGGTTGTTTTGTGTTGTATTTCATACTGTGTAACCCTCCAAAGAAAAAATTCACCCGAAATTTTCCATTTTTCAATTTCTACCTTTTGCACTATGTCATTTTCTGTTTCCAAATTCCTTGCTGCTTCTTTTCCCTGGTATTTCTGTAGGGGGAGGACTGATTTTCTGATACAGAGAGGAACAATGTCTGACATAAAGAGTTAAATGATAACTTTGCTTTGTGTGTCCTAACACCGTTCATTCATAGCTGCAATGCTCTGCGTGTCTTGACACCTTTCTATCATAGCTGTGATGCTCTGCATGTCGTGACAGATCTGTATGTTCTGACATCTATTATAGCTGTAATGCTCTGCCTGACAAATTTCTATCATAGTTGCATTGCCTTTTTCTATCATAGCTGTGATGTTCTCTGTTCTGACACCTATTATAGCTGCTATGTGTGTCCTGACATCGTTCCATCATAGCTGCTATGTGTGTCCTGACATCGTTCCATCATAGCTGCTATGCTCTGCGTGTCCTGACACCTTTCTGTCATAGCTATGATGCTCTGCTTGTCCTGACCCCGTTCTATTATAACTGCAATGCTTTTTTATCATAGCTGTGATGCTCTGCGTGTCCTGACACCTTTCTATCATAGTTGTGATGCTCTGCTTGTCCTGACCCCTTTCTATTATAACTGCAATGCTTTTTTATCATAGCTGTGATGTTCTGCGTGTCCTGACACCTTTCTATCATAGCTATGATGCTCTGCTTGTCCTGACCCCTTTCTATTATAACTGCAATGCTTTTTTATCATAGCTGTGATGCTCTGCGTGTCCGGACACCTTTCTATCATAGTTGTGATGCTCTGCATGTCCTGACTCCTTTCTATCATAGCTGCTATGTTCTGTGGGTCCTGACACCTTTCTATCATAGCTGGGATGCATTTTTTTTATCATAGCTGTAATACTCTGCATGTCCTGACACCTTTCTGTCATAGCTGTGATTCTCTGCTAGTCCTGACCCCTTTCTATTGTAGCTGTTGTGCTCTGCATGTCCTGACACTTTCCTATCATAGCTGCGATTCTCTGAATGTCCTAATCCCTTTCTATCATAGCTGCGATGCTCTGCGTGTGCTGAGCCCTTTCTATCATAACTGCGATTTCTGCGTGTCCTTATTCTTTTCTGTCATAGCTGCGATGCTCTCTGTGTCCTGAAACCTTTCTATAATACATGCAATGCAGCGATAACTGCAAAGTTCTTTTGTGTCCTAACACCTTTTTAGCCTTGCTCCAAAGCTCTGAGTGTGTCCTGACCCCTTTCTATAATAGCTGCGATGCTCTGCATGTCCTGACACCTTTCTAGCATAGCTGCGATGCTCTGCGTGACCTGACACCTTTCTATCATAGATGCAATGCTCTCTGTGTCCTGACAGCTTTCTCTCATAGCTGCAATGCTCTGTGCGTCCTGACACCTTTCTATCATAAGATCAATAAGAGGTGATCCAAATATTATGATGCTTGCAATAAATATAAACCCATCTGAGATCCCTAAGGCTGCGTTCACACGTTGCATTTTCTTCGCGTTTTCGCAGCGGTTTTTAACGAGCGTTTTTTGCCGCAAAAAAACAGCATCCCATGCAATCCTATGAGATTCCGCAATGCTGTGCTAATGCTGCGGATTTTCCCACGGCGGAATCGCATCACGGAAAAATACGCAGCATGCTCATTAATTTTGCGGAATCGCGGCGATTCTGCACCCATAGGAATGCATTGTTCTGCTTACTTTCCGCATGTGGCTGTGCCCACCATGCGAAAGTAAGCAGAACATTTGCGGATGGTACCAATGGTCCGGAGGAGAGGAGACTGTCCTCCAGGCTGTGGGTACCATATCCCTGTAAAAAATAGAATTAAAATAAAAAAATCGTCATATTCTCACCTTCCGATGTCCCGCGCAGCGTCACCAGGCTTCAGCGATGCTGCCGGCAGGTCCAGTTCCCAGTGATGAATTGCGGCAATGACTTTTGATGACATCGCGGTCTCGCGAGACCGCGACGTCATCAAAGGTCATTGCAGCAATGCATCACTGGGAACGGGACCTGCCGGCAGCATTGCGATGATCGGGAATGCTGCGCGGTACGTTGGAAGGTAAGAAAAACACGATTTTTTTATTTTTTTAAAATTATTTTTAACATTAGATCTTTTTACTACTGGTGCTGCATAGGCAGCCTCAATAGTAGAAAGTTGGTCACACTCGTCAAACACTATGTTTGACGAGTGTGACCAACCTGTCAATCAGTTCCACAAGCGATGCTACAGATCGCTTGGAAAACGCTAGTGTTCTGCAAGCTAATTACGCTTGCAAATCGCTAGTTTAATCGCGGGAATTTAAAATGCGTTTTTCCCGCGGAATTGAATTCCGGAATTCCCGCGGTAACTTCCGCGGCAATTCCATAGCGTGTGCACATAGCCTAAGGCTACTTTCAATAGATTTCAGAAACAACATCTATTATTAAGTGAATGTGCAAAATAAGACTGTACAAATTGAAAGTAGGCAGGCTAAAATAAGCTCTCTTTAATGCCACTGTACTTGCATTGGCAAAAAGGGGTATAAAAGCCTAACAATAGAAAAGCTAATGATAAAGTATAGACAAATATTACTGAAGTTAGTCTATGACAGCAAAATAAACTTGGGCATACATTTGTCCACACTTGTTCATTTATTTTCTAAATATCACAGTTTGGTTGTGCTTTTCTGATTACCCTATTTTGCTCCTTAATTGGATTGGTTAGAGACTTCAGATGGGTTTATATCTTTCTATCATAGCTGCGATGCTCTGCGTGTTCTGAGACCTTTTGTATCCTAGTTGCGATGCTCTGCATGTTATGAGACCTTTCTATCTTACGATATGTGCACACGCTGCGGATACTGCTGCGGATTTTTCCACGTGGATTTGAATGTAATCCGCAGGTAAAATGATTTGCGTTTTACCTGCGTTTTCACACCTGTACAATGGAGCAGATGTCAAAACTCAGTGGAATCCACAGAAAGAATTGACATGAATGTTTTTTATTGTGCTATCTTATGTTCATTTACCTGGTTCATTAATCAAGCCTCATGTTATGGATGGGTATTCCTTTTTCCATATATACAGTGGGGCAAAAAAGTATTTAGTCAGTCAGCAATAGTGCAAGTTCCACCACTTAAAAAGATGAGAGGCGTCTGTAATTTACATCATAGGTAGACCTCAACTATGGGAGACAAACTGAGAAAAAAAAATCCAGAAAATCACATTGTCTGTTTTTTTTCATTTTATTTGCATATTATGGTGGAAAATAAGTATTTGGTCAGAAACAAGCAATCAAGATTTCTGGCTCTCACAGACCTGTAACTTCTTCTTTAAGAGTCTCCTCTTTCCTCCACTCATTACCTGTAGTAATGGCACCTGTTTAAACTTGTTATCAGTATAAAAAGACACCTGTGCACACCCTCAAACAGTCTGACTCGAAACTCCACTATGGTGAAGACCAAAGAGCTGTCAAAGGACACCAGAAACAAAATTGTAGCCCTGCACCAGGCTGGGAAGACTGAATCTGCAATAGCCAACCAGCTTGGAGTGAAGAAATCAACTGTGGGAGCAATAATTAGAAAATGGAAGACATACAAGACCACTGATAATCTCCCTCGATCTGGTGCTCCACGCAAAATCCCACCCCGTGGGGTCAGAATGATCATAAGAACGGTGAGCAAAAATCCCAGAACCACGCGGGGGGACCTAGTGAATGAACTGCAGAGAGCTGGGACCAATGTAACAAGGCCTACCATAAGTAACACACTACGCCACCATGGACTCAGATCCTGCAGTGCCAGACGTGTCCCACTGCTTAAGCCTGTACATGTCCGGGCCCATCTGAAGTTTGCTAGAGAGCATTTGGATGATCCAGAGGAGTTTTGGGAGAATGTCCTATGGTCTGATGAAACCAACTGGAACTGTTTGGTAGAAACACAACTTGTCGTGTTTGGAGGAAAAAGAATACTGAGTTGCATCCATCAAACACCATACCTACTGTAAAGCATGGTGGTGGAAACATCATGCTTTGGGGCTGTTTCTCTGCAAAGGGGCCAGGACGACTGATCCGGGTACATGAAAGAATGAATGGGGCCATGTATCGTGAGATTGAGTGCAAACCTACTTCCATCAGCAAGGGCATTGATGATGAAACGTGGCTGGGTCTTTCAACATGACAATGATCCAAAGCACACCGCCAGGGCAACGAAGGAGTGGCTTCGTAAGAAGCATTTCAAGGTCCTGGAGTGGCCTAGCCAGTCTCCAGATCTCAACCCTATAGAAAACCTTTGGAGGGAGTTGAAAGTCCGTGTTGCCAAGCGAAAAGCCAAAAACATCACTGCTCTAGAGGAGATCTGCATGGAGGAATGGGCCAACATACCAACAACAGTGTGTGGCAACCTTGTGAAGACTTACAGAAAACGTTTGACCTCTGTCATTGCCAACAAAGGATATATCACAAAGTATTGAGATGAAATTTTGTTTCTGACCAAATACTTATTTTCCACCATAATATGCAAATAAAATGAAAAAAAACAGACAATGTGATTTTCTGGATTTTTTTTTCTCAGTTTGTCTCCCATAGTTGAGGTCTACCTATGATGTAAATTACAGACGCCTCTCATCTTTTTAAGTGGTGGAACTTGCACTATTGCAGACTGACTAAATACTTTTTTGCCCCACTGTATATTGCTAATGTAGTTTTGTATTTACTATTTTATGCACTTCAAGTTGTGCCAATATTGCAATAAAGGCATTTTATTATTGAATATTGTGTTCCTGTTACTTTTTATTTTATTTATACAGCAACATATATATTTTAATATATATATATATATATATATATATATATATATATATATATATATATATATATATATAGCAAAATATTTTTTAATTATTTTTAATTATTTGTCTCTCCCTGCGGGATTTCATTCCACCCATCTGTGAGTCAATTTTGATTTTTTAAAATAGGTAGACTTGAATGGAAGTGTAAACGCAGCAGAATCTGCTGCGGATCCGCAGGGCCAGATCCGCTGCGGATCCGCAGCAGAATCCGCAGCGTGTGCACATACCCTTAGCTGCAATGCTCTTTATGCCCTGACACCATTCTATCATAGTTGTGATGCTCTTTGTGTTCTGACACCATTCTATCATAGCTGCGATGCTCTGTGTCCTGACACCTTTCTATAATAGCTGTGATGCTCTGCATGTCCTGATACCTTTCTAACAATTTTGCGATGCTCTGTGTGTCCTGACACCTTTCTATCATAGCTGCGATGCTCTTTGTGTTCTGATACCTTTCTATCATAGCTGTGATGTTTTGCAAGTCCTTATTCTTTTCTATCATAGCTGTGATACTCTGCGTCTCCTGACACCTTTCTATCCTAACTGTGATGCTCTGCGTGTTCTGGGACCTTTCTATCCTAGCTGTGATGCTCTGCATGTTCTGAGACATTTCTATCTTAGCTGCGATGTTCTTTATGTCCTGACACCTTTCTATCATAGCTGCATTGCTATGCTTGTCCTGACACTTTTCTGTCATAGCAGTGATGCTCTGCGTGTCCTGACACCTTTCTATCATAGCTGTGATGCTTTGCGTGTCCTAACACCTTTCTATCATAGCTGAGATGCTCTGCATTTCCTGATCCTTATCTGTTATCGCTGCAATGCTCTCTGTGTCCTGACTCCTTTCTATCATAGCTGCGATGCTCTGCATGTCCTGACATCTTTCTAACATTTTTGCGATGCTCTGTGTGTCCTGACACCTTTCTATCATAGCTGTGATGCTTTGCGTGTCCTAACACCTTTCTATCATAGCTGAGATGCTCTGCATTTCCTGATCCTTATCTATTATAGCTGCAATGCTCTCTGTGTCCTGACTTCTTTCTATCATAGCTGCGATGCTCTGCATGTCCTGACATCTTTCTAACATTTTTGCGATGCTCTGTGTGTCCTGACACCTTTCTATCATAGCTGCATTGTTCTGCATGTCCTGACACTTTTCTGTCATAGCAGTGATGCTCTGCGTGTCCTGACACCTTTCTATCATAGCTGTGATGCTTTGCGTGTCCTAACACCTTTCTATCATAGCTGAGATGCTCTGCATTTTCTGATCCTTATCTATTATAGCTGCAATGCTCTCTGTGTCCTGACTTCTTTCTATCATAGCTGCGCTGCTCTGCATGTCCTGACATCTTTCTAACATTTTTGCGATGCTCTGTGTGTCCTGACACCTTTCTATCATAGCTGCATTGTTCTGCATGTCCTGACACTTTTCTGTCATAGCAGTGATGCTCTGCGTGTCCTAACTCCTTTCTATCATAGCAGTGATGCTCTGTGTGTCATGAAGCTTTTCTATCATAGCTGCGATGCTTTGTGTGTCCTGACACCTTTTTATCATAGCTGCAATGCTCTGCGTGTCCTGACCCCTTTCTATCATAGCTGCGATGCTCTGTGTGTCCTGACCCCTTTCTATCATAGCTGCGATACTCTGTGTCCTGAGCCCTTTCTATCATACCTGCAATGCTGTGTCCTGACACCTTTCTATCATAGCTGCGATGCTCTGCGTGTCCTGACACCTTTCTATCATAGCTGTAATGTTCTGTGTGTCTTGACCCCTATCATAGCTGCAATGCTGTCCGTGTCCTGACTTCTTTCTATCATAGCTGCGATGCTCTGTGTGTCCTGAAACCTTTCTATAATACATGCAATGCAGCGATAGCTGCGATGTTCTGTGTGTCCTAACAGCTTTCTAGCCTTGCTGCAAAGCTCTGTGTGTCCTGACACCTTTCTGTCATAGCTGCAAAGCTCTGTGTGTCTTGCCCCCTATCTATCATAGCTGCGATGCTCTCCGTATCCTGACTTTTCTGTAGCATAGCTGCGATGCTCTGCATGTCCTGACTTCTTTCTATCATACCTGCGATGCTCTACCATCTTTCTGTTAATGTGACATACAAGGGTGATGCAAGGACATGGAATAACTGGCGATCATTTGATTTTCGGGGGAAATGTTCCCTAGCGTTCCGCTTTCCATGAATCACCGGGGCTGCTGCTCTCTGGTTGCTGATGTGCACAGTGAAATCTAATTTGCCGTCTCTGTTTTTGATGTTACAAATTCAGCGAGGCGGCCGACATTTCGAAGAATTTCCTCCATTACTTGCTAAGGTCACATTAAAAGGCAATAAGAGACAGGAGAAGAAGCAATGTTTCTGGATTTGGACAGTAACGTAATACATTTTTGCTTCACCTGTTGTGCCGGAAAACAAAAAAGGTCAAAAAGACAGATGTCGGATACTTAGTACTGCACATGGGAGCGGCCGTACTGCCTGGAGCGCCACCCTGCTGACACAACACCCCCCATGTAATACAACAGCAATGGAGTGTTACTTGTCTGCTATTCATTACTTTTCTAACTGACCATAAACTATAATAATAGTGTTCACACTGACCACTAGAGTGCACACAATACACAGTCTCTGTTTGACAGATCAGTTTTCAGCTGTGCAGCTGTACACACTGAATGATAGTGGGTGGGATTATAACTAGGTCTACTGTGTTAGAGACTAGATAGGCAAGATAACATCACTAATAATAATGGAGACAGAATGTAAATACTCCAGTCTATTTTACTGCTAAAGACTAGACAGGCAAAAGAAAAACACTAAGAACACGAGAAGGCAGACAGAATACCAAATACTTCAATCTTTTGTACTGCTAGAGACTAGATAGTAAAATAAATCCTCTAACCATAGCTGAAGGTAAACAAAATACTACTAGTCCACTCTCTTGTATTGATGGAGACTAGATTGGCAAAATAACACCACTAAGAATTGTAGAAGGGAGACTAAGAACAAATATTCTGCTCTATCATAACTGCTATAGACTGGATAGGCAAGATAACACTACTGAAAATACCAGAAGGCAGACAGCATACCAAATACTTTGTCTTTTGTACTGCTGGAGACTAGATAGGCAAGATAATACCTCTAACTATAGTAGAAGGTAGACATAATACTAATACTCCACTATCTTGCATTGATGGAGACTAGATTGGCAAAATAGCACCACTAAGAATTGTCAAAGGGATACTAAGTACAAAAATTCTACTCTATCATAACTGTTGGAGACTAGATAGGCAAGACAACAACACTACAAATACCAAAAGGCAGACAGCGTACCAAATACTCAAAGTCTTTTTTTACAGCTGGAGACTGGATAGACAAGATAACACCACTAACATCTGCAGAAAGCAGACATAATACAAAAAATCCACTCTACTGTAATTGATAGAGACTATGTAGGCAAGATAACACCACTAAAAATACCAGAAGGCAGACAGCATACCAAATGCTCCAAGTCTTTTGTACAGCCGGAGACTGGATAGGCAAGATAACACCTCTAACAGCAGAAGGAAGACAGAATACAAACATTCTTCAATCTTGTACTGCTGGAGACTGGATAGGCAAGATAACACCACTAAGAATTTCACAAGGCATATACCGATGCAAATACTCCACTCACTTGTACTACTGTAGACAATAGTGGTAAGATAAACATTAACTATTAAAGAACTGAGCCTGAGTACAAAGATTCCACTCTATGGTAACTGCTAAAGACTAGATAGGCAAGATAACACAACTATTCATAGGATAAAGACTGCATGCAAACACTCCAATCTATTGTACATTTGGAGACTAGATAGGCAAGATAGCACCAATAAGCATAGCAGGAGGCAGATAGAATACAAATGCTTCATTCTCTTGGAGGGAGGCAGTATATAAAACACTTTCTTTCCTTATGATAGAGGCAGGCTTGGACTGGCCCACAGAAGCACATGAGAATTCTCTGGTGGGCCACCACCCTCTTATATGAGCAGTACTTGGCACTATATGCTTGAATCACTATGTACAGACGTAGGCAGCATCTTATTCACTTTACAATCTGCCCAGTTCATTGTTATATACATTTGTGATTGAGGATAATGTTACATTTACATGTAGCTGAAAAGTGGGGCCCTGGAGTTGGTTACTGGTGGGCCCTTGGTACCCCCGTCCGACACTCAGAGGCACAGAATATTTTAACTCTCACTGTTGCTGCCCACAAATCTTCCCATTTTGGGCCCATGTAAATAAACTCTACCACTTTAGAGACCACTTTTATGGGTAATCTGAAAAATTAGATGCTTGAGGAGCTGTCTAGAGGGAAACTGCTGTTTGAAGCTTCCTGTTTGGTAGGCATAGAGGAGAAGGTGACAATTACAGAAGCACAATTCTTTACTGATTTATTACACATAATATAATCTCACAGTGGAACAAATGTCCTAGATATGGTAATGGAATATATCATGGGTTCTGGTACCGTGGTCTAGCCAATTGCCAAAACCATGACCCGATTTGGGAATTTTAGAATGTTTAGAATATAAATTATATTAGTCTGATCTTCTCCGATTAAACTTTTGTTCATTCCCTTAATCAGGTCATTATTGACATTAAAGAAGACTGTGCTATGGTGTAAGGTAGATAAATGCAGGGGCTATCTGGTGACTTGCGGCCACGCAATATTAGGATTGCAGATGTGAATACGGTCATACGGAAAACGAGGAAGATTTCTGCCAATGTTTGCTGGTAGAAGTAGCAATGTGCTGGTTACAATGTGACCATATTTACGCTCACTGGTTACAAAATATTAGCGGGACTACATGTCGCTAGGTAGCCCTAGCCTAAAGGTCTTAGGAAATTCCAAGGATAATCATAATAGAGGCATCTCATGTGACTTCAATGAAGACCACCTCATGTTGACACCATCTCCATCTCTCTCTTCCTTTTTGGTCCCCTTGATGGAGTGGGGATAAATTGATAGATGAAAATATGGTCTAGGTCCTCCTGTTCAGGATAGGACATGTTTTATTAGCAGATTCCATCTTCTCTATGAAGACCCATGGCAAAACCCAATGTAAACATCACCCCTTACCAAAACATTCCTCTCCGAAGGTCAACACTACAACACAACAATACTGGAATGTGCAACTCAAATAAATAAGAAACATTGTCAGTCCTTAAAGCTGTCCGAAGCCTGTGTAGGAGCCAGTTTTATGCTTTGCTTGTCCATTATCCTATGTAGAGCTGGACTGGAATGGCAAATGTGTAGCCTCATCAAGCAGCTTTTGCAAGAGTGCTGGACGGCTGTGGAGGAGAAGTAGAAGATGACCGGGTCTAGACTCGCGTTGAACGTACTTAAGAGTAAAGCCTTTTCCCTCCACTTTAAGTTCTTCTTCTTTACAAATCCAACCAAGTGAGAGACATTGTAAGGGGCAAAACATATTGCAAAAACACCGAGAGTGGTAAGTACCAAACCAATGGCTCTCTGCTTCTTGTCCTTGTGGATGTGCGGAGAAGATATAAGGATCCTGATGAAGCTTCCATAGCAGAAACAGGTTACAAAGAAGGGGAGGCAGAACAGGAGGAGACCCAGCTCTAGACGAAAAGGTAGAAGAACTTCCAACTGCTTCTCAGTGAAGTTATCGTAGCAAACAAACCGATCACTGCTGATGTTGGAAGCTTGGTGGTACTCGGTCACATAGACAATACTACAATGGGCAAACGAGCAGACCCATAGGAAGCTGCTAATTGCCACGGCGTAGCTTGGCTTACGGTACAGTTTGTACTTGAGAGGGAAGGCCACTCCGAGGTACCTCTCCACGCTGACCGCAGTGAGGAACAATGTGCTGGAGTAGATGGTGCTAAAGTAAAAGAGACCACTGAGTGGACAGAGGAACGATGGCATTGACCATTGACCATGGAAGACCTCCGTAACTTTGAACGGGAGGAATGTCAGGAACGATAGGTCAGATATAGTCAAGTTGAAAAGTAGAATGGCATTGGGGGTGGCTTTGATGCGTAGCTTCCTAATGAATGCGTGAAGGGCGAGGAGATTGGCAGGAAATCCCGTGATGATCGTTATAATGTATATCGCCAAGTATAAGTATCTTTCTTCTGCTGCTGGTGCCATGGTGACTTCATAATCTCTAGGAAGTGAAATTAGAGGAGAATTAATTAGAGACTTTCAAAAAGGAACAGATCTACAAGGATCAATAAAAGTCATTATGAAGATGAGAGCTATAGGTGACTATATCCCTGTTTTGGCAGTGATTCCAAGGAAACCTCCTGGTTATCCATTGGTGGCCTACCTTCTAGATGACCTGTCACCTTAGATATTTGTTGGCTCAACACTCATTGGGCTGGATGTGATTTCCTCCAATCACCCATATACATGTCTTCTTGGCTTGGCCAAGCATTAATATGTTTTCAATGGAAAGAAGGGAATCCAACATGCCATATACTTTTCTTTCCCCAACATCTCAAGTCCAGAAAAGTCAAGACACTTGAATACACTTTAAATGGTTAGAATTAGTAGTATGGCACTGTTATATTTGAGAAAAAAAAGAACTAGACCAAGAATTGTGCAGAACTGTCCTACATGTTGGGTGAACAAGTGGTGGCCTTCCTGTTCTCGGCCAGAAGAACATGTATAATTGCTCAAAGCACAAGTTCCTTATTGATATAAAAGTGATAACATGTGAATGAGATCTCTGCAAAACCTATTTTAGGATTTTATGGTTTCCTTCCTTGGATAAACAAATCCTTTTCACAGGGAAACCACTCGAGTGGAGGAGGAAACTAGAATGACGTAGTTAGCCAATGAGCCAATAATGGACTCTAGACCATGGATGGTTGCATTGACCACATCGACTCTACCCATACATTCTTCTGATAGATCCAGACTTTTATTTGTACAAATATGGCAACAGTACAGACGTGTGCTCAATACGCTGCATGGATAGAGTTGAAGTGTGGTAATCTCACTTATTTTTACTGTAAAATGTTTTTTCCACCCAAAAAAGTGCATGTAAAATATGCATTAAAAATGCAACATGTGAACATTGTTTGTACAAAAATGACAAGTTTTCAAGTGGAAACAGCTTCAGGAAACGCTCCTTCTTTGGGGAGCTTTTGGAGGACTTTTCCATTTCCTGAAGCAGTTTTGCAAAAGTAATTTTCCAAAGTACAGTATCTTTACAGTCTTTTGAGTGGACAGTGAACAGTTTGGAACTGATTCCGTCAGAAGCCACTTCAGAGAAGTAACATGCAGAAATAATCACTCAACAGAATGAACATATGGACAACAACAGAAATTAATAGGAAGAATTTTTCCACCGCCTTAAAAGTGATTTTTCAGGAATTTTTTTGAAGCAGACTCTCTCCAAAAAACTCCACAAAAACACTTGGGAAAACTCGTTCCAATCCATTTGTATGGGAAATTCACTTTACTGTTCATATGATGAGATTTTGAGTATCTTTGTTTTTGTCCTGATGAGGTTTTGAAAATTATTTGTTGGGAAAAAGACAGGACATGTCACTTCTTTAAGGCCGATCTTGAAGGAAACTGCTCCAAAATAGGCACTGTTCAATCGAAAGGCTGCAAAGAACACTTCAGTGAAAAAATTCTAACAAAGCAGCTTCAGAAAGCAAAAAAAATTGTCCAAAAAGTCTCCAAGGGTATTTTCACATGCTGTGTTTTTGGAGAAAAAACTCAGAAAAGTTTTTGAGGAGTTTTGAGGTTTGAAGAGTTTTGCTCAGTTTCTGCTCCAAAAACTTCTCGAAAAACAATGTGTGACCAAAAAAAGAAAAGTTTTCTAGCATCTCTACCTGCACATTTATATGTTTGCTCTCCCTATATTCCCAGTTACTGTAAAATTTCTACATTTTAGCAATTTTCGGCTGTCCTTGCTATGGCACCTATGTTCTCACCAGAGGAAATATAATGTCATGCTCCACCCATAATTTTATTTACATTTCTTTATGTCTCAGCTGGGAGGTGTGTTAAAGTCACGTGATGGCTTCACTCAGACACAGGATTTTATTACAGAGGTCATCTCACTTGCCAAACATATGAAAGATATATATTTTGTGTGAATTCCGCTGTTTTCCTGAATCCGGCGTTGTTTTTCTTGTCTTCCTGCGCCTCTCCATTCCTGAGATATTGCCTTTAGGTTTCCTGTATATAAATGGGTGTAGTCCTCAAGAAAACACCCACAAGGAACCATGGATGGCCACACCCTATTGGTTGGAAAAACTACATTTATATAAAGAGAAGAGGCAATATCTCAGGAATGGAGAGGCACAGGAACAAAAGAAAAACATTGCTGGATTCAGAAGAGCAGCGCCCTTTACACCAAGTTAAACAATTTTTTTTTTATAGACGTTTCAAATCCTGTTTAACAAAAAGTGGTTAGAAATGAGGCATTTTGGGATATATCCACTTTGATCAATAAATTAGTGGTGGAAGGGGAACCACGGTAACATAATGCAAGTGAAGATTATTTCAGAATTTTAAAAAGTAATTTATCCCCCATAATCAGTCATCAAACATGGCGGTGACACCATATAATCAGATCCGGACCTCCGATCCATCATGCAAGACTAATGACAGAAGTTATAATAACAGTGACAGTTACAAAGTATCGAATCGTCTGCTGTAAACATTCCGTCTCATGCAATAGAACCCGACATCCCGAGTGTTCCGCTGATTTGATTTGCTTAAGTGCTGTAATGTTCTTGCTGCCATGGTGCCAGGGGAATATCAGAGCCAAACACAGACATCAATCATCGCCAGCTCGCCGATACATTGTTTCTCCTCATAGTAGGTGGACGTACATATATACACTGACCAGTATTAATATTGGAGATTTCAGCTTTAACCCCTTCACTACCAAGGGTGGTTTGCACGTTAGCTCCCGGGCCAATTTTTACAATTCTGACCACTGTCCCTTTATGAGGTCATAACTCTGGAACGCTTCCATGGATCCCAGTGATTCTAACATTGTTTTCTCGTGACATATTGTACTTCATGTTAGTGGTAAAATTTCATTCATATAACTTGCGTTTATTTGTGAAAAAAATGGAAATTTGGCAAAAATTTTGAAAATTTTGCAATTTTCCAACTTTGAATTTTTATGCTCTTAAATCACAGAGATACGGCACACAAAAAACTTAATAGATAACATTAGGAAGTTATAAGTTTAAAAGTTGACGAGCGATTTCTCATTTTTACAACACCATTTTATTTTTAGGGACCACATCACATTTGAAGTCACTTTGAGGGGTCTATGTGATAGAAAATACCCAAAAGTGACACCATTCTAAAAACTGCACCCCTCAAGGTGCTCAGAACCACATTCAAGAAGTTTATTAACCCTTCAGGTGCTTCACAGGAATTTTTTGAATGTTTAAAAAAAAAATGAACATTTAACTTTTTTCACAAAAAAAATTACTCCAGGTCCAATTTTTTTTATTTTACCAAGGGTAACAGGAGAAATTGGACTGCAAAAGTTATTATGCAATTTGTCCTGAGTACGCTGATACCTGATATGTGGGGGGGAACCACTGTTTGGGCGCATGGCAGAGCTCGGAAGGGAAGGAGCGCCGTTTGACTTTTTCACTGCAAAATTGGCTGGAATTCAGATTGGACGCCATGCCACATTTGGAGAGCCCCTGATGTGCCTAAACAGTGGAAACCCCCCACATGTGACCCCATTTTGGAAACTAGACACCCAAAGGAACTTATCTAGATATGTGGTGGGCACTTTGAACTCCCAAGGGCTTCACAGAAGTTTATAACGTAGAGCCGTACAATTAAAAAAAATCATATTTTTTCCACAAAAATGATCTTTTTACCCCCCAATTTTTATTTTCCCAAGAGTAACAGGCCCCTAAAAGTTATTGTGCAATTTGTCCTGAGTATGTTGATACCCCATATAAGGGGGTAAACCACTATTTAGGCATGTGGCAGAGCTAGAAAGGGAAGTAGCGCCATTTAACTTTTTTGGCTGGAATTGAGATAGGACGCCATGTCGCGTTTGGAAAGCCCCTGATGTACCAAAACAGTGGAAATCCCCCAATTCTAACTCCAAACCTAACCCTAGCCCTAACCCTAGCTCTGACCTTAACCCTAACACTAGCCCTAATGGGAAAATGGAAATAAATAAAACATTTTTTTTATTATTTTTCCCTAACTAAGGGGGTGATAACGGGGGGTTTGATTTACTATTTATGGCGGTTTTTGTTTTTGGCAGCTGTCACACGCTAAAAGACGCTTTTTATCGTAAAAATAGTTTATGCATCACCATTTTGAGAGCTATAATTTTTCCATATTTTGACCCACCGAGTCCTGTGAGGTCTTATTTTTTGCGGAACGAGTTGACGTTTTTATTGGCACCATTTTCGGGCACGTGACATTTTTTGATCGCTTTTATTCCGATTTTTGGGACGCAGAATGAACAAAAACCAGTGTTTCATGAATTTCTTTTGGGGGGTGCGTTTACACCATTCCGCGTGCGGTAAAATTGATAAAGCGGCTTTATTCTTCGGGTCAGTACGGTTACAGCGATACCTCATTTATGTCATTTTTTATGTTGTGGCGGTTTTATGCAATGAAAACAATTTCTATATAAAAAAATAATTATTTTTGCATCACTTTATTCTGCAAGCTATAACTTTTTTATTTTTTTGCTGATGACGCTGTGTTGTGGCTCGTTTTTTGCGGGACAAGATGACATTTTCAGCGGTACAATGGATATTTATATGCATCTTTTTGATCGCGTGTTATTGCACTTTTTGCTCGGCAGTATGATAATAAATCATTATTTTTTGCTTAGCTTTTTATTTTTATTTTTTAAGGGGTTCGCTAAAGGGGTTAACTAATGGGACAATTTTATAGGGTGGGTCATTACGGACGCGGCGATACCAAATATGTGTACTTTTATTGTTTTTTTATTTTCAAAAAATGAATTTATTAGGGAATTTTTTTTTTTTAATTATTTTTACACTTTTTTTTAACTTTATTATAATGTCCCAGGTGGGACATCACTGTCCTGTGACAGATCGCTAATCTGTCACATCACAGATCGAATATGAGCTGCCGGCACCGCCATCAGGGGCTTATCTACAGCATTCTGTAATGCTGTAGATAAGCCCCCAATGTAACCTAAAAGATAAGAAAAAAGAGTTAGATTATACTCACCGGGCGGTCCGGTCTTGGTCCGATGGGTGTTGCGGTCCGACGCTTCCCATCTTCTAATGGTGACGTCCTCTTCTTTCCTTCCTGTCGTGGCTCCGGCGCACTGCTCTGCCGTACCTCTCCCGAAGCCGGCACACTGCAGGACTCTGCTCTGCCCTCAACATGGTAGAGCAGTGTGCCTGTGCCAGAGCCATGACAGGAAGGAAAGAAGAGGACGGCATCGTATGAAGATGGGAGGCGCCGGACTGGACCACGACACCCATTGGACCGGACCACCCCCCTCAGTGAGTATAATCTAACTCGTTTTTCTTATCTTTCAGGTTACATCGGGGGCTTATCTACAGCATTACAGAATGCTGTAGATAAGCCCCTGATGGCTGTGTCGGCAGCTCATATTCGAAAAAAAAGGGTGACAGATTCCCTTTAAACAGTTAATTTTTTTTCGTACTTGTGCATGCAATTGGGGTTTGCAACTGGGTTTCATTAAAAAATTTTGCACCATTTTTGGCTATTTTTAGATTCTATCTTCCTCTGTCTATTGCTGGCTGCAGAATGAGTTAACTGTGAATCAGTCAGTCAGCCCTCTGTGAAAGTCTGATGGGAACATTTTTTACTCTTTTCTGTCTTTTTCTGAGCTCTTCTCAGCTCATTCATGACTACAGACCACATCTGAAGGAAAAAAAGAGCCTGTAAAAGACAAATGGTGCAAAATGTTTAATGAAACCCAATTGGCAACATTTTTTTAGACCCAAATTCATGCATTTAAGTAAAAAAAAGTTCCCAAAGGTGGACATCCCCTTTAAGACGTGAAGGTTTGGGCACCTAATTCTGGTATGCACAGTGAAGCAGAGCAGGATCTGACCATGTATGAGTGTATCTCGTGCTGCGCCTTCATAGCTAGCGATCCTGGTCTCAGCTGTACTCACAATGGATGTGTGTAAACATGATGGAGTCTCCGGAGAGTCATCTAAAGATCTCTTAGTGGCTCTCAGTGGAAACGTTTCTTCCTCTGTTCCGTTCTTTGTTTTCAGGACACTTGATTAAACAATGGGAGTGTATCTCTCTTTATTACCTTAATGGTGGCCCTTTATTGTATTTAGGGGTGCCCACGTTTTCTGCTTTTGGGGGAGGAGAAGCGGAATCCAATCTTAAACTTATCGTTAAAGAAAAAGTTCTGATACTTTGTGGACTTTGATGACCGATTCATCAAGCATTTTTTTTCTGCTTGAAATGTCAAATACATAGTTAAACAAAACGTTTGGCCAACTTTTCAAAATTTTTGAAAAGTGAGGGTGGGGGACGTGACCAAGCACACCCGACAAATTCATCATAATTTATGGCCAAGAAGTGGTGTAAAATAGTACAGAAACATCCTCCAAAAGATGCGATAGTAGACACAAGCAAGTTTTGGACCCCCACCAACAGCTGACACATTGTTGCAAACTCTCCAGACTAGAGAGAAATTATGTAAATATCTGGAAGACACTGGATATAAGTGTAACAAACACTCAGCTGTGAGAAGTATCAGAAGTATCAGGTCTGCAATAGTTCTCAGGAATCCAGGAATCATAAAAGCAGCAACTCAGCTGTGCTACATCTATATAGTACATAGCATAAGGAATATCAATGTGTTTTAAATGATGGGATCATAGACGAAGTAGAAATGGCAAGGAGAAAACAAATGACCCTAAATTGACAAATCTAAGCGAGGCCCATTAAAAAGAGGAAATGAGGCAGTTGAGCTTCCATCGCTCTGACAGGAGATGATCTATGGTGACATTTCTGTGGACACTTGAGATCAGTAAATCCAAATATGAAGTGATTTATATAGAGAGAAGAAAGAAAACTCAAGTTTCCCAGCAGTCAAGTCTTCCCAACCATAATATGGTAAGAATATAAATAAATAGGACTTGGTTAAAAGTATGTGAACCCTCCTACTGGCTCCCAATAGTCTCTGGACATTTCTGCAGCAGATCATGTGATGTCCACTCAAAGTGACTGTTGCAGCCATAACCTGCTTTAGTCAGTGATTGGCTGCAGTGGGCACAAGTGTAGATGGCACATGATCAGCTAATGAGGGACTAGAGAGCCTCAGAAATGGAATCTCCAGTGACTGGGAAGATGAATATGACATTCATGGCTGGACAATCCCTTTAACTATAACTCCAACATTCTATTGTGCTTATCATGCAATATCAGAAACCATTGACCCTAGAAATGAGGGTGTGATGACACCAAGTTTATTCTTAATTATGGCAGACAAATAATTCAGTAGGCTCAGGGACATGAGCATGAACATGGACTCTTGTTGCAGATTGCATTGATGTTTGTTGATTTGTTGAATGGCTACTGACTACCTATTGTTTCAGTCCCTGCAGCTTATTGCTCTGCTATCCTTGAGGGAAAAAATTGCAGGGTAATTGAACAATTCATGTTTGTTAATTTGGTGAATACCTGCTGACTACTTATTGTATTGGTCCATACAGCATATTCTGCTATCTTTGAGGGAAAAAGGAGCAGGTTAATTGAAGAATCAATGTTTGAAAATTTGTTGAATACCTGTTGACTAACTATTGTATCAGTCCATGCAGCTTATTGTTCTGCTATCCTTGAGTGACAATGGAGCAGGGCAGGTTAAATGAACAATCAATGTGCGTAAATTTGATGAATATCTGCTAAATATACTGAATATCTATTGTATCAGTCCATGCAGATTGTTGAGACCTCCTCCCACCTCTCCACAAACCTGGTATGAAGGACAGCTGTGGGTATAAAAAGGGACCTCTATCCTTCCGCAGAGAGACTCTAGAGGGCAGCAGCCAAGGCACCACTGCTTCAACCCGAGAAAGATAGATTTGCTCTGGTGCCCTTCACTGAACCCATGGAGACATTTGGAGAATCCAGGTAGGGGACAATTAGGTCACCTGGCCACATACCTCACTGTGCTCGATCATATTCCTTAGCTTGCCACTACCTCCTCCCTGTGGGTGCCTGCCAAAAACTGGGTGCTACTGGTTGGGTTAGTTGGCCCTGGAAGCCCCAAAGTTGCAGATGTTCTAATTCCCGGCAAGCCAGCAGAAGGGTTAAACTGTAATTTGCATCTTCTTATGTACTTTCTGAGACTGTACGATACGATAGTGAGTGTTGCTGATCCAAAGTATCATTCCATTGTGCTACTGTCACCCTGTGTTGTCTGAGTAGCATTCTGCCCATGGGAAAGGAGTATGAGCATTTAGTGGGATAAAACCTTGTCCATGCAGTTGGATCGCCCTGTGCCAGGGCCGTGGGGCACTCGGAGCCGGGCCCGGTGGATTTCAATGGGAGATGTCACGGTAGCTGCGACCCGGTCCGTGGCCCTGGGCGTCCATTGTAAAAGGGGGGTTAAGTGATGTTGGAATAAAGTTTGAGTGAATGATTCGTGACGCCACCTGTGGTGTTCGGCAATGAAGATGTTAAGCCGACGCTGCAGAGAGATCCTCTGGGACAGATGGTGTGGTGCAGCAATGATGGTGTAGGCTTCCACAGGTAGGGCTGTAGTCCCAGAGCAGAGCAGATGAAGAAGATAGGTGTTAAGGGAGAGAGTGTTGTGTCCGGCACCGAGATGTAGCAGTGCTGAGTGGGTTGGCACAGTGATAAGCAGAGGACACCAGGGCATGTAGTTCCAAAGCTTTACTCACAGTCTGCTGAGCATACAGGTGCCCGCCTCGGTGCCGTACCCTCCAGGTCAGGGGCTCAGCCAACTTCCAGGCAAGATGAAGAACTCCCGTCCAACACTCCGCCAACATATGTGCCTTTTCTGAACGTCTCCCTTTTGCACCTATAGTGAAGTACTCTCAGTACTGAGTTACACTGGAGTTCCTCCTGTCAGATGTTCCTATGAACTCTACTTGTACGGTAGACAGCTGTAGCCTGCTTCGGGGACTCCTTGCTACCAAGTCCCGGCTCACTATCGTTGCTGTTGTGCCCCCAAGTCTTTTGTGGGAATAAAGTGGTGACAACTTCTATTCCTCCGGTGTCTGCTGCAGGACCATTAGTATCCATACAACCTCGGGGACCGGACCCCGGCCATGCGCTGTGAACTTGGGAAGGGTTCTGCTCTAACCATAATCCTTAGTCCTCCTCTCCTTAAGTTCCATACTAATCCATCTTATGGAGAGAGTCAGGCTTTCCATCTATGTCTCTTTCCTGTGCCAGCGGACCCAGGTCACTGAGGTCGGCTGCAGCACTTCCTTCATCCATCCCACTCAGGGGATCTTCACTCTTCCACTGACTCTGTCAGACTGACCAAATCCTAAACTCTTCCCGCTCTTTTGGTGCCAACTAACTCCACCCGCCTCCCAGCACGCTTCGTGTTCCAAGCAGGGAGCCACCAAAGGGTGCTTTGAACACTATGTTGTGTGGGATTCAGGTGTTGGAGTGTGGTCAGGTGTCTCCACCTTACCTAAATGGTGGAGTACCACACCTCAGGAGGAGGTGCAGTACCTCTGTGGCGACTGAACCCTCAGGGGCGCCACACAGTCTTTCTAAAGACAGCCAGGCCAGCAGTTGAGAACAGGTACTGACCCTGTGTCCCCACCAAGGGTGAAGGCTCAAGTCTACCTGATGTAAGATCCAAAGGGACATCTGGTCACTGATACAAAACCCTATCAACATCTCAGAACCAGCAGGACAGTCCTAGATGTCAGGCTGCATGTGGATGCAATTTTAACACTGAATCAATGTGAACCTATCTTTAAAAAAAAAGTAATAATGGCCATACATATTAGCCCACAACTTTTTTACCACATGGTCACATTCTGTATCAAAATGTATAGCACATAATCCAGATCAACAAAAATCCGTAATAAAGGAGTGATTAAATTGTATTAGACAATAGACAATATTTTTTTCAAAATTTCAAAGACCAAATAAAGAAGTTAAAAAAGGTGCCTCATGTCAACAAGAGACGCAGTGGAAACAATGCAATTCAAATATAAATAGTAATTTCTTTGTAATAGGACGCTCAGGATAAAATATATACAGCATAAACTCACACATTGGAAAGAGACCTTAATGTTGTGCAAAAGAAAAAGCTATTAGCATACATATTGATCTATTTGGGTAGTGCCTCTTGAGTAAAGTATATGGGTCCACATGATCATTTGTAAAATCATTAAGGTGCTTAAGTGCATAAGTACATAAAGGTCCCTTGATTATACTGAGAGCATTTATGCATATACATGCCAGTATAACATATTGAGAGTTCCTACCATACAAATACAAGGTTGCAGAGTATATTTTTTACCTGGAATCAGAGCAAGTGCAGGACCGCGCTGTGCCTGACCACCCTACTCGACTACTACCTTAAATCATTGGTGAGTGAGTTACCATCCTTTATTAGGGATACTAATTCCGCTCTACGTAGATTGGACAATGAAAACCCCAAAAAGAGGAAAAAATCCTCCAAAAAATTCAGATACAAACCAGACAGGCCTAAATGCATCTGCACTAATACAGGGTGCAGCGGACCCAAGTAAAATGTCCGCTGCACAGGTGCATAAATACCAAATGAAACAGCCAGCCTACAATCAGGGATTGGCCGTGTGGTACACCAGTGCAGAATAATCCGCATGTAGCAGTGTTCACACAGGGAATGCAGGGCTTCAGGCTCACAACCTCTTAGTAACACCATATAGGGGGGCTGCCCAGTTGCCAACTAGAATGCATCCCGTGTGAACAGAGGCCACAAGTTTGCAGAACCATTTGGGCCCAACTGCACCCTGAAAGAAATATAAAAAGTGCACAAAAAACATATCAATATATGTAAGGTATTGGTTGATATTAAGGCCTTAATATGGAAGCTGACAAACTGCGTCAAAGTTCCTTACACTTGCCAGTCCTACTCTAACAAGAAAACCCCAAAAAGAGGAAAAAATCCTCCAAAAAATTCAGATACAAACCAGACAGGCCTAAATGCATCTGCACTAATGCACATGCATTTAGGCCTGTCTGGTTTGTAGATTGGACAATGTATATATCAAAAAGGATACGGTAATGGTAACAGCTGACGTTGAAGCACTCTATACTTCCATATGCCACAGCGATGGATGTAGAGCTGTTTCATGGTATTTAAATGCCAGCAACATGGACAAAGAGATGGTCCTATTACTGCTACAACTTCTAGAGTATGCCCTCACCCACAACATCTTTATTTTTCAGAATAACACCTATCTAAAACTCCAAAGGTACAGCTATGGGGCATGCTGTGCCCTCTCATATGCAAACTTTTTTTTAGGAGCCTGGGAGCGAGATATATTTGTATGTGAACAGTACCTATTCTGCCTCTTCCTGATGACTGCAAATCCCAAGCATTCTAATTATCAGCTTCTTAGATAATTGTGTAACTTGTTCTCACACCACCAGGTGTCCGCAGATAGGTTAACTCCACCAGCAATGCAACTGTAGAAAAACCAGGACAAACGATGCTGTTTTTTTCCAAAATCTTGTACTAGTTTACAATGAACAGGAGGTAAAAAGGAGTAATCTGTACAGGGGAGTACACATGAGTCTTGAGTAATGGCTGCTGTAGGCTAAACTGGAGAAGAAAGGAGGAGCAACCTAATACAGAGCTCAACTACGGGAAGGACATAGGGACAATCTTCACACAGTCTAATTCTACTTAGCAACAACAGGGAATTTTGCTGATTGGAGGAAAAAACTCAACACAGAGAATATACATTACAGGTTGTTCCCATTTATGGGACACAACACTCCCCATCTGAAATTGTCAGATTTCATAAGTCCTTATGCGACGTAAGGAGTCGACTCTGTCCCTCAACGTCATGAAGACTGCAATGAGAGGAAAGATGAAAACAATGCAACATAATGCAGAAATCAAGTCCATACTTGCAGTAAATGTAGTCCTTCAATAAAAAATGAAAAAATAGAAAAATAAGTCCAATAGAAAAACCCATCTTCGGATTGGGGAAGCGGCAACATGCAACTCTTTCACCAACCCTAAGTAGAAGTTCTAATTCACAAGAAGTTTAAAGTTCAGTTGGACACTGATAGCCCTGCGTCCTAGCATGGCAGCAACATGCAGAGGCACGCTCCCCGTCGTGGCAGAGTCCAGCGGCAAAGTTAAGTTCATGTGACTCCTGCTCAAAAGAGCCAGCAGGTAATGAACCTGAAATGGATGTCAGCAGGCGTGATGGCTCACCAGCTGGAAGGATGTCCAGGGTGATAAGATCTCTGCTTCCGTACTGGCACCTTGGACAACCAACTTGTAATGCAGGTTTGCTCGAGATCCTTCCTAGACTCTGGTTCTCTTGGCTCAAGTTTGTTAACAAGTTCATCACAGGGTGATGCTTGGGCAGGGTGATGCTTGGGAAGTGAACGTGTCTTGTTCGACATCCGGCTGTGTGCTGAGGCTGTGTTGCATTGGGAGAACGCTAGCACTGTCGGTAAAAGGTAGGCTTGACCAGGCTTGTGATAGAGATAGGCGTCAAAGGCTGGGAACTTAGCAGTTGCTTGCTAGGAATCCCTTTGCAACTCAGTCTTTGCCGGAAGAGAAGGTGAGGGAGCTACCCAGCTGTTATAATTGCCTTCTGTGGGTTTGATGCTCGTGACCCTGATAATCACCTTGTCTTTCTCTGTAGGTGGTGAGTTTTCCTTGGTTGTATGATCGAGTGCTGTTGTCTCAAGGTTGTACCCTCGAGGATAAAGCAAACTTGAATAGTCGGATGGTTTAGAGAAATCCTGTAATTGCTTGAACAATGCATTCTCTATGGCTTTGGGACTGCCAAAGCTACGTTCTAGTCTTTCCCATGCAACCATGAGACCAACTGCTGAATTACTGATGTGGACGGATCTGAGCCTCTTGACCCGCTCTGTGGATTGAGGTCCGAGCCACTTGATTAGCAGATCCAGCTCTTCAGCAGCAGTGATGCCAAGGTCACCAATTGTGGCTTTAAAAGCACATTTCCAACCTCTAGAGTTCTTTGGTTGATCATCGAACCTTGTGAGACCGGTCTTAGTAAGTTCACGGTGAACCATGTACTGTTATGATTAGGTAACCGAGGATAACAGGAATAGGCGAGGCAACCAGATAACCAGAGAGGTTGGTAACTGAGCGGATTGCAGACCCCTAAACTGACAACACAACTAGAATTAGCCGTGGGACGTACCTACAATGCCCTAGACACCTCGGAACAGTTAAAGAATTAACTAAGCCTAAAGAGAGAAAGCTAAACTGCCCCCGAAGTAGAACCCCAAAGGAATGGACAGCCCCCGAACATATATTGCCGGTGAGACAAGATGAGGCACAAACACAGGCAGAAAATAGATTAAGCAAATGATGGGGCCCAAACTGTCTAGATAGAATAGGACAGGAAAGGATACTGTCTGTAATCACGCAAAAAACCCTAAGAAAACTCCAACATGTCTGATATGCAAAAATACTAAGACCACACGACCTCTCCCCCACTAAATCAGAACTCTGGTGTAACTGGACGCAAACAAAAGATACTGATATAACAGGGGGATTAGAAATACTGCAAAGACTGACATAAGCTGTGGCAAATGAAACAGGGTCCAGTACAGGTCCCAGCAGGGAACCAGGCTGGACTCACACCAACAAGGCAGAAATCAGAGAAAAGCAAAAAGTGGATCAAATGCAAAAAGATTCAAGCAGACAAATAACTTATCTGAAAGATGCAGGACATGCAGGAGGCAAGCAGACTTCCAAAAACTCAGGAAGAAAACCAATTCACCGGCAAGAGCTGAGGGAAGGTTGCTCACTTAAATCAATCCAGTCTGTAACACCTGACCTCCAATCATCCTGCTCAGGTGATTGACTTCTGTCAGCCAGACCAGCTCCATTACCTGCAGCAACCACCAGAGGTAGCCCAAACTCAGAAGCCAGGTCAAAAGTGTTCACAACAATGCACCTTGCAAAGTCAGACATGTTGGTTTTCCCTGACTTTGGGAAGACAATTACTGGCTGAGTAGCGCTGTTCATATGGTCTGTAGCGTCTTGACTTAGAAACACAGGATAGTTGTCATGATCTCAGTGCGGGTTTGACTCGCACACGTGGGGTTAATGTCTGGAACCAGTGCTGATGACTGGCATTTCTGGGGTTAAAGGTTGTGATCCCGGTGCAGGCTTACCTGCACACCTGGGGCTATGATTGTGGCCTCTCCCTGGTTCTGGGGGAGGCTTCTTATAGCCTCAGAACGCTCCCATCCCTGTCAGTTATACTTTCGCCCTTGGCATTGTGTGGTGACCCCTGAGTGTGTTAGTGCTGTGTTCTGGTTACTTGACTCTCTGTGTATGACTCGGTCTGTTCCCTGGATATCGCTTTGGATTCTGTCTGGTACCTCCTATGTCTGTTTGGGTTTGATCTCTGCTTGGCCCTGATTATCCGCTCTGTCTCCTCCCTGTTACTGTACTGATATCTTGTGTATGACCTTTTGCTTTGTCTGACCTCCCGTCTGTTTATCCCTCCTGTACCTCGCTTGTCTGTACTGTGCATGACTTCTGCTTTGCCATCATCTGAGTTCTCTGGCTTCTCTGTCAATAAGCCCCGCCCCCTTGCAGTCACATGACCATAGGTCCTGTGCAAGCTTGCTCATTTTCAGTGTCCGCAGGTCCCGTGCCTCTTTACTTTCCAGCGCTGACTGGACCCTGACACTATTAGCTTGTAGCACGCTTTGTCACCCCTGCTGCCCTGCTCCCCAGGTAACTCTTAGCACTGCTTCTGTACTCAGGACACGTGCACTGGCTCTATGAGCAAGTGTAGTGCGGTGTCTCTGACAATAGTATGATGCGGCATGAGCATTTAGTGCAGTAACCGGTTTACTGAGAATAGTTTCTGCCATAGATGTGTCTGGAGCTGTATGGCTTTGCTGGGGTGTAGGATCTGGCTGTATATTGAAGCATGAAGGAGGTTCGGGTTTGAATGTTTGTGGTACATTGGACTGACCTTGAAAGCTGGGAGCTGCAGGTGGATCAACATCTTGATGCTTTGGAGAGGGGTCGATACTGACGGCAATGTTGGTGATGGTCAGAGGTTTGCTGGCTTGGTTCAGCACATAGTCTCTTGTGCGTTTAAGTGAGTCTTCCGTGTCGAATTCGCACAAATTGAGGCTGCCTCCTTGGCTCCCACCTCTGGACTTGCTGGAAGACCTTTAGCTTTGCCACGACTGCTGCATGTTCACATTCCTTATGCAGGGCTTCTATTTCCACCGTCTCCCATGCAGATTCAGCTTCCATCTCTGCCTTCTTGCGTGCAGATTCAGCTTCCATCTCTGTCTTCCTTTGGGCGAAAACGGCTTGCACTTTCGTAGATTCCGCTTTGGCACTCACTCTTATGAATTGCTCAATGAGGGTTGCGTACCTAGATGAGCTTGACTTGACTGAGTGCTTTGAGCTCCTAGCGGACCTGGATCTGGGCGATGTCGCTTCTGACATTTGTGCGATTTTTGCTTCTGTATTGTTCACAATGTCACGCACGGTGAAGTCTAGTTCGTCATTGAGCTGTTGGAAGTCATGAAGTTCCTTTAGAGACTCTAGGGTATTTAATTTCAGCAGAGTAGAGATGTATTTTTTACAAGTGTCTTTATAAGACTGGTATGTATAGAATCATAGAATCGTAGAGTTGGAAGGGACCTCTTGGGCCATCTGGTCCAACCCCCTGCTCAAAGCAGGATTCTCTAAATCATCCCAGTCAGATGTCTGTCCAGCCTCTGTTTGAAGAATTCCATTGAAGGAGAACTCACCACTTCTCGTGGCAGCCTGTTCCACTCATTGATCACTCTAACTGTCAAAAAGTTTTTTCTAATATCTAATCTGTCTCCTCCCATTCAGTTTCATCCCATTGCTTCTAGTCTTTCCTTGTGCAAATGAGAATAAAGTTGATCCTTCTACAATGTGACAGCCCTTTAGATATTTGTAGACAGCTATTAAGTCTCCTCTCAGTCTTCTCTTTTGCAAACTAAACATTCCCAAATCCTGCAACCTTTCCTCATAAGACAGGGTTTGCAGACCGGTCACCATTCTGGTCGCTCTTTTCTGAACCTGCTCCAGTTTGTTGATGTCTTTTTTAAAATGTGGTGCCCAAAACTGGACACAATATTCCAGATGAGGTCTGACCAAAGAGGAGTAGAGGGAAATAATGACTTCACGTGATCTAGACTGTATGCTTCTGTTAATACATCCTAGAATTGCATTTGCCTTTTTTGCTGCTGCATCACACTGTTGACTCATATTCAGTCTGTGATCTATTAGTATACCCAAGTCTTTTTCACATGTGCTGTCACTTAGCCCTATTCCTCCCATTCTGTATATGCTTTTTTCATTTTTATTGCCCAGATGTAGAGTACAATTGTTCAAGGGCTCCCTCTGGTGGTAACTCGTGAGAGCCAGGCACAGTTAAGACAGTCACTTGGTTCAGCACTATTTTCCATAGGAAAGTTTTGTGGTGTAGGAATTCACTTTTGGTTGATTCTAGGTTCTCTTTGACTTTCCATGCAGGATTGGTTGATCAATTGGATCTTTCACTGCAAAATGTGAGAAGTTCTGTTTTCATTTCTTGCTGCTGCAGGACTGGCAGTGAAAGGGTTCTTTTAGTCTCGGACATAGTGGCAGGAGTGCAAGGGTGGAGGATATTCTGCTCCCGGTTGTCAAGGGGACCAATACAAAGTTGCAAGTAGATGAGCTGAAGAGCACAGAATGTGATACAAGTCTATGAAAACTGCAGCTTCTCAATAGTTTATAGAAAGATAATCCTTTCTCTGGATTACAGGCTGTGAACTGTTCATAGTAACAGGTATATCTTTGGCTGTGCAATTTTCTGAGGTGAAGAGTACAGAGAATGTCTGCAGTCCATGTAAGCTGCTGTTGTTGTGGCTTTAAGTTAGCCTTATAAACAATCCTCTTATTGGATTACAGCTGTATACTATTCCTGGAGACAGCTATTCCTTTTTGCTATTCTGCCTCTTCTTAAGTGCTGAAAATCCCAAGCATTCTAATTATCAGCTTCTTAGATAATTGTATAACTAGTACTCACACCACCAGGCATCCGCAGATAGGTTAACTCCACCGGCAATGCAACTGTAGAAAGACCAGGAGAAATTATGCTGTTTTCTTACAAAATCTTGTATTAGTTTACAATGAACAGAAGGTAAAAAGGACTAATCTGTACAGGGGAGTACACATGCGTCTTGAGTAATGGCTGCTGTAGGTGTAGTACGTGTGCCGACTGGGGGGTGGTCCCTTTTGGCCGCGGAACAGACTGGAGGCAGAAATCCGTTAATCAGGTCCAAACTTTATTTGGTGTCCGCTTGACATCCACAGCAGACACACCAGCTTCTGTTCCCTGGCCTGGGTACCTGTCACCTTCATTCTGCTTCGATTGGCGAAGACCCTCCGGGTTCTTTCACCGTGGCTGCCGTTAGGCCCACGGCCACGCGCTTCCCCCTGGCTAAGTCTGCCCGCTGTACACCTACTCACTCTTCGGTGTCACAGCCGTCCGGTACCCAAACCTTCTGTCAGTAACTGCCGTCCCTTCCTGCGGATGCCTCCTCAGGGCCACTGCCCTCTCTGATTACCCGTCTCTGGCTCTCCTCTGTCCTTCCTGAGCTTCTCTCTCCATCCTCTCCTGTGCTCTTCTCACTTCTTTCTTCCTTGTGGGTGTCTCACTGCCCTGCTCCTGGGAATCTCTCTCTCTTATATCTCCTCTTTCTGGAAATCCCCTTCTCAGTCCCGTAGCTCCGCCCACCATGACTATGCAGTTTCCCCAGCCTAAGGCCTGCTGTTAAGTCCTTTTCTCACTGCTCTCTGTCTCCATCTTGTGGCCAAAACCTGGTACTACGTCTTCCTGCACTAATTCCCAGCTGTTAACCATAAACATACAAGAAAGCATAGTGCACATCATCCTTTACATGTTCATGGGTCAGTCCACCCCCTACATAGGCTAAACTGAAGAAGGGAGGAGCAACCTAATACAGAGCTCAACTACGGGAGGGACAATCTTCACACAGTCTAATTCTACCTAGCAACAACAGGGAATTTTGCTGATTGGAGGAAAAAACAACACAGAGAATATACATTACAGGTTGTTCCCATTCGTGAGACACAACAGTACCTCATTCCACCCTAGTGTTAGGCTGGATGAGGTACATTGACGACATTTGGTTTATCTGGGGAGGGGCCTATTTAGGATTTGGGATTGTTCATGGAAACATTGAATTGTAATGATTTAAACATTAAACTCACTTTCAAATATGAAAGGACAATTGATTTTCTTGATCTTATAATTACAGCTGATGAAAATGGTTACCTTTCCACTGATATCTTCAGAAAGCCGACCACCACAAATTCCTTCTTTCATGCGGATTCGTCACATCCACTGGCAGATATGTGAGGTAGCCCCACAGGACAATTTGCAAGGGCTTAAAGACTTTGCACCAATCCCAAAGATTTTGAGCTCCAATCCATCGATTTAACCCAAAGATTCAGCGAAAGAGGATACAGTAAAAGAAATATCAGACGGTGGTACCCACGAGCATGTAATACGTCGAGAAACCAACTATTATATGGGAATGTGACAAGAAACGAGGCCAATAAATCCAAACATGTAGGCACTTTAAATGATATCATCAGTGCAACCCCATGGGGTTCAAAATGAAAGGTATAATTCTCATATCACTGGGGGTTTTAATCCTTGGGAATTCAACATTGGACTAGGACTTGTTTTTTACTTCAGGTGTGGCCAAACTGTTTTAAACTACCCTTAAGAAGTTAATATCATTCACTAAAACAGAGGGACAGCAGCACTGTTCTCCTTCGCTTCCTAATTGCTTCTGCTTTCATTGGATAGTAGGGCAGAAAAATTGGAAAGTCAATAAACTTTGCAAAAAAAAAATAACGTGAGAGAAGTTCTGGTTCTCCTTAACCCCTTTCTGACATCTGATGTACTATCCCGTCCACGGTACCTGGGCCGGTATGACAGGGGACGGGATAGTACGTCAGCGCGATCAGCGGCACTCACGGGGGGAGTGCCGCTGATTGCGGCCGTGTGTCAGCTGATTATCACAGCTGACACCTGGCACTATGTGCTAGGATGGCCGCGGGGGCCTTCGGGGTCCTGCAGAGAGGTGTCTTTCTCAGTGCTTGCTGAGAGCAGGCACTGAGAAAGCCTGAGCAGCGCCTGTCAGATTGCTGATCTGACACTAGACAGTGATGTCCCCACCTGGGACAATAAGATAAAGTAAAAAAAAAAAAAATCACGTGTAAAAATAATTAAAAAAATATTCCTAAATACATAAATAAAAAACATTCCCTAATAAATTCATTTATTTTCTAAAAAATAATACCAAAACAATAAAAGTGCACATGCTTAGTATCACCGCATCTGTAATGACCCGCCCTATAAAATTGTCCCACTAGTTAACCCCTTTAGTGAACCCCTTAAAAAATAAAAATAAAAAACAAAGCAAAAAATTATGCTTTATCATTATACTGCCGAACAAAAAGTGCAATTACACGCAATCAAAAAGACAAATATAAATAAACATGGCACCGCTGAAAACATCATCTTGTCCCACAAAAAACGAGCTGCAATACAGCATCATCATCAAAAAAATAAAAAAGTTATAGCTTGCAGAATAAAGCGATGCAAAAATAATTATTGTTTATATAAAATTGTTTTTATTGTATAAAAGCGCCAAAACATAAAAAATTAAATAAATGAAGTATCGCTGTAATCGTAACGACCCAAAGAATAAAACCGCTTTATCAATTTTACCACACGCAGAACGGTGTAAACGCCCCCCCAAAAAGAAATTCATGAAATGCTAGTTTTTGCTCATTCTGCGTCCCAAAAGTCGGAATAAAAAGCGATCAAAAAAGTCACGTGCCCGAAAATGGTACCAATAAAAATGTCAACTCGTCCTGCAAAAAATAAGACCTCACATGACTCTGTGGGTCAAAATATAGAAAAATTATTGCTCTGAAAATGTGGTGATGCAAAAACTGTTTTTACAATAAAAAGCATCTTTTAGCGTGTGACAGCTGCCAAACATAAAAACCCGCCATATATAGTAAATCAAACCCCCCCGTTATCACCCCCTTAGTTAGGGAAAAATAGTTAATAAAATTAAAAAAAATGTATTTATTTCCATTTTCCCACTAGGGTTAGGTTTAGGGTTAGGGCTAGGTTTAGGGCTGAGATTAGGGTTAGGGGTGTGTTGGGGTTAGGGTTGGAGGCAGAATTGGGGGGTTTCCACTGTTTAGGTACATCAGGGGCTCTCCAAAGGCAACATGGCGCCTGATCTCAATTCCAGCCAATTCTGCGCTGAAAAAGTCAAACGGTGCTCCTTCCCTTCCAAGCTCTGCCATGCGCCCAAACAGTGGTTTACCCCCATATATGGGATATCAGCCTACTCAGGACAAATTGCACAACAACTTTTGGGGTCCAATTTCTCCTGTTACCCTTGGGAAAATAAGAAATTGAGGGCAAAAATATTATTTTTGTGGAAAAAATATGATTTTTTTTATTTTTATGGCTCTACGTTATAAACTTCTGTGAAGCACTTGGGTTCAAAGTGCTCACCACACATCTAGATAAGTTACTTGTGGGGTCTAGTTTCCAAAATGGGGTCACTTGTGGGGGGGTTTCCAGTTTAGGTACATCAGGCGCTCTCCCAAGGCGACATGGTGCTGCTTCCCTTCCGAGCTCTGCCATGTGCCCAAATAGTCGCTTACCCCCACATATGGGGTATCAGCGTACTCAGGACAAATTGCACAATAAGTTTTGTGGTTCTGTTACCCTTGGGAAAATAAAAATTGGGGGTGAAAAGATCATTTTTGTGGAAAAAATATTTTTTAATTGTACGGCTGTACGTTATAAACTTCTGTGAAGCCCTTGGGGGTTCAAAGTTCTCACCACATATCTAGATAAGTTCCTTGGAGGGTCTGGTTTCCATAATGGGGTCACTTGGGGGGGGTTTCCACTGTTTAGGCACATCAGGGGCTCTCCAAACGTGACATGGCGTCCGATCTGAATTCCAGCCAATTTTGCGTTGAAAAAGTCAGCTGGCGCTCATTCCCTTCTATCTCTGCCATGCGCCTAAATAGTGGCTTCCCCCCACATATCAGGTATCAGCATACTCAGGAGAAATTGCGCAATAACTTTTGCAGTCCAATTTCTCCTGTTACCCTTGGTAAAATAAAAAAAATTGGACCTGAAGTAATTTTTTTGTGAAAAAGTTAAATGTTCATTTTTTTTAAACATACAAAAAATTCCTGTGAAGCACCTGAAGGGTTAATAAACTTCTTGAATCTGGTTTTGAGTACCATCAGGGGTGCAGTTTTTAGAATGGTGTCTCTTTTGGGTATTTTCTATCACATAGACCCCTCAAAGTGACTTCAAATGTGATGTGGTCCCTAAAAATAAAATGGTGTTGTAAAAATGAGAAATCGCTGGTCAACTTTTAACCCTTATAACTTCCTAACAAAAAAAAAAAATTTGTTCCAAAATTGTGCTGATGTAAAGTAAACATGTGGGAAATGTTACTTATTAAGTTTGTTGTGTGCCATATCTCTGTGATTTAAGGGCATAAAAATTAAAAGTTGGAAAATTGCTAAATTTTTGCCAATTTCCGTTTTTTCAACAAATAAATGCAAGTTATATGAATGAAATTTTACCACTAACATGAAGTACAATATGTGACGAGAAAACAGTGTCAGAATCACCGGGATCCATGGAAGCGTTCCAGAGTTATTACCTCATAGAGAGACAGTGGTCTGAATTGTAAAAATTGGCCTGGTCATTAACATGCAAACCACCCTGGGGGGGGTGAAGGGGTTAAAGTTTAAAGCTCATAAAACCTCTGCTCCTACATGGCACTTTGCTTTGTTTTGTAAAAGTTTGTTTGTTTGTTGCTTTGTTTAGTGAATGAATTTACAAAAAAGTTTTTTAGTTTTTTTAATAATTATAATAATAACAATTCACATTACTTAGTCCATTGTTATACCATTTTTCTTGGAAGGATTTAGAAAAGGAAACCAAATGATATCAACAAGGAATAGTTAAACTTGGCTTCATTTCCAGTCAATATAGAGGCAAACTGACAAAGTTTCTCTGCAAGTCCTTTGCAACTGACCCTGGCACTCTGCAACTGACACATGTCCTCTGCAACTGACACAGGTCCTCTACAACTGACACAGGCCCTCTACAACTGACACAGGCCCTCTACAACTGACACAGGCCCTCTGCAACTGACACAGGCCCTCTGCAACTGACACAGGCCCTCTGCAACTGACACAGGTCCTCTGCAACTGACACAGGCCCTCTGCAACTGACACAGGTCCTCTACAACTGACACAGGCCCTCTGCAACTGACACAGGCCCTCTGCAACTGACACAGGCCCTCTGCAACTGACACAGGCCCTCTACAACTGACACAGACCCTTTACAACTGACACAGACCCTCTACAACTGACACAAGTCATTTGCAACTGACCCTGGCACTCTGCAACTGACACATGTCCTCTGCAACTGACACATCTCCTCTGCAACTGACACATGTCCTCTGCAACTGACACATGTCCTCTGCAACTGACACAGGCCCTCTGCAACTGACACAGGCCCTCTGCAACTGACACAGGCCCTCTGCAACTGACACAGGCCCTCTGCAACTGACACATGTCCTCTGCAACTGACACATGTCCTCTGCAACTGACACAGGCCCTCTGCAACTGACACAGGCCCTCTGCAACTGACACAGGCCCTCTGCAACTGACACAGGCCCTCTGCAACTGACACAGGCCCTCTGCAACTGACACAGGCCCTCTACAACTGGCACAGGCCCTTTGCAACTGACACAGGCCCTCTGCAACTGACACAGGCCCTTTGCAACTGACACAGGCCCTTTGCAACTGACACAGGCCCTCTGCAACTGACACAGGCCCTCTGCAACTGACACAGGCCCTCTGCAACTGACCCTGGCACTCTGCAACTGACACATGTCCTCTGCAACTGACACATCTCCTCTGCAACTGACACAGGCCCTCTGCAACTGACACAGGCCCTTTGCAACTGACACAGGCCCTTTGCAACTGACACAGGCCCTTTGCAACTGACACAGGCCCTTTGCAACTGACACAGGCCCTCTGCAACTGACACAGGCCCTCTGCAACTGACACAGGCCCTCTACAACTGGCACAGGCCCTTTGCAACTGACACAGGCCCTCTGCAACTGACACAGGCCCTCTGCAACTGACACAGGCCCTTTGCAACTGACACAGGCCCTTTGCAACTGACACAGGCCCTCTGCAACTGACACAGGCCCTCTGCAACTGACACAGGCCCTCTGCAACTGACCCTGGCACTCTGCAACTGACACATGTCCTCTGCAACTGACACATCTCCTCTGCAACTGACACAGGCCCTCTGCAACTGACACAGGCCCTTTGCAACTGACACAGGCCCTTTGCAACTGACACAGGCCCTCTGCAACTGACACAGGCCCTCTGCAACTGACACAGGCCCTCTGCAACTGACCCTGGCACTCTGCAACTGACACATGTCCTCTGCAACTGACACATCTCCTCTGCAACTGACACATCTCCTCTGCAACTGACACATGTCCTCTGCAACTGACACAGGCCCTCTGCAACTGACACAGGCCCTCTGCAACTGACACAGGCCCTCTACAACTGACACAAGTTCTTTGTATCTGACTCTGATACTCTGCAACTGACATCGGCCCTCTACAACAGACACAGGCCCTCTACAAATGACACAGACCCTCAAAACCTTATTAAAATCCTCCTCAACCATACAGATAAATGTATCTACAGTCATGGCCAAAAGTATTGACACCCCTGCAATTCTGTCAGATAATACTCAGTTTCTTCCTGAAAATGTTTGCAAACACAAATTCTTTGGTATTATTATCTTCATTTAATTTGTCTTAAATGAAAAAACACAAAAAGAATTGTCCTAAAGCCAAATTGGATATAATTCCACACCAAACATAACAAAGAGGGTGGACAAAAGTATTGGCACTGTTCGAAAAATCATGTGATGCTTCTTTAATTTGTGTAATTAACAGCACCTATAACTTACCTGTGGCACCTAACAGGTGTTGGCAATAACTAAATCACACTTGCAGCCAGTTGACATGGATTAAAGTTGACTCAACCTCTGTCCTGTGTCCTTGTGTGTACCACATTGAGCATGGAGAAAAGAAAGAAGACCAAAGAACTGTCTGAGGACTTGAGAAACCAAATTGTGAGGAAGCATGAGCAATATCAAGGCTACAAGTCTATCTCCAAAGACCTGAATGTTCCTGTGTCTACCGTGCGCAGTGTCATCAAGAAGTTTAAAGCCCATGGCACTGTGGCTAACCTCTCTAGATGTGGCCGGAAAAGAAAAATTGACAAGAGATTTCAATGCAAGATTGTGCGGATGTTGGATAAAGAACCTCCACTAACATCCAAACAAGTTCAAGCTGCCCTGCATTCCAATGGTACAACGGTGTCAACCCGTACTATCCGTCGGCATCTGAATGAAAAGGGACTGTATGGTAGGAGACCCAGGAAGACTCCACTTCTTACCCCGAGACATAAAAAAGCCAGGCTGGAGTTTGCCAAAACTTACCTGAAAAAGCCTAAAACATTTTGGAAGAATGTTCTCTGGTCAGATGAGACAAAAGTAGAGCTTTTAGGGCAAAAGCATCAACATAGAGTTTACAGGAGAAAAAAGAGGCATTCAAAGAAAAGTACACGGTCCCTACAGTCAAACATGGCGGAGGTTTCCTGATGTTTTGGGGTTGCTTTGCTACCTCTGGCACTGGACTGCTTGACCGTGTGCTTGGCATTATGAAGTCAGAAGACTACCAACAAATTTTGCAGCATAATATAGGGCCCAGTGTGAGAAAGCTGGGTCTACCTCAGAGGTCATGGGTCTTCCAGCAGGACAATAACCCAAAACACACTTCAAAAAGCACTAGAAAATGGTTTGAGAGAAAGCACTGGAGACTTCTAAGGTGGCCAGCAATGAGTCCAGACCTGAATCCCATAGAACACCTGTGGAGAGATCTAAAAATGGCAGTTTGGAGAAGGCACCCTTCAAATATCAGGGATCTGGAGTAGTTTGCCAAAGAAGAATGGTCTAAAATTCCAGCAGAGCATTGTAAGAAACTCATTGATGGTTACCGGAAGCAGTTGGTCGCAGTTATTTTGGCTAAAGGTTGTGCAACCAAGTATTAGGCTGAGGGTGCCAATACTTTTGTCCGGCCCATTTTTGAAGTTTTGTGTGAAATGATCAATGTTTTGCTTTTTGCTTCATTCTCTTTTGTGTTTTTTCATTTAAGACAAATTAAATGAAGATAATAATACCAAAGAATTTGTGTTTGCAATCATTTTCAGGAAGAAACTGAATATTATCTGACAGAATTGCAGGGGTGTCAATACTTTTGGCCATGACTGTATGTTATGTTAATGTGAGAAGGTCAGGGTATTCTTACTCTTTGGTTTCAAGGAGGAAAATGGTGGAGATATAGTAGACATGAGTAGACATCTTCATGAATTGAGGAGTTGCATATTGATTGAAATCTATCCCATTGCTCTGCACATGGCAGCTTAAGATCTTTCACTGCAATTATTCTCACAATTAAATATACTTGAATCAATATGCAATCTGTCATCCCTTGTCAGATCAACCTTACTTCTAACTCATTTCAAGTATTAACTGGAGGCCCCCTTTCTGACCCCTCATTGCCCATTATATTGCATCCTGTGTATTATATTCTTGGTTGTGTCAATTGCTTTGAATCTGGTCTATTTTAATAGTGTGGAGAAATACATGATGTCACAGTACTATTTAAAACTTTTTTTTGTAATCCTTCCCCTTTATTATAATTTTTGGTCACCTAAAAGCTTCCCCTATATGACATTTCTGCTTAGAAACCTTCTGTTTTAGTTATGTGTACTAATAAAATGTAATTTTATCATGGATCTCTTCTCAAATCGATCCTTTATACCTGTGGCTTGAGCTAATAATGTTTGTCAGTAGTCTAAGAAGAGCCATTAGCAATATCAACGGATATTAGTGGTCAATTAGTCTTGTTTACTCTTTTGATAACAGATTTTTTCTGTCCCAATGGATTTCAAAGCCAAGGAAAATACTTTGTGATCTAAGGCCGTTTATATTTTTAAGCAGAATGTCATAGTCGGTTTTCAAGATACCTCTACTAGTAACAAAGAAACGACGCAACGTTACAAAAATGCTCTCCACCAAAAAATTAAAATCTTGTGGCATAAGAGTACATTAGAGAACAAGTTAAGTAAAAAATTGTCCCCAGAGGATTGCGTGTTCAAATCTACCCATCAATTGATCTGGATGATGAGAGTTTGACAAATAGATGGACTGAAACTGCCACCCCCTACCCTTTCATTAGGTGAACTAGACACTGAATTGGACTCTGGACAAAAGTTATCATCTCGATAACTAGTTCAAAGATTTGAACAGGGATTTCGATAAATGGGAAGAAGAAATTAGTCAGGGCAAATCAAATAAATATTTACGGGACATGAAAGATTACAAAACCCCCAAAATATACCGCTGGCAACAACCCAAAAAAAAAGGCCTTCCCTGGTACTCGACCTAAAGATAGGTCAGATACCTCTAGTATCTCAGGAAATGAAAGCAGTGCCTCTGTCAGCGATTCCGAATATCCCAGGGATTCATATTTGAGAAGTGGAAGCTGTTGTAAATTCCCAGATATATTTAAAAAAACCATAAAGACACAGAAAAAACAAAGAGCAATTTAAGGTAATCAATTTATCTGCACATACCTTAACTGATAATGAATGTAACATCCTTGAGAGGGGATTAACCTTTTCCCCATCTTCCCATCGAGACACCTTTACCTCAGTAAAAGATATCCATCTATTTGCCAGAAAGATCATTTTGAAGAAATTACATTTTAAACCAGAAATCCAGTCTATGTTTACTACCTAGGAGGAAAAGGAGGCCCTCAGAACACTTAAATTTCTAGAGAATGAATAATATGCAAATTGCCTCTTCAGAAAGAAAGAGGACTTTTACTCTACAGCGCCACCTATTGGTAGTAGCGATCCTACAAGTCACAATCAACCCTTTAACGAGTCTTGTAGTATGACTTAGGATACAAGCCAAATCAGAATCTCAATTTGCAGACACGGTGTTTCGAGCTGTTGGCTCTCGTCAGTGCAAAGTATGAGATCTGATTTGGCAAGGTGAGAGGCTCTGGACTAGGGTCTAAGAAGTAAGGTTTCTCCTTGCGGAGAGTGACATGCCAGCTGTGGCTTGTCAAGGTAAGGAGACTTATTCGCCGTGCAATGCTCCTCTGGGAAAATAATATGCAAATTGCCTCTTCAGAAAGAAAGAGGACTTTTACTCTACAGCGCCACCTATTGGTAGTAGCGATCCTACAAGTCACAATCAACCCTTTAACGAGTCTTGTAGTATGACTTAGGATACAAGCCAAATCAGAATCTCAATTTGCAGACACGGTGTTTCGAGCTGTTGGCTCTCGTCAGTGCAAAGTATGAGATCTGATTTGGCAAGGTGAGAGGCTCTGGACTAGGGTCTAAGAAGTAAGGTTTCTCCTTGCGGAGAGTGACATGCCAGCTGTGGCTTGTCAAGGTAAGGAGACTTATTCGCCGTGCAATGCTCCTCTGGGAAAATAATATGCAAATTGCCTCTTCAGAAAGAAAGAGGACTTTTACTCTACAGCGCCACCTATTGGTAGTAGCGATCCTACAAGTCACAATCAACCCTTTAACGAGTCTTGTAGTATGACTTAGGATACAAGCCAAATCAGAATCTCAATTTGCAGACACGGTGTTTCGAGCTGTTGGCTCTCGTCAGTGCAAAGTATGAGATCTGATTTGGCAAGGTGAGAGGCTCTGGACTAGGGTCTAAGAAGTAAGGTTTCTCCTTGCGGAGAGTGACATGCCAGCTGTGGCTTGTCAAGGTAAGGAGACTTATTCGCCGTGCAATGCTCCTCTGGGAAAATAATATGCAAATTGCCTCTTCAGAAAGAAAGAGGACTTTTACTCTACAGCGCCACCTATTGGTAGTAGCGATCCTACAAGTCACAATAATACGAATCCACAGAGGTCAGTCCCATCCCTCCCCATCTGTTTACAAAATCCAGTAAGTTCCCTTCATTGGGACTTTGCCCTAAGGTGGAAGTCTTTATGAAACTGTGACCAAGGATATAGAATCCCTGGCAGCCAATCAAAAGAACCACCACAACTTGTCTAGGCAGGAGGTATTAGCCTTGGAAGAGTTAAAATCTTGGGCTAATGTCATTTACAAACCCGCGGACAAAGGCGGAAATGTTGTTATAAGGCCGACACATGGATGAAAAACAAGCATACAAACAACTGAATGACAATAAGTGCTATTGAAAACTGGAATTTAACTGTCTCCTCTCTTTCCAGAATGAACTGGCAATCATCATGGAGAAAGCATGCCATGCTGGCATCATATCCAAGAAGCTTCCGGATAAGGTCTGTGACAGTCACCCCAAGCTCACTACTTTTTATCTTATACCCAAGGTACATAAAAACTTCTTGGTTTCCCCGGGACGCCCCGTAGTCTCGGAGACCAGAGGATTATGCAAATTGATTTCAGATATTGTTGACCATTTTTGAGACCTTTTGTGTCCACTCTTCCCTTCTTTATTAAAGATGTCAACCAGGCCCTACAACAGATTGACTAGCTCCACCTCAATAATAATAATAATCTTTATTTTTATATAGCAGTAACATATTCCGCAGTGCTTTACAGTTTGCACACATTATCATCACTGTCCCCGATAGGGCTCACAATTTAAATTCCCTATCAGTATGTCTTTGGAATGTGGGAGGAAACCGGAGTGCCCGGAGGAAACCCACGCAAACATGGGGAGAACATACAAACTCCTTGCAGATGTTGTCCTTGGTGGGATTCGAACCCAGGACTCCAGCGCTGCAATGCTATCCACTGAGCCACCGTGCTGCCCAATGAGCCTCAATGAAAATATGCTGATGGTAACCGCAGATGTGGAAGTCCTTTACACTTCAATAAAACACAAAGATGGTCTGTTGGCTATTTCTTGGTTTCTACATTCCAGCAATCTGGTGGGATTTAACCTGATCCTCCTTGAATTTCTTCTAAACCATAACATCTTCATATTTGATCATAACATCTACCTCCAGCTACAAAGTACAGCTATGGGGTCGTCTTGTGCCCCCTCATACACAAATCTGTTTTTAGGACTTTGGGAAAGGAATATCTTCTTGGAGGATGACATTCTGGAAATGGGAAGGGTCCATAATTGGATCAGATATATAGACGACATACTGTTTTTCTGGGATGGCACTGAAGGAAAATTGCAGAACTTGATGCAAAAACTGAATTCGAATGAAAATAACATTAAACTTACCTTTAAATTCGGTAGGAAGTCAGAATATCTTGTTGATAAACCCCATCCTTAAATGGATTTTTCCACCTTCACATCAGTTCGTGGCTAAAAGATCAACTAATCAGAAGGACCTATTGGCCCACTGCCATTACAAATCCTCAAAGGAAAAGAGGTGCAATGACATAAGATTGAACGCCTTTTTTCCCTATGGGCTGAGCAAAGCCTGCCTGAACCTAACCAAATGTAAAACTTTCAACAATTTTGAGAGCTTCCATACCTACGAAATCCACAAACACCTTAACTGTTCATGCAAAGGGGCGATTTATCACACGGAGTGTCCATGTGGCAAGATCATAGGATTAACTACACGCAAACTAAAGGTCAGAGTCAGGGAGCACATCCGTGATATTGACAAGGTGCTCGATAGATGCCAAAACCCTCATCAAGACACTTCCACGCCACTTCAAGAGGGACCACAATTGTAATTCTATGGGCTTACACATTAAAGCAATTGATCAGGTCCACTTAGGACCTAGGGGGTAGGGATTTGGAAAGGATTTTGGCCCAAAAAGAAAGCCAGTAGATTTACCACCTGGGTACACTAAACCTACAGGGGCTGAATGAAAACACGGGCTTTGCTGCATTTCTTTAATATGATCTTATCCAGCCAAGGTATCTTGCTATAAGGGTGGGTGGGCTGTTTACTTTTGTATATTTTAAATGACGGATTTTAATTTAAATTCTTATTTTACAACTGGCATCCTCTTCCTGTCAGCTGCGTTGAAATGACAAATATATATCCTTGGAATCCCCACCATCTGCTTTCACTTCTGAGAGACATTTCTATAAATCATCCCAAGAGAAAAGACTGTTAACTATTACCGCCTTTCTTTTATAACGATCATGATGGACTTTATGAGACTTCGACTGCATGGTGGACTACATCATAGCCCTTATTGTATGCCTCTTGGCCCCGACAATGTCTGTTGTTGTATATTTTAGCAATATTGTGCAATATTACCTTGACATGAGATGTCAGTAGTATTTCAGATGAGAGTAGTCAGCTCAGGGGCAGCTGCGTTCTTATATGCTTCACTTCATCTGGATGGTGGGCTACATCATAGCACTTACTGTATTCCTCTCAGCCACCGGCAAAATCTATTGCTGTGTATTTTAGCAACTTTCTTTATATGTACAGTATACTGGTTGTTAAATTGATACCAATATTAATTTACTACCTTTCCCATAGCAGTATTTTCAGAATCTCCAGTCAATGTTTATCTTAGCATTTTACCACTATTTTGATCTTATTGGCGTCACGAAGTGACTTGCCCTGTGTGACGCGACCAGCAGATCGGTCGGTAACTAAAACAACAAGACAAACAAGGGGACACAGGGGACACAATTACAACGGTGGGCCCTATAATAGGGAACGGGGACGTGGACACCTCCTGCACTCTCCTGAGGCTGTGTCCCTGAACTCTCCTCACGTTCCCTATACAGGTTCTTTCAACCTGTCGCCGACCAGGATACCTTAGTCCCTCACTAGCCCTGCACCTATCCCTTACTAGGGAACTGGCTAGTGCGGACACTGGTCCCACCGCTGTACTAATAAACACCAAGGGAAATAACAGACAGGGAAAAATAAACAACACTTAGCTTTCTCTGCTGCCAATGCTCCTGAGGCAGCAGAGTACGACACACGGACACAGCTTCCAGCTGAAACACCAAGGATCTCAGATAAGCTGCAACAGCACTGCTCCAATATCTCCTCTCTCCTCCATGGTTGGTTAGGGAATGACCAGTATCACCAACAGTGATGCAGAGCACCTGACAACCTTTTATAGGAAGGAGGGGGTGGTAACACCTGCTGGCTAATTTAAACGTGTAGTAACCCAAGCGGCCACCGGGGGCAAAACCCCATCAGCAGAGCAGCTAAGGTTGTAATAACCCCGGCGGCCATTGGGGGCAAAAACTAATATTAAGCCAGAGGCTTGAGAGAAAAAAAAGGTTATATATGAGCCCGGATCTGCCACAGATCTAAACGTGGATCGTGACCGTTGTTCCTCTTATGTACCTCCCACTAGCGTTTTGGCCACATCCCTATTATTTTTAATTTTAATTTTTTAATTTTAATTTTTTATTCCAAGCATTATTCATCTCATTGACTGCTTGTCAGGCCCCTATAGTCTATTATCACATTAATACCAATACTCCATGCCTCACACTTCACTGGCATATCCGTTTATTATAATACATTGTTTGTTTACTTTTTTTATGCCAACGCACAGCCACCTTCATTTTTCTTTTTTGTTACTTTCTCATCTCACTACAACATACATGTTTCACATATAGTGCTTTTCCTCCACACATCCCATGATCTATCCAGATCACTGATTTCACCTCCTATCCAGCTCATTATACAGTAATCCACCTCTGATCTATACATCCCTTTCATGTCTCTCGCCATCCTGATTGAGCGCATATGCAGCTTTCCCTGTCTTGAGAGTGTCCAGTGATGCTCACACCCTGACACGCTTGAATGTCAGGAGCATGTCCAGGAAGATCCTATCAAGTGGGGAGGGCGGCCACGGCATGCGCCGCTTATGTCATGGACGTCACCAGTTTCCATCTCATGTTGATAGGTTAGTTCAGAATATAAGAACACAGCTGCCTCTCACCCTGACACCCCCCCGGAAGGAGCTGGCGTTGAAACGCACGTCGGGGTGAGGGGACGCTGAGGTGACTACTCCCATCTGAAATACTACTGACACCTTGTGTCAAGATAATATTGCACAGAGCACTTTATTAGTACAACATGTCTTACCAACCATTAACTTACCATTAGGATGGCCCCCCTTTATCTGATAAGTAGACATCTCCACGAATTTAGGGGCTGCATATTGATTCAACTCTAGCCCATTGCTCTACACATTGCAGCTTAAGATCTTTCGCTGGTCTTCTAGTCTAAGACGTGCCATTAGCAATATGAACGGATATTAGTGGTTAATTCGAAGAATCATACTGTAAGGTTCATTGGGACATACAATGAACAGGCCAGAAGCATAAATAACATTTTACGGATATACTGGCCCATTATAAGAACCGATCTAGACCTAATAGAGGTTATAGGCATTCATCCCTCAGATACCTATAGAACAGAGAAGAACCTACTCAGATACTTGACACAGTCATTTTTTTCCATGTGAAAGTCAACCCAGGGTAGACGCGTTGACTTGGAGAATGAAAGAGGGATCTTATCCATGTGGTTCCTGCACTTTTTGCAAGTATTTACCAAAAATGAGAGAATTTGTGAATCATAGTAGATAACAAAAAATCCTGAAAATGGATCATATCAATTGTAAAACATAAGTAGTTGTGTATGCCATAATGTCATGCCAGAAACTATACTGTACATAGGGAAAGAAAGTACAGGAGTGAAGGAGAAGAATATCGAAGGATATTAGCTCAATCAACACCGAAACAGATACAGCCTTATCGGTTCATATGAGGAATGCACATGCTGCCAATCCCTTGGTTCTTAAGATCTGGGAAATTAGGCATCTGGTTCTGGGATCCCAAAAAGGGGGACCTTGATAAAAGGCTCCTTCAAGAGGAATGTAGATGAATCTACAGATTAAACTCTGGTAGCCCAGTGGATTGAATGAGGGATTTACTTTTACTTTTTCCTGTTGGATTAAAGATCCTTGTTGAGGGTCCTTATCACCTTATTTTTCCATCTGGGCTAAATGTTTTTGGGATACATTGGTGTTGAAGACTATGGTCTCCTCTGGCTGTTCCTATATGAAGAAACAATTTTTGAAGTTAGATTTGATTTCCCCTGATTAATTATACGAGATGACTGATTTTGCCTTAGAGTGTAGGTTGTAAGTAATAATGAAACATGATAGGTTGTGATGAGGTTAGGAGAATTGAGGCTAAAGGGGGTTTTACACTAAGCGATATCGCTAGCAATATCGCTAAAACGTCACTGGTTTTGTGACGTTATAGCGATATTGCTAGCGATATCGCTATGTGTGATACTTACCAACGACTGGCTCCCCCGCTGTCCATCGCTGATCGCGCGAGAATGTCCGGGTCCATTTCTCGTCGTCTGCTTCCTGCTGAGACTTCCTGCTGTGACGACGAGCGACGCTGGACGCGGGCGGGAGGACGCAGGATCGCTGTGTGTGAATGGTAAGTATCGTGCGCTGCGTCGCTGCTGCATCGCTGTGAGATCTTTCTGTATGAAAGCTCACTAGCGATCATTTAGCGATGCACCAGCGATCCTGACCGGGTGGGATCGCTGGTCGGATCGCTGGTGCATCGCTAAATGTAAAAGGGCCTTAAGTATTTCTTCTGGGGTGCTAATTGATGTGTGATCAATTGAGATATGTAAGTGTGTACCCGTGAACTAATGACCCTGGGGTGTGATATTATCTTTACTAGATTAACAAGAATATGGAATTACTGTAAAGGTACTGTCACACTTAGCGATGTACCAGCGATCCCGACCAGCGATATGACGCAGTCAGGATCGCTGGTACATCGCTAAGTGGTCGCTAGTGAGCTGCCACACAGGCAGATCTCACCAGCGATATCGCTGGGGACCGGGGCCGCTACTTACCTGTCAGACGAGGCGATCCTGCGTCCTCCCGCCCGGCTCCACGCGTCGCTCGTCGTCACAGTAGGAAGCGCTGCAGGAAGCTGACGACAAGAAACAGTCCTGAACATTCTCGCGCGATCAGCGATAACCAGCGGGGAGCCGGTCGTAGGTAAGTATCAGACACAGCGATATCGCTAGCAATATCGCTATAACGTCACAGGTTATAGCGATATCGCTAGCGATATCGCTTAGTGTGACAGGCCCTTAAGGCTGTGTGCACACGTTGCTTTTTTTGCAGCGTTTTTCCACTGCGGAATCGCCGCAAAAACGCAAAGAAAAAGCATCCCATGCAATCCTATGAGATTCCGCAATGCTTTGCTAATGCTGCGGATTTTTCCGCTGAGGAATCGCATAGCAGAAAAATCCGCAGCCAGCCCATTCTTTTTGCGGAATCACGGCGATTCCGCACCCATAGGAATGCATTGATCCACTTACTTTCCGCATCTGGCTATGCCCACCATGCGCAATGTAAGCGGATCATGTGCGGATGCTACCCACGGTCTGGAGGAGAGGAGACTTTCCTCCAGGTTCTGGGTACCATAATGCTGTAAAAAATAGAATAAAAATAAAAAATAGTGATATACTCACCCTCCGGCGGCCCCCGGAGTCCTTCCCGCCTCTCACCACGCTCCCGGCATCTTCCGGTCCCAGTAATGCTTTACGCGAATGACCGCTGATAACGTTGCGCTCTCGCGAGTGTGACGTCATCTCAGGTCCTTCGCGCAAAGCATTACTGGGACCGGAAGATGCCAGGAGCACCGAAGAGTAGATCGGGGGCCGTCTGAAGGTAGAAAAACAATATTTTAAATTTTTTAAATTATTTTAACATCCTATCTCCAAGCGATGCTAATCGCTTGGAATGTGCAAGCGAAAAACGCTTGCAAAACGCTTGTTTTCAGCGGGAAAAACGCATGCGAATTCGCATGCGTTTTACCCGCGGCGGGAGTGCGGAAATGTTACGGAAATTTCCGCAGCATTTCTGCAACATGGGTATATAGCCTAAAATTTCTATGGGCTAAATGTTAGTAATTACACACATGGTCAAAATTGTTGGTACCCCTCGTTTAATGACAGAAAAATGCACAATGGTGACAGAAATAACTTAAATCTGACAAAAGTAATAATAAATAATAAATCTATGAAAATGAACAAATGAAAATCAGGCATTTCTTTTCAAACATGCTTCCACAGAATTTTTAATAAAATAAAACTAATGAACTAGGCCCGGAAAATAATCCCTGAAAATAATGTGACAAAACAGACATGTTAATTCACGGTGTGTCGACTGATTAGCATCGCAGGTATTTACAAACTTGGAATCAGTGAGTGGGCCTATATAGAGGGCTACAGATCCTCACTGTGCTGTTTGGTGACATGGTAGGCATCACACTCAACCAAGGGTGGGATTCAGAGCCGCAATCCAGTACCTTGTTGCAGCGGCCTGCGGCGCCGGCGCGCAAGTTGACACCACGGAGTGGAGGAGGAGAGGAGCCGAGGAGGGACTCTTGCACTGCTCCCTATCCTGCAGTACACGCACGCCACCCCGCCCGCCAGATACCGCGCACTGATACATCACGTGCACACACTGTGACCCGGCAGCCCCCGCACACTAATACCTGCTGCAGTGCAGCGATTGGGCATCTGATCTCTGACTGGAGTCACGCGCGCGCCGTTACCCAGTGTGTGACTCGAGTTTATCTGTCTGGCCTGCGGCCTGCCTGCAACCTGACAGCATATCATCTTCATCATCACCCCGGTCACCGGCGCGGTGGTGTGGCAGTCAGTCACCAGTTGGCAGTTAGTGTGTTTGTGTGCACGGACGGTGGAGCAGGACGGTGCGGGGGCGCTGGGGGCGGCGGTGAGTACTGGCATTTTTTTTTTAATGCCAGGCCCAGCCTATTGGGGATTATGCTGCCTTTTGGGGACTACTATGCTGCCTATGGGGGATTATGCTGCCTATGGAGGATTATGCTGCCTATTGGGGACTACTATGCTCCTTATTGGGGACTACTATGCTGCCTATGGGGGATTATGCTGCCTATGGGAGACATTTACCTGCCTATTGGGGACATGTGCTACCTATTGGAGACATTTACCTGCTTATAGGGGACCTATGCTGTCTATTGGGGACATTTAACTGCCTATTGGGGACCTATGCTGTCTATTGGGGACCTGTGCTGTGCATTGGGGACCTGTGCTGCCTATTGGGGACCTGTGCTGCCTATAGGGAACAATGCAGCCTATTTTGGACCTGTGCTGCCTATTGGCGACCTGTGCCTGCCTATTGGGGACCTGTGCTGCCTATAGGGAACAATGCTGCCTATTGGGGACCTGTGCTGCCTATTGGGGACCTGTGCTGCCTATTGGGGACCTGTGCTGCCTATTGGGGACCTGTGCTGCCTATTGGGGACCTGTGCTGCCTATTGGGTATGGTGATTTTTACTTTTAATTACTATTAGGATGCAGACAGACTGTCGTATGAATTAAAATGTAGTGCACAGCCTGGCCAGCCGGTCAGTCAAGTGAGACAGCTGCATAGAAATATATGCAGCTGTCACACTCGGGTCAGGAGAGCCGCTGGCCAGAATGTGAACTGTTCTGATCTCATTCCAATTTATTTTTTTTCAACTGTTTGACTGCGCCCCTACTTGTATATGTTTGAGGAAAAGGTGCGTGTAAGTGGGTGTGGCTGAATAATGGGTGTGGCTGAATAATGGGTGTGGCTTAATAATGGGTGTGGTTTTCCTACACACAAACACAGAACCTGTTGTTAAAAATTTGAATCCCACCCCTGCACTCAACATGGACCAGAAGAAGCAAAGGAAAGAGTTGTATCAGGAGATTAGAAAGAATATTATAGACAAATATGTTAAAGGTAAATGTTATAAGACCATCTCCAAGCAGCTTGATGTTCCTGTGACTACAGTTGCACATATTATTCAGAAATTTAAGCTTCATGGGACTGTAGCCAACCTCCCTGGACGTGGCCACAGGATGAAAATTGATGACAAATCTTAAGAGACTGATAATATGAATATGAATGATAACAAAAAAACTTCTAAACAGATTAAAGATGAACTTCAAGCTCAAGGAAGATCAGTGTCAGATCGCCCCATCCGTTGTTGTATGAGCCAAAGTGGACTTCATGGGAGATGACCAAGGAGGACACCATTGCTGAAAAAAAATCATAAAAAAGCCAGACTGGAATTTGCCAAACTACATGTTGACAAGCCACAAAGATTCTGAGAGAATATCCTATGGACAAATGAGACAAAAATAGAACTTTTTGGCAAGGCAGATCAGCTCTATGTTCACAGATGGAAAAATGAAGCATATAGAAAAAATAACACTGTCCCTACTGTGAAACATGGAGGAGGCTCTGCTATGTTCCAGGGCTGCTTTGCTGCATCTGGCACAGGGTGTCTAGAATCTGTGCAGGGTACAATGAAATATCAAGACTATCAAGGGATTCTAGAGAGAAATGTGCTGCCCAATGTCAGAAAGCTTGGTCTCAGTCGCATGATATGGGTCTTGCAACAGGATAATGACCCAAAACACACAGCTAAAAACACCCAAGAATGGCTAAGAGGAAAACATTGGACTATTCTGAAGTGACCTATGAGTCTTGACTGAAATCCTATTGAGCATCTTTGGGAAGAGCTGAAACATGCCATCTGGAAAAGGGAACCTTCAATCACGAGACAACTAGAGCAGTTTGCTCTTGAGGAGTGAGCCAAAATACCTGTCGAGAGATGCAGAAGTCTCATTGACAGTTACAGGAATCGATTGATTGCAGTGATTGCCTCAAAAGGGTGTGCAACAAAATATTAAGTTAAGGGTACCATCATTTCTGTCCAAGCCTATTTCATGAGTTTTATTTTTTATTTATTCTGTGGAAGCATGGTTGAAAAGCAATGTCTGACTTTCATTTGTTCATTTTCATAGATTTTTAATTTATTATTACTTTTGTCAGATTCAAGTTATTTCTTCATTGTGGGTTTTTCTATCATTAAACGAGGGGTACCAACAATTTTGACCACGTTTGTAGGTATATATTTTCCCCTTTTAGTCATCTTCTATTATTATTCAGTTGGGAACATTGAATAATGACGGTATGGGGAGATGACCCTGATGTGTATTATACTACATAGTAACTTGACTGTAATATGGATCCTTTGTACAGGATAGATGTGTTAGGGGTTTGACATTGTTTGTACTCTTTTCCTTATGTATCCACTATTAATAGTCTGGAATACTAAACAATGAAAGTATTGGGCAACTTCTCATTATGGGGTACTTAATATGGATTTGAGTGTATATACCCCCCTTCCTTTGGGATCTTTCATCAATATAAGAATTAAGTATCCTATCACATTCTTACCTTCCGTCTTAGGGCTATAGAGAGTAAATGAGTTACGAAGACTCTTTTTGATTTTTATGAGATACATAACATTCACGTTATCAATAAGGCTTGAGATTTCGCTTATAATGGGAGGAAGTGATGACACGCGCAGTATGAGTTTTACTTCTTGCTTCTCAGGTGCAGACGTGAGATCCGGATTATTTGACTTGTGCCCTCAACCCAATCCGGAGCGGTGACGATGCGCAGAGACCCGGAAGTGTTTGAGGAAGGTGATATGCCGTAAATCTGGGTCCCATAGGGACTTCCTGTTCTCGCAGTATATATCGATGGGTGAGCATTACGTACCGATAGGGATGAATCCTTAAGACCCCGTCACACATAGCAATCTCGCTAGCGAGATCGCTGCTGAGTCACAAGTTTTGTGACACAACAGCGATCTCACCAGCGAGATCGCTGTGTGTGACAGCGATCAGCGACCAGCCCCCCTGCCGGTATAGCTGATCGCTGCAAAGAACCTCTGGACATTTCTTTCGTCGCTGATCTCCCGCTGGCCAGCACGCTTCGCTGCATGTGACAGGCGGGAGACCAGCGATCAGCTGGTAACTAACGTACACATCGGGTATCCAAGGGATGCGCGTCCCTTAGGCCTGTTTCACACTTGCTTTTTTTTGCAGCGCGTTTTTCCCGCAAAAAAACGCATTGAAAAACGCATACAAAAGCATACAACTGCTGCGCTTTTTTCAAGCATTTTTATGAGCATGCATGAAAAAAACGCAGCGTTTTTATGCGTTTTTAGTGCGTTTTTAGTGCGTTTGCGTTTTTTTCCAACATTAGGTGGCCCCTCACACTAACCCAAACCATGACTTTACTAACCCTAACCCTGACCCTAACCCTAACCCTAACCCTAACCCTGACCCTGACCCTGACCCTAACCCTAACCCTTAACCAAACCATACTTAACCCTAACCCTGACCCTAACCCTTAACCAAACCATACTTAACCCTAACCCAAACCCTAACTAACCTTAACCCTAACCCTGACCCTAACCCTAACCCTGACCCTGACCCTGACCCTAACCCTAACCCTTAACCAAACCATACTTAACCCTAACCCTGACCCTAACCCTTAACCAAACCATACTTAACCCTAACCCAAACCCTAACTAACCTTAACCCTAACCCTAACCCTGACCCTAACCCTAACCCTAACCAAACCATACTTAACCCTAACCCTGACCCTAACCCTAACCCTAACCCTGACCCTAACCCTTAACCAAACCATACTTAACCCTAACCCTGACCCTAACCCTAACCCTAACCCTGACCCTAACCCTAACCCTAACCCTGACCCTGACCCTAACCCTAACCCTTAACCAAACCATACTTAACCCTAACCCTGACCCTAACCCTTAACCAAACCATACTTAACCCTAACCCAAACCCTAACTAACCTTAACCCTAACCCTAACCCTGACCCTAACCCTAACCCTAACCCTGACCCTAACCCTAACCCTAACCCTAACCCTAACCCTGACCCTAACCCTTAACCAAACCATACTTAACCCTAACCCTAACCCTAACCCTAACCCTGACCCTAACCCTTAACCAAACCATACTTAACCCTAACCCTGACCCTAACCCTAACCCTAACCCTGACCCTAACCCTTAACCAAACCATACTTAACCCTAACCCTAACCCTGACCCTAACCCTAACCCTAACCCTGACCCTAACCCTTAACCAAACCATACTTAACCCTAACCCTGACCCTAACCCTGACCCTGACCCTAACCCTAACCCTAAACCCCCTTAACTAACCCTAACTCTAACCCAAACCCCTAAATTCCATGGTTAACAAAAAAAAATGCATGTGCAAAAAAACGCATACATAAGCATGCCAATGCGCACATATGCGCACCCATAGACTTATATTGGGTGTCTTGCTGTAAAAAACCGCATTGCGCGCGCATGCGTTTTTTTGAGGCAAATCGGACGCACAAAAAATGCAACAAGTTGCATTTTGTGCGCCCGAGCGCATACCGCAAAAAAACGCATGCGCGGTAAAACGCGTACAAACGCATGTGTATGCGCACATAAGCGCATCCCATGCAAAGTATAGGAAAAAAAACGCATGCGCTATTTAGCGCTAAATTACCGCGAAAAAAAACGCAAATGTGAAACCAGCCTAAGATACCCGATGTGTTCGCTAGTTACCAGCGCGCTGCATCAGCGCGCTGGTAACTAACGAACACAGCCACGCCATGCGCTCGGCGTCAATGTGCTGATCGCTGGTGAAGCTATCTTAGAGCTCACCAGCGATCACAAAGCGACTTACCAGCGATCCTGACACGTTGATATCGTTGTTGGGATCGCTGGTAAGTCGCTATGTGTGACTCCAGCTTTACGAGGAATGAGAAGAATTGTTATAAGTGTCTATGGAACTTATGGATTGTTAAATTTCATCTGTTGACCCTGAACAATATAATCACCTAAGTGTCTATTGGTGCTGTGTGTGTGGAATTATTTGATTGGCTGATCTGGAATGATAGGGCACGAATTAACCTAATTTGCTGACCCTGAATGATAACCCCTGTGCCTATTGGCTATGTGTTATGTTTAATTTGATTTGTTGACCCTGAATGACATCACAACTAATCTTTAAAAAGTCCATATTCTCCATGTGTTTGCTCATTATAGCCCCCGATGAAGCCAGTTTGTTTGATGAAACATGTCAGGGAGGATTAGGATTGCTTTTTAATAGCATCAGTCAGGAATGTGGATACTAAATGAGCTACATGTCAAACAGAAGAGTGATTCTGATTAGGCGAAACCTCGCAGTAGTGACTATTAATTATTGATATTATCCCCTAGTTTGTCTTAACCACATACTGACCTTTGCTATTTTTAATTTTGCATTCCTCTTAAATAGTGTAAATTAAAGTTAAATTTTAATAGCCTTTAGTTATGGATTTTTTTTTCCTTTTGCAATTTCATAATAACTGCAACTGACGTTGCCACCTACAACTTACACAGGCCATTGGCAACTGATACTGCCTCTCTACAACTGACACTGGCCTTCTGCAACTGTCAACAGTCTCTGTGCAAATGACACAGGCCATGTTCAGCTGACACTGGCCCTCTGCAACCGACACCAGCCCTCTGCAACTGACACGGGCCATTTACAACTCACACTGGCCCTCTGCAACTGACACAGGTCCTCTGTAGATGACACACTTCTGAAACTGAAACAAGCTCTCTGCGACAATGGCCATCTTTAACTGAGACAGGCGCGCTGCAACAGACACCGGCCCTCTACATCTGACAATTGCCCTCTGCAGCTGAATATGACCCTCTGCAACTGATACTCTGTAACTGACACAGGCCCTCTGTAACTGACACGTTCTGCAACCGCCACTGGCCCTCAGAAACCGCCACTGGCCCTCAGAAACCGCCACTGGCCCTCAGAAACCGCCACTGGCCCTCTGAAACTAACATAGACTTTCTGCAATTGAGACTGGATGGAGGGAAACTAGCCCCTAAATAATTTCTGTCTGTCCTTTATATTCACTGCTCAGCTTCTATTAGTCTCCTAGACAAATGACATTAACTCTTAAGCTGCTGTAGCCTTTGCATGCAGAAAATAGCTAGATATGGGTTAAACATTAGAGAAGTGCACTGAGTGTGTCCATGTGAAGACTGGATACAGAAATCTCACAGGTCATCATCTGCCTCTAGCAGGACTGAGACCCCAAAATACAATATAAAGGCAAATAGAAGCATACAGTGCCAAAGAAGAATGAAAATCACGGGGGCATCTTGCATTGATAGGGGGTGGCTACTCCATTCTCTTATACAGGGATTGTGTATGTATGGCACAGGGACTCACAGCCCAACATGTTAGTACCCTAGTCTTATGCTGCAGCCCCCTAAAGCCCTGCACTAGCATCAGTACGGCCGAGACCCGTCTTCCCATAATACTGAATTATTCTATCTTGTATTTTATGTTGTAGCTTATAATCTCCGGCCCTTATCAGGATTTGCAGGTTTTTGCTTTTGCATCATTGTTCAGAAATGTCATCTAATTGTTATGTATAAAATAATTCTGTATATGCACATTCATAGCAAACTTCTAGAAGAGACAAATGGTTTTAATATTAATGAACAAGCCTCATACTGAGATAAAGATTTCTTATCATCTTAACCTTGGAATAAATGGGCCTGAGAACTTCAACTGGACGAGAAATTAAAGAACAATCTTTAAGAGATGAGGATCCCTGCCAGCATTCCAGGAAGCGGGGTTAAATACTGTCTGTTATAGGGAATTAAAGGCACACATTCATTAGAAGACTGTGGAGAAAAAAGGATCATTGTGGACCTTTCTACCAGGGCTGATATAGTGTTATAACAATTATTATATCTCCGATCCATCTATAGTAATATCAGAAGAAAAACCTTGGAAAAAAGAAAATATAAGCATTTGCTTTAAGCAGGACCCCCCCAAAATATAACTTCCACTATGTGCCAAAACATAACTACTATAATACTGTCCCCTATGTACAAGAATATAACTACTGTAATACTGCCCACCATTCAACATCAGAGACGCTCTCACAAATCACTTAACCATCTGCTCACTCTTTCTATCCTCCTTCTCCTAGTCGCAGGAGACATTGCTCCCAACCCTGGTCCCCCATGTTATAGAAAGTCAAACCCCCCGACTGCTACACTTAGAAACCCCTCTAATCTTATTAATATTCCCTGCCTGCCATCTGTCTCTCTTAATTGTGCACTTTGGAATTCTCGCTCAGTGTGTAACAAACTCTCCTTCATCCATGACTTCTTCCTTTCTAATTCTCTTAACCTCCTGGCTCTTACTGAAACCTGGATCCAGCAGTCAGGCACTACCACTGCTGCTGCTCTTTCATACGGGGGGCTACACTTCTCTCATACCCCAAGATCAGACAGTAGAGCTGGTGGAGGCGTTGGTCTGCTCCTATCACCAAAATGTACCTTTCAGGTTATCCCTCAAGTACCCTCACTTGTCTTCCCTTCTTTTGAGGTCCATGCCGTCAGACTCTACGCCCCCTTCTCTATGCAAGTGGTGGTGGTGTATCGTCCTCCCGGCCCCTCCCATCAGTTCCTGGATCATTTTGCCACTTGGCTTCCACATTTTCTCTCCTTTGACAACCCTACCCTCATCATGGGAGATTTCAACATCCCCATTGCTCTTCCCCTCTCACCATCTGCTACTCACCTTTTATCTCTAACCTCCTCGTTTGGCCTTTCGCAGCTTACTAATTCTCCAATGCATGAAGTCGGAAACTCCCTCGACTTGGTCTTCTCTCGGCTTTGTGCAGTGGATGATTTTGCAAACTCCCCTCTCCCGCTCTCTGACCACAATCTTCTTTCATTCTCTATAAAGAACTGCCAGGCTGCTCAGGTCACCCCCACTGTCCAGACTTATAGAAACATACAGGCCATTAACACCCAGAAACTTATGAAGAACTTGCAGTCTTCATTGGCCCCTATCTCCTCCCTCTCATGTCCTGATTCTGCATTGAAGCATTACAATGAAACACTTCAAAGTGCCCTGGATGAATTTGCACCCCCTATATATAGAACACCACAATGCAGACGGTGACAACCCTGGCACACGGTGCAAACACGTTTCCTGCAGCGGTGCTTCAGGTGCGCTGAGCGTCTGTGGAGAAAATCCAATCTACACGAAGATTTCATCCATTTTAAGTTTATGCTTAGAACATACAACACTGCCCTTCACCTCTCCAAACAAACCTATTTCAACACCCTCATCACCTCACTGTCCAATAACCCGAAACGTCTCTTTGACACTTTTCATTCTCTACTCAATCCAAGAGTACAGGCCCCAACCACGGAGCTCCGAGCTGACGATCTGGCCAATTACTTCAAAGAAAAAATTGACCAGATTCGAGAGGAAATTATCTCCCAATCACCTCATACCATGCACTGTCCTCCCTCTCCCACTGCATCTAGCTCACTCTCTGATTTTGAACCAGTCACAGAAGAAGAAGAAGTAGTAAGCAGGCTCCTTGCATCTTCTCGCCCAACTACTTGCACCAGTGACCCATTTCCGTCACATCTCCTCCAGTCCCTTTCCCCTGCTGTCACCCCTCACCTAACTAAAATATTTAACCTCTCTCTCGCTTCTGGTATTTTTCCCTCCTCATTTAAGCATGCCATCATACATCCACTTCTTAAAAAACCATCCCTCGACCAAAACTGTGCCGCTAACTATAGACCTGTCTCTAATCTTCCCTTCATCTCTAAACTCCTGGAACGCCTGGTCCACTCCCGTCTTATCCGCTATCTCTCAGAAAACTCTGTTCTCGACCCTCTCCAATCCGGTTTCCGCTCTTTACACTCCACTGAAACTGCCCTCACTAAAGTCTCTAATGATCTGCTAACAGCTAAATCAAATGGTCATTACTCCATGCTAATTCTCTTGGATCTCTCTGCAGCATTCGACAATGTGGATCATCAGCTCCTCCTCACTATGCTCCGTTCCATTGGCCTCAAGGACACCGTTCTCTCCTGGTTCTCCTCCTATCTCTCCGACCGCTCCTTTACTGTATCTTTTGCCGGTTCCGCCTCCTCTCACCTTCCCCTTACTGTTGGGGTCCCCCAAGGATCGGTTCTAGGCCCCCTCCTCTTCTCCTTGTACACTGCCCCTATTGGTCAAACAATCAGTAGATTTGGTTTCCAGTACCATCTCTATGCTGATGACACCCAATTATACGCTTCTTCTCCTGACATCACGCCAGCCTTTCTAGAAAACACCAGCGATTGTCTAAACGCTGTGTCTAATATCATGTCCTCACTATATCTGAAACTGAACCTGTCAAAGACTGAACTCCTGGTGTTTCCTCCCTCTACTAATGTACCTATACCCGACATTGCTATTTCTGTGTGTGGCTCCACTATTACTCCCCAGCAACAGGCCCGCTGTCTTGGGGTCATACTTGATTCCGAGCTTTCCTTTGCCCCCCACAATCGATCACTGGCTCGCTCTTGTCATCTGCACCTCAAAAACATTTCTAGAATTCGACCTTTTCTTACTTTTGACTCTGCAAAAACTCTTACTGTTTCTCTTATTCATTCTCGTCTCGACTATTGTAACTCTCTTCTAATCGGTCTCCCTCTTACCAAACTCTCCCCTCTCCAATCTGTCTTGAATGCTGCAGCCAGGATCATATTCCTCACCAATCGTTACACTGATGCCTCTACCTTGTGCCAGTCCTTACACTGGCTACCCATCCACTCCAGAATTCAGTATAAACTTATTACCCTCACCCACAAAGCCCTCCCATGGCTCAGCACCACCCTACATCTCCTCCCTTGTTTTAGTATACCACCCTACCCGCGCCCTCCGTTCTGCTGATGACCTGAGGTTAGTATCCTCAATAGTCAGAACCTCCCACTCCCGTCTCCAAGACTTTACACGTGCCACGCCAATTCTTTAGAATGCACTTCCCAGGTCAATACGATTAGGCCCCAATCCCCACAATTTTAAGCGTGCCCTGAAAACACATTTATTCAGACTGGCCTATCGCCTCAACACATTAACCTAATCTATCCCTGTGTGGCACAGCCAAAAGTTTTACCATAACCAGATTTCCCGCATCATGTTCCCACATGCTTTATGCATCCATTAGCCCCCTGTGTCTGTACTGTCACACACTTAACATTATGGCTGGTCCATACAATCAGGGCAACTGTTACCACCCACCTTTTGTGTCTACCTCTTTCCTCATTGACTGTAAGCTTGCGAGCAGGGCCCTCTTTCCTCTTGGTATTTGTTATAATCTACTGTATGTGATTATTGTTATGCTGTAATGTCTATTGTCTGTACAAATCCCCTCTGAAATGTAAAGTGCTGCGGAATATGTCGGCGCTATAAAAATAAAATTTATTATTATTATTATATTACTGCCTGCTATGTACACGAATGTAACTACTATAATACTGCCCCCTATGTACAAGAATATAACTACTATAATACTGTCCGTATGTACAAGAATATAACTACTATAAAACTGCCCCTATGTACAAGAATTTAACTACTATAATACTGCCCCTATGTACAAGAATATAACTACTATAATACTGCCCCCTATGTACAAGAATATAACTACTATAATACTGCTCCTATGTACAAGAATATAACTACTATAAAACTGCCTGCTATGTACACGAATGTAACTACTATAATACTGCCCCTATGTACAAGAATATAACTACTATAATACTGCCCCCTATGTACAAGAATTTAACTACTATAATACTGCCCCCTATGTACAAGAATATAACTACTATAATACTGCTCCTCTGTACAAGAATATAACTACTATAATACTGCCTGCTATGTACACGAATGTCACTACTATAATACTGCCCCTATGTACAAGAATATAACTACTATAATACTGCCCCTATGTACAAGAATATAACTACTATAATACTGCCCCTATGTACAAGAATATAACTACTATAATACTGCTCCTATGTACAAGAATATAACTACTATAATACTGCCCCTATGTCCAAGAATATAACTACTATAATACTGCCGCTATGTACAAGAGTGTAACTACTATAATACTGCTTCCTATGGACAAGAATATAACTACTATAATACTGTCTCCTATGAGCAAGAATATAACTACTATAATACTGCTCCTATGTACAAGAGTATAACTGCTATAATACTGCCGCTATGTACAAGAGTATATCTACTATAATACTGCCGCTATGTGCAAGAGTATATCTACTATAATACTGCCCCCTATGTACAAGAATATAACTACTATAATACTGCTCCTGTGTACAAGAATATAACTACTATAATACTGCTCCTATGTACAAGAATATAACTACTATAATAATGTCCCCTATGTACAAGAATATAACTAATATAATACTGCCCCATGTACAAGAATATAACTACTATATTGCAGCCAGCTATGTACAAGAATATAACTACTATAATACTGCTCGTATGTACAAGAATATAGCTACTATAATACTGCCCCCTATGTACAAGAACAAAACTATTATAATACTGCTTCTTTGTACAAGAATATAACTACTATAATACTGCCCCTATGTACAAGAATATAACTACAATAATACTGCTCCTATGTACAAGAATATAACTACCATAATACTGCCCCTATGTACAAGAATATAACTAATATAATACTGTTCCAATGTACAAGAATATCACTACTATATTGCAGCCATCTATGTACAAGAATATAACTACTATAATACTACTCGTATGTACAAGAATATAGCTACTATAATACTGCCCCTATGTACAAGCACATAACTATTATAATACTGCTTCTATGTACAAGAATATAATTAATATAATACTGCTCCTATGTACAAGAATATAACTACTATAATACTGCCCCTGTGTACAAGAATATAACTACTATAATACTAGCCCCTATGTACAAGAATATAACTACTATAATACTGCCCCTATGTACAAGAATATAGCTACTATAAAACTGTCCCCTATGTACAAGAATATAACTACTATAATACAGCTCCTATGTACAAGAATATAACTACTATAATACTGCTCCTATGTACAAGAATATAACTACTATAATACTGCCCCCTATGTAAAAGAATACAACTAATATAATACAGCTCCAATGTACAAGAATATAACTACTATATTACAGCCATCTATGTACAAACAAGAATATAACTACAGTACTATAAAACTGCTCCACCTGGAATATAATACAGGATGTAACTCAGGATCAGTAATGTAATATATGTGCACAGTGACTGCAGCAGCAGAATAGTGAGTGCAGCTCTGGAGTATAATACAGGATGTAACTCAGGATCAGTAATGTAATGTATGTACACAGTGACTGCAGCAGCAGAATAGTGAGTGCAGCTCTGGGGTATAATACAGGATGTAACTCAGGATCAGTACAGGATCAGTAATGTAATGTATATACACAGTGACTGCACCAGCAGAATAGTGAGTGCAGCTCTGGAATATAATAGAAAATAAGTAATGTAATGTTTGCACACAGTGAGTAAACAGTATATAGTGATTAATCTTATATTACAGTACTTTCTAAAATGTTGTTTATGATGATGATACCTTATAATTCCCCGTAATATGTTGGACCAGTTTAAATATTTTATTGGTTACTGCCATATTTAGACCTACCTGCTGATTTCCTCCCAGTATAAATATTGAACATGTAAAATTGCATATAAATTGCTATGAATGGCCCTTTTCTGTTTTATAGCTCACAGTGTTTTCATTCCTCTCCATGTGCGTTATTAGCAGACGTTTATTGTCTAGATTTTCTGGTTCTTTTTCACATTCTCCTTGTAAAGCCAATGGCTGTGTTATGTTTGGGTGTGAGGATTGTACGGCCTCCGACACCTTCCACTAACGCTGCAGCAACACAAACACTTTGTAGCTCAATTTTCCAATATGACACTTATTAGTTAAACTGGACAAATCTTATGATAAAAAGTATATTATCTATGAATTGTCTATTATCTATCTATCTGTCTATTATCATCTATTATCTATTTAAGTATTATCTATTTATATATTATCTATTTATATATTATTTATCTATTTACTATCTATCTATTATCTATTTATCTACTATTTATCTATCATCTATTATATATCTATTTACCTATCATCTATCTATTATCTATCTATCTAATATGTATCTATTTATCTATTCTATATATGTATTCTGTCCGCCCATCCATCAAATCATTATCTGTCTATTTACTTATTTATTCATCTTTTTATCTATTAATCTCTTTCTTTCCTTCTTTCTGTCGCTTTCTTTCTTTTTTTCTCTCGCTCTCTCAGACGGGCAGAACATCGTAGAAGACTAAATGTATGAACATTAAATATGTAAATCTTAGACAGTGAGGTCCGGAGGTGGAGGAGGCGCAGGGCAGATGTTTGCTGCATCTGGATCAATACCCAATCAGAAGCTCGGCCTAGCTCCTGGTCATCGAGAAGGAAGTGGTTAATGGACAATCTCTGTGTCATGTCGCCGTCAGACTTGGGGCCTGCTGTTCCGGTCGCGGCCACTAGGAGGCGCCGGACCGCCACTTTGCCGTCAGACTCGGGGACGGCTGTTCCTGCCTCGGCCACTGGGAGGCACTGTGGTTCTGTTACGTCGCCGTCAGACTTAGGGCCTATTGTCCCGGCTTTAGCCATTAGGAGGCGCCGGTCTGTCACGTCGCCGTTAGATTTGGGGCCTGCTGTTCCGGTCGTGGCCACTAGGAGGTGCCGGACCGCCACTTCACCGTCAGACTCGGGGACGGCTGTTCCTGCCTCAGCCACTGCGAGGCGCCGTGCTTCGCCCGTGAGTTATGGTGGTGACAGAAAAGGGGCTCCTGCACAGGCATCTGGTGGGCGCAGGCTCCGCCCCTCTGTCAGTTGTCAGGGGGTTATTGCATCACCATCTGGCCTGGTCCTGGGGGCGGTCCTAATGACATCATCAGTCCAGGAACCTGTGAGGGATGACCTGATCCCTCAAATACCTTGGGACTGGTTTTGCAAGCCGCCGGATATATTCTTGGTTCCCCTGCGTGCTACTGTGTGAATTGCTATAGTTAACTTTGACCTCAGCCTGGATTTCTGACCATTCTATTGCCTGCCGTTTTTGTACTTCTGCCGCCCTCCTGGTTGATGACTCTGACCTTGGCCTGGATTTCTGACTCTGCTTCTGCCTAACGATTTTATACCTCTGCCGCCCTCCTGGTTGATGACTCTGACCTTGGCCCGAATCTGACTCTGCTACTGTCTGCTGTTTTTGTTCCGTTGCTGCCCGACTGGTTTAGACTCGGATCCCACTACGTTTTTGGTCCCGTATTGGAACACCTCTTTGGTGACCGTCCTGCTCTGGTCTACTGCTCTTATTCAGACAGCCACCTCCTGGGTTCTGCTATAAATCCAGATCCCTGTATAGGGGTAAAGGGTATCAGGGTTGCTCGGGGTGTTGTCTTACTTCAGCCCAGACTCGCAGACGGATGTCACATTATATCCGGCCACAACATAAGCTGCTTTTGTGTATATGTCTATCATATATAAAAGCACTCTCCTGAACTTTTTTTTTTCCCTTCTTCTCCTGCCTGAGCTATTCTCCTGCCCTAACACCTGCTGCAGTGCACAACCTGAAGGAACACTCCCATCTTCCTTTACCAGCATGCTGCAGCCTGGAGACTTCAAGGAAAATGCTGGGTGTTGGAAATCCACATTCCTGGAACATCGGCCCTGGGGCAGCTCTGGTCAAAACTGCCCGGGGGCTCAGGTATTGCTGCAAATGCGGCTAAACTTTTGTTACCCATTTCTCTCTCGTTTGCTAAGAAACGTCTGTGTGTAAGAGCTTATGTGGATTGTGGTTGTGCAGGCAACCTTATGGATTTTTTGTTTGCTAGGAGTCTTGGTGTACCTCTGCTAAGGCTTAAGGCCCCTATTCAAACCACTGCGATTAATGGTACATCTATTATCCAGGGTGGTGTGGAATTTGTCACTGCAGAAATTGCTAAGTCAGTGGGGACATTACACACCGAACAGATGTCATTTTTTGTTATTCACAATTTATCACATCCAGTTGTGTTAGGCATGCCATGGTTGCACCAGCATAATCCTATTATTGACTGGCATCTAGGTGATATCGTGCGCTGGAGTCCACAGTGTCAGAGTAATTGTATGTCACTGTCAGTAAACCAAATTAAAACACCCTTTATACCATATGCATTCAAAGACTATGAGGATGTCTTTTCCATAGTGGAGTCTGAGAAATTACCTCCTCATAGAGAGCACGATTGTCCTATAGATTTGGTCCCAGGTTCACGTCTCCCTAAGGGGAGAATATTTAACCTCTCTGGTCCAGAGCGTGTAGCCATGAATGACTACATAGCAGACAGCCTACGAAAAGGCTTTATTAGACCCTCCACCTCACCTGTAGGGGCTGGGTTTTTCTTTGTAGAAAAAAAAAAAGATGGTGGACTCAGACCATGCATTGATTATCGGGACCTGAACGCTATTACTATAAAGAATCAGTATCCGCTTCCACTCATCCCTGATCTTTTTAATCAGCTACTGGGAGCCCGTTGGTTTACTAAGCTTGATCTCCGGGGAGCTTACAATCTTGTCCGCATAAGAAAAGGAGATCAGTGGAAAACCGCGTTTAATACGCCCCTTGGTCATTTTGAGTACCTTGTTATGCCGTTCGGGCTAAATAACGCACCTGCCGTGTTCCAAAACTTTGTGAATGATATCTTCCGGGATATCTGTGGGGTATATGTAGTGGTTTATTTAGATGACATCTTGATCTATTCCGCTGATGCTCTTACACACGCGCAACATTTTTGTACTGTGCTCCAGAGACTTCGAGAACATTCTCTATTTGCCAAGCTGGAAAAGTGTGTTTTTATGGCTGAGGAGGTACAATTTTTGGGGTATATGATTTCTGCTAAGGGGTTCCGCATGGATCCTGCCAAGATCCGACCCATTAGTGAATGGGTGCAACCCAAAACTCTAAAAGCGCTGCAGCAGTTTTTGGACTTTACAAATTACTACCGAAAATTTATCAAAGTCTTCTCGGAGATCGCCAAACCGCTCACGGATCTGACCCGGAAGGGGGCAGACGTGGTTAATTGGAAGCCTGAGGAACTTCAGCCGTTTTCTGTTTTAAAGGATTGTTTTTCTGCCAATGTGGCGCCCCTGAGGGTTCAGTTGCCACAGAGGTACTGCACCACCTCCTGAGGTGTGGTGCCCCACCACCCAGGTAAGCTGGAGGCTCCTAACCACGTTCCAACACTCGCATCCCACACAACATGGTAGTTCAGCAAAGCCACATTGCGTCTCCCTGCTTAGAGTGTAGCAGAGCACCTTTGGTGGCTCCCTGCTTGGAACACGAAATGTGCTGGGAGGCGGGTGGAGTTTAGAATACATAAAAGAGTGGGAAGGTTTAGAATTTCAGTCAGTCAGTCAGTTAGTTCGGAGTCACTCAGAGGAGTGAGGAAAGAAGATCCCTGGGAGAGGGATGGAGGAAGGAGGTGCTGCAGCAGATCTCAGTGACCTGGGTCTGCTGGCACGGGAAAGGAAAGAAAGAGGATATTGAACAGAAAGCTGATCTTCCATAAGAAGGAAAGAATAGTACGGAACGTAGGAGTAAAAGGGAACAGAGGACGCGGGTTAGAGGAAGAACCCTGCCTATAAGTTCTAAGCGCAAAGCCGGGGCCCAGTCCCCGAGGTTGTATGGACACTAATGGTTCTGCAACAGACACCGGTGGAGTAGTGGGCTGTAAATTCACTACTCCCATCTAAGACTTGGGGGCACAACAGCAACATTGATAGTGAGCCGGGACTCAGGAGTAAGGAGTCCCCGAAGCAGGCTACAGCTGTCTGCCGTACAAGTAGAGTTCTTGGGAACATCTGTCAGGAGGAACTCCAGTGTAACTCAGTACTAGGAGATCTTCACACTTAAAGGCACTATAGAGGAGACGCTCAGAAAGGCACATGTTGGTGGAGTGTGGGAATGGAGCGTCCTATCTTGCCTGGAGGTCAACTGAGTCCCTGACCCGGAGGACTCAGCACGGAGGCAGGCACCTGTGTGTACTACAGACTGTGAGTAAAGCTTTGGAACTACAAGCCCTGGTGTCCTCCATTCATTCCTGCGCCAACACACCTGGTACCGATACATCTGGGTACCAGCTTCTACACTGCCTGTGCCTCTCAGCTACCCCTACATCTACACTGCCCTGGGACTACAGCTCCACCTGTAGGGAGCTTCACCATCTTGACTGCAACACCCCACCAGTCCCAGAGGATCTGCATGCAGCGTCGGCTTAACATCTCCCTTGCCGAACACCACAGGTGGCGTCACGAACTATTCATCAATTCTATTTCATTGTTCTTTCACCCCCATTTGCCATGGAGCCCCAGGGCCACGGACCGGGTCACAGCTTCCGTGACAACTCCCATTGAGATCAATGGGCCCGGTGCCGAGTACCCCGATAGACCTAGTCGGGCGCTCCACCAACCCGATATTAATCCAGTCTGATCTAGACCGCCCCTTTGTGATAGAGGTCAATGCCTCTGAAGTTGGAGTAGGGGCAGTGCTTTCCCAAGGCACTGCCTCCCTCACTCAACTCCGTCCATGCGCCTTCTTTTCCCGAAAGTTCTCTTCTACTGAAAAAAATTATGATATAGGGAATCGGGAATTATTGGCCATAAAATGGGCCTTCGAGGAATGGCGCCACTTCCTCGAAGGTGCTAAACACAAGATTACAGTAATCACAGATCACAAGAACCTGACCTACTTGGAGTCAGCTAAACGACTGAATCCTAGGCAGGCTAGGTGGGCTTTATTCTTCTCAAGATTTAACTTTGTGATCACGTTTCGTCCAGGGACTAAAAATGTAAGGGCCGATGCCCTCTCTCGAAGTTTCTGCCCCTCACAAGCTGAAGACTCGGAACCAGTTCCAATGGGATCGTTGTGTCGGCAGTGTCTCTGGACCTTCTGGAGGAGATCCGTAGGTCCTCAGAACCAGCCCCTGACTCAACGTCCCCCCCAGAAATTGTTCGTTTGTTCCAGCCCCGTTTCGTCTGCAAGTTCTGAAGGAGTCACATGACTCTGTCCTGGCAGGCCATCCTGGTGTCAATAATACCGCCAGACTAGTGACTAGGAATTTTTGGTGGCCGACGGTAGTTAAGGACTGTAAGGATTACGTACTAGCTTGTGAAATCTGTGCTCGCGCCAAGTCCCCCCCATAATCGGCCTGCCGGCTGGCTCCAGTCCTTGCCCGCCCCAGAGAGTCCATGGACCCACATCTCCATGGACTTCATTACTGACCTGCCGCCCTCAGAAGGGAAGACATGTATTTGGGTGGTGGTGGACAGGTTCAGTAAGCAATGTCATTTAATTCCCCTGTCTGGACTACCTAATTCAGAAACTTTGAGTAAGTTGTTTATTATTCATGTAATACGACTGCATGGCGCTCTGGTGAATATCGTGTCCGACCGAGGTACCCAGTTCGTTTCTAAATTCTGGAGGGCATTCTGCAAACGCATTGGCGTTGAATTATCCTTCTCCTCCGCTTACCACCCTGAGACCAATGGTCAAACTGAACGCACCAACCAGGCTCTAGAGCAATATCTCCGCTACTATATCTCGGAACATCAGTCCGATTGGGTTGAACATCTCCCGTTAGCTGAATTCGCCCTAAATAACCAATACCAGGAATCTATCAAAACCACCCCGTTCTTCTGCAATCACGGTTTGCACCCACGTTTTGGTTCATTTTCGGCCAAGATGTCGGAACTCCCGGGGGTAGAGAATTCAATACGTCACTTAAGGACAATCTGGTCGGAGGTGAACACAAACTTGAAAGGGTCCCAGGTCAGGCAGGCATCGGCTGCAAATAAACGGCGGTCCACGGAGCCGCACCTAGGAGTTGGGGACAAAGTTTGGCTGTCTACCAAGAACATTAAGCTTAAGGTGCCATCTGCCAAACTGGGTCCCAGGTTTATTGGTCCCTATGAGATATTAGAGGTAATTAACCCGGTAGCCTTTCGTTTAAAGCTCCCTCAGTCTTTTAAAATACCCAATGTTTTCTACAAATCCCTCCTCAAGATGTACAGCTCCCCAATTCATCCCGTCCAGTCCCCTCCTCCTCCAGTTTTGGTCAAGGGTGTCTTGGAGTACGAAGTCCAGGGTATCCTTGATTCCCGTTTGGTGAGAAGGTCCGTGCAATATTTGGTGCATTGGAAGGGCTACGGTCCAGAGGAGTCCTGGGTCCCCGCTAGTGACATCCATGCCAAGGGGTTGATTAGAAGGTTTCACCTCCTTCACCCTGACAAACCATGTTTTGAGGGTCCGGAGGCCCCTCTTGGAGGGGGGGTACTGTCACGTCGCCGTCAGATTTGGGGCCTGCTGTTCCGATCGCGACCACTAGGAGGCGCCGGACCGCCACTTCGCCGTCAGACTCGGGGACGGCTGTTCCTGCCTCGGCCACTGGGAGGCGCCGTGGTTCTGTTACGTCGCCGTCAGACTCAGGGCCTATTGTCCCGGCTTTAGCCACTAGGAGGCGCCGGTCTGTGACGTCGCCATTAGATTCGGGGCCTGCTGTTCCGGTCGCGGCCACTAGGAGGCGCCGGACCGCCACTTCACCGTCAGACTCGGGGACGGCTGTTCCTGCCTCGGCCACAGGGAGGCGCCGTGGTTCGCCCGTGAGTTATGGTGGTGACAGAGAAGGGGCTCCTGCGCAGGCATCTGGTGGGTGCAGGCTCCGCCCCTCTGTCAGTCGTCAGGGGGTTACTGCATCACCATCTGGCCTGGTCCTGGGGGTGGTCCTAATGACATCATCAGTCCAGGAACCTGTGACGGATGACCTGATCCCTCAAATACCTTGGGACTGGTCTTGCAAGCCGCCGGATATATTCTTGGTTCCCCTGGGTGCTACTGTGTGAATTGCTATAGTTAACTTTGACCTCAGCCTGGATTTCTGACCATTCTATTGCCTGCCGTTTTTGTACTTCTGCCGCCCTCCTGGTTGATGACTCTGACCTTGGCCTGGATTTCTGACTCTGCTTCTGCCTAACGATTTTATACCTCTGCCGCCCTCCTGGTTGATGACTCTGACCTTGGCCCGAATCTGACTCTGCTACTGTCTGCTATTTTTGTACCGTTGCTGCCCGACTGATTTAGACTCGGATCCCACTACGTTTTTGGCCCCGTATTGGAACACCTCTCTGGCGACCTCCCTGCTCTGGTCTACTGCTCTTATTCAGACAGCTACCTCCTGGGCTCTGCTATAAATCCAGATCCCTGTATAGGGGTAAAGGGTATCAGGGTTGCTCGGGGTGTTGTCTTACTGCAGCCCAGACTCACAGACGGACGTCACATTCTGGCTCAGAGCCCAGTAATTGGGAACAGAAGGTGTTATTCATTAGTGGAACAGGTTTTGCGCCATTATTGTTTGTGAAAAGTGGACAAGATTGGACACGGGAGGGGAAGTCAGCGGCATCCTGTGGTGGATAATAGTTCACTGACAGCTGGTGGGCCGGACACACAGCGCCGTCTAAGTAATACAAAAATAATGCAGAATGATTGAGGCCGTCCATAAATTAGCCCCACTGATTAACTAGTGACGAATATTACTCTGATCATTAAGTCTAATTATCTCTGACTGGTATAAATATTAATCTTCTGGATCTACACAATGTATAGAAAATTAGATACAGAGCACAAGAGACAGCAGGATGTCATGGTTGTTTGGGCCGTATGGCTTTATCATTCAGGCACTTTATGACCTTATTATTTGGGCACTTAACAAATTGTATAATTGTTTTATGAGGACACTGTGTCATCATATTATTTGGGCACTGTATAATGGTTTTATATATGATGGTATTATTGGGGCACTGTATAATGGTTTTATACGGGCATTGTATGATGATAAATTTTGGACAGTGATAGTTTCATTATTTGAACAATGTATGTTTGGATTTTTTTTCTCTATGCATGATGGTATTATTCGGGCACTGTTTGATCTGGTTGGAGGTGAACACAAACTTGAAAGGGTCCCAGGTCAGGCAGGCATTGGCTGCAAATAAACGGCGGTCCACGGAGCCGCACCTAGGAGTTGGGGACAAAGTTTGGCTGTCTACCAAGAACATTAAGCTTAAGGTGCCATCTGCCAAACTGGGTCCCAGGTTTATTGGTCCCTATGAGATATTAGAGGTAATTAACCCGGTAGCCTTTCGTTTAAAGCTCATCCCTGATCTTTTTAATCAGCTACTGGGAGCCCGTTGGTTTACTAAGCTTGATCTCCGGGGAGCTTACAATCTTGTCCGCATAAGAAAAGGAGATCAGTGGAAAACCGCGTTTAATACGCCCCTTGGTCATTTTGAGTACCTTGTTATGCCGTTCGGGCTAAATAACGCACCTGCCGTGTTCCAAAACTTTGTGAATGATATCTTCCGGGATTTCTGTGGGGTATATGTAGTGGTTTATTTAGATGACATCTTGATCTATTCCGCTGATGCTCTTACACACGCGCAACATTTTTGTACTGTGCTCCAGAGACTTCGAGAACATTCTCTATTTGCCAAGCTGGAAAAGTGTGTTTTTATGGCTGAGGAGGTACAATTTTTGGGGTATATGATTTCTGCTAAGGGGTTCCGCATGGATCCTGCCAAGATCCGACCCATTAGTGAATGGGTGCAACCCAAAACTCTAAAAGCGCTGCAGCAGTTTTTGGACTTTACAAATTACTACCGAAAATTTATCAAAGTCTTCTCGGAGATCGCCAAACCGCTCACGGATCTGACCCGGAAGGGGGCAGACGTGGTTAATTGGAAGCCTGAGGAACTTCAGCCGTTTTCTGTTTTAAAGGATTGTTTTTCTGCCAATGTGGCGCCCCTGAGGGTTCAGTTGCCACAGAGGTACTGCACCACCTCCTGAGGTGTGGTGCCCCACCACCCAGGTAAGCTGGAGGCTCCTAACCACGTTCCAACACTCGCATCCCACACAACATGGTAGTTCAGCAAAGCCACATTGCGTCTCCCTGCTTAGAGTGTAGCAGAGCACCTTTGGTGGCTCCCTGCTTGGAACACGAAATGTGCTGGGAGGCGGGTGGAGTTTAGAATACATAAAAGAGTGGGAAGGTTTAGAATTTCAGTCAGTCAGTCAGTTAGTTCGGAGTCACTCAGAGGAGTGAGGAAAGAAGATCCCTGGGAGAGGGATGGAGGAAGGAGGTGCTGCAGCAGATCTCAGTGACCTGGGTCTGCTGGCACGGGAAAGGAAAGAAAGAGGATATTGAACAGAAAGCTGATCTTCCATAAGAAGGAAAGAATAGTACGGAACGTAGGAGTAAAAGGGAACAGAGGACGCGGGTTAGAGGAAGAACCCTGCCTATAAGTTCTAAGCGCAAAGCCGGGGCCCAGTCCCCGAGGTTGTATGGACACTAATGGTTCTGCAACAGACACCGGTGGAGTAGTGGGCTGTAAATTCACTACTCCCATCTAAGACTTGGGGGCACAACAGCAACATTGATAGTGAGCCGGGACTCAGGAGTAAGGAGTCCCCGAAGCAGGCTACAGCTGTCTGCCGTACAAGTAGAGTTCTTGGGAACATCTGTCAGGAGGAACTCCAGTGTAACTCAGTACTAGGAGATCTTCACACTTAAAGGCACTATAGAGGAGACGCTCAGAAAGGCACATGTTGGTGGAGTGTGGGAATGGAGCGTCCTATCTTGCCTGGAGGTCAACTGAGTCCCTGACCCGGAGGACTCAGCACGGAGGCAGGCACCTGTGTGTACTACAGACTGTGAGTAAAGCTTTGGAACTACAAGCCCTGGTGTCCTCCATTCATTCCTGCGCCAACACACCTGGTACCGATACATCTGGGTACCAGCTTCTACACTGCCTGTGCCTCTCAGCTACCCCTACATCTACACTGCCCTGGGACTACAGCTCCACCTGTAGGGAGCTTCACCATCTTGACTGCAACACCCCACCAGTCCCAGAGGATCTGCATGCAGCGTCGGCTTAACATCTCCCTTGCCGAACACCACAGGTGGCGTCACGAACTATTCATCAATTCTATTTCATTGTTCTTTCACCCCCATTTGCCATGGAGCCCCAGGGCCACGGACCGGGTCACAGCTTCCGTGACAACTCCCATTGAGATCAATGGGCCCGGTGCCGAGTACCCCGATAGACCTAGTCGGGCGCTCCACCAACCCGATATTAATCCAGTCTGATCTAGACCGCCCCTTTGTGATAGAGGTCAATGCCTCTGAAGTTGGAGTAGGGGCAGTGCTTTCCCAAGGCACTGCCTCCCTCACTCAACTCCGTCCATGCGCCTTCTTTTCCCGAAAGTTCTCTTCTACTGAAAAAAATTATGATATAGGGAATCGGGAATTATTGGCCATAAAATGGGCCTTCGAGGAATGGCGCCACTTCCTCGAAGGTGCTAAACACAAGATTACAGTAATCACAGATCACAAGAACCTGACCTACTTGGAGTCAGCTAAACGACTGAATCCTAGGCAGGCTAGGTGGGCTTTATTCTTCTCAAGATTTAACTTTGTGATCACGTTTCGTCCAGGGACTAAAAATGTAAGGGCCGATGCCCTCTCTCGAAGTTTCTGCCCCTCACAAGCTGAAGACTCGGAACCAGTTCCAATGGGATTGTTGTGTCTGCAGTGTCTCTGGACCTTCTGGAGGAGATCCGTAGGTCCTCAGAACCAGCCCCTGACTCAACGTCCCCCCCAGAAATTGTTCGTTTGTTCCAGCCCCGTTTCGTCTGCAAGTTCTGAAGGAGTCACATGACTCTGTCCTGGCAGGCCATCCTGGTGTCAATAATACCGCCAGACTAGTGACTAGGAATTTTTGGTGGCCGACGGTAGTTAAGGACTGTAAGGATTACGTACTAGCTTGTGAAATCTGTGCTCGCGCCAAGTCCCCCCCATAATCGGCCTGCCGGCTGGCTCCAGTCCTTGCCCGCCCCAGAGAGTCCATGGACCCACATCTCCATGGACTTCATTACTGACCTGCCGCCCTCAGAAGGGAAGACATGTATTTGGGTGGTGGTGGACAGGTTCAGTAAGCAATGTCATTTAATTCCCCTGTCTGGACAACCTAATTCAGAAACTTTGAGTAAGTTGTTTATTATTCATGTAATACGACTGCATGGCGCTCCGGTGAATATCGTGTCCGACCGAGGTACCCAGTTCGTTTCTAAATTCTGGAGGGCATTCTGCAAACGCATTGGCGTTGAATTATCCTTCTCCTCCGCTTACCACCCTGAGACCAATGGTCAAACTGAACGCACCAACCAGGCTCTAGAGCAATATCTCCGCTACTATATCTCGGAACATCAGTCCGATTGGGTTGAACATCTCCCGTTAGCTGAATTCGCCCTAAATAACCAATACCAGGAATCTATCAAAACCACCCCGTTCTTCTGCAATCACGGTTTGCACCCACGTTTTGGTTCATTTTCGGCCAAGATGTCGGAACTCCCGGGGGTAGAGAATTCAATACGTCACTTAAGGACAATCTGGTCGGAGGTGAACACAAACTTGAAAGGGTCCCAGGTCAGGCAGGCATCGGCTGCAAATAAACGGCGGTCCACGGAGCCGCACCTAGGAGTTGGGGACAAAGTTTGGCTGTCTACCAAGAACATTAAGCTTAAGGTGCCATCTGCCAAACTGGGTCCCAGGTTTATTGGTCCCTATGAGATATTAGAGGTAATTAACCCGGTAGCCTTTCGTTTAAAGCTCCCTCAGTCTTTTAAAATACCCAATGTTTTCTACAAATCCCTCCTCAAGATGTACAGCTCCCCAATTCATCCCGTCCAGTCCCCTCCTCCTCCAGTTTTGGTCAAGGGTGTCTTGGAGTACGAAGTCCAGGGTATCCTTGATTCCCGTTTGGTGAGAAGGTCCGTGCAATATTTGGTGCATTGGAAGGGCTACGGTCCAGAGGAGTCCTGGGTCCCCGCTAGTGACATCCATGCCAAGGGGTTGATTAGAAGGTTTCACCTCCTTCACCCTGACAAACCATGTTTTGAGGGTCCGGAGGCCCCTCTTGGAGGGGGGGTACTGTCACGTCGCCGTCAGATTTGGGGCCTGCTGTTCCGATCGCGACCACTAGGAGGCGCCGGACCGCCACTTCGCCGTCAGACTCGGGGACGGCTGTTCCTGCCTCGGCCACTGGGAGGCGCCGTGGTTCTGTTACGTCGCCGTCAGACTCAGGGCCTATTGTCCCGGCTTTAGCCACTAGGAGGCGCCGGTCTGTGACGTCGCCATTAGATTCGGGGCCTGCTGTTCCGGTCGCGGCCACTAGGAGGCGCCGGACCGCCACTTCACCGTCAGACTCGAGGACGGCTGTTCCTGCCTCGGCCACAGGGAGGCGCCGTGGTTCGCCCGTGAGTTATGGTGGTGACAGAGAAGGGGCTCCTGCGCAGGCATCTGGTGGGTGCAGGCTCCGCCCCTCTGTCAGTCGTCAGGGGGTTACTGCATCACCATCTGGCCTGGTCCTGGGGGTGGTCCTAATGACATCATCAGTCCAGGAACCTGTGAGGGATGACCTGATCCCTCAAATACCTTGGGACTGGTCTTGCAAGCCGCCGGATATATTCTTGGTTCCCCTGGGTGCTACTGTGTGAATTGCTATAGTTAACTTTGACCTCAGCCTGGATTTCTGACCATTCTATTGCCTGCCGTTTTTGTACTTCTGCCGCCCTCCTGGTTGATGACTCTGACCTTGGCCTGGATTTCTGACTCTGCTTCTGCCTAACGATTTTATACCTCTGCCGCCCTCCTGGTTGATGACTCTGACCTTGGCCCGAATCTGACTCTGCTACTGTCTGCTATTTTTGTACCGTTGCTGCCCGACTGGTTTAGACTCGGATCCCACTACGTTTTTGGCCCCGTATTGGAACACCTCTCTGGCGACCTCCCTGCTCTGGTCTACTGCTCTTATTCAGACAGCTACCTCCTGGGCTCTGCTATAAATCCAGATCCCTGTATAGGGGTAAAGGGTATCAGGGTTGCTCGGGGTGTTGTCTTACTGCAGCCCAGACTCACAGACGGACGTCACATTCTGGCTCAGAGCCCAGTAATTGGGAACAGAAGGTGTTATTCATTAGTGGAACAGGTTTTGCGCCATTATTGTTTGTGAAAAGTGGACAAGATTGGACACGGGAGGGGAAGTCAGCGGCATCCTGTGGTGGATAATAGTTCACTGACAGCTGGTGGGCCGGACACACAGCGCCGTCTAAGTAATACAAACATAATGCAGAATGATTGAGGCCGTCCATAAATTAGCCCCACTGATTAACTAGTGACGAATATTACTCTGATCATTAAGTCTAATTATCTCTGACTGGTATAAATATTAATCTTCTGGATCTACACAATGTATAGAAAATTAGATACAGAGCACAAGAGACAGCAGGATGTCATGGTTGTTTGGGCCGTATGGCTTTATCATTCAGGCACTTTATGACCTTATTATTTGGGCACTTAACAAATTGTATAATTGTTTTATGAGGACACTGTGTCATCATATTATTTGGGCACTGTATAATGGTTTTATATATGATGGTATTATTGGGGCACTGTATAATGGTTTTATACGGGCATTGTATGATGATAAATTTTGGACAGTGATAGTTTCATTATTTGAACAATGTATGTTTGGATTTTTTTTCTCTATGCATGATGGTATTATTCGGGCACTGTTTGATTGTATTTTTTGGGTAATATTTGTAGTTTTTATGCACTGTTTGATGGTATTATTGATCCAATGTATAACAGTTGTACTGTATGTGAGCACAGTATGGTTGTATTATTTGGGCACAGCAATATTGTAAATACGCAAAATTGATGGCAACAAACATAGATGGAATGAAGGACTTATTACTGTTATGAATGAGTCACCATAGGAGGCAAAAACAGAAATACTAGCTAAGTCCAGAAAACCAGAGAAGTTGGCAGCTATTGGATTGCAGACCCCTGAACCTATCGACAACAACTCGCAGTAGCCGTGGGGGGTTCCTACGGTGCCCTAGACCCCTCGATCACAGCCGGAGAACTACATAGCCTAAAGACAGAAAGGGAAATCTAAACTGCCCCAGAGCAGACCCCAAAGCAATAGGCAGCCCCAACATATAATGACAGTAAAGCAAGATGAAAAAACACTCACACAGATAGAAAGATAGGCTGAGCAAATGATGGGGCCCAAGCTAACTAAATAGGACAGGATAGGAAAGCTGCTGTCTGCAATCCGCCAAAAACCCTATCAAAACAAGGGCCAACAGGCTGATAGGGAAAAAGGCCCTGAAGATGCTAGGCTTCAAAAAGACTATATCAGCACTCAGGTATTTTCTGAAGACAGAGCAAAAAGAATTCAACTCACCCCAGCAGGGAATGGCAGAAATTCAGAAAAACAAGGCAAAACAAAACAAAACACAAATACAAAAAGCAGTGCAGAAAACTTAGCTTTTGAGGAGCAGGAATCAGACTGGTGTCCTAGAATCCCTCAGAGAGACTACCAGCAAGGCAGAAGGGCGTCGGCTGCCTTATATCCAGTCAGCAATTCCCGTAACCCAGTCATCATCATCATACCCAGGTGCTTGGTAATCAGCCTCACTACCTTCCTTCACCAGAAGAGGGAGTTCATCAGACCTCAATGGTGAAGGGGAAAATGAACTCACAACAGTACCTCCCCCTTGAGGAGGGGTCACCGAACCCTCATCCACGCCACCAGGGCGAATAGGGTGAGCCCGATGAAAGGCACGCACCAATCTTTTGGCATGAATATCAGAGGCAGAGACCCAGGAATTATCCTCCTGACCATAACCCTTCCACTTAACCAAATACTGGAGTCTCCGTCTAGCCAGACGGGAATCCAGTATCTTCTCTACCTCATATTCCATGTTACCTTCAACCAATACAGGGTCCGGAGGTGCCACCCCAGGAACTACTGGTTCAACAAACCTCTTCAACAAGGACTTATGAAACACATTATGGATTTTAAATGTGACAGGAAGAGCCAAACGAAAAGAGACCGGATTAATAATCTCCAAAATCTTGTAGGGTCCAATAAATCTAGGCTTAAACTTAGGAGAAGCCACCTTCATAGCGATATTTTTTGATGATAACCAAACCATATCACCAACCTTAAACTGGGGACCAATGGTCCTATGTCGGTAGGAAAACTGCTGGGCCTTTTCCTGGGAGAGAGATAACTTATCCACCACTTGGTCCCAGATCTGGTGCATTCTCTCCACCACAGTGTCAACACCTGGGCAGGCAGAAGGCTCCACCTGCCCTGAAGAAAATCGAGGATGAAACCCAAAGTTACAAAAAAAAGGTGACATCAAAGTGGCAGAACTAGCTCTATTATTTAAAGCAAATTCGGCCAAGGACAAAAATGAAACCCAATCATCCTGATCAGCGGAAATAAAACATCTCAAATACGACTCCAAGGTCTGGTTTGTTCTCTCCGTCTGCCCATTGGTCTGAGGGTGAAAAGCAGAGGAGAAGGACAACTGAATTCCCAGCTTGGAACAGAAAGTCCTCCAAAATCTAGACACAAACTGAACTCCTCTGTCAGATACAATGTTCTCCAGAATCCCGTGCAAGCGAACCACGTGTTGCAAAAACAGGGGCACCAACTCAGAGGAAGATGGCAACTTAGGGAGTGGTACAAGATGAACCATCTTAGAGAACCTATCACAAATCACCCAAATAACAGTCATTCTCTGAGAGACAGGCATATCAGAGATGAAATCCATTGAAATATGGGTCCATGGCCTCCTGGGCACCGGCAAAGGCATCAACAACCCACTAGAGCGAGAACAAGGTTTAGACCGAGAGCAAATCCCACAGGACTGCACAAAATTCCTGACATCACGAGACAAGGCGGGCCACCAAAAAGACTGACTCACCAGATCTCTAGTACCAAAAATACCTGGATGACCAGCCAATGCAGAGCAATGAACTTCAGACATCACCCTCTTCTTCCACTGGTCAGGAACATACAACTTTTCCCTGGGACAACGCTCAGGTTTGTCCTCCTGGAAATCTTCCAGAGCACGTCTCAAATCGGGTGAGATGGCAGAAAGAACTACCCCTTCGCCTAAGATGGTAGCAGGCTTGGTCACCACAGGAGAATCAGCAAAGAAGCTCCTAGAGAGAGCGTCAGCCTTGACATTCTTAGTGCCAGGAAGAAAAGAGACCACAAAATCAAAACGTGTAAAAAACAAGGCCCACCTAGCCTGTCTAGGGTTCAAGCGTTTAGCTGACTCCAGGTAAATCAATTTCTTGTGGTCAGTGAGGACCACGACTTGATGTTTAGCTCCCTCCAACCAATGTCTCCACTCCTCAAATGCCCATTTCATGGCTAACAGTTCCCGATTCCCCACATCATAGTTACGTTCAGATGGAGAGAACTTTTGGGAAAAGAAAGCACAGGGATTCATTTTAGATGTTACAGGATCCTTTTGGGACAAAACAGCTCCTGCACCAATCTCAGAAGCGTCCACCTCTACCTGGAACGGGAGTGAGACATCAGGTTGCCGCAAAACCGGGGCAGAAGTGAATCTTCGCTTCAGCTCCTGAAAGGAAGAAACAGCCTCCGGAGACCAATTCAACACATCAGCACCCTTCTTAGTCAGATCAGTCAATGGCTTGGCAATACAAGAAAATTTTGCTATAAATTTCTGATAAAAATTAGCAAAACCCAAAAACTTCTGGAGGGCCTTCAAAGAAGTGGGCTGAACCCAATCATAAATGGCCTGTACCTTGGCCGGGTCCATTTCAATAGTTGACGGAGACAAAATAAATCCCAAAAAAGAAATCCTCTGTACCCCAAAAAGGCATTTCGATCCTTTTACATACAGGGTATTCTCCCTCAAGATCCGGAACACAGTCCGAACATGTTCCACATGAGAATCCCAATCCTTGGAGAAGATCAAAATATCGTCCAGATAGATAATCAAAAATGTATCCACAAAGTCTCGGAAAATGTCGTTCATGAAGCACTGGAAGACAGAAGGGGCATTAGTGAGCCCAAAAGGCATCACCAGGTACTCAAAATATCCCTCCGGAGTATTAACTGCCGTCTTCCATTCATCCCCATGCTTAATGAGGATAAGATTATATGCCCCCTGAGGTCAAGCTTGGTAAACCAGCAAGCACCTTTAACTCTGGAGAATAGATCCGAAATCAGGGGTAATGGATACTGATATTTAATAGTAATTTTGTTGAGGGCACGATCAATACAAGGCCTTAATGAACCATCCTTTTTGGCCACAAAAAAAACCCAGCACCTAAGGGTGAAGAGGATGGTCTAATATGACCCTTCTCCAATGCCTCCTTAATATAGGATCGCATAGCCTCGTGCTCGGGTACAGATAAATTGAAGAGCCGACCCTTGGGAAATTTACACCCCGGGCTCAGTTCAATTGCACAGTCATAACTCCTATGAGGAGGCAAAGACGCAGACTCATTCTCACTAAATACATCATAAAAGTCCGCCAAATAGTCAGGAACATCATGCGACTGAGGAGAGGTGGAAAAAACCGGAGCCTCACTAAGGGCACACCGACAACCCGAACTCACCACAGACACAGATTTCCAATCCAAAACTGGATTATGAATTTGCAACCAGGGAAACCCCAGAACAATGGTATCATGCAAATTATGCCACACCAAAAATCTGCAATTTTCTTGATGGTCTGGGGCGACCCGCATTACCACCTGGGTCCAAAACTGAGGTTTATTTTTCGCCAAAGGAGTGGCATCAATCCCTCTCAAAGGGATAGGCGTCTGCAGAGGTGTCATCGGAAATCCACAACGTTTAGCAAAATCCAAGTACATTAGGTTCAGGGCTGCTCCCGAATCCACAAAAGCCTTGGCGGAAAATGTGGACAGGGAGCAGATCAGAGTAATTGCCAGAAGAAACTTAGGTTGAACACCACCCACAGAAAACGTGTGTGCAAAACGTTTCACTCGTTTAGGACAGACAGAAATAATATGCGAGGCATCTCCACAATAAAAACAGCTTATTACGCCTTCTGAACTCCTGATGTTGCTCCCTGGACAAAACTCTATCTCATTGCATAGGTTCAGACACTTGTTCAACAGGTGGCAACACCTCTCGTGCAGTCCTGCGTTCACGTAAACGCTGATCAACCTGAATGGCTAATGACATAGAATCGTCAAGACCAGAAGGAACAGGAAATCCCACCATAGTATCTTTTACGGCTTCTGACAAACCCTTCCGAAAGAGAGATGCCAAGGCATTATCATTCCAGGTAGTAAGGACCGCCCACTTTCGGAATTTTTGACAGTACAATTCTGCAGAATCTCGACCCTGGCTCAATGCCAACAGGGTCTTTTCAGCCTGATCAATAGCATTAGGTTCGTCATACAACAACCCCAAGGCTTGAAAAAATGCGTTCACATTAGTCAGAATAGGATCATCTGTTTCAAAGAAAACGCCCAGGTAGGGCGAGTTAGGCTTCTAGGCAAAAAATAATTTACAGCAGCTTGTGAATGAGCAAGGTAGGCGGAAATTCCCCGCACTTCCGCAGCGAGCTGCTCCACAAGATCAGACAATTGCTTTATCTCCATTGAGAGAGAAAAAAAAAAATTACCCTTACGGCCTCAGAGATATAGAGGAAAAAATATACACACTTTTTTTTTCAATTCTTTCCTGCTATTGAGTACCCTAGGATCTGCGATATGGCTGGTGATTCTGTTATGAATGAGTCACCGTAGGAGGCAAAAACAGAAATACTAGCTAAGTCCAGAAAACCAGAGAAGTTGGCAGCTATCGGATTGCAGACCTCTGAACCTATCAACAACTAGCAGTAGCCGTGGGGGGTTCCTACGGTGCCGTAGACCCCTCGATCACAGACGGAGAACTACATAGCCTAAAGACAGAAAAAGAAATCTAAACTGCCCCAGAGCAGACCCCAAAGCAATAGGCAGCCCCCAACATATAATGACGGTGAAGCAAGATGAAAAAACACTCACACAGATAGAAAGATAGGCTGAGCAAATGATGGGGCCCAAGCTTACTAAATAGGACAGGATAGGAAAGCTGCTGTCTGCAATCCACCAAAAACCCTATCAAAACAAGGGCCAACAGGCTGATAGGGAAAAAGGCCCTGAAGACGCTAGGCTTCAAAAAGACTATATCAGCACTCAGGTATTTTCTGAAGACAGAGCAAAAAGAATTCAACTCACCCCAGCAGGGAATGGCAGAAATTCAGAAAAACAAGGCAAAACAAAACAAAACACAAATGCAAAAAGCAGTGCAGAAAACTTAGCTTTTGAGGAGCAGGAATCAGACTGGTCTCCTAGAATCCCTCAGAGAGACTACCAGCAAGGCAGAAGGGCGTCGGCTGCCTTATATGCAGTCAGCAATTCCCGTCATCATCATCATACCCAGGTGCTTGGTAATCAGCCTCACTACCTTCCTTCACCAGAAGAGGGAGTTCATCAGACCTCAATGGTGAAGGGGAAAATGAACTCACAACAATTACGGAGCATCGAGATGGAAAACTCGAACATGGGACTCAACACAAAGAAGACAAAGATATTGACATCTGCCAGGTATGACAGGGACACATTTGAGATGGACGATGACGAACTGGAAGTTGTAAAGAACTTCAACCTACTCAGATTGATGATTACTCAAGACAGGGGCGGACATACCGCATGTGCAGCTGGTGCGGCTGCATCGGGGCCCGGAGGTGGAGGGGGGGCCCCTGCAGGATGGCTAATTATGAGGGCCTGTTTATCTGGCCAGAGGCTCCAGGTGGCCCCTGGCCAGATTCCCCTCATATGTTGTGGAAAGGGAGAAATCCCGGCAGCCCCGCTGGTGGGGAGAAGGCAATGATGGTGGTGGTGGAAAGGACAATGATTGCCGTGGTGGAAAGGGCAATGATGGGGGTGGTGAGGGAGGAGGAAATGATGGAGGTGGTGGAATGGGCAATGATGGGGGTGGTAGTGGAAAGGACAATGATGGTGGAAAGGGTAATGATGGGGGTGGTGGGGGAGAAGGCAATGATGGAGGTGGTGGAATGGGCAATGATGGAGTAGTGGGGGAAAAGCAGTGATGGAGGTGGTGAAGAGGGCAATGATTGGGGTGGGGGAGAGGACAATGAGGCGTGTGGGGGATTGGGATGAGAGGGAGGGGATTTATAATGGATTTAGGAACAGGGGAGGTTGAGGAAGATGTTATTATTGCTTATTATGTCTAAAACAGTCCCTTAGTATATAGTGTACTCACTTATTATACATAGCACAGCCCCTTAGTATATAGTGTACTCACTTATAATGCATAGCACAGTCCCTCAGTATATAGTGTAGTCACTTTTATGATGCCATCCCTTATTATATAGCTTCCTCAGCTGTTATGTATAGTGCTGTCACTTACATATTGTATTCTTGTTAATTTTGTTATTCACAGCGCCCTCTCTCTTGTTAGATATCAAATGGCTGCTGATGGAGGAGCCAGTGAGGAGGAGCCAGAGACCAGACTACCAGTCCATCAGCTCCTCCATTAGAAAAGAAGCTTTCCCATGCTCCATGAGCCATCATTGCGTTATACAGATAACAAGACAGGACGGTATGTAATAAAAAACAGGGCTCTATATAATCCAATTTGTAAGGGACGGTGCTGTACATAACAAGAGAGGGCATTGAATAATAAGGGACGGCAATATACATAATAAAGGAGACTATGTAATATATATAAACATGTATGTGTGTGTGGCTATATATATATTGTATAGCTTTGTCACCATAGAAGGACAGGGGCCCAGACACATTTCTTGCACTGGGGCCTCAAGTTGTCAGTGTCCACCCCTGACCCAAGATATATTTAAGACATCAGGAGTCAATAAGAGAAAATTGCTATGGGCAAATCAACAATGAAGTCACTGGACAAGGTCTTCAAATCAAGGGACATTGCACTCATGGAGAAGACATGGCTCGAACATAGTCTAATTTTTTTCTGTAGTAATATACGAATGCGAGACCTGGACGATAAAGAAACAAGACAGAAGAAGGATTGACGCCTTTGAAATGAGGTGCTGAAGAAGGATGTTATCACTACCATGGATGGCAAGAAGAAGATCAAACTAATCAATTTTGGAACAAATCAAGTCAGACATGTCACTCGAAGCAACTTGTGGACACATCGTACGAAGAGAGCAATCACTGGAGGGAGATATTGTGGTCGGAAAAATATAAGGAGAAAGGAGAAGAGGAAGACCAGTAACCTGATGGCTTAATTCTATCAAGATAACAGCGGAGAAGACCCTGGTAGGCCTATAGTATCTAGGCTTGCACAAGATCAGTCTTCCTACAGATTATTCACCCACAAGTCGCCATGGCTCAAATCGATCCAAAGACTGTTAAATAATAATAAACTTAATTGTATTTTTGGGTTACTGTATCATTATTTGGAGACTGTATGATTGCATTATTTTGGTACTAAATGATTGTATTACTTTTCCACTCTCAGGTGCATTGTAAGGGAGGATGAATTTTAATACAAGGTACTACACAGGGTGTATCCCAGGCATGTCAAACTCAAGCACACAGAGCGCCATAAGAAGAAAAAACATGAAAAAAGTCACGGGCCACACAATATACAGTATAATGGGCCCCACAAAGTCCTCCATACAGAACAATGGGACCCACATAGTTCTCCATACAGTATTATGGCAACCACTTAGTCCTCCATACAAAATAATGGGACTCACATAGTCCTCCATAAATAATGGGCCCCACATATTCCTACATACAGAATAATGGGTCCCACATAGTACTCCATACAGTATTATGGCAACAACATAGGCCTCCATACAAAAATAATGGGACTTACATAGTCCTCAAAAAATAATAATGGGCCCCACATAGATCTCCATACAGAATAATGGGTCCCACATAGTCCTCCATACAGTATTATGGCTACCACATAGATCTCCATACAAAATTATGGGCGTCACAGAGTCCCCCATAAATAATGGACCCCACATAGTTCTCTATACAGAATAATGGCCCCACATAGGGGTGATGGTTCTGGTGTCGCATGCCAAATAAAACCACCCTGAGGGCCAGATTTCGCCCACAGGCCAGAGTTTGACATGACATGTATGGTGTAACTTGTTACATAACTGTCTCGAGCTTCACACCCTTCTCTTGGGTCCACTGACTTCTGCTGTGCTCCTTGTTAGATTTTGCAGATTTCCCATCATGGATCAATTACATCATCTCCCTAAACCTATTTAAGGCCCATTGACACACCTATATCTTTGCATTGACTGTAGACCTCTATGTTTGGCATTCTTCACCTTCTGTCCTTTACTTGCTTCGATTCCTGCTGGGTTCCTCTTCATCCCTCCTTCTGCTTCTGAGATTCCAGAGTGCACCAAGTCCTTGCGGCACATGAACTTTCCAGCTTGCTTCATCAACGCCTGGGATCCTTGTGTCCACCCGAACCTAAGGTTTAGAGGATCCACCTCACCAGGTGAGCCTCAACTTCAACCTGAACCCTATGATCCTAAATCAGAAATGAGAGCTCTACCTCACCATCTGACATTTTCTCCGGGCGCCTTTGATGATTATGCACTCATGGAAAATTTAAAGGGAGACCACAGAGAGTGTTTTCCCAAGAAAGCTGAAATTTCTCTTCCCTCACTAGTATTTCTCCATCAGTGTATCCTACTTCTTAAGTCTTAGGGTTTCTCTCTTAGGCTACTTTCACACATCAGGTTTTCGGCGTCAGGCGCGATCCGGCATCGTGCCGGAACGCCGGATCCGGCAAATGTTTCGTAAAACCGGATGTGACGGATCCGGTTTTCTGCCGGATCCGTCTTTTTCTTGACAGACAAAACCGGATCCGTCTCATCCGGTACATCCGTTTTTCTATCCGTTTTTCGACGGATTACGCCGGATCCGGTTTTTAAAATTGACCCTTGTGGCCTTCCGAACGGGATTGGCTACTGGAAAACTATATATAGCATGTTCCTACAGCCCTTCTTTGACAGGTTGTAGAGGAGAAAGTGCAGGTTGGAGAGAAGAGCAAGTTACTGGCGAAGATGGATGTTGTCATTGGAAATATTTTGAAGAATTTGGCGGATTTTATAGCGGAGGCGAATCGTTTGAGGGTGATTGTTCTGGAGAAGGAGAGAGCGAGACAGCAGCGCATCAGGCATCGTAGACGACGTTTGTGGATCCACCCCATCACAGCCAAGAGAATGACGCGTGGGGTCTATTCTACACTCTGCATGGACCTTCGACGAAACCCGGATAAATTTTTTGGATATGTTCGGATGAAAATGGAGAATTTTGATTACTTGGTGGAGCGCATTGCACACCTCATAAGAAAAGCGGACACCTATTGCCGCTTCTCTGTTTCACCCGCAGAGCGTCTGATGGTGACTTTAAGGTAAGCCACATTTATTGGATGTGATCGCATCAGAGCACACTTTCACTGCAATCTTGTTGGTGGTAGTTTGTATCTCCAAGTGTTATAGCTCAGTTTTGGTATGTAATGCTGTGATTTAAAACTAATTTATTGTTTTTTAATTCCCCACAGATTTCTTGCAACTGGAGAATCCCTTTCGTCACTGCATTTCCAGTACAGACTCGGGATTTCCACCATATCTGGAATTGTGAAGTACACATGCCGTGCACTGTGGGACTCCTTAGCTGAAGAGTTTTTACCAGAGCCCACAACAGAGAGGTGGATTGAAATTGCTGACAAGTTTCAACAGATATGTCAGTTTCCCAACTGCTTGGGCGCTGTGGACGGGAAACATATCCGCATTGTAAAGCCAGCTGGATCGGGATCGGAATATTTCAATTACAAGAAATATTTTTCAATTGTCCTCATGGCCATCGCTGACGCGGAATACAAATTTATTGCGGTTGATATTGGGGCCTATGGCCGCTCCAATGACTCTCAAGTTTTCAAACTGTCTGCCATGGGGCGTAAACTGTATGGAAACACCTTCCAGTTCCCACCACCTAGACCGCTGCCGCAAACATCTGGTCCACCTATGCCATTTGTCTGTGTAGGGGATGAAGCCTTCCAGCTGTCAGAACACCTTTTGAAACCGTACGCTAGCAGAGGATTGACAAGACCAAAACGCATTTTTAATTACCACCTCACAAGAGCAAGAAGAATGGTTGAATGTACCTTTGGTATTCTGACAGCCAAATGGCGGGTCCTATTGACTGCGATCAACCTCAAGACAGAAACTGTGGACGAGGTGATCAAAGCGTGCGTGGTACTCCACAATTTTGTTATCTGCAAGGAACCCATTTCCATTGAGGACACCTCTGAAGAAACCACCTTGCAAGATTACCATGACATTACCACTAGAAGTTCTGTGACGGTTTCAGTAATGAGGGACAATTTTGCACTATACTTTATGTCACCTCAAGGCAGAGTACACTGGCAGGATGACAGAGTGTGAAAGATTTGTGCCCTAACCAAACTTGTGTACCTTCTGGACCAACAGTATATACCTTTGCCAACCAAAGTTGGCTATCTTGTCATGGTCTTACTATTTTTAGCTTTAGGCCACAGGTGTGTACCTGGTTGTGTTTTATGCAAAGTATTTCACCTTTTAACAAAAGTTGTGTACATTGTTAGGAAATCACCAACAATAAACACAACTTTTTAGGTGAAATACTTTGCTTCAAACACAACCAGGAACACAACTGTGGCAAAAAGCTAAAATTTACCCACAGTTATATACCTGGTTTTGAATACCTTTTTACCTTTGAAATACCCTGTATTTAACCTTTTTTTTAAACATAGTTCGCCGCAGAAAGAAATGACAGACAACCATTGTGAAACGATAATTTAACTTTTATTTAAATTTTTTTTTTTTTTGTAAAATGTTTTTAAAGTGCAAAAAACTTTTTTAATAAAGGTTTTAAACCCAATGGGCATTTTTATTAAAAAACACACATTACAAATCTGTGTAGTGTGGGGTGGAAATACTGCTGGAGGGGCTGCGGGACACTTCGACACTGGGTGTGTGGAGAGAGGACTGGGATCGTGGTGGGGAAGGAACAGTTAGAGGTGAAGATGTGGAAAAAGCTACAGAATGGGTGGACATGTGGGAGGCAGAAGAGGTGGTGGGCGGTGGAGTGGAGGGTTGGGCAGGGACTGTAGGAGCAGATGATGTTGATGGAAAGTTGTATGGGGAAGGAGTTTGGTACGGGGAAGGAGTTTGGTACGGGGAAGGAGTTTGGTACGGGGCAGGTTGCTGGAAGTGGGGAGATGTCTGGTACGGGGCAGGTTGCTGGAAGTGGGGAGATGTCTGGTATTGGGGAGGTTGCTGGTATGTAATAGGAGGGGGAGGATGGAAAGTGGCTGGAGGGGGTGCAGATGTAATAGGAGGGGGAGGATGGAAAGTGGCTGGAGGGGGTGCAGATGTAATAGGAGGGGGAGGATGGAAAGTGGCTGGAGGGGGTGCAGGTGGAGGAACTACAGTGGTGGGAGGTGGAGGTTGGGAGGTAACCTGCTGTAGAGCACCGTGGCACGAATGCATTACATGCATCTGCTGGGTTGGAGATAGTGTTGCCATGCGCTCCACAACAGACCTGAAAAAGGTGTGGTTTGGCGAAGATCTTGCTTCTGAATGCATGGTTTGCAGAAGTGTCTTCACCTCCAGAATGCTGGAGTTGATCTGCTGAAAGCCTGCGGAGATTTGCTCTGACAAGACTTTTAGACAGTTCTGGAAAGATGCATTCAGATGCAAGAACTCTTGCACATAACTCTTTTCCTGACCCCTCTGCCGCTGTTGCCCAGTACCCGCAGGTGTACTAGAGGTGGCAGGGGCAGAAGGGTGGGGTAAAGGGAAAGCGATCTCCTCACCAGCAGCTTCATGTAATGTAGGCGGCCACGATGCTCCTGTGCTGGTGGATGGGACAGATGGGTCGAATGTGTGGGAAGGCTGGGAAGGTGCAGATGTACCGGGGCGGTCAAAGTGTCCCTCGGTGCCGGTCTCCTCAGGGATCGCCTCAGAAGGGTCCAATCGTGCAGGCTCCCGAGTGCTGCTCACCGTGCTGTGGAATAAAGAGAAAAAAAAACAATTAAAATAGTGACATGGTATGGCCCTGGCTGAAAAAAAAAAGTTACATCTAAACATTTTTTTGTCACATGTGGTGTGTAATATTTACCTTCTGGTGAGCATTGTCTCCCGGAGGAACGACAGGGCTTGTGCGTACTTGTACTTGCTCCTGCGTCCTCCAGATCCACTTGGGGCCCGCATCTCTTTATTGAACTCCTTCTTGAAACGATCCCTCACAGACCGCCACCGATTCACAATTCTGTTCCCTGAAACGAGAAAGGAGTGCTTAGTATACAACATCAGTGTTTCCCAAACTCCAGTCCTCATGGTCCCCAGGGGTCATGTTTTCAGGATTTCCATAGTAAATAGAAATCCTGAACACATGATCCGTGGGGACCACGAGGACTGGAGTTCGGGAAACACTGGTTTACATCAAGCAACCGGTACTGTATATACTTACGCTCTTTAATCTGGGCCCGAACATCGAGGTCCTCCCAGCGGCCCACAAGGAGTGAACAGATTTCCTCCCAGAGTCGTTGGGTAACGATAAGGTCAGCGTGGCGGCGGTCAGCCATATTCCAGAGCGGCTCCCTTTCTCTGACGAGATCGATGAGGTGGTCCACATCGAGTCCTCCATCCTCACCGTCAGAGTCGGGAGCACGCTGTGAAGGCTGTTAAAGAAAAAGACAAAAATAACATAATTAGCCTCCACAAAAGAAATGAAATAAAAAGTGCAAAAAAACAAAGCAAAAATATTTATACTTACACGCTGGTGACCGCCGCGTTGCTGTCGCCGACGACCCTGGGAGGCACTGCGAGGACCTCTTGGCCGAGCACCAGATTGGGAAGACTAGAGAAGAAAACAAAAAATGTTATGTCTTTGGATGTAGGCATTTGTTTGCTGTGTGTGGTCTGCAGAACATTGTTTTCTATGTGTTGTGTGTAGTGTGATGTTGTGTTTCTGCGTTTGATGCAAAAAACTTACCAATTGTGAGCCCACTCCAGGTGTCTGTCCACCCCTTCCTTCTTCTTCTGGGAGCTCCTCTTCATCTTGTGATTCCTGTTTTGAAATAAAAGGCAATGAATAGACATATATTACAGAGATGATGGATTTTGGAAATAAAAACTTACCGTCAAACGCTGACGATGCGAGGGAGGGCTCCCAGAAGAAGATGTGCTGTCCTGTTGATGGCCAGACTCCATGGCTGTGGGTATTGCTGCTGCTGTTGCTGCTGCCAGTGATGCCATTTCTTCTGCTGCTGCATCTCTTTGGCGACTGTTGAATAAAGAGAAACAAAGGGCCAATGAATATCTTGATATTCCATGGCCCTAGTTTGGAGGAATGGGGGATTTGATAATTACCGTCTCTCATCTGCTGCTGGACTCCCCTCCTCAGCATGTTCCATTTGCTGCTCCATTTGGGGTGGTGGTGGTGCTGATGGTGCTGCAGTGGTCTCCTGCCTTCTCCTGCTGCGCTTGTTTGCTTTCTTGGGTGGCATGTTGGGTGTGGCTGTGGGTCCCACTGTCTTGCTTTTATATATGTCTTGTGGGCAGAGCTACTGAGCATGCTCAGACCAAAAAAACCGGATCCGGCCACCGGATCCGGCTTTCGCCGGATCAGGCGCATTGCGGCGCTCATAGGCTTTCATTGTGTGAAAAAGCCGGACGCGCCGGATCCGGCGTGTCCGGCTTTTTCGCCGGAGACAAAAAACGTTACAGTAGCCGTTTTTTCAAGACGCCGGATCGCGACACATTGCCGGATCCGGCGAAAACCGGATGAAACGCATGGCCATCCGGCGCGATCCGGCGCAAATGCAAGTCAATGGGGGGGAAACCGGATCCGGCATTGCATTTCGCCGGATCCGGTTTCTGTCAAAAGCGCCGGATCGCGCCTGACGGCGAAAACCTGATGTGTGAAAGAGGCCTTATTCTGATTGTGCCGCCATTGGTCCGACAGCAAATATCTTATACTACTTTCAAATGTTGGGTTGCTGGTGGAAACGTACTCATGGTGCTCCACCGAATATTCCTGAGAAGACTGGGTCTGGAGTGTCCCTTTAAAAAACCTTTAAAAGTAATGACGTCATCTCCTTCATATCACCACACATGGGTTCAATGAATGACATAAAAAAGATGAAGACGATCTCTCAGGCCAGAAGATGTATTACTCATTACTAGTCTCCGTCGTTGTACAGTCAATAATTTTTGCTACTTCTCCAATAATCCCTATTGATTAATGAGGACCTGGGTCATTAGTGTCAGTGACTTAGTCCCCACTGTATTAAATCTGTCAATAAGACGAGGGTAATGACCCTGATGACAAGTTCTCGGAGGTCACAGAGATCTGCAAAGTTGTTTATTTTTACTTAGATGAATTAGAAAAATAGAAAAAAGTTGCAAAAGTCTTACACCCCCCTATAAAATAGAAGCATGGTCAGACAATGTTTCCATTCAGAGGTGTAACTTGTTACCTACATCACTTTTCTACACATAGGTGAAATGCTGTATAAGAATATCCCATTTTTTCCGCATATAAATTAAGTGATGATTTCACCGTCATTGAGGCTTCGCTGCGACAATCTGATCTCTGACCTAATGCAAAGTGATCCTTATAAGAAGGAGCCGCTGATAATTACACTTTACCTAATTAATTGCATCACTGCCAGGAAACAATGGTGATAATTAGATCACTGATGATCAGCCGTCCATGTGCGGCTCTCGCCCTGAAGTGACGTGTCATAAGACGAGTCATGAGAAAAATGTGACGCTCACAGGCAGCTGAGCGCAGATATTATCATAATCATCCTCATCTATATGACATCCAGAATTTGTTTAATATTATGTATTATAAGGAAATAATGAGTGATGGTTATTGTAAGTGAGAGCAGAACAGATGAGTCAGTACAAACTCAGATATAATCTACAGAAATAATGCAGTCACTAAGTTACAACCTGTATTACACCCCAGAGCTGCACTCACTATTCTTCTGGTGCAGTCAATGTGTACATACAATACATTACTGATCCTGTACTGATCCTGAGTTACATCCTGTATTATACTCCAGAGCTGCACTCACTATTCTGCAGGTGCAGTCACTGTGTACATACATTACATTACTGACCTGAGTTACATCCTGTATTATACTCCAGAGCTGCACTCACTATTCTTCTGGTGCAGTCACTGTGTACATACATTACATTACTGATCCTGAGTTACATCCTGTATTATACTCCAGAGCTGCACTCTCTATTCTGCTGGTGCAGTCACTGTGTACATACATTACTGATCCTGAGTTACATCCTGTATTATACGCCAGAGCTGCACTCACTATTCTGCTGGTGCAGTCACTGTGTACATGCATTACATTACTGATCCTGAGTTACATCCTGTATTATAATCCAGAGCTGCACTCACTATTCTGCTGGTGCAGTCACTGTGTACATACATGACAATCTTTCGGTATTTATCTTCTATAACAGATAAATGTTTTGTTGTAAGAATAAAGTAAACAGTAAAAGCGCCGTTACACAGTAACACTGAGCTGAGCTATTGGTGAGTGGCGCTTTAACTTTTTAATTGTTTCTGTTACAATCCAGAAATGAAGATTGAACTGACTTTTGGACGCTCTCACTCTACAACCAGTGCTGTCCGCCATCTCCGCTCAGCTTCACAGAGAACTAAATTATTCTCTTTCTAATGAAGGAAAAGGAAAAACAAAATCTCCCAGTAATTGCAAATTTACATTCATACACGAGGACGATGCAAGAGAATGAAAACTGAACCGTCTAAGAAAACGGAAGGTTCCAAAGCTGAGCGAAGAATCTATCTCCGTGGAAACAGGAAAACAAACAAAAATAGATCTGATTAACTGACGAGCAAATCAACTAAACCGCTGCAAGATACCTGCGAAAAAGTAGCCTGTACCCCAACAGTCAGTGTCATTATCCTATTTTCCTAGTGTCAGCATCATTATTCTGTACCCCAAGGGTCAGTGTCAAAATGTTTTACACTGTCCTGTGCCTCAAGTGTCACTATCCTACATACTTCGTGTCAGTACCATAATTCTGTACCCAAAGTATCAATGTAATTATGCTCTTTCCCAAGAGTCAGTGTCATTATCTTGTACCCCAAGCGTCATTACCATTATCCTGTGCCCCACCTGTCAATTTAATTAACCTGTACCAAAAATGTCAGTGTCATTATCCTGTACCCCAAGTGTCAATGTCAATATCCAGTATTCCAAGTGTCATTATCCTGTTCCTCAAGTGTCAGTGTCATATTCCTGTGCCCCTAGACAGTGTCGTATTCCTGTGCCCCTAGTGTCAGTGTCGTGTTCCTTTGCCCCTATTGTCAGTGTCATATTTCTGTGCTCCTAGTATCAGGGTTGTCTTCCTGTGCCTAGTGTCAGTGTCGTTTTTCTGTACCCCTATTGTCAGTGTCATATTTCTGTGCCACTAGTTTCAGTGTAGTGTTCCTGTTCCCCTAGTGTATTCCTGTGCCCTAGTCAGTGTGTTATTCCTGTTCCCCTAGTGTCAGTGTCATCTCCTGTGCCCCTAGTATCAGTATTCCTGTGCCCCTAGTGTCAGTGTGTCAACGGTGACATTATGATTCCCGTGACCCTAGTGTCAGTGTGTCACCGGTGACATTATGATGCCCGTACCCCGAGTGTCAGTGTGTCACGGGTGACATTATGATTCCTGTGCCCCTAATGTCAGTGTGTCACTGGTGACATTATGATGCCTGTGCCCCTAGTGTCAGTGTGTCACCGGTGACACTATGATGCCCGTGACCCTAGTGTCAGTGTGTCACCAGTGACATTATGATTCCTGTGCCCCTAGTGTCAGTGTGTCACCGGTGACATTATGATGCCCGTGTCCTTAGTGTCAGTGTGTCATCGGTGACATTATGATGCCCGTGCCCCTAGTGTCAGTGTGTCAACGGTGACATTATGATGCCCGTGCCCCTAGTGTCAGTGGGTCACCGGTGACATTATGATGCCCGTACCCCGAGTGTCAGTGTGTCACGGGTGACATTATGAGTCCCGTGCCCCTAATGTCAGTGTGTCACCGGTGACATTATGATGCCTGTGCCCCTAGTGTCAGTGTGTCACCGGTGACATTATGATGCCCGTGCCCTTAGTGTCAGTGTGTCACTGGTGACATTATGATTCCCGTGCCCCTAGTGTCAGTGGGTCACCGGTGACATTATGATGCCCGTACCCCGAGTGTCAGTGTGTCACGGGTGACATTACGATTCCTGTGCCCCTAATGTCAGTGTGTCACTGGTGACATTATGATGCCTGGGCCCCTAGTGTCAGTGTGTCACCGGTGACATTATGATGCCCGTGACCCTAGTGTCAGTGTGTCACCAGTGACATTATGATTCCTGTGCCCCTAGTGTCAGTGTGTCACCAGTGACATTATGATGCCCGTGCCCCTAGTGTCAGTGTGTCACCGATGACATTATGATTCCCGTGCCCCTAGTGTCAGTGTGTCACCGGTGACATTATGATGCCCGTGCCCCTAGTGTCAGTGTGTCACCGATGACATTATGATGCCCGTGCCCCTAGTCTCAGTGTGTCACCGGTGACTTAATGATACCCGTGCCCCTAGTGTCAGTGTGTCACTGGTGATATTATGATGCCCGAGCCCCTAGTGTCAGTGTGTCATCGGTGATATTATGATGCCCATGCCCCTAGTGTCAGTGTGTCACCGGTGACATTATGATTCCTGTGCCCCTAGTGTCAGTGTGTCACCGGTGACATTATGATTCCTGTGCCCCTAGTGTTAGTGTGTCATCGGTGACATTATGATGCCCGTGCCCCTAGTGTCAGTGTGTCACCGGTGACATTATGATGCCTGTACCCCTAGTGTCAGTGTGTCATCGGTGACATTATGATGCCTGTACCCCTAGTGTCAGTGTGTCATCGGTGACATTATGATGCCCGTGCCCCTAGTGTCAGTGTTTCACCGGTGTATTATGATTCCTGTGCCCCTAGTGTCAGTGGGTCACCGGTGACATTATGATTCCTGTGCCCCTAGTGTCAGTGGGTCACCGGTGACATTATGATGCCCGTGCCCCTAATGTTAGTGTGTCACCGGTGACATTATGATGCCTGTGCCCCTAGTGTCAGTGTGTCACCGGTGACATTATGATTCCTGTGCCCCTAGTGTTAGTGTGTCATCGGTGACATTATGATGCCCGTGCCCCTAGTGTCAGTGTGTCACCGGTGACATTATGATGCCCGTGCCCTTAGTGTCAGTGTGTCATCGGTGACATTATGATGCCCGTGCCCTTAGTGTCAGTGTGTCACCGGTGACATTATGATGCCCATGCCCCTAGTGTCAGTGTGTCATCGGTGACATTATGATGCCCGTGCCCCTAGTGTCAGTGTGTCATCGGAGACATTATGATGCCCGTGCCCTTAGTGTCAGTGTGTCATCGGTGACATTATGATGCCCGTGCCCCTAGTGTCAGTGTGTCACCGGTGACATTATGATGCCCGTGCCCCTAGTGTCAGTGTGTCACCGGTGACATTACGATGCCCGTGCCCCTAGTGTCAGTGTGTCATCGGTGACATTATGATGCCCGTGCCCCTAGTGTCAGTGTGTCACCGGTGATATTATGATGCCCGAGCCTCTAGTGTCAGTGTGTCATCGGTGATATTATGATGCCCGTGCCCCTAGTTTCAGGTGTCAGTGTGTCACTGGTGACATTATGATTCCTATGCCCCTAGTGTCAGTGTGTCACCGGTGACATTATGATTCTTGTGCCCCTAGTGTTAGTGTGTCATCGGTGACATTATGCTGCCCGTGCCCCTAGTGTCAGTGTGTCACCGGTGACATTATGATGCATGTACCCCTAATGTCAGTGGGTCATCGGTGACATTATGATGCCCGTGCCCCTAGTGTCAGTGTGTCACCGGTGTATTATGATTCCTGTGCCCCCAGTGTCAGTGGGTCACCGGTGACATTATGATTCCTGTGCCCCTAGTGTCAGTGGGTCACCGGTGACATTATGATGCCCGTGCCCCTAGTGTTAGTGTGTCACCGGTGACATTATGATGCCTGTGCCCCTAGTGTCAGTGTGTCACCGGTGACAATATGATTCCTGTGCCCCTAGTGTCAGTGTGTCATCGGTGACATTATGATGCCCGTGCCCTTAGTGTCATTGTGTCACCGGTGACATTGATTCCTGTGCCCCTAGTGTCAGTGTGTCATCGGTGACATTATGATGCCCGTGCCCCTAGTGTCAGTGTGTCACCGGTGACATTGATGCCCGTGCCCTTAGTGTCAGTGTGTCACCGGTGACATTGATGCCCGTGCCCTTAGTGTCAGTGTGTCATCGGTGACATTGCGATGCCCGTGCCCCTAGTGTCAGTGTGTCATCGGTGACATTACGATGCCCGTGCCCCTAGTGTCAGTGTGTCATGGGTGACATTACGATGCCCGTGCCCCTAGTGTCAGTGTGTCATCGGTGACATTATGATGCCCGTGCCCCTAGTGTCAGTGTGTCATCGGTGACATTATGATGCCCATGTCCCTAGTGTCAGTGTGTCACCGGTGACATTATGATGCCCGTGCCCCTAGTGTCAGTGTGTCATCGGTGACATTATGATGCCCATGTCCCTAGTGTCAGTGTGTCACCGGTGACATTATGATGCCTGTGCCCCTAGTGTCAGTGTGTCACCGGTGACAATATGATTCCTGTGCCCCTAGTGTCAGTGTGTCATCGGTGACATTATGATGCCCGTGCCCTTAGTGTCATTGTGTCACCGGTGACATTGATTCCTGTGCCCCTAGTGTCAGTGTGTCATCGGTGACATTATGATGCCCGTGCCCCTAGTGTCAGTGTGTCACCGGTGACATTGATGCCCGTGCCCTTAGTGTCAGTGTGTCACCGGTGACATTGATGCCCGTGCCCTTAGTGTCAGTGTGTCATCGGTGACATTACGATGCCCGTGCCCCTAGTGTCAGTGTGTCATCGGTGACATTACGATGCCCGTGCCCCTAGTGTCAGTGTGTCATGGGTGACATTACGATGCCCGTGCCCCTAGTGTCAGTGTGTCATCGGTGACATTATGATGCCCGTGCCCCTAGTGTCAGTGTGTCATCGGTGACATTATGATGCCCATGTCCCTAGTGTCAGTGTGTCACCGGTGACATTATGATGCCCGTGCCCCTAGTGTCAGTGTGTCATCGGTGACATTATGATGCCCATGTCCCTAGTGTCAGTGTGTCACCGGTGACATTATGATGCCCGTGCCCCTAGTGTCAGTGTGTCATCGGTGACATTATGATGCCCGTGCCCCTAGTGTCAGTGTGTCACCGGTGACATTATGATGCCCGTGCCACTAGTGTCAGTGTTTCACCGGTGTATTATGATTCCTGTGCCCCTAGTGTCAGTGGGTCACCGGTGACATTATGATGCCCGTGCCCCTAATGTTAGTATGTCACCGGTGACATTATGATGCCTGTGCCCCTAGTGTCAGTGTGTCACCGGTGACATTATGATTCCTGTGCCCCTAGTGTTAGTGTGTCATCGGTGACATTATGATGCCCGTGCCCCTAGTGTCAGTGTGTCACCGGTGACATTATGATGCCTGTACCCCTAGTGTCAGTGTGTCATCGGTGACATTATGATGCCCGTGCCCCTAGTGTCAGTGTGTCACCGGTGACATTATGATGTCTGTGCCCCTAGTGTCAGTGTGTCACCGATGACATTATGATTCCTGTGCCCCTAGTGTCAGTGTATCACCGGTGACATTATGATGCCCGTGCCCCTAGTGTCATTGGGTCATCGGTGACATTATGATGCCCGTGCCCCTAGTGTCAGTGTGTCACCGGTGACATTATGATGCCCGTGCCCCTAGAATCAGTGTGTCACCGGTGACATTATGATGCCCGTGCCCTTAGTGTCAGTGTGTCATCGGTGACATTATGATGCCCGTGCCCCTAGCGTCAGTGTGTCACCGGTGACATTATGATGCCCGTGCCCCTAGTGTCAGTGTGTCATCGGTGACATTATGATGCCCGTGCCCCTTGTGTCAGTGTGTCACCGGTGACATTATGATGCCCGTGCCCCTAGTGTCAGTGTGTCACCGATGACATTATGATTCCTGTGCCCCTAGTGTCAGTGGGTCACCGGTGACATTATGATGCCCGTGCCCCTAGTGTCAGTGTGTCACCGGTGACATTATGATGCCCGTGCCCTTAGTGTCAGTGTGTCATCGGTGACATTATGATGCCCGTGCCCCTTGTGTCAGTGTGTCACCGGTGACATTATGATGCACGTGCCCCTAGTGTCAGTGTGTCACCGATGCCATTATGATTCCTGTGCCCCTAGTGTCACTGTGTCACCGGTGACATTATGATGCCCGTGCCCCTAGTGTCAGTGTGTCACCGATGACATTATGATTCCTGTGCCCCTAGTGTCAGTGGGTCACCGGTGACATTATGATGCCCGTGCCCCTAGTGTCAGTGTGTCATCGGTGACATTATGATGCCCGTTCCCCTACTGTCAGTGTGTCATCGGTGACATTATGATGCCCGTGCCCCTAGTGTCAGTGTGTCACCGGTGACATTATGATTCCTGTGCCCCTAGTGTCAGTGTGTCACCGGTGACATTATGATGCCCGCTGCCCTGATTCCGCCTACATGGCACTAATCTTTCAGTCCGGAGTTGTCGGATTCTTAGCACTGCTTTTGGCACGCTGGGCGCTCCGCTCGCTCATCTGGCAGACGGCGGGCTCGATGTTTCCGGTGACCTGACCTGCTTTTGGCATGGACCATTTGCACACAAACTTCTCGGTGAGAAGCAATTAATGGCGCTGTGTAAATCTTCCCTTTGGCATCGCAGCTGCCATCTGTACAGTACACACTTCACAGTCTCTTATCAGGCACAGCAGCTCCAGGTCTTCAGGAAAACTGCAGTTGTGGACTTAAAGGGGCACTGCACCTAACCCCATCATCACTTTATTTCCTTAAGTGATATTTCCTATCAGTATCAGTTAGTATGAAATCGCTAATGATCAGCTGATCGAAGAGGTCATGGCACTGAGTGCTTATCGGACAGCGCCATCCTTTTCCTAGTGGCCACATCTGGTATTGCAGATCAGTTATTTTCTGCTTTATTTCAATAAATATACAAAGATCTGCAACTTTCCAATAAACTTTTTGTTTCAATTTTCACCAATTGTAAGACATTTGTTTGCTGTCAGTGAATAGGAAAATCATTGCTTACATGCAAAAGCCAATAAATTTTTGCAGATACATTAATTTCTACAAAGTATTCAGCCTAGAGAATCCCCTGCAAGCGAAACACATCAGCATTCTGTCTGCCTGAAGCCACCACTAGAGGGAGCTAACTCCACTTGGATTTATACAGCCAGTGTTAAACTCAATCTGTGCTGTGATCTCCCCCTAGCGGTGACTACAGATAGCTGCACTAACAAGGTCAGATCAAGCAGGGAAAGCTTCAGTTCTGGGCGCTATGTTATTATGCCTATGACATGGGAAATTCTTCCCTATATGGGGGTTTGTATAAGTACTGGGGGGCACTATATTAAGAGTAACCCAATGTCTCCCCTAATGCAGAGCGCCTCAGATTCACCATAACGGGGGACGGCTGTGCTCAAAAAGTTGCTTGAAAGGTAGAGCCGTCAAAAGTGACAAAAGAATAAGAAAACAAAAGAGAAATATGATGTAGCAGAGCCTAGTTAGTGATGTAACTGCATGATTTCTGCACTGTCTTGTTTTCCTGCAGTCCTGTGCAAAGTCAAATGTAATCTCAGGGAGTTCCTGTGCTTAATGGCAAACCCAGCTCTGCTACATGATAATGCAATGCATTCATAGATTGTAGATCTAGCAGAAATGTATTTGTCATTTATCTCTGCATATCAGAATAATGCTTTGATTTCAGATTTTACGGCAGTCCTATGTAACGATACAGATGACACATTGTCATTTGGCTCAAATCATCATCTCATCTCAAACTCAGTTCTGGAGATTCAGCTTTGGAATAGATTTAGATGTAGAGATTTAGTCAAGCTAAGATTTTATGTTATTTTACATATTTTCTTAGGACTGTATATTTTGTGTGTCTCCTATGAATATATGTGCAGTCCTATGTAAAAGCACAATACCACATTAGGATATCGCCATGGTGAGTACATAATAATTCTGCTGCATCTGACAGATTCAGCTATGCAAGCCTGGCAAAGTCAGCTCTGCCACATCTGATACATCAGACAAACTCAGCTCTCTATATGTGATAAATTCAGCTCTGCTACACCAGGTAAACTCAGCTTTGCTACATACTTCTGACAAACTCAGTTCTGCTACATCTCATAGATTCAGCTATGCAACGCCTAGAAAAATCAGCTCTACCACATCTGATACATCAGTCAAATTCAGCTCTGCTACATCCAAAAAACTTAGCTCTGCTACAGCTGACAAATTCAGCTCAGCTACTTCTGGCAAACTCTGCTCTGCTACATCTGACAAATTCATCTCAGCTACACCTGGCAAACTCAGCTCTGCTACATCTGATAAATCTGGCAAACTCAGCTCTGCTACATGTGATAAATTCAGCTCTGCTATACCAGGCAAACTCAGCTCTGCTACATGTGATAAATTCAGCTCTGCTATACCAGGCAAACTCAGCTCTGCTACATCTGACAAATTCATCTCAGCTACACTTGGCAAACTCAGCTCTGCTACATGTGATAAGCCTGGCAAACTCAGCTCTGCTACATGTGATAAATTCAGCTCTGCTACATCTGATAAATCTGGCAAACTCAGCTCTGCTACATGTGATAAATTCATCTCTGCTATACCAGGCAAACTCAGCTCTGCTACATCTGACAAACTCAGGTCTGCTACATCTCATAGATTCATCTCTGCAACACCGTGCAAAGTCCGCTCTACCACATCTGATGTATGTGACAAATCAGCCCTGCTACACCCATCAAACTCAACGCTGCTACATCTGATACATTCGTCAATTTCAGCTCTGCTACAAGTGGCAAACTCAGCACTGCTATATCTGATAAACTCCGCTCTGCTGCACCTGTATACAGACACTTACTTGTGGGAGCTGTATAATAATCCGCTGTGCTTTCTGCTGTCTGATCAGCTGACAAGGCTCCGCTGGAGGATACAGATGTAACAGCACAATCCAGTGCTGGTGAAAGAGTACAGCCCTCATCATCATCATCATCCTCACCCAGGCCCTATGGAGATAGAGGGGGCAGGGCCTCTTAATTGCTAGAGGACTGACAGAGCACATCATTAACCCTTTGCAAAATGGATTATGAGTTCAAGAAGTAAACTCAAGACTACTCACTCGTCCAACGCTGCCGAACTACAACTCTTATCTTCCTCTACTACTCCCTCCTCCTTCATACTGGTTCAGATTTCCCACTTAGGACTTTGGGAAAGCAATGATGGAGTATAAATGCGGGCAGCAGTCCGAGCACTGGTCAAGAATAGTATACTACACTCCCTGACAGAAGTTATGTCGCTTATCCATGTTATGTAAATAAAAGCTTATAACCTGACGTTAAATTCATCCATCGGTTGTATAAATTATTCTTTTGAAAGCTGAAACCCTCCGAAATGTGGTTTAGGTTAAGAAAATAAATTGACATCAATGCAGAAATATTGATCATTCAATGGACACAGAATGGTCAGATGCAAAACAAAAGTTTTGTAGCCTGGTCATTAGTGTTGCGCGATACCGTCCGATACTTAAAAGTATCGGATCGGATGGTATCGGCCGATCTAAAAAAAATATCGGGTATCGCCGATTCCGATACCGGAAGTCCCATTCAAGTCTATGGGACTTCCGTATCGGAATAAGAAAAACCCTATTTTTGCCTTGTACAGCCTCTCTGGGGTCTGTACGGGCCTTTCGGGGGGCTGTGCCGGCCTGCCGGGGGGTCTGTGCAGGCTCTGGTGGTCTGTGTCGGCCTGCCGGGGGGCTGTGCCGGCCTGCCGGTGGTCTGTGCAGGCTTCGGTGGTCTGTGCCGGCCTGCCGGGGGGCTGTGCCGGCCTGCCGGTGGTCTGTGCAGGCTCCGGGGGGCTGTGCCGGCCTGCCGGGGGGCTGTGCCGGCCTGCCGGTGGTCTGTGCAGGCTCCGGTGGTCTGTGCAGGCATCGTCCGATGGGACTACAAGTCCCATCGGGCGATGACTGCTACCATGCCGTGCGCAGGCCGTCGCTGCGCTCATAAACGCTAGTGTGAAACTAGCCTTAGCTATTGCGTTATTTCTGTGCTGTCTTGTGTATAAATATGTGATTCTTCAGATTTTGTATTAGTCTAGCCTGATGAAGAGACCTGCGTACTCTTGAAAGCTTGCAATGTGTTACCATCTTTTCAGTTAGCCATTAAAAGGTATCAACTACTGAGGACTCTCAATTCTAAATATTCTTCTATCTACTGGCTAACACGGTGCAAAGATATACATCTTTCCTGCATCTAAATTGTATGAATCATTGGTGAACCTCATGGATGCAGTCCTTCAAGCTCATGGAAGTCGCACAAAATATTAAATATGACTCTAATAGCACCACAACTTCATTCACCAATGTTATGCATCATATATTTGTATTTTAAGTTAATTATTTGTTTTGAATATCACATTACTTTCTGTGGCCGACAAAACTTTTGTCTAGCCAAAATGTGACCATTCTGTGTCCATTAAATGATCAATATTTCTGGAGTGATGTCAATTTATTTTCTTAACCTAATCCACATTTCGGAGGGTTTCAGCTTTCAAAAGAATAATTTATACAACCATTGGATGAATTTAACGTCAGGTTATAAGCTTTTATTTACATAACATGGATAAGCGACATAACTTCTGTCAGGGAGAGTAGAATGGCAGTTTACACTGACACAAGTTTCTTTCCTGTTCAGTTTTTGGATTTAAAGGGGAAATATATAAAAGGTGATAGGCTTCCTGTTAGATGCAGACCTGAAATCAGGGCACATCTTGCTTTCAGATTATCTCGCACTCATACCGCAAACGAGTGGATGGCGGCCAATTTCCTCATTATAATATCTTTCATCAAACAAAAAAAATCCAAAATCGTTTAGGGAATGAATCTGACATAATCTCTGCCGTAATGAATGACGTTCATCACCATCACCTTTCCAGCCTGCAACGAAGCTAACCGTGAAAATGATAGTTATATGTAATGAGATGTGACCCACCAAGGGGATTATATGTACCCACGGGGCCCCCTAGTCTCCTCAAAAAAAGTGTCATCTAGAGTGCCCACCATAAACGGTGTCAACTAGAGTGCCCACCATAAACAGTGTCAACTAGAGTTCCCACCATAAACAGTATCAGCCAGAGTGCCCACCATAAACACTGTCAGCTAGAATGCCCATCATAAATAGGGTCATCCGCAGTGCCCAACATAAACAGTGTCATCCAGAGTGCCCACCATAAACAGTGTCAGCCAGAGTGCCCATCATAAACAGTGTCATCCAGAGTGTCCACCATACATAGTGTCATCCAGAGTGCCAACCATAAAGTGTCAGCCAGAGTGCCCACCATAAACAGTGTCAGCCAGAGTGCCCACCATAGTCATCCAGAGTGCCCACCATAAACCGTGTCAGCCAGAGTGCCCACCATAAATAGGGTCATCTGCAGTGCCCACCATAAACAGTGTCATCCAGAGTGCCCACCATAAACAGTGTCATCCAGACTGCCCACAATAAACAGTGTCATCCAGAGTGCCCACCATAAACAGTGTAAGCCAGAATGCCCATCATAAATAGGGTCGTCTGCAGTGCCCACTAAAAACTGTTATCCAGAGTGCCTACCAAAAGCAGTGTCAGACAGAGTGCCCACCATAAACAATATCGGCCATAGTGCCCACCATAAACAGTGTCTGCCAGAGTGCCCACCATAAACAATGTTATCCAGAGTGTCCATCATAAATAGTGTCATCCAGAGTGCCCACAATAAACAGTGTCATCTAGAGTGTCCATCATAAACAGTGTCATCCAGAGTGCCCACCATAAACAGTGTCAGCCAGAGTGCCCACCATAGAGTGTCAACCAGAGTGCCTACTATAAACGGTATTAGACAGAGTGCCCACCATAAACAGTGTCAACAGGAGAGCCTACCATAAACAGTGTGAGCCAGAGTGCCCGCCATAAACAGTATTAGACAGAGTGTCCACCATAAACAGTGTCAACCAGAGTGCCAACCATAAACAGTGTCAACCAGAGTGCCCACCATAAATAGTGTCATCCAGAATGCCAACCATAAATAGTGTCATCCCGAGTGCCCACCATAAACGGTATTAGACAGAGTGCCCACCATAAACAGTGTCATCCAGAGTGCCTACCATAAACGGTATTAGACAGAGTGCCCACCATAAACAGTATCATCCAGAGTGCCCACCATAAACAGTGTCATCCAAAGTGCCCACCATAAACAGTGTTATCCAGAGTGCCAACCATAAACGGTATTAGACAGAGTGCTGTTGTGAGTTCATTTTTCCCTTCACCATTGAGGTCTGATGAACTCCCTCCTCTAGTGAAGGAAGGTAGTGAGACTGATTACCAAACACCTGGGCAGCTAGATGATGACTGGGTGGCTGGAATTGAGGACTGGATATAAGGCTGCCGACGCCCTTCTTCCTGGCTGGTGATTTTCCTGCTGGATTCTTGGAGACCAGTCTGATTCCTGCATCTCAAAGCTAAGTTTTTCTGCTCTGCTTTGTACTCTTCAGTTTTGTTTTTTGTTTTGCCTTGTTTTTTGGGAGTTCTGCCATCCCCGGCCGGGGGTGAGCTGAATTCCATTTTTGTCTCTTATCTGTTGTTATTTTGCTCTGTCTTCAGAATATACCTGAGTGCTGATATAGTCTTTTGAAGCCTAGCGACTTCAGGGCCTGTTTTCCTATCAGTCGGTTGGCTCATTTTGATAGGGTTTTTGCGGATGGCAGACAGCAGCTTTCCTATCCTGTCCTATGTAGTTAGCTTGGGCCCCATCATTTGCTCAACCTATCTTTCTATCTGTGTTAGTGTTTTCATCTTGCTTCACCGTCATTATATGTTGGGGGCTGCCTATTGCTTTGGGGTCTGCTCTGGGGCAGTTTAGTTTTTCCCCTTTCTGTCTTTAGGCTATATAGTTCTCCGGCTGTGATCGAGGGGTCTAGGGCACCGTAGGAACCCCCTACGGCTACTGCTAGTTGTTGTGGATAGGTTCAGGGGTCTGCAATCCGATAGCTGCCAACCTCTCTGGTTTTTCTGGACTTAGCTGGTATTTTGTTTCTTCCTCCTTCGGTGACTCATCATAACAGAGTGCCCACCATAAACAGTATCATCCAGAGTGCCCACCATAAACAGTGTCATCCAGAGTGCCCACCTTAAACGGTATTAGACAGATTGCCCTACCATAAACAGTGTCAACCAGAGTGTCCACCATAAACAGTGTCATCCAGAGTGCACACCATGAACGGTATTAGACAGAGTGCCCACCATAAACGGTTTTAGACAGAGTGCCCACCATAAACAGTATCATCCAGAGTGCCCACCATAAACAGTGTCAGTCAGAGTGCTCACCATAAATAGTGTCATCCAGCGTGCCCACCATAAACGGTATTAGACAGTGCCCACCATAAATAGTGTCATCCAGAGTGCCCACCATAAATAGTGTCATCCAGAGTGCCCACCATAAACGGTATTAGACAGAGTGCCCACCATAAACAGTGTCAGCCAGAGTGCCTACCAAAAGCAGTGTCAGAGTGCCCACCATAAACAATATCAGCCATAGTGCCCACCATAAACAGTGTCAGCCAGAGTGCCCACCATAAACAATGTTATCCAGAGTGTCCATCATAAATAGTGTCATCCAGAGTGCCCACAATAAACAGTGTCATCCAGAGTGTCCATCATAAACAGTGTCATCCAGAGTGCCCACCATAAACAGTGTCAGCCAGAGTGCCCACCATAAAGTGTCAACCAGAGTGCCTACCATAAACGGTATTAGACAGAGTGCCCACCATAAACAGTGTCAACAGGAAAGCCTACCATAAACAGTGTCAGCCAGAGTGCCCGCCATAAACAGTATTAGACAGAGTGCCCACCATAAACAGTGTCAACCAGAGTGCCAACCATAAACAGTGTCAACCAGAATGCCCACCATAAATAGTGTCATCCAGAATGCCCACCATAAATAGTGTCATCCAGAGTGCCCACCATAAACGGTATTAGACAGAGTGCCCACCATAAACAGTGTCATCCAGAGTGCCTACCATAAACGGTATTAGACAGAGTGCCCACCATAAACAGTATCATCCAGAGTTGCCACCATGAACAGTGTCATCCAGAGTGCCCACCATAAACAGTGTCAGCCAGAGTCCCCACCATAAACTGTGTCAGCCAGAGTGCCTACCATTAACGGTGTCAACCAGAGTTCCCACCATAAACAGTGTCAGCCAAAGTGCCTACCATATACAGTGCCATCCAGAGCGCCCACCATAAACAGTGTCAGTCAGAGTGCTCACCATAAATAGTGTCATCCAGAGTGCCCACCATAAACGGTATTAGACAGAGTGCCCTACCATAAACAGTGTCAGAGTGCCCACCATAAACGGTATTAGAGTGCCCACCATAAATAGTGTCATCCAGAGTGCCCACCATAAATAGTGTCATCCAGAGTGCCCACCATAAATAGTGTCATCCAGAGTGCCCACCATAAATAGTGTCATCCAGAGTGCCCACCATAAATAGTGTCATCCAGAGTGCCCACCATAAACGGTATTAGACAGAGTGCCCACCATAAACAGTGTCAGCAAGAGTGCCCACCATAAACGGTATTAGACAGAGTGCCCACCATAAACAATATCATCCAGAGTGCCCACCATAAAGTGTCAGCCAGAGTGCCCACCATAAACAGTGTCAGCCAGAGTGCCCACCATGAACTGTATTAGACATAGTGCCCACCATAAACAGTGTCAACCAGAGTGCCCACCATAAACAGTGTCATCCGGAGTGCCCACCATAAATAGTGTCATCCAGAGTGCCCACCATAAATAGTGTCAACCAGAGTGCCAACCATAAACAGTGTCAACCAGAGTGCCCACCATAGTGTCATCCAGAATGCCCACCATAAATAGTGTCATCCAGAGTGCCCACCATAAACGGTATTAGACAGAGTGCCCACCATAAACAGTGTCATCCAGAGTGCCTACCATAAACAGTATTAGACAGAGTGCCCACCATAAACAGTATCATCCAGAGTGCTCACCATGAACAGTGTCATCCAGAGTGCCCACCATCAACAGTGTCAGCCAGAGTCCCCACCATAAACTGTGTCAGCCAGAGTGCCTACCATAAACGGTGTCATCCAGAGTGCCCACCATAAACGGTATTAGACAGAGTGCCCTACCATAAACAGTGTCAACCAGAGTGCCCACCATGAACAGTGTCATCCAGAGTGCACACCATGAACGGTATTAGACAGAGTGCCCACCATAAACAGAGTCAACCAGAGTGCCCACCATAAACGGTATTAGACAGATTGCCCACCATAAACAGTATCATCCAGAGTGCCCACCATAAACAGTGTCATCCAGAGTGCCCACCATAAATGGTATTAGACAGAGTGCCCTACCATAAACAGTGTCAACCAGAGTGCCCTACCATAAACAGTGTCAATCAGAGTGCCCACCATAAACAATATCATCCAGAGTGCCCACCATACACAGTGTCAGCCAGAGTGCCCACCATAAACGGTATTTGACAGAGTGCCCACCATAAACAGTGCCAGCCAAAGTGCCTACCATATACAGTGCCATCCAGAGCTCCCACCATAAACAGTGTCAGTCAGAGTGCTCACCATAAATAGTGTCAGTCAGAGTGCTCACCATAAATAGTGTCATCCAGAGTGCCCACCATAAACGGTATTAGACAGAGTGCCCTACCATAAACAGTGTCAACCAGAGTGTCCACCATAAATGGTATTAGACAGAGTGCCCACCATAAATAGTGTCATCCAGAGTGCCCACCATAAACGGTATTAGACAGAGTGCCCACCATAAACAGTGTCAGCCAGAGTGCCCACCATAAACGGTATTAGACAGAGTGTCCACCATAAACAATATCATCCAGAGTGCCCACCATAAATTGTCAGCCAGAGCGCCCACCAAATATGGTATTTGACAGAGTGCCCACCATAAGCATGTCAACCAGAGAGCTTACCATAAACAGTGTCAGCCAGAGTGCCCACCATAAACTGTATTAGACATAGTGCCCACCATAAACAGTGTCAACCAGAGTGCCCACCATAAACAGTGTCATCCAGAGTGCCCACCATAAATAGTGTCATCCAGAGTGCCCATCATAAATAGTGTCATCCAGAGTGCCCACCATAAATGGTATGTTAGAGTGTTAGCGACTCCTGGAGTGGACCCTCTGGGTCGCGGCACCAACCCTCCCAGGGCGAGCTAGCCTAGTGAGGACCACCCCCTATACAGGGAGTGTCAGGAGCAAGCCCCAGGGGATACGATACCACGACTGCTGGCACCAGGCGGCCGGCTCACAGGAGATACGAGACTGTGTGACTGGAGGGTGCAGGATACTAGGGAACACAGGAGAGTACACGGGAGTGCGCTGAGTACAGGGTAGTGCTAGACGGGTACACGTGGGCACATAAGGCGTGTAGCAAGTAACAGAACACAGGAATAGAGTGAATGCCAGGAGGCACGGCGGAGCATGAAGAAACAAGGGTTCAGAGCAAGTGCTAGGAGCACCACAGAATAGCAGACAGAGCAGAGGACCTGAGAACAGCGCACAGCCAGGTTGGGACACAGCTGACCCAGCCAGGAAGCACAACAATAATCAGGCACCTCCCCTAGGGGGAGGTCGTCTGATATAGCACATGACTACTACTGGTTCCGGGTCAGGACCTAGCCAGAAAGCACATGACCACTAGTGGTTCCGGGTCAGGTCCTCCAATACCATAGAGAGGACCGAGCCCTATACAGCACTGACAGGAGCGCGCAAGCGCAAACGTGGCATGGAGGAGGAGACCCAGGGACGAGAGTTGCGCGTGCGCACCCGACGGGGACCCCTGAGGGACCGCCGTACCGGAGGGAGTGACGTCGGGGCCGAAGCCCCGCCTCCTTGTGAGCGCGGCATAACAGTACCCCCTCCTTTAAGCCCCCTCTCTCTAGAACTGGAAAATAGCACCTTGACACTAGGAGCGGGATCCAGACACTTCCTAACTGCATGAGGACCAATGAGATCCAGAGTCTCAATACGAGAAAATTCGGTCTCCTGCCATACCCTGGAGAACTCCACGGACAGAGAGTCGGAGGCAGGTATCCCCGAGACAGGTCGATCCGGCAGAGGCACACAGACATGCTTGGAGGCCGAAATGGTGGTGCAGTCATTGGAAGTCAATTCATCCTTAGGAGGCGAGCAGTCGGAGGATGGTTGCTTGGGAAGTTTCTTCTTGGCACACGATGGGCAAGCAGCCACGAAGTCTTTGACGTCCTGAGCAATAGACGGCCACCAGTAATCGTGGGATAAACGGGAGAGTGTCCTCTTGGCACCAACATGACCGGCAGCCGGAGAAGAATGTCCCCAGGATAACACACCTTTACGGTTACCTTTAGACACAAAGGTCTCCCCTGGACGCTGGGGCGTCAACTTGATGGAAGCCACGGTAATTACCTTGGGACGGTCACTTGACGGAGGTGGAGACTGACTCTCAGCCCCCCTGTTGATAATGTCACAAGTCACAGACCGGTTGCGTGAATGATGTGGAGACTGACTCTCAGCCTCCTTCTCGACAATGTCACAAGTCACAGACGGAATGCTTGACGGATGTGGAGACTGACTCTCAGCCTCCTTCTCGACAATGTCACAAGTCACAGACGGAATGCTTGACGGATGTGGAGACTGATTCTCAGCCTCCTTCTCGACAATGTCACAAGTCACAGACGGGATGGTGGACGGCGGACCTATAACCGTCGAAGATGAGCAAGCAGGGTTCTTCGGATGAATGAACAGCAGGCAACTCTTTTGACAGGACGGTCCCCAACGGAGTATATCACCAGATTGCCAGTCCAGGGTCGGCCCATGAATACGTAACCAAGGAAGGCCAAGAAGAAGGGTATGAGGCGAAGTCGGCAATACGTAGAAGGAGATCCGCTCCCGATGACATGTGCCAATCTGCAACTCAACTTCCTCAGTGACCTGGTTAACGGTGTCCTGCAAGGGCTTATCGTCGACCGGAACTACTGACCTAGGAGACTCCAGGGATCTGACAGGGATGCGAAACTTCTTAACTGCCTCGAGACTAATAAAGTTACCCACTGCGCCAGAGTCCACAATAGCTTTCACAGTAAAAGTCTCGAAACCAAAATTCAGGGAGACAGGCACGGTCAGGGGTAGAGAGGAATCACATACACTTGGGGAGACCTCACTTAACAGTCCCAGGCGGAGAGACTTCCCCAGTCTCTTGGGACATGAGCGTAGAAAGTGGGAGGCATCCCCACAATAGAAACAGAGCCCTTGTGCCTGCCTTTTCACACGACGCCGTTGAGCTATCTGGAGGCGATCCACCTGCATAGGCTCAGGTACCGGATCTGCCGCAGATAACTCGGGTAACGGATGAGAAAAACTGCGAGTGGACGAAGAGAGGCGAGAGGACCCTCTCTCTCTGGCTGACTCGCGGGTGCGCTCCTGGAAGCGCAAATCAATGCGTGTCGCGAGAGAGATAAGATCTTCCAAATTGGTAGGGGTATCTCGGCCCGCCAGTTCGTCTTTGATCCGACCGGACAGACCACGCCAAAAGGCCCCTACGAGGGCATCATTATTCCAACCTAACTCAGAGGACAAAGTGCGAAAACATATCGCGTATTGTCCAACCGATAGAGAACCTTGACGAAGATTAAAGAGGGACTCGGTGGTGGAAGCAAGGCGACCCGGCTCATCGAACACCTTACGGAAAGTGTCCAAAAAGATGGAAAGCTGAGCGACGAGCGGGTCATTACGCTCCCAAAGGGGATTCACCCACGCAAGCGCCTTACCCTCTAAGTGAGAAACAATAAATGCTATTTTAGCACGATCGGTGGGGTAATGCTGCGGCAAAAACTCAAAATGCAAACGACACTGGTTCAAGAATCCGCGACACAACACAGGGTCACCACTATACCGGGGTGGCTTGCATAGGCGCGGAAGTGAGTGTGGAAGCATGGCCTGGGCAGATTGTATGGAAAGGAGCCGATTATCTACCGACGCTATATAGTTGAGAATCTGAGCCTGGGAGTCGCGTTGCTGCGCAAGTTCCTGCTGGAGACTAGCCAACTGGGCAGCATTCCCAGGCTCAGAGGACTGAGAGGCAGATAAACCGGACTCCATGGACTTGAGAAATGCCATAATCCTAATCTGGTTTTCCCGGAGGAACGTCAGCTCCTTTTGGACGGAAGCCGCAGTACCAGCGGAGTCCATGGCCTGATTATACTGTTAGAGTGTTAGCGACTCCTGGAGTGGACCCTCTGGGTCGCGGCACCAACCCTCCCAGGGCGAGCTAGCCTAGTGAGGACCACCCCCTATACAGGGAGTGTCAGGAGCAAGCCCCAGGGGATACGATACCACGACTGCTGGCACCAGGCGGCCGGCTCACAGGAGATACGAGACTGTGTGACTGGAGGGTGCAGGATACTAGGGAACACAGGAGAGTACACGGGAGTGCGCTGAGTACAGGGTAGTGCTAGACGGGTACACGTGGGCACATAAGGCGTGTAGCAAGTAACAGAACACAGGAATAGAGTGAATGCCAGGAGGCACGGCGGAGCATGAAGAAACAAGGGTTCAGAGCAAGTGCTAGGAGCACCACAGAATAGCAGACAGAGCAGAGGACCTGAGAACAGCGCACAGCCAGGCTGGGACACAGCTGACCCAGCCAGGAAGCACAACAATAATCAGGCACCTCCCCTAGGGGGAGGTCGTCTGTTATAGCACATGACTACTACTGGTTCCGGGTCAGGACCTAGCCAGAAAGCACATGACCACTAGTGGTTCCGGGTCAGGTCCTCCAATACCATAGAGAGGACCGAGCCCTATACAGCACTGACAGGAGCGCGCAAGCGCAAACGTGGCATGGAGGAGGAGACCCGGGGACGAGAGTTGCGCGTGCGCACCCGACAGGGACCCCTGAGGGACCGCCGTACCGGAGGGAGTGACGTCGGGGCCGAAGCCCCGCCTCCTGGTGAGCGCGGCATAACATGGTATTAGACAGAGTGCCCACCATAAACAGTGTCAGCCAGAGTACCCACCATAAATGGTATTAGACAGAGTGCCCACCATAAATAGTATCATCCACAGTGCCCACCATAAACGATATTAGACAGAGTGCCCACCATAAACAGTGTCAGCCAGAGAGCCCACCATAAACAGTGTCAACCAGAGTGCCCACCATAAACGGTATTAGACAGAGTGCCCACCATAAATAGTGTCATCCAGAGTGCCCACCATAAACGGTATTAGACATAGTGCCCACCATAAACAGTGTCAGCCAGAGTGCCCACCATAAACGGTATTAGACAGAGTGTCCACCATAAACAATATCATCCAGAGTGCCCACCATAAACAGTGTCAGCCAGAGTGCCCACCATAAACTGTATTAGACATAGTGCCCACCATAAACAGTGTCAACCAGAGTGCCCACCATAAACAGTGTCATCCGGAGTGCCCACCATAAATAGTGTCATCCAGAGTGCCCACCATAAATAGTGTCATCCAGAGTGCCCACCATAAACGGTATTAGACAGAGTGCCCACCATAAACAGTGTCAGGCAGAGTACCCACCATAAATGGTATTAGACAGAGTGCCCACCATAAACAGTATCATCCACAGTGCCCACCATAAACGATATTAGACAGAGTGCCCACCATAAACAGTGTCAGCCAGAGTGCCCATCATAAACAGTGTCATCCAGAAGGCCCACCATAAACGGTATTAGACAGAGTGCCCACCATAAACAATATCATCCAGAGTGCCCACCATAAACAGTGTCAGCCACAGTGCCCACCAAAAACGGTATTTGACAGAGTGCCCACCATAAAGAGTGTCAACCAGAGAGCCTACCATAAACAATGTCAGCCAGAGTGCCCACCATAAACTGTATTAGACATAGTGCCCACCATAAACTGTATTAGACATAGTGCCCACCATAAACAGTGTCAACCAGAGTGCCCACCATAAACAGTGTCATCCGGAGTGCCCACCATAAATAGTGTCATCCAGAGTGCCCACCATAAATAGTGTCATCCAGAGTGCCCACCATAAACGGTATTAGACAGAGTGCCCACCATAAACAGTGTCAGGCAGAGTACCCACCATAAATGGTATTAGACAGAGTGCCCACCATAAACAGTATCATCCACAGTGCCCACCATAAACGATATTAGACAGAGTGCCCACCATAAACAGTGTCAGCCAGAGTGCCCACCATAAACAGTGTCATCCAGAAGGCCCACCATAAACGGTATTAGACAGAGTGCCCACCATAAACAATATCATCCAGAGTGCCCACCATAAACAGTGTCAGCCACAGTGCCCACCAAAAACGGTATTTGACAGAGTGCCCACCATAAAGAGTGTCAACCAGAGAGCCTACCATAAACAATGTCAGCCAGAGTGCCCACCATAAACTGTATTAGACATAGTGCCCACCATAAAATGTATTAGACATAGTGCCCACCATAAACAGTGTCAACCAGAGTGCCAACCATAAACAGTGTCAACCAGAGTGCCCACCATAAATAGTGTCATCCGGAGTGCCCACCATAAATAGTGTCATCCAGAGTGCCCACCATAAACGGTATTAGACAGAGTGCCCACCATAAACAGTGTCAGCCAGAGTACCCACCATAAATGGTATTAGACAGAGTGCCCACCATAAACAGTATCATCCACAGTGCCCACCATAAACAGTGTCATCCAGAGTGCCTACCATAAACGGTATTAGACAGAGTGCCCACCATAAACAGTATCATCCAGAGTGCCCACCATAAACAGTGTCATCCAGAGTGCCCACCATAAACAGTGTCAGCCAGAGTGCCTACCATAAACAATGTCAACCAGAGTTCACACTATAAACAGTGTCAGCCAGAGTGCCTACTATATACAGTGTCATCCAGAGCGCCCACCATAAACAGTGTCAGTCAGAGTGCCCACCATAAACAGTGTCAGTCAGAGTGCTCACCATAAATAGTATCAACCAAAGTGCCCACCATAAACGGTATTAGACAGAGTGCCCACCATAAACAGTGTCATCCAGAGGGCCCACCATAAACGGTATTAGACAGAGTGCCCACCATAAATAGTGTCATCCAGAGTGCCCACCATAAATAGTGTCATCCAGAATGCCCACCATAACCGGTATTAGAAAGAGTGCCCACCTTACACAGTGTGATCCAGAGTGCCCACCATAAACAATATCATCCAGAGTGCCCACCATAAACAGTGTCAGCCAGAGTGCCCACCATAAACAGTATTAGACAGAGTGCCCTACCATAAACAGTGTCATCCAGAGTGCCCACCATAAACAGTGTCATCCAGAGTGCCCACCATAAATAGTGTCATCCAGAATGCCCACCATAAATGGTATTAGACAGAGTGCCCACCATAAATAGTGTCATCCAGAGTGCCCACCATAAATAGTGTCATCCAGAATGCCCACCATAAACGGTATTAAACAGAGTGCCCACTTTAAACAGTGTCAGCCAGAGTGCCCACCATAAACGGTATTAGACAGAGTGCCCACCATAAACAGTGTCATCCTTCCAGAGTGTCAAGGGCTGGGAGACGCAGCTGCCTTTCGCGTTTACGTGAGCTGCCAATCAGGTAAAACAAACGCTCTTGCATTTAATACAGTGTGGCAATGATCAATTCTATTTGTTTTGAGCAGCATTGTGGAGTCTGCTGTAATCTGTCAGTAATATCTTAGCCTATACACACAGAAGCACTTCATGGCAAGCTTGTTATTGTGTTTCTCGTCTATATAATTTAGGTATAATTATATCTGTACTTGAAAATAATGTTGTAGCCTCCTCCTAACATACAGTGGCTACGGAAAGTATTCAGACCCCTTTACCCCCTTAGTGACAGAGCCAATTTTCACCTTAATGACCGGGCCAATTTTCACAATTCTGACCACTGTCATTTTACGAGGTAATAACTCTGGAACACTTCAACGGATCCCACTGATTCTGAGAATGTTTTTTCGTGACATATTGTACTTCATGTTAGTGGTAAAATTTCTTCGATATAACTTGCATTTATTTATGAAAAATGCCCTTAACCCCTTCACCCCCAAGGGTGGTTTGCACGTTCATGACCGGGCCAATTTTTACAATTCTGACCACTGTACATTTATGAGGTCATAACTCTGGAACACTTCCATGGATTCCGGTGATTCTGACACTGTTTTCTCGTGACATATTGTACTTCATGTTAGTGGTAAAATTTCATTCAAATAACTTGCGTTTATTTGTGAGAAAAACGGAAATTTGGCAAAAATTTTGAAAATTTCGCAATTTTCCAACTTTGAATTTTTATGCCCTTAAATCACAGAGATACGGCACACAAAAAACTTGATAACTAACATTTCCAACATGTTTACTTTACATCAGCACAATTTTGGAACCAAAATTTTTTTTTGTTAGGAAGTTATAAGGGTTAAAAGTTGACCAGCGATTTCTCATTTTTACAACACCATTTTATTTTTAGGACCACATCACATTTGAAGCCACTTTGAGGTGTCTATATGATAGAAAATACCCAAAAGTGACACCATTCTAAAAACTGCACCCCTTAAGGTGCTCAAAACCACATTCAAGAAGTTTATTAACCCTTTAGGTGCGTCACAGGAATTTTTTTGAATATTTAAAAAAAAAATGAACATCTAACTTTTTTTCATAAAAAAAATACTTCAGGTTCAATTTTTTTTATTTTACCAAGGGTAACAGGAGAAATTGGACTGCAAAAGTTATTGTGCAATTTGTCCTGAGTACGCTGATACCTGATATGTGGGGGGAACGACTGTTTCGGCGCATGGCAGAGCTCAGAATGGAAGGAGCGCCGTTTGACTTTTTCAATGCAAAATTGGCTGGAATTCAGATTGGACGCCATGTCATGTTTGGAGAGTCCCTGATGTACCTAATCGGTGGAAACCCCCTACAAGTGACCCCATTTTGGAAACTAGACCCCCCAAGGAACTTATCTAGATATGTGGTGAGATCTTTGAACCCACAAGGACTTTACAGAAGTTTATAACGTACAGCTGAACAATTAAAAAATCATATTTTTTCCACAAAAATGATCTTTTCACCCCAATTTTTATTTTCCCAAGGGTAACAGGACCCTAAAAGTTATTGTGCAATTTGTCCTGAGTACGCTGATACCCCACATGTGGGGGTAAACCACTATTTGGGTGCATGGCAGAGCTCGGAAGGGAAGCAGCGCCATTTGACGTTTTTGGCTGGAATTGAGATCGGACATCATGTCGCGATTGGAAAACCCCTGATGTACCAAAACAGTGGAAACCCCCCACAAATGACATCATTTTGGAAACTAGACCCCCTAAGGAACTTATCTAGATGTGTGGTGAGAACTTTGAACCCCCATGGGCTTCACAGATGTTTATAACATAAAGCCATAGAATTAAAAAATCATATTTTTTCCACAAAAATGATCTTTTCACCCTCAATTCTTATTTTTCCAAGGGTAACAGGACCCTAAAAGTTATTGTGCAATTTGTCCTGAGTACGCTGATACCCCACATGTGGGGGTAAACCACTATTTGGGCGCATGGCAGAGCTCGGAAGGGAAGCAGCGCCATTTGACGTTTTTGGCTGGAATTGAGATTGGACACCATGTCGCGTTTGGAAAACTCCTGATGTACCAAAACAGTGGAAACCCCCCACAAATGACACCATTTTGGAAACTAGACCCCCTAAAGAACTTATCTAGATGTGTGGTGAGAACTTTGAACCCCCATGGGCTTCACAGAAGTTTATAACATAAAGCCGTACAATTAAAAAATCATATTTCTTTCCACAAAAATGATCTTTTCACCCTCAATTCTTATTTTTCCAAGGGTAACAGGACCCTAAGAGTTATTGTGCAATTTGTCCTGAGTACGCTGATACCCCACAAGTGGGGGTAAACCACTATTTGGGCGCATGGCAGAGCTTGGAAGGGAAGCAGCGCCATTTGACGTTTTTGGCTGGAATTGAGATCGGACACCATGTCGCGATTGGAAAACCCCTGATGTACCTAAACAGTGGAACCCCCCCACAGATGACACCATTTTGTAAACTAGACCCCCCAAGGAACTTATCTAGATGTGTGGTGAGCACTTTGAACCCCCCAGTGCTTCACAGAAGTTTATAACGCCCGGGCGTCAAAATAAAAAATTCGTATTTTTTCCACAAACATGATCTTTTAGTCACCATTTTTTTATTTTCCCAAGGGTACCAGGAGAAATTGAACCCCAAAAGTTGTTGTCCAATTTGTCCTGAGTACGCTGACACCCCATATGTGGGATAAAACTACTGTATGGACACACGTCAGGGCTCGGAAGGGAAGTAGTGACGTTTTGGAATGCAGACTTCCATAATGGTCTGCGGGTGTCATGTTGCCTTTGGAGAGCCCCTAATGTACCTAAACAGTGGAAACCCCCACAAATGACCCCATTTTGGAAACGAGACCCCCTAAAGAACTTATCTAGATGTGTGGTGAGCACTTTGAACCCCCAAGGGCTTCACAGAAGTTTATAATGCCCGGGCATTAAAATAAAAAAATCTTATTTTTTCCACAAACATGATCAATTAGTCCCCAATTGTTTTATTTTCCCAAGGGTAACAGGAGAAATTGAACCACAAAAGTTGTTGTCCAATTTGTCCTGAGTACGCTGACACCCCATATGTGGGATAAAACTACTGTATGGACACACGTCAGGGCTCGGAAGGGAAGTAGTGACGTTTTGGAATGCAGACTTTGATGGAATGGTCTGCGGGTGTCATGTTGCCTTTGGAGAGCCCCTAATGTACCTAAACAGTGGAAACCCCCACAAATGACCCCATTTTGGAAACGAGACCCCCTAAGGAACTTATCTAGATGTGTGGTGAGCACTTTGAACCCCCAAGGGCTTCACAGAAGTTTATAATGCCCGGGAATGAAAATAAAAAAATCGTATTTTTTCCACAAACATGATCAATTAGTCCCCAATTTTTTTATTTTCCCAAGGGTAACAGGAGAAATTGAACCCCAAAAGTTGTTGTCCAATTTGTCTTGAGTACGCTGACACCCCATATGTGGGAGAAAACTACTGTATGGACACACGTCGGGGCTCGGAAGGGAAGCAGTGACGTTTTGGAATGCAGACTTTGATGGAATGGTCTGCGGGTGTCATGTGCGTTTGGAGAGCTCCTGATGTACCTAAACTATTGAAACTCCCCACAAGTGACCCCATTTTGGACACTAGACCCCCCACGGAACTTATCTAGATGTGTGGTGAGCACTTTGAACCCCTAAGTGCTTCACAGAAGTTTATAACACTCGGACGTGAAAATAAAAAAATCATTTTTTTCCACTAAAATGATATTTTTGCCCCCAATTTTTTATTTTCCTAAGGGTAACAGGAGAAATTGGACCCCAAAAATTGTTTTGCAATTTGTCCTGAGTAGGCTGATACCCTACATGTGGGGGTAAAACACTGTTTGAGCGCATGGCAGAGCTTGGAAGGGAAGGAGCACCATTTGACTTTTTCAACTCAGAATTGGCTGGAATTGAGATCAGACGCCATGTTGCATTTGGAGAGCCCCTGATGTGCCCAAACAGTGGAAACCCCCAATTCTAACTCCAACCCGAACCCCAACACACCCCTAACCCTAATCTCAGCCCTAACCCTAGCCCTAACCCTAACCCTAACCCTAGCCCTAGCCCTAACCCTAGCCCTAACCCTACCCTAACCCTAGCCCTAACCCTAGCCCTAACCCTAACCCTAATGGAAAAATGGAAATAAATACATTTTTTTTATTTTATTATTTTTCCCTAGCTAAGGGGGTGATAACGGGGGGTTTGATTTACTATTTATGGCGGTTTTTATGTTTGGCAGCTGTCGCACGCTAAAAGACGCTTTTTATTGTAAAAATAGTTTTTGAATCACCACATATTGAGAGCTATAATTTTTCCGTATTTTGACACACTTTTTATTCCGATTTTTGGGATGCAGAATGAACAAAAACCAGCGTTTCATGAATTTCTTTTGGGGGGTGCGTTTACACCCTTCCGCATGCGGTAAAATTGATAAAGCGTTTTTATTCTCCGGGTCAGTACAGTTACAGCGATACCTCATTTATGTCGTTTTTTTATGTTTTGTCGGTTTTATGCAATGAAAACTATTTTATATAAAAAATAATTATTTTTGCATCGCTATATTCTGCGAGCTATAACTTTTTTATTTTTTCGCTGATGATGCTGTATGGCGGCTCGTTTTTTGCGGGACAAGATGACATTTTCAGCGGTACCATGGATATTTATATGCGTCTTTTTGATTGCACGTTATTACACTTTTTGTTTGGCGGTATGATAATAAATCATTATTTTTTGCTTCGTTTTTTATTTTTATTTTTTAAGGGGTTCGCTAAAGGGGTTAACTAATGGGACAGTTTTATAGGGCGGGTCGTTTCGGACGCGGCGATACCTAATATGTGTACTTTTATTGTTTTTTTTTTATTTACAAAAAATGGATTTATTGGGGGAATATTTTTTTTTTTTTTCTAATTTATTTGGCGATTTTTTTTAAATTATTTTAACTTTTTTTTATTTTTTTTTAACTTTATTAAATAGTCCCAGGTGGGACATCACTGTCCTGTGACAGATCGCTGATCTGTCACATCACAGATCACTGTGACAGGTCAGCGATCTGTCACAGGCAGTGCACAAGGCTTCCTCATGCCTGCGCTTTGCAGGCACTGAGGAAGCCAGCTTCCTGCAGGCCCCCGAAGGCCCCCGTCGCCATCTTGGATTCGGGGGCCTGCAGGAAAGGAGCCCCCCCGCAGCAGAGCTGCACATTGCGCTGCCGTGGGGGGCTCAGGGAAGCACGGAGGGAGCCCCCTCCCTGCCGATGCTTCCCTTTAACCCCCGGTACACTGCGATCATGTTTGATCGCGGTGTGCAAGGGGTTAATGTGTCGGGGGCGGTCCGTGACCGCCCCTGACACATTGTGCCGGGTGTCAGCTGTGATAATCAGCTGACACCCGGCCGCGATCAGCGGCGCTCACCACGTGGGCGCCGCTGATCGCAGTAGACGTACTATCCCATCCATGGGCATAGGGGCCCAGGTCCCATGGACGGGATAGTACGTCGGATGGCAGGAAGGGGTAAAATCATAGAGTGGTGTCATGCAAAATACTTAGGCTATGTGCACATGCTGCGGATTCACCAGCGTGCGGATCCACAGGTAAAACCGCAGGTAAAGTGACCTGCGGTTTGGCCAGCGGTTTATCCCTGCAGTTTGACACCTGGACAATGGAATAGGTGGCAAAACGCAGCGGAATCCGCAGAAAGAATTGACATGTCAATTCTTTCTGCAGATTTAAAACAGCAGCTTTTCCACAGTGAAAAAACCGCAGCATGTGCACTGCGGATTGTAAATCCCATAGACTTACATGGTACTGTACACTGTCTGCAGAACTGCTGCGGATCCTCAGAGGCCAAATCCGATGCGGATCCGCAGCAGAATCCGCAGCGTGTGCACATACCCTTAATAAGTAACATTTCCCATGGCTACTTTACATCAGCTCAATTTTGGAAACAATTTTTTTTTTGTTAGGACGTTTTTAAGGGTTAAAAGTTGACAAGCAATTTCTCATTTTTCCAATAAAATTTGCAAAACCATTTTTTTAGGGACCACCTCACAATTGAGGGGGTCAAAATAACAGAAAATGCCCAAAAGTGACACTAGTCTAAAAACTGCACCCCTCGAGGTGCACAAAACCACATTCAAAAAGTTTATTAACCCTTTACAAGAACTAAAGCAATGTGGAAGGAAAAAATTAACATTTTACTTTTTTCACAAAAACTTTACTTTGAACCAGTTTTTTAATTTTCAAAAGGGTATCCGGAGAAAATTGACTATAAAATTTGTTGTGCAATTTCTCCTGAATACGTTGATACCCCATATGTGGGGGTAAATCAATGTTTTGGTGCATGGCAGAGCTTGGAAGGGAGGGAGCACCTATTGACTTTTAGAACGCAAAATTGGCTGGAATCAATGGTGGCGCCATGTCGCATTTGGAGACCCCTTGATGTACCTAAACAGTGGAAATCTCCCAATTCTAACTCCAACCCTAACCCAAACACACCCCTAACCCTAATACCAACCCTAATCATAACCCTAACCACAAACCTAACCTCAACACACCCCTAACCCTAAGGCTAAGTGCACACGTTGCAGAAAATTTCTGCTCAAAAACCTGAATCCCGACCCAGAAACCGCACCTATTTTTCCGCGGCAGTTTTTGCACGTTTTTTGCGCGTTTTTGATGCGTTCTTGATGCGTTTATTTCCGCAGCGGTTTCAAACCGCATGGAAGAAGCCAAAACCGTGGAAAAATCCTCAAAATTAATTAGCATGCTGCAGTTTTTACCACGATGCGTTTTTTTCGCGGTAAAAAACACATCAATGTGCACAAAAAGTGCAAAATGCATAGAAATGACTGGGAAGCTTATTTTTAGCGGTTTTATAGCTTTTTTATAGTGAAAACTGCGGTAAAAACTGCTAAAAAAATGCTGTGTGTGAACACAGCCTAATCCCAACCCTAACCATAACCCTAACCACAAACCTAACCCCAACACACACCTAACCCTAATTCCAACCCTAATCATAACCCTAACCACAAACCTAACCCCAACACACCCCTAACCCTAATCCCAACCCTAATCATAACCCTAACCACAAACCTAACCCCAACACACCCCTAACCCTAATCCAAACCCTAACCCTAACCACAAACCTAACACCAACACACCCCTAACCCTAATCCTAACCCTAACCGTAATCCCAACCATAACCTTAGCTCTAACCCTAGCTCTAACCCTCGCCCTATCCCTATCCCTAACCTTAGCCCAACTCACTTTAGCACAACCTTAACCCTAACTTAAGCCCAACTCACTTTAGCCCAACCCTAACCCTAACTTTAGCTCAACTAACTTTAGCCCAACTCTCACCCTAATGGAAAAATGGAAAGAAATATATTTTTAATTTCATTTCTTTACCCTAACTAAGGGGGTGATAAAAGGAGTTTTTATTTACTATTGTTTATTTTCATCACTGTGATATAGTCTATCAAAGTGATCAAAATGAACCAATAGGAAAAATTTCCTATTGTTGCCAAGTGCCGGCCGGCAGACCTCGGCGGGAGCACTGTGCATGCACACACCATTTTCTCCCAGAAGACAACGGCGGCCCGGGGGATATCACGGGGGGCATGGGGAGGACTCCAGAGGTATCGGGGGGTGACTGGGAGATCCTATTTCTCTCTCCTCTGATGTGCGATCACATCAGAGGAGAGAGAAATGAAATGGCAAATTGGACTTTTTTTGCGGTCACCGTTATACTGTTAATAACGGCAATCGCAACATCGGGGTTTGTAAAAACCACCCGAATCATGCTCTCGTGGTCCCAGCTACCCCTGGCAGCTGAGACCCCGGAGAAATTCCAAATCTTGGGGGCACTATAACCTTAAACCTCAGTGCCATTAATTAATGGTGCTGTGGTTTAAGTACCCTTAACTGCCGCCGTTAAAAGGCGTATCGGCGGTCAATAAGGGGTTACATTTTTTACTCTTTGTTTCATTGCAACCATTTCGTAAATTCAAAAAAGTTCATTTTTTTTCCCATTAAAGTGCACTCTGCACCCCATCTTGACTGAAAAAAAGCACAAATGTAGAAAATTTAGCAAATTTATTAAAAAAGAAAATCTGAACTATCACATGGTCATAAGTATTCAGACCATTTGCCCGACACTCATATTTAAGTCACACTATGTCCATTTCCTTGTGATCCTCCTTGAGATGGTTCTACTCCTTCATTGGAGTCCAGCTGTGTTTAATTAAACTGATAGGATCTGATTTGTAAAGACACACATCTGTCTATATAAGACCTCACAGCTCACAGTGCATGTCAGACCAAATGAGAATCATTGAGGTCAAAGGAACTGGCCAAGGAGCTCAGAGACAGAATTGTGGCTAGGCACAGATGTGGCCAAGGTTACAAAAGAATTTCTGCAGTGCTCAAGGTTCCTAAGAGCACAGTGGCCTCCATAATCCTTAAATGGAAGAAGTTTGGGACCACCAGAAGTCTTCCTAGACCTGGCCATCCAGCCAAACTGAGCAATCGTGGGAGAGGAGCCTTGGTGAGAGAGGTAAAGAACAACACTAAGATCACTGTGGCTGAGCTCCACAGATGCGGTAGGGAGATGGGAGAAAGTTCCACAAAGTCAACTATCACTTCAACCCTCTATCAGTCGGGCTTTTATGGCAGAGTGGTCCGACGGAAGCCTCTCCTCAGTGCAAGACATATGAAACACTGCATAGAGTTGCTAAAAAAAACAGGAAGGACTCCCAGACTGTGAGAAATATGATTCCCTGGTCTGATGAGACAAAGATAGACCTTTTTGGTGATAATTCTAAGCGGTATATGTGGAGAAAACCAGGCGCTGCTCATCACCTGCCCAATACAATCCCAACAGTGAAACATGGTGGTGGCAGCATCATTCTATGGGTGTTTTTCAGCTGCAGGGACAGACAGACAGGTTGCAATTGAAGGAAACATGAATGCGGCCAAGTACAGAGATATCCTGGATGAAAACCTCTTCCATAGTTCTCTGGACCTCAGACTTAGCCAAAGGTTCACCTTCCAACAAGACAATGACCCTAAGCACACTGCTAAAATAACACAGGAGTGGCTTTGGAACAACTCTGTGCCCATTCTTGACTGGCCCAGCCAGAGCCCTGACCTCAACCCAATTGAGCATCTCTGGAGAGACCTGAAAATGGCTGCCCACCAATGTTCACCATCCAACCTGACAGAACTGGAGAGGATCTGCAAGGAAGAATGGCAGAGGATCCCCAAATCCAAGCGTGAAAAACTTGTTGCATCACTCCCAAGAAGACTCATGGCTGTACTAGCTCAAAAGGGTGCTCCTACTCAACACTGAGCAAAGGGTCTGAATACTTATGACCATGTGATATCTCAGTTTTTCTTTTTTAATAAATTTGCAAAAATTTCTACATTTGTTTTTTTTTCAGTCAAGATGGAGTGCAGAGTGTATATTAATGAGAAAAAATGAACTTTTTTGAATTTACCAAATGGCTGCAATGAAACAGAGTGGAAAATTTAAAAGGGTCTGAACACTTTCCATACCCACTGTATGATCCTGGGATTACATGCACCCCTAAGGGTATGTTTCCACGGTCAGTATTGGCAGCGCTTTAACGCAGCACATGTCGGCTCCGCCCAAAGCGCTGCCAGCATTTGTACGTGCGGTGATTCTGCATGTGTTCATTGAACCATGCGGAATCACCGCGTCCTATACATAGGATGGTGCTATTTATCTTCCATAGACTGGGCATCTTTGCAAGATAAATAGACATGCTGTGGTCTAGAAAGATGCGCTGCATGTACGGTTACACAGGGAAGCTGGAGGCCATTGTTTTTGGGGCCCCCCTAGCTAAAAAAAATCTGCCCCCAGCCACCCCAGAAAAGACGCATTTGTAAGATGCGCCAATTCCAGCACTTACCTGCTCTCTTCCCATTGCCCTGTAGTGGTGGCATATCGGGTAATAGGAGGTTAATATCACCTTGCTATTGCAAGGTGATATTAAGCCTGGTTAATCCACTAGTCTGAACTTTGGGGTCAGGCGGGGAGCCTGCACAGCCTAAGTTACACAGCAGTAGTCACTGAGGCTGCACAGACTCTCCGCATGACCCTAGGTAAACTGACAGCGTGGGAAAATGTTCAGAAACTTTCCCACGCTAATCAGTTCAGCTCCGGTCAGGCAGGGAGGCTGCACAGGCAGCTTTGCCTTCATTCCTCCGTGGTTTACAGCTGGACCAGTAGCACTAGCGCCGCTCCAGATTGTAAACTATTTAACCTCTTGAGATGGATTGCGCCGTGGGACATGACTGTACGGAGGACAGGTATGGAATATTGTTGCTTTTTTTGGCTTTTTTACACGAGAACGATGGCTAGGATTGGATTGGGAGTGAAATAAAGATGGAAAAGAAATGTGTGTTTATTTCATTAAAAGTCTTTTTTCTTAATGTGTTTTTTAACCCTTTCAGACTAGTGGATTAATAATGGATAGTGGTCTTATTGACACCTCTCCATTATTAACCAGGTTTAATGTCACCTTACAATAGCAATGTGACATGAACCCCTTATTATCCCACATGCCACCACTACAGGGCAATGGGAAGAGAGCTGGTATGTGCCGGGAATTATGTATCTTACAGATGCACCTTTTCTGGAGTGGCTAGGGGGCAGATTTTTTTAGCCAGAGGGGGCCCAAAAACAATGGTCCCTCTCTAGGCTAATAATTTCTGCCCTCAGTCACTGGCTTGCCCTCTCTGGCGGAGAAAATTGCGTGTGAGCCCACGCCAGTTTTATCCCTGAATTAATCCTTTAATTTAGCACCTACAGCTCCAAATTTTAACCCACATACACTACTAACATTATTAGTGAGGGACATATAAAAAAAATAATGGATATGCAATGGTTTACCGTATGTAAATGATGTCTCATATCCTATTGGGTTCTGTAGTGATTTTACAGATGCCGACAATTGAATTTTAACCTATTCTGCTATCTATATCTCTATGAAATATATATATGTGTCTCACTGACATATATATATATATATATATACTGTATATATATATACTATGTGTATACATGTATTCAGGGCCAGACTGGCCATCTGGCAATTCTGGCAAATTCCAGAAGGGCCTGACTGGTTGTGGGCTGCCTTGTCTGCTGCATTGTTAAAAGAATCGGTGTTCTCGGTGATAGAGTTGTGACGCAGCACAAAGTCGCTGACTTCGTCACTTACCTCAGCAGGCTACTGGTATCATTAGAAATATTGGTCTTGTAGTAAATCTTCCTTTCATCCATGCAGGGTAATATTAGTAATGTATCCCCATCTGGTTCTTGAGGACGGGGACAACGTGGGCCTGTGTGATTTCAAATGCCAGGGATGAATTTCACCCCCAGGTCTGTACCTGCATGTATTCTGTCTATTCTATTTTAACCTGTCTGTGTGATTTTACAGTATAGCGCACTGAATTGCTGGCTTTTCTAAAGGACACCGATGCGTATTTTTCTCAAGTCACGTGTGTAATTCGTTTTTTTTCTCGCCCCATAGACTTGCATTGGTGAGTCTCGGCCGAGATAAGGTGGAAATCGCAGCATGCTGCGATTTTTCTCGCACGTATAATACGGGTGAGAAAATATAACGGAAGATGGGAGCTGCCCCATAGATTAACATTGGTCCGAGTGCTATTCAATTTTTTCTCGCATAGCACTCGCCCGTATTTCTCTCTAGTGTGACTCCGGCCTTAGACAGAGTGTTCACCATGAAAAGTGTCATTGTGCTGTGCAGCTGTGGAGTATAATGCAGGATGTAACCCAGGATCAGTAATGTATGTACACAGTGACTGCACCAGCAGAATAGTGAGTGCAGCTCTGGGGTATAATACAGGATGTAACTCAGAATCAATAATGTAATGTATGTACACAGTGACTGCACCAGCAGAATAGTGAGTGCAGCTCTGGAGTATAATACAGAACACAACTCAGGATCAGTAATGTATGTACACAGTCACTGCACCAGCAGTAGAGTGAGTGCAGCTCTGGAGTATAATACAGGATGTAACTCAGGATCAGTAATGTAATGTATGTATACAGTGACTGCACCAGCAGAATAGTGAGTGCAGCTCTGGGGTACAATACAGGATGTAAATTAGGATCAGTAATGTAATGTATGTACACAGTGACTGCACCAGCAGAATAGTGAGTGCAGTTCTGGAGTATAATACTGGATGTAACTCAGGATCAGTAATGTAATGTATGCACAGTGACTGCACCAGCAGAATAGTGAGTGCAGCTCTGGAGTATAATACATGATGTAACTGAGGATCAGTAATGTATGTACAAAGTGACTGCACCAGCAGAATAGTGAGTGCAGCTCTGGGGTACAATACAGGATGTAACTCAGGATCAGTGATGTAATGTATGTATACAGTGACTGCACCAGCAGAATAGTGAATGCAGCTCTGGGGGATAATACAGGAGGTAACTCAGGACCAGTAATGTAATGTATGTACACAGTGACTGCACCAGCATAATAGAGAGTGCAGCTCTGGGGTATAATACAGGATGTAACTCAGAATCAATAATGTAATGTATGTACGCAGTGACAGCACCAGCAGAATAGTGAGTGCAGCTGTGGAGTATAATACAGGATGTAACTCAGGATCAGTAATGTAATGTATGTACACAGTGACTGAACCAGCAGAATAGTGAGTGCAGCTCTGGAGTATAATACTGGTTGTAACTCAGGATCAGTAATGTAATGTATGCACAGTGACTGCACCAGCAGAATAGTGAGTGCAGCTCTAGGGTATAATACAGGATGTAACTCAGGATCAGTAATGTAATGTATGTACACAGTGACTGCACCAGCAGAATAGTGAGTGCAGCTCTGGAGTATAATACTGGTTGTAACTCAGGATCAGTAATGTAATGTATGCACAGTGACTGCACCAGCAGAATAGTGAGTGCAGCTCTAGGGTATAATACAGGATGTAACTCAGGATCAGTAATGTAATGTATGTACACAGTGACTGCACCAGCAGAATAGTGAGTGCAGCTCTGGAGTATAATACAGGATGTAACCCAGGATCAGTAATGTAATGTATAGCCATGTGCTAGTATAGGCATTACTTGCTAGATGTGTGAATGGTGACGGATGTGTGATTCTGGTGACTGACTCATTTGAAACCCCTTCCCTCTGATATTACGCATGTGGATAGGGAACTAGAGTTATAGTCAGCGCCAGTCAGTGGCAAGCTATACGCCACAGTGCATACCGCACCGTTACACTAGCGTCCGATAGTGTGATGCCTCACGGCACTGTCGTACAGCGGCAGTAGTTACCGCCGTGCTGCACTTACTGGCATCCGCGGTAGCAGCGCCAGCAGAGACCTGTGAAGCTAACAGGCTCGGTGTTTATGCTTTATTTGCACTAAAGCGCCTCTGTGAGTTTAACCCCTTCGCACCCGAGCCTGTTTTTGCCTTCGTGACCGGGCCAATTTTTTCAATTCTGACCAGTGTCACTTTATGAGGTCATAACTCTAGAACGCTTCAACGGATCCTGCTGATTCTGACATTGTTTTCTCGTGATATATTGTACTTCATGACAGTGGTAAAATTTCTTTGCTATGACTTGCGTTTATTTGTTAAAAATATGCAAATTTGGTGAAAATTTTGAAAATTTTGCAATTTTCAAATTTTTAATTTTTATGCCCTTAGATCAGAGAGTTATATCGCACAAAATAGTTAATACATAATATTTCCCACATGTCTACTTTACATCTGCACAATTTTGGAATCAAAATTTTTTTTTGTTAGGAAGTTATAAGAGTTAAAAGTTGACCAGCGATTTCTCATTTTTACAACAAAATTTGCAAAACCATTTTTTGTAGGGACCACCTCACGCTTGAAGTGAGTTTGGGGGGTCAATATGACAGAAAATACCCAAAAGTGACACCATTCTAAAAACTGCACCCCTCAAGGTACTCAAAACCACATTCAAGAAGTTTATTAACCCTTCAGGTGCTTCGCAGGAATGAATGGAATGTGGAGGGAAAAATAAACATTTCCTTTTCTTTCACAAAAATTTTCCTTTAGACTTTTTTTTCTTTACTTTCGCAAGGGTAACAGAAGAAAATGGTCTATACATTTTGCTTTTCAATTTCTCCTGAGCATGCCGATACCCCATATGTGAGAGAATAATACTGTTTGGGCGCACAGCAGAGATTAAAAGGGAAGGAGCACCACTTGACTTTTGGAATGCAAAATTGGCTGGAATCGATAGCGGACACCATGTTGCATTTGGAGAGCCCCTGACATGCCTAAACAGTGGAAACCCCCAATAAGTGACCCCATTTTGGAAACTAGACCCCTTAGGGAACTTATCTAGATGTGTATTGAGCACCTTGAACCCACAGGTGCTTCACAGAAGTTTATAACATAGAGCCGTGGAAATAAAAAAAAGCAACATTTTTCACAAATAAATTGTTTTCGCTTCATATTTTGCATTTTCATAAGGGTAACAGGAGAAATTGCTCCATACAATTTGTTTAGCAATTTCTCCTGAGCATGCCGATACCCCATATGTGGGAGAATAATACTGTTTGGGCGCATGGCAGGGCTTGAAAGGGAAGGAGCACCACTTGACTTTTGGAATGCAAAATTACCTGGAATCGATAGCGGACACCATGTTGCGTTTGGAGAGCCCCTGACATGCCTAAATAGTGGAAACCCCCAACAAGTGACCCCATTTTGGAAACTAGACCCCTTAGGGAACTTATCTAGATGTGTATTGAGCACCTTGAACCCACAGGTGCTTCACAGAAGTTTATAACATAGAGCCATGGAAATAAAAAAAGCAACATTTTTCACAAATAAATTGTTTTAGCTTCATATTTTGCATTTTCATAAGGGTAACAGGAGAAATTGCTCCATACAATTTGTTTAGCAATTTCTCCTGAGCACGCCGATACCCCATATGTGGGAGAATAATACTGTTTGGGCGCATGGCAGGGCTTGAAAGGGAAGGAGCACCACTTGACTTTTGGAATGCAAAATTACCTGGAATCGATAGCGGACACCATGTTGCGTTTGGAGAGCCCCTGACATGCCTTAATAGTGGAAACCCCCAACAAGTGACCCCATTTTGGAAACTAGACCCCTTAGGGAACTTATCTAGATGTGTATTGAGCACCTTGAACCCACAGGTGCTTCACAGAAGTTTATAACATAGAGCCGTGGAAATAAAAAAAAGCAACATTTTTCACATATAAATTGTTTTAGCTTCATATTTTGCATTTTTATAAGGGTAACAGGAGAAATTGCTCCATACAATTTGTTGAGCAATTTCTCCTGAGCATGCCGATACCCCATATGTGGGAGAATACTACTGTTTGGGCGCATGGCAGAGCTTGGAAGGGGAGGAGTGCCATATTGGAGAGCAGATTTTGCTGGAATTGTTTGTGGGTGACCTGTCACATTGTCAGAGCCCTTGACGTGCCTAAACAGTGGAAACCCCCAATAAGTGACCCCATTTTCGAAACTAGACCCCTTAGGGAACTTATCTAGATGTGTATTGAGCACCTTGAACCCACAGGTGCTTCACAGAAGTTTATAACATAGAGCCGTGGAAATAAAAAAAAGCAACATTTTTCACAAATAAATTGTTTTAGCTTCATATTTTGCATTTTCATAAGGGTAACATGAGAAATTGCTCCATACAATTTGTTGAGCAATTTCTCCTGAGCATGCCGATACCCCATATGTGGGAGAATACTACTGTTTGGGCGCACGGCAGAGCTTGGAAGGGGAGGAGTGCCATATTGGAGAGCAGATTTTGCTGGAATTGTTTGTGGGTGACCTGTCACATTGTCAGAGCCCTTGACGTGCCTAAACAGTGGAAACCCCCAATAAGTGACCCCATTTTAGAACCTAGACCCCCCCATGGAACTTATCTAGATGCGTAGTGGGCACTTTGAACGCCCAAGTGTTACACAGAAGTTAATAACGAAGAGCCGTGAAAATAAAAAAAATCATATTTTTTCCACAAAAAATTACCTTTTCGCCCTCAATTTTTTTTCCAAAGGGTAACCAGAGAAATTAGACCCCAACAGTTGTTGTGCAATTTGTCATGAGTATGATGACACCCCATATGTGGGGATAAACCACTGTTTGGGCGCATGTCAGAGCTTGGAAGGGAAGGAGCGCCATATTGGAGTTCAGATTTTGCTGGAATGTTTTGAGGATGTCATGTCACATTGTCAGAGCCCCTGAGGTGCCAGAACAGCATAAGCCCCCAAAAGTGACTGCATTGAATGTCAAAAAAGTTTAAAAACGTGGTTCTGTATGGAAGATTTTAAAGCAGTCATGGAGGCATAAGGCTGGCAATGATGGGCATTGTGGGCAATAATAGCGGGTATCATGCCTCATTCCTCTCTTGGAACATACACGACATCTTCTCTGGGGGTTCTTTCTTGTTTCAGTTGCTGGAATGAGTGCAATAAAATGCCGCTCAGTGAGTCTTCTAACATCTTCAGATTCTAAAGGATTGGCGGGGACAAAATTTTCAAAAACAAGATGTTCAATGACCTTTTCCTGATAATCATGGAAAGTATCTGTATTTCCGGCTTTTCTGTACAACACAAAGGAATTATATGTGGCCACCTGAAACAAATAAATGACTAACTTTTTATACCAGGTATATGATTTTCTTGATACCTGGTATGGCTGTAGAACCTGATCTGCAAGGTCCACACCCCCCATATATTTGTTGTAGTCAATGACAGACACAGGTTTTGGAGTAGTGGATCCCTGATGGTCTGCAATGGCCTTTGTGGCATCTGTGTGGATCGAGCTCAGGATAAAAATATCTTTTTTATCCTTATACTTAAGGGCAAGCAGCTCTCCATTGCGTAAAGCCCCTGACTGCCCCTTTCGGAACTTTTCGTTGACCAACGATTGTGGAAACCCCTGACGGTTTTTGCGAATGGTCCCACAAGCCCCTATGTTATGGTCAACCAGACTTTTAAATAGGGGTATGCTGGTGTAGTAGTTGTCAACATACAGATTATAGCCTTTTTGTAAAAATGGAGTTATCAGCTCCCAAACAATTTTTCCAGATGTCCCCAGATAAGTAGGGCATCCTGGTGGGTTTAGTTGGCTATCTTTCCCCTCATACATGCGAAAAGCAGCTGTGTATCCGGTTGAACTCTCACACATTTTATAGAGCTTTATTCCGAACCTTGCTCTCTTAGAAGGAATAAATTGCTTGAGGTGCAGTCTTCCTTTGAATTTTACAAGGGACTCATTAATGGAAATGTTTTCTGTTGGGGTGTAGAGCCTCAAGAACTTTTCTGTTAAGTCTTTGATGATGGGTCTGATTTTGAATAGTCTGTCATGTTCTGAGGCATCTCTGGGCAGGGATTGACTATTGTCGTTAAAATGCCAAAACCTCATGAGCATTTCATAACGGGTCCTAGGAAGAACTGCAGAAAACATAGGGGTGGCTTGAACAGGGCGGTTGGACCAATAGGACCGAATGCTCGTTTTTTTTACAAGCCCCATAGCGAATGTAAGTCCTAAAAATTTTTTCATTTCTAAGACATTAGTTGGTGTCCATAAATTTGACCTAGCATAATAGGATCGTGGATTCTGGCTGACGAATTGGGACGCATATAAATTTGTTTGTAGGACAATATGCTCTAGCAAGCTATCTGTCATAAACAAATTAAAAAAATTAATTGGTCCAAAATTTTCCACCTCCACATTTATACCAGGAATGGCATTAAAATTAGGGATGAATGGAGTAGCCGAATCCGAAGCCTCCCATCTGGGAAATGCTACATCAAGAGGCAAAGCCCCTTGGACACTGACGTGCGCCAATTCACGAGCACTAGGGACAGCGCTAGTACTGGGCATTGTTCCCTGAGTTGGAGACGTTTCTCCAGAAGCGCTATTTGTCCTTCTTGTTGTACTGGTCCTTGTGTGTGAAGATGGACCAGAATCACTGCTCATTTCTGAGCTATCACTGTCGCTGCTACTAAAGCCCTCGAAATCCACATCGCCATCTGACACTGCGCTTTCTTCACTGTCAGAACATAACAGTGCATAAGCTTCCTCTGTACTATAATACGGACGGGCCATTTTATTAGTTTTTATTTTTTTTCCAGAAATAGAAAACTCTGAGGTGACGTGACGTGACTGACTGATGTGACGTGACTGACGTGACGTGACTGACGTGACTGACGTGACTGACTGACGTGACTGACGTGACGTGACTGACGTGACGTGACTGACTGACGTGACGTGACTGACTGACGTGACGTGACTGAAGTGTCGTGACTGAAGTGTCGTGACTGACGTGTCGTGACTGACGTGTCGTGACTGACGTGACGTGACTGACTGACGTGACGTGACTGACGTGACGTGACTGACGTGACGGGACGTGACTGACGTGACGTGACTGACTGACGTGACGTGACTAACTGACGTGACGTGACTGACGTGACGTGACTGACTGACGTCACGTGACTGACTGACGTAACCCTAACTTTAACCTAACAGTAACCCTAACTGTTACTAGCCCTAACCTGCCTTATCTGGGTTTTTTATTGTTTTTTTCACTTTATAGCACAATTGCTGCCTGGCACAGCTGTTGCCAGCAGCACTTGTAACGCTGTTTCTCCTCAAATCTCTCACTGACAGGAGCTCTGAGGAGAAACAGCATTTTTATAAGGCAGATCGCTGGGAAAGTTTGTTGCTACAACAAACTTTTCCCAGCGAGCTCTCTCATTGGCTGCTGTGATCTGACGTCATCAGGACCTGAACCAATCAGGTCTCGATGAGGTCAGGGGTCCCAGCATGCATTGTGCGCTGGGATCCCTGCATTATAAGGTACGTGGGGGTCCCGGGGGGCACAAAACCGCCGACAGTAGATAAACGTCGGCGCTGCACAAAGCCCAGCAAGCGCCAACGTTTATCTACTGTGGGCGGTCGGGAAGAGGTTAACAGAGTCCGCTCTGTGCACCTCGGGTGACGTTTAACCCGAGCGCAGTATACCGCCATATAGCTAGTCTGCCATTACTCAGCAGCGGTTGTTACACCTACTGCACGGTGGACCCCGGGCGGCGAACTCACTTCCTATTATTTATATTTAGTGCATTCCGTCATCCCTAACAACGTGTGTATGAGGTGTAAGGAGCAGAGCCGTGTGTGTACGAGGTGTACGGAGCGGAGCCATGTGTGTACGGGGCGTACGGAGCTTAGCCACGTGTGTAGGGAGCGGAGCCACGTGTGTACGAAATGTACAGAGTGGAGCCGCAGGTGTACGGAGAGGAGCCGCGTGTGTACGAGGTCAACGGAGCGGAGTCGTGTGTGTACTTAGTGTACGGAGCAGAGCCGCGTGTGTATGGGGTATGCGGAGCCGTGTGTGCGGAGTGGAGCCATATGTGTATTGGATGTACAGAGCGGAGCCAAGTGTGTATGAGGCATACAAAGTGGGCTTTTCCCACGGATACAGGAGTACATGGCGGAGCCCCCGAGGAGCACTTTAAAACTCGCACATGACGTTCCGCTGGAAGTGATGTGCTGGAAGCTGACCGGAAATGAAGTAATTTCATAAGGAGATTTTGACGGAACCAGGATTGCTTCAGATCCATCACCATGTCCTCCTCCGACAGTGCGGACAGCAGGATCACCTTGGAATCAGGGATGCCAGCCATGTGAGTGGATCATATGTTCTGCACCGGGAGGCTCAGGTGGGCATTACAATGGGAACCGGGCTGCTATAGTATCTTTATAGAATCTTTCTTTCTTTCTCTCTCTCTGTTTCTTTCTCTGTTCTTTCTTTCTCTCTGTAATCTTTCTTTTTTTTCTTTCTCTCTCTCTGTTCTTTCTTTCTCTCTCTGTTCTTTCTTTCCCCTCTTGCTTTCTTTCTTTCCCCTCTTTCTCTCTCTGTTCTTTGTTTCTCTCTCTGTTCTTTTTTTCTGTCCCCTCTTTCTTTCTCTCTGTGTTCTTTCTTTCTTTCTTTCTTTCTTTCTTTCTCTTTCTCTGTTCTTTCTGTCTCTCTCTGTTCTTTCTTTCCCCTCTTTCTATCTCTCTCTGTTCTTTCTTTCATTTTTTTCTCTTTCATTTTTTCTCTTTCTTTCTCTCTCTCTCTGTTCTTTCCCCTCTTTCTTTCTATCGCTTTGTTCTTTCTTTCCCCTCTTTTTTTCTTTCTTTTACTCTCTGTTTTTTGTTTCTTTCTTTCACCTCTTTCTTTCTTTCGCTCTCCCTCTGTTCTTTTTTTCTGTCTCCTCTTTCTTTCTCTCTGTTCTTTCTTTCCCCTTTTTTCTCTCTCTTTCTGTTCTTTCTGTCTGTTCTCTCTGTTCTTTCTTTCCTCTCTTTCTTTCTTTTCCCTCTTTCTTTCTCTCTCTGTTCTTTGTTTCTCTCTCTCTCTGTTCTTTTTTCTGTCCCCTCTTTCTTTCTCTCTGTGCTCTTTCTTTTTCTCTATTCTTTCTTTATTTCCCACTTTATTTATCTCTGTTCTTTCTTTCTTTCCCCTTTCTTTCTCTGTTCTTTCTTTCGCTCTCTGTTTTTTCTTTCCCCTCTTTCTCTCTCTGTTCTTTCTTCTTTATCTCTCTGTTCTTTATTCTTTCTCTCTCTGTTCTTTCTTCTCTCTGTTCTTTCTCTCTCTGTTCTTTCTTTCTCTCTTGCTCTTTCTTTCTTTCTCTCTCTCTATTTTATTTATTCTCTCTTCTCTGTTTTCTTTCTTTCTTTTCCTTAGTACCTGTCAGTGTGCCCACAGTACCAGGCACTGTGCCCATAATGCCAGCCACTATGCCCCCAGTACCAGTCAGTGTGATCAGCAGTGCTAAATGGGTGTGGTTTGGCGAGGACATGGGTGTGACTAGTCGTGAAATGGGTGTGGTCGGGGTGTGGCCTAAAATTTGCATCAGCAAGATCTTGATATAAAGGATCAGCGGCGCCTCACAGTGGCAAAAGATCAGCAGCGCCTAGTGAAGCAACGAAAATTACCAAGTGATGATGCGGAGGGCACCCGTAAGTCCAGGGGTGAGGTCGCCTCCAGTTCTGTGGAGGAGACTGAGCCCCTTGTGCCTGATGATGCAGAGGTCAAAATGGCACCCCCTGTTGTCACTGGTCCAGCAGGAGAGAATGTGGTGGGAGGTGTGGATGAGGAAATTTTTTTGTCTAGTGGTGTGGCTGCTGGTTTGGTGGAGAGTGAAGGTGTTATGGAGGTGGGTAATAGTGATACTGTTGGTGTTGATGTGGTCACTGGTCCGGTTGCCCCCCCCGGTGGTGGCAGTACCCATTAGTAGTTATGCCGCTGTCACCTCCGGGGGAAATAGAGCGTATTCCTCATCTCCGAGCTCTGGGGACTGCATGTTGCAATGACATCCCGTGTAGGCTCTAAAGAAGGGGGAGAGATCACTAACGGTAGAGGGTTGAGAGGTTGATCTAACCTTCTGGATAGAGAGGCATTGTCATGATCCATGCGGGACCATGACAGATAAAATGCACTAGTAACCTTTTTTTTTTCTTGCACTGTGGTGGTTTCAGTTCTAGTTTTGCCCCCGGTGGCCGTTAGGGTCATCACCCTTGATGTTTTCTTTGCTTTGCCTCTTTCCCCGGTGGTCACTGGGATTATAGCAGCCTTTAGCCCCTGATCATTTGACCATTCCCTTTTCCTATATAGGGTCACATGGTCTATGAGCAGGTGTTGGTGATAGCGTCTGTTTGGGATTCAAACCACGGTGAAGGGAGCAGCTGGCTGAAGGTTGAAGCCACTGCAGAAACCTGGTGAAGTTAGCAGCTGGCTTGAAGGTTGGAGCCACTGCTGAAGCTGGTGTTGAACTCTGGCTGCCCAGTGTCCGCAGCAGAGTGAGATCGCAAAGGTGGCAGCTGGCTCTGAGGTGTCGAGCCACTGCGAAAAGTTAATCTAGTGATGTACTCTGCTGCCTGGTGTTGCAGCAGAGCAAGATAAGTCTTTTTGTGTTTCCCCTGTTTGTATTTTTCCCTGGCGTGTATTAGTACAGCGGTGGGGCCAGTGCCTGCACCACCCAGCTCCCTAGCAAGGGATAGGTGTAGGGTGTGCTAGGGTGACAGGTATCCTGATCGGCACCCGATGCGGAACCGGCCTAGGGATCACTAGAAGTGGAGGGACACTGACTCGGGGAGTGCAGGAGGTCTCCACGTCCCCGTTCCCTATTGCAGGGCCCACCGTTGTAACTGTTGCCCCTTTCCCCGTGTCTTGTTGTTTTAGTACCGGCCTGCGGGCCATGTCACACAGGACATTTACACGTGCCATGTCTTGTCTGAGTTACCGGCCTGCGGGTCGGGTTACACAGGACGGGTCCACGTGACAGGCATGGCCTCGGGGCCTTCCGAGAGGAAAATGGGGGAAACACAGTGTGGTCCCTTCTGACAGCTGGGCCAGGTAGTGTGCGTAGGAATGTGGTCTGTCTTCGGTGGAGGGGCAGTGATGCGTGTCCTCCAAAGTCTAAGGTTGTGGTGCTCCTGCTGAAGATGGGCTTCAAGGCTATTGACATCTACGCCTTGATACATCCCTATTCAATGGCATTGGTGGATGCCATTATCCACCTTCTAGATAGGACTCTCTCTCACCTGGAGAAACCTGGGAACACTGTGAGAATAATGTTCTTCGATTTCTCTAGTGCTTTTAATACCATACAGCCAGGTCTACTGAGAGACAAGCTGGGCCTTGTTGGCGTGGACCTCCAACTCTCCACCTGGATCCTTAACTACCTCACGAATCGACCTCAGTTTGTAACGGTTCGGGACAGTGTGTCAGACACGGTGATCTGCAATACAGGGGCACCTCAAGGTACAGTTCTTGCCCCTTTTCTCTTCACACTGTACACTGCGGATTTTAAGTGCAACTTATCTAGCTGCTACCTGCAGAAGTATTCTGATGACTCTGCAATAGTAGGCCTCATCACAGGAGGAGATGAAAGAGAGTACAGAGATACTAACCAAGCTTTTGTGGAGTGGTGTCAGAGGAACCACCTTAGGATTAATTCCGGGAAGACCAAGGAATTGGTGGTGGACTTTCGCAAGGGAAAAAATCCACCAGTAGTGGTGAACATTCAGGGAAATGACATTGATATAGTCGACACCTATAAGTACCTTGGTGTGATCCTCAATAATAAGCTTGACTGGGCCCATCACTTGGATGCAGTGTACAGGAAGGGCCAAAGTAGGCTTTATCTGCTCAGAAGGCTGAGAGCCTTCGGAGTTAGGGGGGCACTCCTTGCATCTTTCTTCAACTCTGTTGTGGCATCAGTCATCTTCTTTGGTGTTCAGAAAGTTGTGGGAAGCAGGGTGTGTTGCAGTCCACACGGCCGAGATTCACACATCACCTGGGATACAAGATGTTGTAGCAGTGTACTCCTTTATTTCCTCCTTTGTTCCCCCCACCATTTTTTGTATTGATACAGTGAATCTTCTTTGGTGTGGCGTGCTGGGGTAGTGGCATATCAACCAGGGATAGGAATAGGCTGGACAAACTGATTAGAAGGGCCAGCTCTGTCCTGGGATGCCCCCTTGATCCAGTTCAGGAAGTAGGCGACAGGAGGATACTGGCCAAGGTGAGCTACATGGTGCAGAATGATTCCCATCCCATGCATGAGACCGTGACAAAGATGTGCAGTACTGTCAGTGACCGGCTACTTCATCCTAAATGTGAGAGGGAGCGCTATCGAAAGTCCTTCCTTCCTGCTGCAGTTAGGCTGTATAACCAGCACTGTCCAAAACGGAGAACGACCCAAACAGTGAACTGATAGATCCAAAGTTGTGATAGCCGGTTACATCTTTTTTTTTCTTTTTTTCGTATATGTACCTACCTACTGTCAATGTAATGCCTTTATGCATCTGTATCTGTACTTGTTCCTGCCTTGCTGCTGTAATGCTCTGAATTTCCCCATGGTGGGACAATTAAAGGATTATCTTATCTTATCTTATTCCACGTCTGAGTTTGATGTCAGCTTTGTTCGGCCAGAAGGGCTTGAGCTCTTCTGGTCGAATTATGAGTTGGCAAAAAATAAGCCCGGCTGGCGAGACTTTGCCATCCAGGCGGTGTCTCGCCAAAATCAAGTCAAGAAAGTGACCGTGATAACTTGTAACGAGTCGCTTTCTTGTTATGACATCATGACGTCGCTTGGCAGATATAGAGAAGTGGTGGAAATGCCAAAGAAAAACCGCGATGAGTATGGTATCTGGTCAGGGGCCTGGTCGTTTATGGTAAAACGTAAGCGTTAAGGTGGTACGGTTGCCCACATTCCATTCATCTGCCTTCCTGGGTAGGGATCGTATCCAGGTCTTCTACCAGGGGCAATCGAAGCTCTGTCACAAGTGCGGTGACTCCACACACTTCAGTGCAAACTGCACTGTGCAGAAATGTGCATTGTGTGGGGATATATGCCATCTTGCTGCATCTTGTGTGGAGATTAGGTGCCACCTGTGTGGTGACTTAGGTCACCCATTCAGCCGTTGTCCTCGCTCCTTCGCTAATACCGTCGTGACCCCGGTGGGAGAAAGCCATGAGGCTGATTCTGCTGGGGAAGGGACTAGCAGGGGTGAGGGAGCTGAGAGGCCAAGGAGTAAAAGCAATAAAAAGATGCCTGCCCAGCTGAGGCATCTAGACAAGCGCAGACAGGAGAGGGAGCTGGGTGAGCCCCGGGCTACTGCGGTGACCCCTGTCCTGGATGCCATTCTTGCTGCTGAGGCCTCGAGGGATGATGAGTTGGATGATGAGGTCAGGAGGATCCACAGGGAGGAAACTGCCACTGCCTCCGAATCCTCCCATTATGAAAGTATGGATGAGGATAATAGGCAGTGGCTAGAGGACAAGCGTAAGCTCGGCACCAAAAAGAAGCGAAAGAATGGAGATAAAACATCTTCTCCCGCTCTGATCAATGTACCTAAGGAAGGAAAAACTGACTCCCCTCTGGTTGGTCTTTCTAACCAGTTCCAAGCCCTTGAGAACATCTCTTCCTCTGAGGAGGAAGCTGAGGGTGAGATTCCAGCTTCGGCGGAGCTTACAGGGGGTGCCGAGTCTCCTTCTTCTGGGAATGTAAGGTCCTTGGAGGGAGGGACTGGCCCAGAATCCGGAGATGAGGACAAAAAGAAAAATCACGTGGGAATGGACACCTCTGTGCCATTAAAGAGCGGGAAGGATTCCTCCTCTGAGGCAGAGGATAAGGGGAGTGGGAAGAAGAAAGCCATCTTACTCAATCACCAATGATGGCGGTACCCACTCCGTTGACGCTGGCGTCCATTAATGTCGCCAGCATAAAGTCAAATACAGCCAGATTTGCTGCCTTTGATTTTCTCAGCCGTGTTGAAGCTGACATTTTCTTTTTGCAAGAGACCAGACTGCCAAACATGGCAGATGTGTTCAAAGCCAAAAGGGAGTGGAGACTCGGGCCCTCCTATTGGTCTCTTGCGGCCGAGCCGTATAGCGGAGTGGCGGCCCTTTTTACCGCACTGGTGGAATGCCGACGGGTTATTGAGTTAGAAATGGGGAAGTGCCTGATCTTAGATGTCCTCATGAAGGGACAAGAGCTCCGGCTTATTAACATCTATGGTCCCCAATCTAAGTGAACCGGAAGTGTCTCTTTATGAGGATCAAGCCCTACCTTTTTAAAAGTCGGCAGGTTGTATTTGGAGGGGACTTCAATACTGTCACGAGGCCCCGAGATAGAGGAGGTTCCAGAGACAAGCTGACTTATGATAGTGTCGCCCTTAATTGTATAGCTAGTGAGGCTCGCCTGGTGGATGTCCACATTCGGCACACCCCAGGCCACGAGGGGTTCACCTATCATAGAGGTAACTGTAGGTCCAGAATAGATAGGTTTTATTTAAAGGAGGAAGCTTCAGCAGTGTCTGTTGTTGAGGTGGAGTTCTCCGACCACTGTTTAATTTTGTTTTCTCTGAATGTTACAGAGACCCTCCGGATGAGAAGAGGCTTTTGGAGGCTCAATTCATCTCTCTTGGAAGAAGCAGATATAAGACAGTCCTTTGAGGATTTTCTTCAGAGCTAGGTACCCTTACTAGATCTTTGTAGTAGTAAGTCAGACTGGTGGGAGATGTTCAAGAAAAGGGTGGCGAGATTCTTCCGCCAGCTCTTGAGCCTCAGGAGTCTGAACAGGTACCGCCTGTATCAGGGTCTGAGGAAGAAACTCGACCATCTTATCTGAACTGGAAGTAGCCGCGAGGAGATCTCCAGAGTGAAATCTTTGCTCATGAGGTGTCAGTACGATAGACACGCATCTTTGGTTTTTGAGAGGGATTACGGGAAGTACCGCTCGCCCGACCCTTACAGAAACTGCAAGATGTCAGTGAATAGTAAAGTGGTTACAGAACTGGTCGACACTACGGGGTCCCTGAGGTGATCCAGATCAGGGATCCTGGAGGTTGTCAGATCCTTCTACTCGCACCTCTTGGGGAAGAGGGATCTTGATTGTGATGAGATGTCGGCTTTTCTGGCTGAAGCCGTTCCCGAACCAGGGGTAGACCCCTCTCTTGATGTTTTGACAGAGATGATCAGGGAAGAGGAAGTTAAGTTGGCGATTGAAGGGCTTGCCCAAAAAAAATCGCCTGGTCCAGATGACTTAACATCTGAGTTTTATAAGACCTTTAAGGACGCTTTAGTTCCCCTCTTGACTGAGGTATTCAATGAGTGTCTTTCCTCGGGCACTCTGCCAAAGTGAATGAGGAGGTCTGCCCTGATCATCTTGTCAAAGGGTAAGGACCCATCATGCATTGAGAATTGGCGTCCCATAGCGCTTCTCAATGCAGACAGGAAGGTTCTGGCAAAGGTGCTGTTTAATCGGCTGGTGAAATTTGCACCCCGAATCCTTTCGGGGGCCCAGCATTGCTCTGTTCCAGGTCGCAGCACATTTTGTGCTGTGCTCAGTATCCGGGAGGCGGTGGAGCAGGATAGGGCTGGTCACTGGAAGGGGTACATACTGTCACTGGACCAGGCAAAAGCGTTTGATCGGATTAATCACGAGTACCTCTGGTCTGTCCTTCTGCTATATGGCCTGCCGGGGGGGTTGTTTGATTGGCTTAAAACCTTGTGCGGTGGAGCAGAGAGTTTCCCGCTTGTGAACGGTTGGATTGGCAGCTCTTTTGAGGTTAGATCTGGTGTTCGCCAGGGTTGTCCCTTGAGCCCGCTGCTGTACGTGTTCGCGATTGACCCACTTCTTAGGAGAGTGAAGCGTGGACCATTGGCCGGGATCGGGATGGACCAGGCAGCACCGGAAGCCACTCTGAGGGAGGTGGCGTATGCCGATGATGTCACTGTTTTTGTTTCCTCTCACGACGAGGCAGGGTGGCTGATGTCAGAAGTAGATTTCTACTCGGAGGCATCCGGGTCCAAGATCAACCGGGATAAGTGTGAGAGTCTCTGGCTGGGAGGAGGAGATCCTGGTTTTGCTCTCCCGGACACCCTTCCAGGACCCAAAGTCTCTGCAAAAGTCCTTGGCATCGAATTTGGCCAGGGGGATTACCCCAAACAAAATTGGGAGAGCAGGCTAGAGATCGCCACTCAGAAGGTGAACCAATGGAAGGGTTGGTCTTTGACCCTCAGGGAAAGGGTAAACCTGATCAAAACTTACCTGCTCCCTTTACTGATTTATCTGGGCAGTGTGTGCATCTTGCCGGAGTCTCTCTTTGGCTCAGGTCTACAGTTTGTTCTTCCATCTATTATGGGGGAATAGACTGAACTTGATCAAGAGGGAGGTTACTTACCGTACGAGGAGACTAGGAGGGTTGGGTATGGTCAACCCTGTGGTATTCCTTGAGGATACCTTCATTAAGATCAATATTGCAAACCTCTGGAAAGAGAGGGCTCCTCCGTGGGTATTCTTCTGTAGGGGATGGTTTCAGCCTTTCTTCCAGGAATGGGAGACAGGAGGGCAAGTGAAGGATATTCGCACACCACATGGACATCTTCCGGCTTACGCTACCTTGGTTCTGAAAGTAATTCGCCGGTAGGCTCTGGGAATTAACTCCTTGGCAATAGGGTTCTGTTGACCCATTTCCAGAGGCCTTTGGTGCTCAGGGATTGCCTAAATCGGGATCTTGGAGTGGGTTTGAATCTTTTGAATTCTATCAGGATCCCCTCGAAGTTTGGGACTTGGATTGGTGCTGCTTCCATGGGAAACTGTGTTTGAGAGACAATCTGAAGTGTAGGAGCTCTGAGGACAGTTCCTGTCCTCGGGAGCATTGTGGTACTGTGCTGGAAAGCATGGACCATTTCCTGCTTCATTGTCCCTTCAACACAGAGGTGTACAACAGGGTGGGCGCCTCCATTGGCTGATCTCGGCTGGCTGGTCTCTCCTATGCGGAATGGGCCTATGGAGCATTTGTAGACCTTGGTGGCCGGGACCGCTGAACCTTATTTCTATTTAGCGCAGTGGTTAGGTATCACACGTGGAATGCACGGTGCTTAGTATCAACACAACGGAAAATCCTCCCAGTGGACGATGTGTTTAGGACCATACTCGGTGACCTGGTGAAGGTGCGCTCTCTGGAGTATGGGAGACTGGGCACACGTAGGGCCGCTCTCCTCTGGAGGGGCTTTTCTTTTAGTGTGCCCTAGTCTGGTCATCTCCTTTCCTGGTGGTGGGCTGCCACTGACACTGTAGATTTTTATTTTGTGATCAGTATACAGTGATGTAGGGCTGCAGGCGCCGAACTTGGGCTTTGTGATATGTGGGTATTGTGGTATTGTAGTGTTTGTTTCTGTATATATTGTATATAGGGATATAGATTTGGGTGTAGGTGTTAGGTTGGGTGGTGGGAAAAGGGGGGAGGTGGGTTTATCTTGTGGGACTATGGGACACTGGGGTGTTTGGGGAAACACTGGCACTGCCTGATCTGGCCTATGGACATAGGCCATGGACTGAGGCATGAGACGCAGGAGCAGCTCTCTGGTCAGGGCGGGGGTTGGGAATGGTGTGGTTGAGTGTGGGGTGTTTACTTTAGTCTTGTATATATTTGTATAGTTTGGTTATTTCATATATATATATATATATATATATATATAATATATATTTAAAAAAAAATGTTTATGTATATATTTATGTCAGCCTTTGTTTATTTTATTGTTTGTTATTAGTTTGTTGGTGACCGGACCGGAAGGTGTAAGTTATTATTAGTTATTAATCTGTATATATGTATAATATGTTTGACAGGAGAGAATGAGCGGCTGGACCAGTGTTCAGTATACGGATTATTTTCTGGCTGATATTCTTGTTATGTTTCTGTTATTATTATTGTTATGTTTTTCATTTTTATAATTAAAGATCTACAGGATGTAACTCAGGATCAGTAATGTAATGTATGTACACAGTGACTGCACCAGCAGAATAGTGAGTGCAGCTCTGGAACAGGGCCGGTTTTAGGCAAAGTGGGGCCCTAGGCAAAGTTTAAAATGGGGCCCCAAATGCTAATATATTGCACATCACAGAAGCATTTCGATTGTATTTACATGCGCTGAGTTCAGGCCGCTAAATGAGTGTGATCAACAAAATTGAAAAAGTCGTTCAACACTTGCTTCCCGGCCTGTTTCCACCATCTGAGAAAGAATGATGGGAACAGACCGATCACTAATGGATCACTAAGAGTATGTGCACACGTTGCAGTTTTTGCTGCGGATCCGCAGCGGATTTGGTCCTGCGGATCCGCATCAGTTTCCATGCGGTTTACAGTACCATGTAAACCTATGGAAAACCAAATCCGCCGTGCACATGCTGAGGAAAATTCTGCGCAGATTTGCTGCGGTTTATTTTTCACAGCAAGTTACTTCATTTTTGCGGAACTGCAGCTGCAGTGTACGTTCCGGGACACACAAATCAATCAATCTCTCTCATCCGGACTGCCAAACCGCACTAGAACCTGCATCAAATCCACTGTACACATGCTAGGAATCCGCAGGAAAAATGCATGTGTTTTACCCTGCGGTTTCTGCCAAGAGATTTGGATTCTCTGCAGAAAAAGCCGCAGACCAATCCGCAATGTGTGCACACACACTAACAGATCACCATACAGTATCAGGTTACTGTATCAGCAGCACATCTACAGTTTACACCCCATAGTCCTCCATATAATATAATCTGCCCCATAGTCCTCCATATACTGTAGTATAATACACTGCTCAGTCCTCCATATAGTATAATACACTCCTCATAGCCCTCCATACATTAAAATACACTGCACAGTCCTCCATATAGTATAATACACTCCTCATAGTTCTCCATATAGTATAATGCACCACCATAGTCACCCATGTAGTACAATTCACTTCCCATAGCATAATGCACCCCATAGTTCTTCATATAATGTATTCCCCATAGTCCTCGATACAGTATAATGCAGCCACCCAATAGAGCATAATGCAGCCACCCCACAGAGTATAATGCAGCCCCACCATACAATATAATGTAACCCCCATATAATATAATGCAGCCCCCCTCTTATAGTATAATGCAGCCACCCCTTAGAAAATAATGCAGCTACCAGAGTATAATGCAGCCACTCCACAGAATATAATGTAACCCCCCATAGAATATAATGCAGCCCCACCCACATATAGTATAATGCAGCCCCTCCATAAAATATATGGCAACCCCCTCATAGGATATAATGTAGCCCCTCCATGGAATACAATGTAGCCCTCCTCATATAGTATAATGCAGCCCCCATCGAATATAATAAATATAATACAGAATATAATGCAGCCCCAAATAGAATATAATACAGCCCACCTCCCCATAGAATATTGTTAGGCGTCGGGTTCCTGCAGTTGCACAGTGGGAATCCAGAGCCTTGCATCCTGCGGTCTCCCATTCTTCTCCGACCGCTCAGGAGCCTGCACAGCAATCTCGGCGTCACAGGCGCTCTGCTCAGACCTGCTCTGTAGGACTGGTTGTTGCTGCCACCTCTGGGTTAGCAATAGCAGCGCAGGCTGCCCTGCAGCAAGCCACTCGAGTGGCTAAGTCCTCTCGTTATGCTACTGGGCATGCTCACGAGGCGATCTCCCATTGGAGATCGGGAGTCATGTGCTCAGGTCCTTCTCCTGATCTGATTGGTCCATCCCAGAGATCTGGAAGGTCCCGCACGGCTATAAAAGGTCCACATGGCCGCTCGGCCATGCGCTAGTGTAGTCTCTAATTGCTACTGTGTGAATGATGATGGATGCATGAACCTGCGAATGACTCATTAAGATCCCCTCCCTTTGATATTACGTGTGTGGATAGGGACTTAGCCTTAGAGTCAGCACCAGTCAGTGGCATGCTACAAGCCACAGTGCTCCTCTCCACAGAGCTAGCGTCCGACAGTGCACCCTCCTGGGCATTGTCGTATAGCGGCGCTGCAGTCAGCAGCACTTGTGGGTGTCCGCAGTAGCGACACCGCACGCACGGTAGGTCTAGACGGACACCGACCCTATGTCTTGGTCCCGAGTCTGGTGACCATATACCGTGCATGCACACCGCTGAGACCTGTGAGGTCAACAGGCTCGACATTTATGTTTATGCCTTAAGGCGACTCTGTGGATATAACAGAGTATGCCCAGTGCACACCGGGTGACGCTCAACCCGTGTGCGATATACCGCCATATTGTGCATCTGCCATTATATAGCAGCAGTTTCACACCTCTGCACGGTGGACCCCGGGCAGCGAACGCACTTTCTATTATTTTATATTTAGTGCGTTCCGCCGTCCCTAACATTACACTAGCGCCAGGGTCTGGCTAGTAATGGGGGACCTGCAGCAGCTACAGTGGTACATTCGGCAGCTGGAGAGCAGGTTGGCAGCTATTGAGAGCTCCACCTCAGCTGCAAATGCTACAGTGGCCGCTGCTCAGGCAGTCGCAGAGGCTGTCTCACGCGTGTCCACACCCACGCCTATGCCGAAAATAACCCGCCTCCCGTTGCCCGATAAGTTTTCCGGTGACAGCACCACCTGCAGGGGTTTCGTAAGCCAGTGCTCTATCCAGCTGGAGTTACTGGCCAAGCGATTTCCCACAGAGCGGGCAAAGGTGGGGTTTATTGTTTCTCTCCTATCAGGCAGGGCGTTAGAGTGGGCAACGCCATTGTGGGAGCGTGATGATCCCGTGGTTCAGGGCGCTGCTCAGTTCCTCACGGCTCTGAAGCAGGTCTTTTTGGGACCACGGATCACGCACAACACCTCTCTCCAATTATTGGCCCTAACACAGGGGTCTCTCTCGGTCAGCCATTATGCCGTCCAATTCCGGACATTGGCTTCCGAACTGGAGTGGCCTGATAAAGCACTTGTCCCTGTGTTTTGGAGAGGGTTAGTAGAGCATGTCAAAGATGCTCTAGCAACCAGAGCGGCTGCCACAAGTTTGGAGGAGTTGATTGCCATCTCCACCCGCATTGATCTCCGGTTTACGGAGCGCGGGCTGGAACGTGCACAATCTAGACGAAGGGTTAATTTGGCTCCCACCTTCTCCGTGCCACTAAGATTTCCCGCTCAGGAGCTTACACCTTCTGAACCTATGGAGGTGCCTCGTGCCGGCCCCAAGCCACGTCCGGTGCGAAGCTTTGCACGCTGTTACCAGTGTTGGCAGTGTGGTCATTCGGCTAGCACGTGTCCTCTGCGGTCGAAAAAACGATCACGTCCAGTGGTTGTAGGTGGTGGTCTAACTAATATGAAAACCTTTTCCCCCAAACCAGTATTCCGAGGGACATTAGATAGCGGCGCTTCCACCTGGGAGGTAGAGGTCACGGTGGACTCCGGGGCAGAAGGAAACTTCATGTCCTCATCCTTTGCCCAAAAGCACGCTATTCCGCTGGTACTACTGCCTCATCCCTTGACCATCAGGGTGGTTGACGGTGCGCCTTTTCCATCCCAAGTTACACACCAGACAGCACCTCTTGGTTTCTCAATCTCACCCTCTCATCACGAGACGTTGTCCCTGTTCATTTTGCCAGATGGTATCGACCAGGTACATCCATGGCTCCATTACCATTCCCCTCATATAGATTGGTCTTCGGGGAGTATAATGGGTTGGAGCAAGGACTGTGAGGGAAGGTGCATGAAGGGCAGTGTTCAAGTAGCATCCACGGAGGTGCCCGCGGATCTTTCAGCGCTCCCTGGACACTACCGGCAGTATGCGGATGTCTTCTCCAAAAAATCAGCGGAGACGCTTCCGCCGCACCGTCCTTACGATTGCCCGATAGACCTATTGCCAGGCGCGAAGCCTCCTAGAGGCCGCGTGTACCCTCTCTCTCCCGGAGACAGAGGCCATGTCATAATATATCCGGGTGAACCTGGCAAGAGGGTTTATCAGAAAATCGGTGTCACCGGCTGGTGCAGGGTTCTTCTTCGTGCAGAAGAAGAGTGGGGAGTTGCGCCCCTGCATTGACTACAGAGGTCTCAACGCCATTACCGTAAAAAAAAAAAAACCCTCTTCCTGTGATCTCTGAGTTGTTTGACAGGTTGCGAGGGGCCCGGATCTGTACGAAATTAGGTCTACGGGGGGCGTACAACCTGATTCGTATACGCGAAGGAAACGAGTGGAAGACATCCTTTAATACCAGGGATGGCCACTATGAGTATCTGGTCATGCCCTTCGGCCTCTGTAATGCGCCTGCTGTTTTTCAGGACTTCGTAAATGACGTCTTTTGCAATATGCTCTCTACCTTGGTGGTGGCCTATCTGGATGACATCCTCATCTTTTCTCCAGATGTGGCCTCTCACCGGAGAGACGTCTGTAAGGTCTTCGACTGTTTGCGGGCGAATTCTCTCTTCGCCAAGCTGGAGAAGTGCCAGCTTGAGCAGGAGTCCTTACCGTTCCTGGGCTATATCATCTCGGCCCAGGGGTTGGCTATGGATCCTGCCAAATTGCAAGCAGTAATGGACTGGCAGGAGCCCCATTCTCTAAAAGCAGTACAGCGCTTTTTGGGGTTCGTTAACTATTACCGCCAGTTTATTCCCCACTTCTCCACACTGGTAGCTCCTTTGGTCGCTCTCACCAAGAAAGGAGCCAATCCAAAGGTTTGGTCAGAACAGGTCTCCACGGCCTTTTCGTCCCTGAAAACCCATTTTGCTGGCGCTCCCATCCTCCACCGTCCCGATGTGGATAAACCCTTTATCCTAGAGGTAGAGGCCTCGTCTGTTGGTGCAGGAGCAGTCCTTTTCCAGAAGGATGCTCAAGGTCGGAAGCATCCCTGCTTCTTCTTCTCAAAGACCTTCTCACCGGCGGAGAGAAACTACTCCATTGGGGACAGGGAGTTGCTGGCCATGAAATTGGCCTTTTCTGAGTGGAGACATCTCCTGGAGGGAGCCCGGTTTCCCTTTCAGGTGTACACTGACCATAAAAACCTGGTCTATTTGCAAATGGCCCAGCACTTGAACTCTCATCAAGCTAGGTAGTCGCTCTTCTTCTCCCGCTTCACCTTGCATTACCTGTCTGGAGAGAAGAACGTCCGTGCGGATGCTCTTTCTCGCTCAGTGGTCTCAGGGGAGGAAGAGGATGCTGAGCCTCAGCTAATTGTCCCCAAGGAGAGCCTGAGGACAGTGGCTCCGGTTGCTCTTGAGGCAGTTCCGCCGGGCAAGACCTTTGCCCCTCCTCGTCTGCGGCCGGAGGTCCTCGTGTGGGCACACGTGTCCAGGGTGGGTGGTCACTTTGGCATTAAGCGGACCACAGAACTCCTGACAAGGTCTTATTGGTGGCCGCACATGGCTCGGGACACTAAAGAGTACATTCAAACATGCGTCTCTTGGGCTCGGAACTGGTCCTCTAGGCAGAGGCCGGCTGGGTTACTGTATCCCTTGCCAGTGGCAGACAGACCCTGGGAGATGGTCGGCATGGACTTTGTGGTCGGCCTGCCCAAATCTGGTGGCAGCACGGTCATCTGGGTGGTCACCGATCATTTCTCTAAAATGGTGCATCTGGTGCCACTCGCGCGGCTGCCTTCTGCTCGTGGTCTCGCTGCACTGTTCATAAAGCACGTATTTTGGTTGCACGGTATGCCAGACAAAATGTTCAGTGACCGAGGTCCCCAGTTTGCGTCTCGATTTTTGGAGGGAGCTCGGCAGTCTACTCAGTATCGAGCTCAATTTGTCCTCCGCATATCATCCCAAGACGAACGGGTTGGTTGAGAGAGCCAATCAAACTCTGGTCACATACCTGCGACATTTTGTCTCTGCTAGGTAGGATGACTGGGCATCCTTACTACTGTGGGCTGAATTTGCCCTGAATAACGCAGTGGCTGATTCCACTGGTCAGACGCCATTCCTTCTCAATTACGGCCAGCATCCGCGCATCCCTGTCCCGATGCCAGTGTCTTCCACTGATTCCAGGGTGGCAGACTGGGCAGTGGAGGCTCGCGACATTTGGGATCGTACCCAGGATGCTATTCGAGTCTCTAAAGAGAGAATGAGAGCATCAGCCGACACACATCGGCGTCCCGCTCCAACTTTTGCCCCTGGCGACTTGGTGTGGCTCGTAATATCAAGCTGTGGGCCGAGTCGTCCAAGTTCGCTCCGCGATACATTGGTCCCTTTAAGGTCCTCGAGCGCATCAGCTCAGTGGTCTACCATCTGGCTCTTCCACCACACTTGGCCTTCTCTGACGTCTTCCATGTGTCCCTTCTCAAGCCTGTTCACATGGCTCGGTTTTCCGAGTCATCTGCCGGGACATCAGACCTGTCCTCGGATGAGTTTGAGGTCAACGCCATTGTGGGACGCAGGATTGTGCATGTCAAAAAGTTTTATTTGGTGGACTAGAAGGGTCAGGGTCCGGAGGCCCGGACCTGGGAGCCAGTGGAGAACATCCACGCCCCACTCCTGATCGCGGCGTTTGAGCGTGCCAAGGGGGAATCCAAAGCCTTGCATCCTGCGGTCTCCCATTCTTCTCCGACCGCTCAGGAGCCTGCACAGCAATCTTGGCGTCGCAGGCGCTCTGCTCAGACCAGCTCTGTAGGACTGGTTGTTGCTGTCACCTCTGGGTCAGCAATAGCAGCGCAGGCTGCCCTGCAGCAAGCCACTCGAGTGGCTAAGTCCTCTCGTCATGCTACTGGGCATGCTCACGAGACGATCTCCCATTGGAGATCGGGAGTCACGTGCTCAGGTCCTTCTCCTGATCTGATTGTTCCATCCCAGAGATCTGGAAGGCCCCGCACGGCTATAAAAGTCAGCGCCAGTCAGTGGCATGCTACAAGCCACAGTGCTCATCTCCACAGAGCTAGCTTCCGACAGTGCGCCCCTCCTGGGCATTGTCGTATAGCGGCTGAGTCAGTTGCCGCGCTGCAGTCAGCAGCACTTGTGGGTGTCCGCGGTAGCGACGCCGCATGCACGGTAGGTCTAGACGGACACCGACTCTGTGTGCATGCACACCGCTGAGGCCTGTGAGGTCAACAGGCTCGGCATTTATGTTTATGCCTTAAGGTGACTCTGTGGATATAACAGAGTACGCCCAGTGCACACTGGGTGACGTTCAACCCGTGTGCAATATACTGCCATATTGTGCGTCTGCCATTATATAGCAGCAGTTTCACACCTCTGCACGGTGGACCCCGGGCGGCGAACGCACTTTCTATTATTTTATATTTAGTGCGTTCCGCTGTCCCTAACAGAATATAATGTAGCCCCTCATATTATATAACACAGCCTCCCCCTATAGAATATAATGTAAAATGTAGCCCACCATGGTATACAGCTCAGTCCACCATGGTATACAACACAGCATGGTATATAGTCCACCATGGTATAATACAGCCCAGCATGGTATACAGGCTGCATACCATGCTGGGCTGTATACCATGGTGGCCTGTATAATACAGCCCAGCATGGTATATAGCCCCCCGCAGAATGGTCTAATACAGCCCAGCATGGTCTAATACAGCCCAGCATGGTATATAGCCCCCCCAGAATGGTATAATACAGCCCAGCATGGTATATAGCCCCCCCAGAATGGTATAATGCAGCCCAGCATGGTATAATAAAGCCCAGCATGGTATAATACAGCCCAGCATGGTATATAGCCCCCCCAGAATGGTATAATACACCCAAGCATGGTATATAGTCCCCCAGAATGGAATAATACAGTCCAGTATGGTATAATACAGCCCAGCATGGTATATAGCCCTCCCCCCAGAATGGTGTAATACAGCCCAGCATGGTATAATAGAGCCCAGCATGGTATATAGCCCCCCAGAATGGTATAATAGAGCCCAGCATGGTATATAGCCCCCCCAGAATGGTATAATACAGCCCAGCATGGTATATAGCCCCCCCAGAATGGTATAATACAGCCCAGCATGGTATATAGCCCCCCAGAATGGTGTAATACAGCCCAGCATGGTATATAGCCCCCCAGAATGGTGTAATACAGCCCAGCATGGTATATAGCCCCCCCCAGCATGGTATAATACAGCCCAGCATGGTATATAGCCCCCCAGCATGGTATGATATAGCCGAGCATGGTATATAGTCCCCCAGAGTGGCCCCACAGTCCAGTACTCACACTGATTTAAAAAGAAAAAAAAAAAACTCTCCTCACCTTCTCCTGCCTGCGCTGCTGGCTGCTCCTGTCTCCTGCTCTGTCTGGCACACAGTGAGAGCGTGATGACATCATCGCGCCCCAGCTGTGTCAGAGGCAGAGCGGGAATGATGGGAGAGGGAGCGTCAGCTGACGCTCTCTCCTCCATCACTGCCTCCTTCAATGCGGTGGCGGGAGCCGGCGCTGGGGGCAAGAGGGCACCCCTGCCTCACAGGGGCCCCATAGCGGCTGTGTGATGTGCCGTTGGCTGGCTGGAGGCCCCTGGAGGAGCACTTTCACAATTGTTTCGTTTCAAGGTGTTGTTTGAACTTTCTGAGATTGCGAGAAGAACTTATTACTGGTGATAGTGATGTGTGCATGGGCGGACATACTACCGGTTCAACCAGTGCGACTCCACCGGGGCCCAGAGCCTCCAGGGGGCCCTGCAAAGCGGCTAATGATGAGGGCAATCTGGCTGGTTTTTCCGGGCCCTGGGCTCCGGGGGCCCCTGGCCAGATTGCCCTCATGTGCAGCGGCCGGTAGGGAGCGATGCAAGCAGCTCCGCTGCCTGCAAGAGAAAATTGCAGGAGCGGAGCTGCAAGGATCCATCCTGCTTCCTGTACGCCACCCACGTTTCCTGTCTCTGACACAGAGAGGAGCCCCGCTGAATGACATCATCATTCAGCGGCCGCTGCTGTGTCAGAGCGAGGAAGTGTGGTCAATGCTGCGGACAAGTGAGAGGAGAGAGGTGGTGTGTTTGTGTGAGTGTCAGTGTGTATGTATGTGTGTATGTCTGTGTGTGGAGGTGGACCCTGGCCCTGGAGGAGATGGGGACATGAGAAGACCATGATGGGGAGAGATGGCCATGATGCCTGGGGTGATGGGAGAAGGCCATGAGGGTGCAATGGGAGAAGACCATGATGGGGGTGATGGAGAGATGGCATTGATGGGATCATGGGAGTGATGGAGCAGGCAATGATGGGATTGATGGGGAGTAGGCAATGGTGGGGTTGATGGTGCAGGCAATGATGGGAGTGATGGGGAGAAGGCAATGATGGGGTGATGGAGCAGGCAATGATGGGAGTGATGGGGAGAAGGCAGTGATGGGAGTGATGGGGCAGGCAATGATGGAGTGATGGGGAGAAGGCAATGATGGAGTGATGGGGAGAAGGCAATGATGGGAGTGATGGAGAGAATGCAGTGATGGGAGTGATGGGGAGAAGGCAATGATGGGAGTGATGGGGAGAAGGCAATGATGGGGTGATGGTGAAGGCAGTGATGGGGGTGATGGGGAGAAGGCAATGATGGGAGTGATGGGGAGAAGGCAGTGTTGGTGATGGAGAAGACAATAATGGGAATGATGGGGAGAAGGCAGTGATGGGGTGATGGAGAAGGCAATGATGGGGGTGATGGGGAGAAGGGTAATGATGGGGTGGTGGGGAAAAAGAAATTATGATGGGGTGGTGGGGGAGAAAGCAAGGATGGTGGTGGAAAGGGCAATAATGGGGGTGGTGGAGGAGGAAATGATGGAGGTCGTGGAATGGGCAATGATGGGAGTGGTGGGGGAGAAGAAAATGATGGAGGTGGTGAAGAGGGCAATGATGGGGTGGGGGAGTGGACAATAATGGGATGCGAGGAGAGGAGGACAATGAGGGGTGAGGGGGATTGGGATTAGAGGAAGGGGGACTTATAATGGAGGAGATGGGGACATGAGAAGGCCGTGATGGGGAGAGATGGCCATGATGCCTGGGGTGATGGGAGAAGGCCATGAGGGGGCAATGGGAGAAGACCATGATGGGGGTGATGGAGAGAAGGCATTGATGGGATCATGGGAGTGATGGAGCAGGCAATGATGGGAGTGATGGGGAGAAGGCAGTGATGGTGTGATGGAGAAGGCAATGATGGGAGTGATGGGGAGAAGGCAATGATGGGAGTGATGGGGAGAAGACAGTGATGGGGTGGTGGAGCAGGCAATGATGGGAGTGATGGGGAGAAGGCAATGATGGGAGTGATGGGGAGAAGGCAGTGATGGGAGTGATGGGGAGAAGGCAATGATGGGGTGATGGAGAAGGCAATGATGGGGGTGATGGAGAGAAGGCAATGATGGGAGTGATGGGGAGAAGGCAGTGATAGGGTGATGGAGAACACAACAATGGGAGTGATGGGGAGAAGGCAGTGATGGGGTGATGGAGAAGGCAATGATGGGGGTGATGGGGAGAAGGGTAATGATGGGGTGGTGGGGGAAAAAGAAATTATGATGGGGTGGTGGGGGAGAATGCAATGATGGTGGTGGAAAGGGCAATAATGGGGGTGGTGGAGGAGGAAATGATGGAGGTCATGGAATAGGCAATGATGGTGGTGGGGGAGAAAGGAAGGATGGAGGGGGAGAAGAAAATGATGGAGGTGGTGAAGAGGGCAATGATGGGGTGGGGGAGATTACAATAATGGGATGCGAGGAGAGGAGGACAATGAGGGGTGCGGGGGATTGGGATGGGAGGAAGGGGACTTATAATGGCCTTAGGAACAGGGGGAGGTGGAGGAAGACATTATTATCGCTTATTATGTCTAACACAGTCCCTTAGTATATAGTGTACTCACTATGTCTACCACAGTCCCTTAGTATATAGTGTACTCACTAATTCTGTATAACACCATCCTTAGTTACATAGTTTTCTCTTATTATATATAACACCATCCCTTATTACGTACCATCCTCTCTAGTTATATATAGTGCCGTCCCTTATTATATAGCTTCCTCTGCTATTATGTATAGTGCTGTCCCTTACATTATTAGTATTATTGTTAATTTTGTTATTCACAGCGCCCTCTTTTATTACATAGTCCTCTCCCTTTTTAGATATAAAATGACTGCTGATCGAGGAGCCGGTGACTAAACTACCAGTCCATCAGCTCCTCCAATAGAAAAGAAGCTTTCCCATGCTCCATCAGCCATCATTGCATTATACAACTAACAAGACAGGACGGTATGTAATAAAAAACAGGGCTCTATACAATTCAATATGTAAGGGACCGTACTGTACATAACAAGAGAGGGCGCTGTATAATAAGGGATGGCAATATACATAATATAGGAGACTATGCAATATATATGCAGTACATGTATGTGTGTGTGGCTATATATATATATATATATATATATATATATATATATATATATATATATATACAGTGCCTTGTGAAAGTATTCGACCCCCTGGAACTTTTCAACCATTTCCCACATATCATGCTTCAAACATAAAGATACCAAATGTAAATTTTTGGTGAAGAATCAACAACAAGTGGGACACAATTGTGAATTTGAATGAAATTTATTGGTTATTTTAAATTTTTGTGGAAATTCTAAAACTGAAAAGTGGGGCGTGCAATATTATTTGGCCCCTTTAACTTAACTTTGTTGCGCCACCTTTTGCTGCGATTACAGCTGCAAGTCGCTTGGGGTATGTCTCTATCAGTTTTGTACATCGAGAGACTGAAATTATTACCCGTTCTTCCTTGGTAAACAGCTCGAGCTCAGTGAGGTTTGATGGAGATAGTTTGTGAACAGCAGTTTTCAGGTACTGTATTTCCACACATTCTCGATTGGATTCAGGTCTGGACTTTGACTTGGCCATTCCAACACCTGGATATGTTTGTTTGTGAACATTCCATTGTAGATTTTGCTTTATGTTTGGGATCATTGTCTTGTTGGAAGACAAATCTACGTCCTAGTCTCAGGTGTTTTGCAGACTCAACAGGTTTTCTTCAACAATGGTCCTGTATATGGCTCCATCCATCTTCCCATCAATTTAAACCATCTTCCCTGTCCCTGCTGAAGAAAAGCAGGCCCAAACCATGATGCTGCCACCACCATGTTTGACAGTGGGGATGGTGTGTTCATGGTGAGGAGCTGTGTTGCTTTTACGCCAAATATATCGTTTGGCATTGTTGCCAAAAAGTTCGATTTTGGTTTCATCTGACCAGAGCACCTTCTTCCACATGTTTGGTATGTCTCCCAGGTGGCGTGTTGCAAACTTTTTTATGACACTTTTTATGGATATCTTTGAGAAATGGCTTTCTTCTTGCCACTCTTCCATATAGGCCAGGTTTGTGCAGTGTACGACTGATTGTTGTCCTATGGACAGACTGTCCCACCTCAGCTATAGATCTCTGCAGTTCATCCAGAGTGACCATGGGCCTCTTGGCTGCATCTCTGATCAGTCTTCTCCTTGTTTGAGATGAATGTTTAGAAAGACGGCCGTGTCTTGGTAGATTTGCAGTGGTATGATACTCCTTCCATTTCAATATGATTGCTTGCACAGTGCTCCTTGGGATGTTTAAAGTTTTGGAAATCATTTTGTATCCAAATCCGGCTTTAAACTTCTCCACAACAGTATCATGGACCTGCCTGTTGTGTTCCTTGGTCTTCATGATGCTCTCTGTGCTTCAAACAGAACCCTGAGGCTATCACAGAGCATGTGCATTTATGCGGAGACTTGATTACACACAGGTGGATTATATTTATCATCATTAGTCATTTAGGACAACATTGGATCATTCAGAGATCCACAATGAACTTCTAGAGTGAGTTTGCTGCACTGAAGGAAAAGGGGCCAAATAATATTGCACGCCCCACTTTTCAGTTTTTGAATTGCCACAAGAATTTAAAATAACCAATAATTTTCGCTCAGCTTCACAATTGTGTCCCACTTGTTGTTGATTCTTCACCAAAAATTTACATTTGGTATCTTTATGTTTGAAGCATGATATGTGGGAAAAGGTTGAAAAGTTCCAGGGGGCTGAATACTTTCACAAGGCACTGTGTGTATATGTATATATATATATATATATATATATATATATACACACACACACACAAGTAGCTTTGACGCCATAAAAGGAGGGGGGCCCAGACACATTTCTTGCACAGGGGCCCCAAGCTGGTTTTTCCCAATCAACCAAACACCTCCTTTCCCCTTTGCGCTTTAGTATATCGTCACTTTATGTTCAGTTGTCATTAACCTTCCCGTGTTGTATAAACAGAATGTGTGGGAATCGTGCAAGCTGTGCGCCGAGGTATTACTGGGAACTAAATATGTTCGTCAATATGTTCCCTCGTTTCTAATTTACTGAAGTTTACAATAATTAGTTTATCGTTCAATCTGGTCTCTCACCGCGCACATTAGTAATGACGAGAAACGAGCGCCTGTTGGTTATTACAGGCCACACCGCCCTCTGGTGGCCACATGTGCTAACTAGTGTTGAGCAATACCATCCAATATCCTGAAATATCGGATCGGATTGGATCGGACCGATACCCAAAAAGTATCGGGTATCGCCGATTCCGATACTGGAAACCAATGCAAGTCAATGGGACAGAAATATCGGAATTGAAAAAAACCCTTTCTTTCCTTGTAGGTTAGTTCTACATGAAGAAAAACAACTAAGAATAATGTAGAATGTATTGGGGGAGGTGGAGGAAACATTAAAGGCATAGAGGTTTAGCCCAATCAAATGGAATAGCAGGAATAATTTTTTTTTTTTAAAGACGTTCGCAGTTACAAAGATATTGACTATGTTAACCTCTTTTATATTTTGTCAGATATGTATGTATCACTACTTCCATGCTCTTCACCTTCTTTTTTACTTCTCCCACACTTTCTCCTTCATGATCCTCAGCAGCAGCATCTTTTTTTATCAACTTCTTCACCTTATTCATCTTCTTCTTCTTCACCTTCTTCCTATTATTCTTTTTTTTACATTCATCATATTCTTCTTATTCAACTATTATTCTTCTTCATATTCTACTTCTTCATCTTCTTCCTATTCTTCTTCTTCATCATATTCTTATTTGTGACAGGCATTCCTGTAGTTGTTATCTATAAAAGTTTGAAGATTACACCTTCCGTTCTGCCTGTCACAAAAGATTTACAACAGGATTTGTCCGCGTCAGTTTGGCCTGCAGCAGCAGGCATTTTCCAGGGGCACCACGAGGAGGAACGGACTCACCTCCATACACTGCTTAGTCTTCTTCTGCTTATAATTTAGATAATATCTTTTGCTCTGATTTTTAGTCTTATGCTTAATGTTCTTCTGCTTTTGGTTCTTTTGCTTTTTGTTCTTCTGCTTCTTGGTCTTCTGTCTCTTGTTGCTCTGTATCTTGGTGGTTGTCTTCATGTTCTTTGTCCTCTTGGTCATCTTCTTCAGGGTCATCTTTTTGGTCTTCGGGGTTGTCTTCTGGGTCGTCGTCTTCAGGGTCATCTTTTTCGTCTTCTTCGGGGTGGTCTTCAGGGTCGTCGTCAGGGAAATCCAGAGTGATAACCAAAAACCATTTCCAAAAGCCTGAACTTGGAAAAGTAGCAGAAGGTACAAGAAGGCTGAGGAACTGCCGAGAACCAGCTGACGGTACTGGAACCCGGATGGGTAGCAGAAGGAACAAGAGCCAATGGCACAACTGTGGACCAGCTGATGGTGCTGGAACACGGTTACTAAGCAGGAGGTACCTGTGCTAGAAAGCACTATCAAGGACCAGCAAAACGTTGCTGGAACTCAGATACCGAGAAGGAGGCACCTAAGCCAAAGGCACTGCCGGGAACCAGCTGATGGTACTGGAACCCGGATGGGTAGCAGAAGGTACCCATGACAAACAAAGTTGCAAGGCCGCGAGCCGGCCGCAGTTACCGAAACCCACAGTCCTTACAGGGGGTGCTTGTCTTATTGGCACTACGGAACCAGCCTTTATTACCAGAACCCGCAGCCCACATAGGAAGCACCTAAACTGCAGGCACCATAGACTCGGCTAACCCGACTGCAACACGACAGGACAATAAATTGTTGGCAAAGTGACGTTGACACTACCCGGAAACAACAGACGTGCTGGACCCAGGCTGGGCAGGAGGGAGTACCCGTGCCAAAGACACTGCCGAGAACCAGCTGACGGTGCTGGAACCCAGATGGGTAGCAGAAGCTGCAAGAGCTAATGGAACTAGCGAGGACTAGATGACGGTGCTGGAACCCGGAGGGGCAGCAGAAGGAACAAGAGCCAATGGCACAACCATGGACCAGCTGACTGTGCTGGAACACGGTTACTAAACAGGAGGTACCTGTGCTAGAAAGCACTACCAAGGACCAGCAGACGTTGCTGGAACTCGGATACCGAGAAGGAGGCACCTCAGCCAAAGGCACTGCCGAGAGCCAGCTGACGGTACTGGAACCCGGATGGGTAGCAGAAGCTGCAAGAGCTAATGGAACTAGCGAGGACCAGCTGATGGTGCGGGAACCCGGAGGGGCAGCAGAAGGAACAAGAGCCAATGGCACAACCGTGGACCAGCTGACGGTGCTGGAACACGGTTACTAAGCAGGAGGTACCTGTGCTAGAAAGCACTACCAAGGACCAGCAGACATTGCTGGAACTCGGATACCAAGAAGGAGGCACCTAAGCCAAAAGGCACTGCCGAGAACCAGCTGACGGTACTGGAACCCAGATGGGTAGGAGAAGGTACCCATGAAATACAAAGTTGCAAGGCCGCGAGCCAGCCGCAGTTACCGAAACCCACAGTCCTTACAGGGGGTGCTTGTCCTATTGGCACTACGGAACCAGCCTTTATTACCAGAACCCGCAGCCCACATAGGAAGCACCTAAACTGCAGGCACCACAGACTCGGCTAACCCGACCGCAACACGACAGGACAGGACAACGTATTGGTGACAAAGTGACATTGACACTACCCGGAAACAGCAGGCGTGCTGGAACCAGGCTGGGCAGGAGGGAGTACCCATGCCAAAGACACTTCTGAGCAGCAACTGGTGATGTTGGAGCCTAGGGTCAATCTTGGTGTAGGCTGAGGCCTAATTTCATCAAGTTTTATATCTGTTGTAGACTACTACTGATTTTAAACATGCTCCAATTAGGCCTCTGGCTCCACTCTGTCTCTAGTATTTACCCTGTCCTCCAACACCGCCAGTTGCTGCTCTGAAGTGCCGTCTGCACAATCAACACTTGTTCCTGTGTTACTGGGGTTCAGTAACGTCAGCTGAACCCCTGATGTGTGTCCGGCAATGTCTCCTGGTCTGTTCACATTCCCACTACTAGTAGTGGGAATGTGGACTGTCATGATCCCAGTGCAGGTTTTTGAGCTGCACGTCAGGGGTTAATATCTGGAGCTCAGTGCAGGTTATGACCTGCACACATGGGGTTAATGATGGTGGCCACTTTCTGGTTCAGGGAGAGCTTCTTAAACCCCTGGGAAGCTTCAATCCCTGCCAGTTATACTTTTGCCTTTGGCCTAGTGTGCTGACCCCTGTGTGTCTGTGCCTGTTTGTTGTTATAGCTTGTTTATATGGTTCTGACCCGGTTCTGGTTCCCGTTGTGAGTTTGCCTGTTGATTCTGTACAGCATTATTATCTCTGTGTATGACTCATTGCCTGTGACCTGACTACTCTCTGATCGCCCCTCTTGTACCTATCTCTGTGTGTGACTCATTGGCTACGTCCTGACTATTCTCCCTGTCTATGCCCCTTGGTAATTTTGTCTCGCAGTTACCCTGCTAGGGGTTCTCTTGCTGCTCCTAGCTCCCTGGAGTTTAGGCCACGCCCCTAGCAGTCACGTGCTTCAGGTCCTGTGGCTCTGAAGTACGCATCTACTCGGCTGCTGCCCGCTCCACAGGTATCATTGAGCACAGTTCGCTTTACTCAGGACACGCGCATTGGCTCAGTGAGCAAGTTCAGTGCGGTGTTCCTGACATTATAACTGGCCTGCAATTTTTTTTTCTCTACTCACTTCTGCAGCATGGACCCAATGTGTGCTTTATCTGAGCAGGTGAAATGCTTGACTCAGTCACTGCAGAAGCTTAGTTTGGAACACCAAGCTCTGGCCCAGTCTCAACGGCGGGTTGAGGACTCAGTTCAGGGGGTACTTTCCGCAGGCTTCCAGCAGGTGGGGAATAGAGATGTCATTTTAGTCCCACCCGAATCCCCGGTTAAATTGCCAGATACGTTTTCTGGTAACAAAGATGATTTCAGGGCATTTAAGGAGGGCTGTAAGCTCTTTTTCTCTTTGAGACCCCGCTCCTCTGGGGATGAGAAACAGAGGGAGGGGGTAGTTATGTCCCTGCTTAGGGGGTCCCCACAAGCCTGGGCATTTTCGCTTTCCTCTTCTGCCCCTGAGAGAATGTCTGTGGATGCGTTTTTTGAAGCCCTAGGGCTTATTTATGATGAGCCTGATAGAGTGCGGTTGGCTGAGGACAAGGTGATGAGTGTCTGTAAGGGGGAGCACTCGGCCGAATGGTTCTGTACTGAATTCAGACGTTGGGCAGCCGAGATTTCCTGGAGTGATGCCGCCCTTCGAGGGCTGTTCCACAGAGGTCTGTGTGAACGTCTGAAGGATGCTTTGGCACTCCATCCTCCGCCTGACTCCCTGGAGGATGCCATGACCCAAGCGGTTCGCATGGATCGCAGACTGCGGGCTAGAGGTGTTATGCAACGGGAAACACCGTTATTCTTCAGTGGAGATGAGACCTGGACTCTTCCTGTGGCTATGGAGGTGAGCGCTGTCACCTGTGAGGAAAAAGAAAGAAGATGCCGCCGGGAGAAGCAGATGTGCTTCTATTGTGGGGAATCCAGACACTGGAAGAAGGACTGCCCCTCCTGTCCGTCATCCTCCAAGATGGCGGGAAATGACTAGGTCTGGGTAGTTGTCGAGGAGGCTACCCAGACCTTCAGGTACAATTTTCCTCACGTGCAAAAATGGTGCTGCAGGTGGAACTGGAACTTGGTTATGGTCCTGTTCAGACTACTGCTTTTGTTGACTGAGGTTCTGCTGTGAATCTGATTGATACCAAAGTTATGACTCTCAATAAGATAGGGACAGTCAGGCTTCAGGATCCTGTTAAACATGTGGCAATTGACTCGTCTCCTCTTACCCAGGGCGGTATCTGTTGCAGGTCTGAACTTTTTTCTCTAAAAGTGGGTTCCACTCATGTGGAAAAACTAAGTTGTCTTGTACTAGATAACTTGCCTGCAGGACTGGTACTGGTGTTGCCTTGGCTTCAACGCCATAATCCTACCGTTGATTGGGTTACAGGGGAAATAACTCAATGGGGATGCAATGATAAACGTGGTAACCTGGGACATCTTGTTAACACTGTTAAATCCGTGTCTGTGTCGTCTGTCAGTCTGGAAGGTATTCCGGAGTACCTGAAGGATTTCGAAGACGTTTTTTCTGAAAGTGAGGCTGAGGTGCTGCCACCACATAGACCCTACGATTGTGCCATTGATTTAGTACCCGGAGCCAAGTTACCTAAGGCTCGATTGTTCAATTTGTCTGGGCCTGGGCGCCAAGCCATGAAGGAGTATATAGCTGAGAGTCTCCGCAAAGGGCATATCAGGCCTTCTGTGTCACTTGTGGCAGCAGGATTCTTCTTTGTGAAGAAGAAAGATGGTGGTTTGCGGCCGTGCCTCGACTTTCGAGAACTTAGCAAGATAACGGTTAGGAACACTTACCCGCTTCTCCTCATCCCAGACTTATGTAACCAGTTAGCGGGGGCCCAATGGTTCTCCAAGTTAGATCTGCGGGGGGCCTACAATCTGATAAGGGTTCGGGAAGGGGACGAGTTGAAAACTGCATTCCTCACATCAGAAGGACTCTTTGAGAACCTGGTTATGCCGTTTGGGTTGACTAATGCACTCACTATTTTCCAGAATTTCATCAATGTTGTGTTTTCTGACCAGATAGGCCGTTTTGTTATTATTTATTTGGGTGACATTTTGGTGTATTCCCCGGACAGTCAATCTCACTTACAACATCTAAGGACAGTTCTCCAGAGATTCAGGGAGAACCAATTGTTCGCTAAATTGGAAAAATGTTCGTTTTTTGTACAGGAACTGTCTTTTTTGGGGTTGATTGTGTCCTGTGAGGGGTTTCATATGGATCCTAAGAAGGTGCTGGCGATTGCTGACTGGGTTCAGCCTCGAGATGTCAAGGGGCTCCAGCGCTTCTTAGGATTTGCGAACTATTATCGAAGATTCATTAAAGGTTTCTCACAAGTGGTTAAACCACTCACGGATCTTACCCAGAAGGGCGCTGATGAAAAAAATTGGTCTGAACTCGCTAAGGAGTCCTTTTCAGCGATTAAGAAATGTTTCATGTCTGCCCCGGTGTTGGTACAACCAGACCCGTCAAAATCATTCATTGTGGAGGTGGATGCTTCTGAAGTGGGGGTGGGGGCTGTGCTGTCCCAGGGTCCAGCCACCCTTACTAATCTCAAACCCTGTGCCTTCTTCTCCAAGAAGTTCTCCTCAGCTGAGAAAAACTATGATGTAGGCAATAGAGAACTTCTTGCGGTCAAGCTGGTGTTTGAGGAATGGAGGCACTTTTTGGAAGGGGCGGCTCACCCTATCATGGTTGTCACGGATCACAAAAATTTGGCATACCTTGAATCTGCTAAGAGGCTTACTCCTAGACAAGCCCGTTGGTCACTTTTTTTTTCACGATTTCAGTTTTCCATTACTTTTCGACCAGGGTCCAAAAATGTTAAAGCGGATGCCTTGTCCAGAAGTTTTGATCCAGTGTCTCCCCCTGAGCCGCCGTCCTCCATTCTTCCTCCAGGGGTGGTAGTAGCGGGGGTCTCAACTGAGTTGGAACAAGAAATTCTAAGGGCTCTGGCAACCAGGCCAGGAGATAAACTGTTTGTTCCAGATTCGTTGCGGCCTAGACTTCTGCAGGAGTTTCATGAGTCTAGGCTGAGTGCTCATCCAGGTATCACGGCCACTAGAGAGGCAGTAGCCAGGGGTTTTTGGTGGCCTTCACTAAGGTCCGATGTCAAGGATTTTGTTTCTGCTTGTAGCATGTGTGCCCGTTCCAAAAGCTCGCATAACTGACCGGCTGGGGAACTCATACCTTTACCGGTTCCTGATAGGCCATGGACTCACCTTTCCATGGATTTTATTACCGGCCTTCCACCTTCCAGGGGTAATACCGTGATCTGGGTGGTGGTAGATAGGTTTTCTAAACAGGCCCATTTCATTCCCTTGGCAGCATTACCCTCAGCAGAAACATTGTCAAGGTTGTTTGTGCAGCATGTGGTCCGATTGCATGGGGTACCCCTGAATGTTGTGTCTGACAGAGGTGTGCAGTTTGTGGCCAAATTTTGGAGGGCATTCTGTATGAAATTGGGCATCTCACTCTCCTTCTCGTCGGCATATCACCCGGAGAGTAATGGTCAGACAGAACGCACCAATCAATCTCTGGAACAAATTCTCAGGTGTCTGACCTCCGCCAGACAGGAGGATTGGTGTGATGCGTTACCGTTGGCGGAATTCTCTTTTAACAATCGGGTGAGTCAGTCCACCAAAATGTCCCCATTCCTGATTAACTATGAGTTTAATCCGCATTTTGGGGAGTTTTCACGGGTGGATTCCAGTTGTCCAGGGGCAGAGGGGTCCGTTCAACGGTTAAAAAACCTTTGGGCTGAAGTCTGGTGTAATATCTCTCGGGCCCAGGGGACATACAAATATTTTGCTGACAAAAAGAGAACTTCGGGAGACATGTTTCAGGTGGGAGAGAAGGTCTGGCTCTCCACACGTAACATCAACTTAAAGGTACCATCAGCGAAATTGGGACCAAAATTCATTGGTCCATACGATATTATGGAGGTAGTCAACCCAGTGGCATATAGGTTGCGTCTCCCCGCCTCTTTAAAAATATCCAATGTGTTACATAAAACTCTGTTGAAACCCGCAGGGTCTGCCAAAGAGGACTCGGAGTCTGTTGTTCCTCCAGTGCTGGTGGAGGGTCAATTGGAGTATAAGGTTGGACATATTGTGGACTCTCGGCGGGTGCGCCGCTCTTTGCAGTACCTGGTCCACTGCAAGGGATATGGACCAGAGGAGCACTCATGGGTCCTGCTCGCTCTGTACATGCAGATCGCCTCGTTTGGGCTTTCCATGCCAAGTACCCGGGGAAGCCTGGGGGTCCAGAGGCCCCCCGTTGAGAGGGGGGTACTGTCATGAGTTTTGAGAAAGAACAAGCTATTGTTCGAAACGCGTAATCTACTACTTGTTACTCATTTGAACACACCATTTTTTGCTCTGTTTTGGACTTGTTTTTAACAATAAATTGGACTTGAATTTGCAAAGCTGGACCTTTTTTCTTTTTCCTTGGTTACTGCGTGAAGACTGCACGTGGTCCGGGCTATCCACTACACATGCCTTCAGGTGAGCTGGCTTCTTTTTCTCTTTTTGTACTGTCATGATCCCAGTGCAGGTTTTTGAGCTGCACGTCAGGGGTTAATGTCTGGAGCTCAGTGCAAGTTTTGACCTGCACACATGGGGTTAATGATGGTGGCCTCTTTCTGGTTCTGGGAGAGCTTCTTAAACCCCTGGGAAGCTTCAATCCCTGCCAGTTATACTTTTGCCTTTGGCCTAGTGTGCTGACCCCTGTGTGCCTGTGCCTGTTTGTTGTTATAGCTTGTTTATATGGTTCTGACCCGGTTCTGGATCCCATTGTGAGTTTGCCTGTTTATTCTGTACTGCGTTATTATCTCTGTGTATGACTCATTGCCTGTGACCTGACTACTCTCTGCTCGCCCCTCTTGTACCTTGCAGTTATCTCTGTGTGTGACTCATTGGCTACGTCCTGACTATTCTCCCTGTCTATGCCCCTTGGTAATTTTGTCTCACAGTTACCCTGCTAGGAGTTCTCTTGCTGCTCCTAGCTCCCTGGAGTTTAGGCCACGCCCCTAGCAGTCACATGCTTCAGGTCCTGCGGCTCTGAAGTACGCATCTACTCGGCTGCTGCCCACTCCACAGATACCATTGAGCACAGTTCGCTTTACTCAGGACACGCGCACTAGCTCAATGAGCAAGTTCAGTGCGGTGTTCCTGACATGGACAGAGCAGGAGACATTGCTGGACACACATCAGGGGATCAACTGACGTTACTGATCCCCAGTAACACAGGAACAAGTGTTGATTGTGCAGATGGCACTTCTGAGCAGCAACTGGCGGTGTTGGAGGACAGGGTAAATACTAGAGACAGTGGAGCCAGAGGCCTAATTGGAGCACGGTTAAAAATCAGTAGTAGTGTGAATGTGGAGGCAGCAGTAGACATTGCCGGACACACAGCAGGGGAGCAGCTGGCATTACTGGACCCCACTAACACAGGAGCTAGTGTTTTTCTCTGTGCAGACGGCACTTCTGAGCAACAACTGGTTGTGTTGGAGCCCAGGATCAATCATGGTGTAGGCTGAGGCCTACTTGGAGCAAGTTTAATATCTGATGCGGGGTGAATGTGGAGGGAGCAGGAGATATTGCCGTACACACAGCAGGGGAGCAGCGGGCGTTACTGAACCCCACTAACACAGGAGCTAGTGTTTTTTTCCTGTGCAGACGGCACTTCTGAGCAACAACTGGCTGTGTTGGAGCCCAGAATCAATCATGGAGTAGGCTGAGGCCTACTTGGAGCAAGTTTAATGTCTGATGCGGGGTGAATGTGGAGGGAGCAGGAGATATTGCCGTACACACAGCAGGGGAGCAGCTGGCGTTACTGAACCCCACTAACACAGGAGCTAGTGTTTTTTTCTGTGCAGACGGCACTTCTGAGCAACAACTGGCAGTGTTGGAGCCCAGGATCAATCATGGTGTAGGCTGAGGCCTACTTGGAGCAAGTTTAAAATCTGATGTAGTGTGATTTTGGAGAGAGCAGGAGATATTGCCGGACACACAGCAGGGGAGCAGCTGAAGTTATTGAACCCCACTGACACAGGAGCTAGTGTTTTTTTCTGTGCAGACGGCACTTCTGAGCAACAACTGGCGGTGTTGGAGCCCAGGGATTACAGTTCAGGTGGTAGAAACACGAACACAACAGGAGACCTGGATACTGTTGCCAACCAATTATTTATTCTGGAAGAGGACTGGCAAATTCCGGCAAGATCCAGGCCTTGTTCATTTTCAGAAAAGTAAGCCGGTCAACATTATCGGAGGATAGTCGCATGCGACGGTCTGTTAGTACACCACCTGCGGCACTAAAGACGCGTTCCAATAATACACAGGCAGCAGGGCAAGCCAGCACCTCCAATGCATACTGACTGAGCTCTGGCCATGTATCCAGCTTAGAGACCCAAAACTTGAAGGGGGAAGAGCTGTTTGGGAGTACACTGACAGGGCAAGACATGTAGTCTGTCACCATCTGACGGAAACGTTGCCTCCTGCTGACTGGAGCCGTCTGTGATGGTGTAGACATTTGTGGTGGGCACACAAAACTTTGCCACATTTGGGCCATACTGCTCTTGCCTTGTGCTGAGGCGCTGCCTCTGCTCCCTCTTTGTGCAGAGCTTCCTCCACTGCCTCGACGCACAGAGCTGCTTTGTAAAGCACTAGCAGCACTGCTCTCGGGTGGAATGGAGAACATGATGGAATGCACCAGTGTGTCTTGGTACTCACGCATTTTATGCTCCCGGTTCAACAGCGTTATGAGGCTTTGTAAGTTGTCCCGGTAGAGAGGATCTAGGAGGGTGTACACCCAATAATCAGCCGTGTTGAGAAGTGATGCGGCGGTCGTTTCTCAGGCACTGCAGCATGAAATCAACCATGTGCTGCAGACTCCCAACTGCCCAAGAAACGCTGTCCCCTGCTTGAGGCGTCATCTCTGCTCTGCATCACCCCACCCTCGCTGTACATACTGACTACTAGAGCATTGTGTACCCCCCTCCTCTGGAGAGATGCCTTCCTCCTCCATTGACTCCTCCTCATCCTCCTCACAAAGTGTCCCCTGCCTAGGCCTTTGTGAGGAACCACGTTGCGCAGACTGTCCAGAAGCAGATGGCATTTGTGACTCCTCATCCTCCACCTCTTCCAAAACCAACTCCCTTAGTGCTTGCAGTGTTTTTTGAAGCAGGAAGATAAGGAGGACAGTCATGCTGACTAGTGCATCATTGCACTCGCCATCCGCGTGGAATCATCGAAGGCACACAAAACAAGGTAGATGTCCTTCATAGAGGCCCACTCAGTGGTGCTTAAGTGTGACCGGCGCACAGTGCAACTTGTTTGCGCCTGATGCAGCTGGTACTCGATTACTGCTGCCTGCTGCTCACACAACCGCTTCAACATATGTAACGTCGAATTCCACCTGGTGGGTAGGTCACATATGATGCGATGTTCCGGAAGGCGGAATCAGCGCTGCAGTGCTGCAATGCGCGATCTTGCCTTGCTGGAACGCCACAAGTGAGCGCACTCTATGCGGACCTTGTGCAGCAGTGCATCAAGATCCGGATAGTCCCTCAGAAAGCTCTGCATGACCAAGTTGAGCACATGTGCCAGACATAGGATGTGTGAGGTTGCCTAGGCCCAGAGCTGCCACCAGATTTCGGCCATTGTCACACACTACCAAGCCTGGCTGTAGATATGCTGGCACAAACCACACGTCGCTCTCCTGCTTGATGGCATTCCAGAGCTCCTGCGCTGTGTGGCTTCGATTCCCCAAAGAAATTAATTTCAGTACGGCCTGTTGACGTTTGGCCACAGCTGTGCTCATATCGGTCGTAACAGGCTCCTGCAGTGGTGATTCTGAGGAATTGGAGTATGAGGAGGAGTCAATGTGTACAGACTGGATTCCTGCAATCCTTGGAGTTGGCAGAACACGTACAGCGCCACTCTCAAGAAGTGTACGCGGCTCCACAACATTGACCCAATAGGCAGTGAGGGAAAGGTATCGTCCCTGTCCATGGTTACTGGTCCACGCATCGGTGGTCAGGTGGACCTTGCTACTGACGGCGTTTAGTAGCGCTTGTTTAATTTTTCCCTCCACATGCTTTTGCAGGGCAGGGACGCCTTGCCTGCTGAAATAAAATCGGCTGGGCACGGTGTATTGTGGGACTTCCAATGCCATGAATTTACGGAAGGTGTCAGTCTCCACCAGCCTGAATGAGAGCATTTCAAGGGCCAGTAGTTTGGCAATGCCAGCATTCAGAGCCTGTGCTCGGGGATGGTTTGCCGAGTATGCCCGCCTTTTCTCCCATGCCTGTGCTACCGATGGCTGTAGAGTGGCCTGGGAGTGTGAGGATGACAGGGAACGTGGTGCTGTGGGTGGAATGTCACTGGGTCTCTGGACAACAGTGCCAGAGGTTCTTCCATGGCGATCCTGTGAGGAAGCCGAACCAGCTGTGTGTGAGCTGGAGGAAGAGGCTACAACACGAGCTGAAGAGGTGGTAGGTGGTGCTGTAGGTAGGCCTACGTCTTCAGTGTGTCTTTGTAACTCCACCCCGTGCTTGAGCCGCACATGTTTCCACATATTTGTGGTATTGAGGTTGCTGGCACTTTTCCCTCTTTTGACTTTCTGATGACACAGCTTGCATTTGACAAAACAATTGTCATCTGCAACTGTGTCAAAAAAGGACCATGCACTGCAAGTCCTGGGAGCGCCCGTTTTGGGTTTTGGAAGAGGAATGCTCCTAACGGGTGCCGAAGTGGAGGCTACAGGCAACCAAGTCTGCCCCCTCCCTCTCCCTCCTGTTTTGGCCGTTCGAGGAATCTCTTCCTCAGAGCTGCTCCCACCACCTTCCTGTTCCTCACGCCATGATGGGTCAAGGACTTCATCATCTACACTCCCCTCTTCAAACACCTGCTTCTCCTGGGTAGTCTCTCTCGGCAGCACCGTACGCACCAGAAAGTGGCACCTGAGTCTCATCATCTGATGCGTACTGAGGTGTGCTGACCATAGGCACTGGCCCACCCGCCTCTTCAGATTCAGAGGGACAAAGCAGTTGCGCATCACTGCATACTCCCTCTTCTTCACATTCTAGAATGCTGCTTGGCCGGCCCCCTCTTTCCAAGCCAACAGTTTCAGAGAACAGAAGTAGAGAATGAGATGGCTCCTGTACAGGGCTCTCTGCCTGGGCAATTTGGCAGGTGGAGAAGAGACAGATGGTTGCTCCTCAGTGCTCTGGCCCTGAGAAGATGTGGAAGTCATTGAAGTCGATGCGTTAGCTGCCATCCATCCGACAACGGCTTCAATTTGTTCGTCCCGCAGCAGTGGGGTACGGCGAGGTCCTACAAAGCTGCGCATAAAGGACTGTTGCCTGGTAAAACTGGGGGATGCTGAGTCACTGGTGCCCGCAGCAGGCACAGAATCCCCACGTCCTCTCCCTGCTGAATCCCCACGTCCTCTCCCTGCTGCAACTCCAGACCCACGACCACGTGCCTTACTCCCTGCCTTCTTCATCTTGGTAGACTGATAAAGATAGGCAGAAAAGTACAAAGGGGGGGCTTAGTGTGCTTATTCCTGAACAGCTGCTAACAGGTATAAGAAACACTAATTTTATAAAGTGTGTGGACTACACTTTAATATGAGCTAATGTGGCCTACACAACTGTCAAGTGGAGTGTTTGGTGAACTTTATTTATGTGTTTTTTTTAAAAAAACCCAAAAAGGATGTGACCAAAGATGGGAAAGCGATAGTATCACAAACTTTTTGGAGCTATTACAATGCAGGAAGGTAACCTACAATGCAATAGATGAGCCTCCAAAAAATAGGCTAATGCTAATCTGGCTGCAGCTGCAGGGTACAAGCCAGAAAAAAGGCTCCTCTATCTACTTCTATATAGCATTTGCAACCAACCAATGTAGATGGATATGGATGAAAGCACACTAATAGGAGCAAAAAATCAGGAAAAATGAGCTGCAATAAAACAAAAAAAGGACTATGTATGAGGCAGTGACGCACGCTGAGCGGCCTACAACCAGAGGTGGCTGCAGGACACACTACAACGTGAGCTGCACTCACACACAGAGACTTCTCAGACAGCCGTGAACAGTGCAGAGAACTGGGCACTAGCACTAAAAGGCTACAGAAAGGCTCTGCTGTCTACTCCTATAGTGTTTGCAACCAATGTAGATGGATATGGATGGATGCACACTAATAGGAGAATTAATGAAAAATGAGCAGCAATAAAAGAAAAATATGTATGAGGCAGTGATGCACGCTGAGCGGCCTACAACCAGAGGTTGCTGCAGAACACACTACAACGCGAGCCGCACTCACACACAGAGACCTCTCAGACAGCCGTGAACAGTGCAGATAACTGGGCACTAGCACTGAAAGGCTGCAGAAAGGCTCCGCTGTCTACTCCTATAGTGTTTGCAACCAATGTACAGTGGGGAAAAAAAGTATTTAGTCAGTCAGCAATAGTGCAAGTTCCACCACTTAAAAAGATGAGAGGCGTCTGTAATTTACATCATAGGTAGACGTCAACTATGGGAGACAAACTGAGAAAAAAAAATCCAGAAAATCACATTGTCTGTTTTTTTTTTCATTTTATTTGCATATTATGGTGGAAAATAAGTATTTGGTCAGAAAAAAAATTTCATCTCAATACTTTGTGATATATCCTTTGTTGGCAATGACAGAGGTCAAACGTTTTCTGTAAGTCTTCACAAGGTTGCCACACACTGTTGTTGGTATGTTGGCCCATTCCTCCATGCAGATCTCCTCTAGAGCAGTGATGTTTTTGGCTTTTCGCTTGGCAACACGGACTTTCAACTCCCTCCAAAGGTTTTCTATAGGGTTGAGATCTCGAGACTGGCTAGGCCACTCCAGAACCTTGAAATGCTTCTTACGAAGCCACTCCTTCGTTGCCCTGGCGGTGTGCTTTGGATCATTGTCATGTTGAAAGACCCAGCCACGTTTCATCTTCAATGCCCTTGCTGATGGAAGGAGGTTTGCACTCAAAATCTCACGATACATGGCCCCATTCATTCTTTCATGTACCCGGATCAGTCGTCCTGGCCCCTTTGACGAGAAACAGCCCCAAAGCATGATGTTTCCACCACCATGCTTTACAGTAGGTATGGTGTTTGATGGATGCAACTCAGTATTCTTTTTCCTCCAAACACGACAAGTTGTGTTTCTTCCAAACAGTTCCAGTTTGGTTTCATCAGACCATAGGACATTCTCCCAAAACTCCTCTGGATCATCCAAATGCTCTCTAGCAAACTTCAGACGGGCCCGGACATGTACAGGCTTAAGCAGTGGGACACGTCTGGCACTGCAGGATCTGAGTCCATGGTGGCGTAGTGTGTTACTTATGGTAGGCCTTGTTACATTGGTCCCAGCTCTCTGCAGTTCATTCACTAGGTCCCCCCGCGTGGTTCTGGGATTTTTGCTCACCGTTCTTGTGATCATTCTGACCCCACGGGGTGGGATTTTGCGTGGAGCACCAGATCGAGGGAGATTATCAGTGGTCTTGTATGTCTTCCATTTTCTAATTATTGCTCCCACAGTTGATTTCTTCACTCCAAGCTGGTTGGCTATTGCAGATTCAGTCTTCCCAGCCTGGTGCAGGGCTACAATTTTGTTTCTGGTGTCCTTTGACAGCTCTTTGGTCTTCACCATAGTGGAGTTTGGAGTCAGACTGTTTGAGGGTGTGCACAGGTGTCTTTTTATACTGATAACAAGTTTAAACAGGTGCCATTAATACAGGTAATGAGTGGAGGAAAGAGGAGACTCTTAAAGAAGAAGTTACAGGTCTGTGAGAGCCAGAAATCTTGATTGCTTGTTTCTGACCAAATACTTATTTTCCACCATAATATGCAAATAAAATGAAAAAAAAACAGACAATGTGATTTTCTGGATTTTTTTTTCTCAGTTTGTCTCCCATAGTTGAGGTCTACCTATGATGTAAATTACAGACGCCTCTCATCTTTTTAAGTGGTGGAACTTGCACTATTGCTGACTGACTAAATACTTTTTTTCCCCACTGTATATGGATACGGATGGATGCACACTAATAGGAGAATTAATGAAAAATGAGCATCAATAAAAGAAAAATATGTATGAGGCAGTGACGCACGCTGAGCTGCCTACAACCAGAAGTGGCTGCAGGACACACTACACAGCGTGAGCTGCACTCACACAGACCTTGCAGACAGCTGTGATCAGCGCTGCACGGCTAAAGAAAGCTACACTGATTAATAATGTAGACTGGGTAAAGCACAATATTATTTGGAAAATCGCTATCTCTAACTGTCCCTCAGAGTCTTGAGCAGCAGCCTGTTCGTAACTGAATTCACAGCAGAGTGAACCCTAAATAGCGGCGTCGGCTTTTATAGTGCATCATGACATCATTTCAGCAGTCAATCACAGCCATGCCATTAGTTAACATGTCTACATGCCTAACAGGATGTGCCCACACTTCTGAGGATTCCTCATTGGCTGAATCAAATCAAACTGGCTCATAGCATTATGGGAACTTCTGATTCCGGTATTCGATATGCTAAAAGTATCGGAACTCAGTATCGCGAATATCGGCCGATACCCGATACTTGCGGTATCGGAATGCTCAACACTAGTGCCAACTGATATAGCAAAAAGAGCAATGTTGTAGTCTTTCATTGTTTCCTTCTCTTATTCCAAGAACCAGAATAATTTTTATTTTTCTTTTCATTTTTTTTGCACGAGCAGCCACATTCACATTGGCAGATGTTAGAAAGGATCTCAGCGTTACTAGTTAGATCTCTCGCAGTTATGTACCATATAATGCCACCTGTACCTATAATCTGTGTGTAGATTTATTATTTACCATTATTATTCAGTATTTTTAAATTATCTTTTATTAGTCATCTGTCACTTGTTTATAATATTGTTTTTTCTTTATATTGTTTTCTCCTTCCTTTTCTTTTTCCTGTTTGCATTGACACCACCGACCACCCCCCTTTTTCTTTTTTCACATACAACTCTGGCAAAAAAGAGACCACTGCTAAATCTTCAGTTTGTCTGATTTTTCTCGTTATAGGTATAGTATTGAGTAACATTTAAAATGGTCTTTTATTCTATAAACTACTGACAACATGTCTCCGAATTTCTAAATTAAATTTTGTATTTATTTTCAGAAAATGAGAAATGGTCAAAATAACAAAAAAATGCAGTGCTTGCAGACCTCAAATAATGTTAAGAAAACAAGTTCATAATCATTTAGAAACAACAATACTAATGTTTTAACTCAGGAAGAGTTCAGAAATCAATATTTTGTGGAATAAACATGATTTTTAATCACAGCTTTCATGCGTCTAGGCATGCTTTCCACTAGTCTTTCACACTGCGTTTGGGTGACTTTATGCCACTCCTGGTAGAAAAATGTAAGCAGTTCTTTGTATGATGGCTTGTGACTATCCATCTTCCTATTGATTAGATTCCAGAGGTTTTCAATGGGGTTCAGGTCTGGAGATTGGGCTGGCCATAACAGGGATCTGATCTGATGTGGTGGTCCTTCATCTACACATTGATTGACCTAGCTGTGTGGCATGGTGCATTGTCCTGCTGGAAAAAACATTCCTCAGAGTTGGGGAACATTGCCTGAGCAGAAGGAATCAACTGTTATTCCAGGATAACCTTGTATGCTGCTTGATTTATACGTCCTTCGCAAATATTAACCTGCCCAATTCCAGCCTTGCTGAAGCATCCCCTGATCATCACCGATCATCCACCAAATTTCACACTGTGGCTTGTACCCCTCTCCAGGTCTCCGTCTAACCATTAGACGACCAGATGTTGGGCACAGCTGAAAATTGGACTCATCAGAGAAGATTACCTTACTCCAGTCATCTATGGTCCAATCCTTATGGTCTTTGGCAAACTTCAGCCTGGCTCTCCTTTGCTTCTCATTGATGGAAGGCTTTTTTCTAGCTTTACATGACGAGCCCTGCCTCTATGAGCCTGTTATGAACTGTTCTTGCTGTGCACTTCACCCCAGCTGCCATTTGCCATTCCTTTTCTGGTCACTTGATTTCATCCTGCGTTTGCTGAGTGACATTCGAAAAAGATGACGGTCATCCTGGTCAGTGGAGAGTCGTTTTCGCCCTCTGCCGGTCTGTAGCTTTGTTGTCCCAAAATGTCTGCTGCTTGACCTTGTTGTAATGGACTGCCATCTTAAAAATTTTAAGAATGGAGGCAACTTGATGCTCACTGTATCCCTCTGCTAGTAAAGCCAGAATTAAGTCCTTCTTTTCCTGACACAAGACTTTTCTTTTCAACTCCTTTGCATTGGTTTAAAGTTATTTTTTCATTCCTATTACTTTTGGGATATTACTAGCACTTGTTTTGCCATCCAGCTTGTCCTATTGCAAGAGAATTGTGAACACCACAGCAAGGTTTTTTATACTTTCCATCGTTAAATAAGATTTGGTTCAGGTGATCACCTAATCAGAAGCACATTAAGTAGAATGATGTGTACTCTGGTTGGAATTCAACGGACACTGGAATGGAATGGCTGTCAGACATGTAGAGAAGCTGATTTTTAAAACTGAGCAGTGGTCTCTTAATTTTTGCCAGAGCTGTACATTGTCCTTTTTTTCATAAGATATTCATACATATTTTACATTTATTACTTTCACACACTTTTGATTTTCCCATATATTTTTTTTTCTTCGTTCTTTTTTACACTTCCACTTACCATATTTGCCCACACTTCCTCTCTGTTCAAAAATGGCCATCACTGTGTGCATATGCCCATAGCTGGTCCAGTAGCGCATCTCTCAAGGCATCCACATTGGGCAGCGTATCCCTCTAATGTCAAAGAAATCTTTTCGTTGACCCACTCTGTCACTGGGATTGCTGGAAGTGACGTGATCACCACCAAAAACTGACCCCTCATGCACTCCAGTAGCGCAGCTGGAAGTCCATACAGCTGCTGGGAGGCGTATAAAAGGTTCCATATTGCACACATGCCCACATAGCCCCCCCAAGGCAGCCTATGTGAAACGGCGTCGGGGCTGCAGACGTGCTCCAGGACCCTTGACTATATGGTAAAGCTCTTACTGCAATACTTTGGGTGGTCATTATCCATTATAATGGTCAGCACACTTGGACTACTGTACTGATTCATTACGGTGATGGAGGCATTATGTTCTTATGTGCCATCTTGTGGCCATACTACATCAGTAGTATGAAACTGGGTCTGAGCTGAAAAAGTAAATGTGTATGCAAAATGTAAATGCATATGAATACATGAACTTTACACAGAAAAAAACAAAAACAAAACAAATATCCTAAAATAAAAAAGTAAAAAATAAATTGCAAAAATTGCGTGAAGGTAATAATAATAATAATAATGAGTATTTAGTTAACATAATTTTTATCAAAATAATGTAGAAGCCATCCGGCCACGTCAAGGCACCCCTTGTGGGACAGTCCTAACTCTTGTATTTAAAACCTTTCCACTTGTCAAGTGACGTAAATGTGAACAAGGACAGAGGGACTGAATCACCAGTAATAGAATAGGCCAGACAGAATGGATTTGCTAACTCAGAAACAGGGTGGTCACAGAATGCACATTGAACTAAATGAGACACTAGAACTGAGCTGAAAAAGTAAACTAATGTGCATATCATCTATTCTATAATTTCTAAACACTGTTTTTCGTGATCACTTTGTTTCTCCGTTCATACTGCACCCACACACACATATGATACACCGTTTGAAAGGTAAACTTGCCCCCCTCGGCAACAAAATAGCCAAACAAACCACACATTCACGATTTGATCACAAAATACAGTTTAAACATTAATTTTCATAAACCTGCAGTAAGGAAAAATGACTTGCAGGTGGCACCACAGTACCCCAAAGCACACTACCACAAAGCTGCTTACAGACATCACAAACAAATCCAAACATTTGCCTTGTGGTCTTTCCAGCTTGGTCAAGTGCTTGCCCAGCCTATTTCAGGCTTATTGGAGGATTGCACACTTCACTGCAAGTGAGTCACAAATGCAAACACATTTATACTGTATACATGCACTGCTTTTTCGCTGTTTACTTTACCCCATACACACAAATGATACACCATTTCAAGAGGTAAACTTGCTCCCTTCAGCAAAAAAAGAGCCAAACAAACCACACATTCACAATTTTATCTTTAAATACAGTTTAAACATAAACCTGCAGAAAGACACAATGACCTGCAGGTGGCACCTCAACCGGAAAACATTTTTTGGCCTCTGCTTATCAAATCAATTTATTGTATTACTAATCTACATACATAAATACCTGTCTGTGTTCATCAGCTCATGAAATACATTTACATTTGACTAGCTTGCTTTTTCTGAAATTGCTTGCGCCCCCGATGACCAATGTGCGACAATTTTGCACGGGCCAAGCTAGTTCCTGAATTAGGGTCTTGTCTTGCATTCTCATTAGGCCACACTGCAATCTGGTGGCCACATGTGGAAACTGATATAAAACAAATAGCAATGTAATAAAATAAAAATATATAATTAGAAAAATAAATTACATATACAAATATTTATATTAAAAACTCCACCAATCATCACCATGGCCGTAGGTAGGCAGTGGTTCAGTATCTGTGACACAGAGAACTGGCTAATTTTTCTGATCAGTGGGACCCTACGGTCAATGATTTGTAATAAATCCTACTGATTATAACCCATATTCTCACCATTTAAAGGGGTTTTCAAGTTAACCCCTTAATGGAGCACACAATTTTTGTCTATGCTCTTTTGTTGTTTCCTCCTTTTATTCCGAGAGCCAGAATTTTTTCATTTTCCGTTGATATGCTTTTTTTGAACAATGATTTGCATTTTTAATGACAACATTTATTCTAAGTAATGTACCGAAAAATGGGGGAAAAACACGCAATAAAAATGACCTGGAAATATGATTCTCCCGGTCAGTACAATTACCCTGGTGCCCAACTTGTATATATATTTTTAAGTGATGAAAAAGGTTTTTTTCCAATCCAGTAAAGCGACTTAAAAGCAAAAATTCTCCATTGTGTCTTAACAAGTTTAATTTATTATTTGATATTCTAGTGTCTTAAAAAAAATCAGAACTTACTGAACTTTGCAAAAAAAATAAAAATTGAGTTCTAGATATGTGATTTTTAAATTTTTCCATCGATGCATATGTTTGAAAGCTTTACTATCGTTTGCTGAGCTGTATAAGAAATAAAATAAGATGGGCAGCGAATTGGTGGAATTTGGTTATGAAATGTTATGTTTACAAAACTCTTCAATTAATTTTTTGGAAATCCTATTTTCATTACAATGATCTCGCCAGCGGAGGGAGCTGTAACATCAGCAGCCACTGAGAGAAGAAGATACAATGTTGCAGTTTTTATTTCTGTGTACTGTGTGAGGCTGGGTTCACACATAGCGGAACTCTCGCGGAAATTACAGCGAGAATTCTGGAATTCCATTCCGCGGGAAAATCGCATTTTAAATTCCCGCGATTTTCCCGTGGAAAAACTAGCATTTTGCAAGCATAATTAGCTTGCAGAATTGCTAGCGTTTTCCAAGCGATCTGTAGCATCGCTTGGAGAACTGATTGACAAGTTGTTCACACTCGTCAAACATAGTGTTTGACGAGTGTGACCAACTTTTTACTATTGAGGCTGCCTATGCGGCATCAATAGTAAAAGATAGAATGTAAAAAATAATAATAATAAAAAAAATATTGTTATTCTCACCTTCCGACGTCCCGCGCAGCCTTCCCGCCTCTCTCCACGCTCCCGGTCCCAGTAATCCTTTGCGACAATTACCGCGATGACGTCCGTTCTCGTGGGATCGTGACATCTCGCTGTCATTCGCGATGACGTCGCGTGAATGACCGCGAGACTTCGCAATCCCGCGAGAACAGACGTCATCGCTCGCAAAGGCCGGGACCGGGAGCGTGGAGAGAGGCGGGAAGGCTGCGCGGGACGTTGGAAGGTGAGAATAACAATATTTTTTTATTTTAAATTTTTTACAGGGATATGGTACCCAGAGCCCGGAGGACAGTCTCCTCTCCTCTGGACAGTGGGTACCATCCGCAAATGTTCTGCTTACTTTTCGCATGGTGTGCACAGCCACATGCGGAAAGTAAGCAGAACAATGCATTCCTATGGGTGCGGGATCGCCGCGATTCTGCGAAATTAATGAGCATGCTGCGTTTTTTACCGCTAAGCGATTCCGCCACGGTAAAAACCGCAGCATTAGCACAGCATTGCGGAATCCCATAGGAATGCATGGGATGCTTATTTTTCGCACTTTCGCGGCAAAAACGCTCGGTTAAAACCGCCATGGAAACGCGAAAAAACCGCCACGTGTGAACTCAGCCTAAAGTGAAACATTAAAACAAATAATAAAACTAAAGATTTTTTTGGGGGAATACAAATTGATAATAAACTGATATAAAATGAAAAAACAATAATGTTTGATATTTCCACCCAGGCAAGAGACAGAAAGCTATCTAGTGCCACCTACTGGAGGAAGTTACACTATACGTCCCTATCCAACTCTAACCCTTTGCTTTCACAGCCATTTTTTTAACAGTTTTTTTGTTTTTTTCCTCCCCTTCTTTCAAAAATGTTTTTATTATTCTAATTTTTTTCAGTTTTTTTCCCCATTGTCGTACGAGGGATTGTTTTTTGCGCAATGGCTTTTTAATTTTTATTTGTAAAACATACTGAAAAAAAGGTGGTTTTTTTTTGTAAAATGAGCAAAAGAAATGCAATGCTGCCCTTGTTTTTTATTTTTTATTTTAATTTTTTTTTTATTATGACGTTCATTGCGCAGAGAAAATTACTTGATAGCAGGCTCGGTCTGGCCTGGCGAGGTACCGAGTTAATGCACGGTGGGCCCCGAGGGTCGCTGGGGGCCCTTTAAAAATGCTGCCCCTTTAAGTGCGTGGGCCCTTTAAAAGCGTGTCCCATGATTTGAAAGGACGCGCACGTGCACATACCATAGCGCGAGGCGGAGCGGGCCCAGCATACCCCCCGTCTGAGGCACTGGCGACCCCCTTGCTGGCTCTGGGTCTCTCTGATGACTCACCCAGCCCCAGGACCTTGCCACGTGACGTCAGCGCTGTTCTTGATGGGCGGTGAAACGCCCCGCGCTCTGCTTTCCGGCTCTGTAGCTGGCTGACTAATAGCATAGCAGCCAGCATGTGTGGTCCGGTGAGTAGAGTCTAGAGTGAGTGGGTGACGGGTGGTCTGTGTCCCTGGAGAGGAGGGGAAACAAAGTCTCCATGGTAGAGGCCAGAGGGGTCCGGAGGAGGAAGAGGAGGGAAGAGGGGTCTGGAGGAGAAAGAGGAGGCCAGAGGGGTCCAGAGGAGGAAGAGGAGGCCAGAGGGGTCTGGAGGAGGGAAGAGGAGGCCAGATGGGTCCAGAGGAGGAAGAGGAGGCCAGAGGGGTCCAGAGGAGGAAGAGGAGGCCAGAGGGGTCTGGAGCAGGAAGAGGAGGGAAGAGGGGTCCGGAGGAGGAAGAGGAGGCCAGAGGGGTCAGGAGGAGGAAAGAGGGTCCGGAGGAGGCCAGAGGGGTCTGGAGGAGGAAGAGGAGGCCAGAGGGGTCCAGAGGAGGAAGAGGAGGCCAGAGGGGTCCAGAGGAGGAAGAGGAGGCCAGAGGGGTCTGGAGGAGGAAGAGGAGGGAAGAGGAAGAGGAGGCCAGAGGGGTCCAGAGGGGTCCAGAGGAGGGAAGAGGAGGTCAGTGGGATCCAGAGGAGGAAGAGGAGGCCAGAGGGGTCCAGAGGAGGAAGAGGAGGCCAGAGGGGTCTGGAGCAGGAAGAGGAGGGAAGAGGGGTCCGGAGGAGGAAGAGGAGGCCAGAGGGGTCAGGAGGAGGGAAGAGGGGTCCAGAGGAGGCCAGAGGGGTCTGGAGGAGGAAGAGGAGGCCAGAGGAGGCCAGAGGGGTCCAGAGGGGTCTGGAGGAGGAAGAGGAGGAGGCCAGAGGGGTCCAGAGGAGGAAGAGGAGGCCAGAGGAGGAAGAGGAGGCCAGAGGGGTCAGGAGGAGGGAAGAGGGGTCCGGAAGAGGCCAGAGGGGTCCGGAGGAGGAAGAGGAGGCCAGAGGCGGGAAGAGGGGTCTGGAGAAGTAAGAGGAGGCCAGAGAGGTCCGGAGGAGGAAGAGAAGGGAAAAGGGGTCCAGAGGAGGAAGAGGCCTGTGCTGTATATCATGTGGGGCTGTGCTGTATACCATGGTGCTGTATACCATGTGCTGCTGTGCTGCATACCATGTGATGCTGTGCTTTATACCATGTGGGCCTGTGCTATATACCATGTGGGCCTGTGCTTTATACCATGTGGGCCTGTGTTTTATAACATGTGGGGCTGTGCTTTATACCATGGGGGGCTGTGCTGTATACCAATGGGGGGCTGTACTGTATACCAATGGGGGGCTGTGCTGTATACCAATGGGGGGATGTGCTGTATACCAATGGGGGGCTGTGCTGTGTACCATGTCGGCCTGTGCTTTATACCATGTGGGGCTGTGCTTAATACCATGTGGGCCGTGCTGTATACCAATGAGGGGCTGTGCTGTATACCAATGGGGGGCTGTGCTGTATGCCATGGTGCTGTGCTATATACCATGTCGGGCTGTGCTATATACCATGTGGAGCTGTGTTATATACTATGAGGCTGTGTTATATACCATGGGGGGTACATTATACATTATATTCTATGGGGGAGGCTGTGTTATATAATATGGGGGGCTACATTATATTCTATGGGGAGGTGGGCTGTATTATATTCTATTCGGGGCTACATTATATTCTATGGGAGGGCTGTATAATCTTTACTACATTCTATGGTGGTGATCGCATCATTCTATGAAGGGGCGACATTATACTATATGAGGAGGCTACATTGTATTCTACGGGGGGCTGCATTATATTTTATGGGGGGCTAGATTATATTGTAGGGGGGCTTTATTATACTTCATGAGGAGGCTACATTATATTCTATTGGGGCTGCATTATACTATATGAGGAGGGCTACATTGTATTCTATGGAGGGGCTACATTACACTATATAAGGGGCTGCCATATATTCTATGGAGGGGCTGCATTATACTATATGAGGGGGGCTGCATTATATTCTATGCGGGGTTACATTGTATTCTGTGGGGTGGCTACATTATGCCCTAAGGGGTGGCTGCATTATACTATAAGAGGGGGGCTGCAATATATTCTATGGGGGTTACATTATATTGTATGGCAGGGCTGCATTATACTCTGTGGGGTGGCTGCATTATGTTATATGTGGGCTGCATTATACTGTATCGAGGACTTTGGGGAATACATTATACTATATGAAGAACTATGGGGTGCATTATACTATGGGAAGTGAATTGTACTACATGGATGACTGGCGGTCTATTATACTATATGGAGCACTATGAGGAGTGTATTAAACTATATGGAGGACTGAGCAGTGTATTTTAATATATGAAGGACTGAGGAGTGTATTATACTACATGGAGGACTATGGGGCAGAATATATTATATGGAGGACTATGGGGGACATTATATTATATGGAAACTGTAGATGTGCTGCTGATAACATGATACTGTATGGGGACAGATTAATCCATTAGTGATTGTTCTGTCCCCATCATTCTTTCTCAGACGGTGGAAAGAGGCCGGGAAACACGTGTTGAACGACTTCAATATTGTCGATCACACTGATTCAGCGTCCTGAACTCAGCGCATGTAACTACAACCGAAATGCTTCTGTGTGATGTGCAATATGTTAGTATTAGGGGCCCCATTTTAAAATTGGCCTAGGGCCCCACTTTGCCTAAATCTGGCGGTTTTAGGAAGTTTCGTCCCCAGCAGTTCGCCCCCAGCAATTTGCCCCCAGCAGTTCGCCCCAGGTACATTTCGCCCCCGCACATTTCGCCCCCAGCAGTTCGCTCCCGGATTTTTTGCCCCCAGCAGTTTGCCCCTGGGTGTTTCACCCCCCAGCAGTTCGCCCCCGGATGTTTCGCCCCTGGATTTTTCGCCCCAGCAGTTCGCCCCCGGATATTTCGCAATATAGGCAAAACACGGCAAAACAGGGTACACACATCCGGGGGTGAACTGCCCGGGGTTAAAAATCTGGGGGCGAAATATCCGGGGGTGAACTGCTGGGGGCAAAAAATCCAGGGGCGAAACATCCGGGGGCGAACTGCTGGGGGCGAAATATCCGGGGGCGAACTGCTGGGGGCGAAAAACCCAGGGGCGAAACATCCGGGGGCGAACTGCTGGGGGCGAAATATCCGGGGGCGAACTGCTGAGGGCAAACATCCGGGTGCAAACTGCTGGGGGCAAACTGCTGGGGGCGAAACATCCAAATCTGGCCCTGGTCATACACATGACATGATGCAGCATCACAGATCACAATCTCTGCCAGTGCCTCCAAGATAAGATACACGCACCACACTCTTATATGGCCTAATATGTCATATGAGGCCAGTATACCAACCGTACAGACCGCACTATCTTCCTCCTGTATGCCGTACATAGGCAGAGAGTGCGGTCTGTACAGAGGTAACACTCTGTATGTCTTATAGGGGGCCTAATAGGAGGCCGACACTCAGTATGTCTTATAGGGGGCCTAATAGGAGGCCAACAGTCTGTAAGTCTTATAGGGGGCCTAATAGGAGGCTAACACTCAGTATGTCTTATAGGGGGCCTAATAGGAGGCCAACAGTCTGTAAGTCTTATAGGGGGCCTAATATGAGGCCAACACTCAGTCTGTCTTATAGGGGGCCTAACTGGAGGCCGACACTCAGTATGTTTTATAGGGGGCCTAATAGGAGGCCGATAGTCTGTATGTCTTATAGGGGGCCTAATAGGAGACTAACAGTCTGCATGTCTCATAGGAGGCTTAATAGGAGGCTGACAGTCTGTATGTCTTATAGGGGGCCTAATAGGAGGACGATACTCTGTCTTATAGGGGGCGTAATAGGAGGCCGACAGTCTGCATGTCATATACGAGGCCAATATGCCGTACATACCGCAATATCGGCATCCTATATACTGTACATACCACACTCTCAGCCTCTTATAGAAAGTATCTGTTATAGGAGACCGAGAGTGCGGTCTGTATGTGATATAGGATGCCAAGAGTACAGTGTGTACGATATATAGGAGGCTGAGAGCGTTCTCTTTTGCACACTGTACAGCTTGCTAAAAGGCACACGTTTTAGTGGGAGAGGCCAAAAAATGAACACATAATAAAACCATTTATGGTAGCCATGGGGTGGGCCCCTAGAGTCAATTCCCCTGGTGGGCCCTAGGCACCCCAGTCCGACCCTGCTTGTTAGTATGATTTTCCAGATCAGCGCGATTAAGGCGACACCAAACTTTTATTTATTTATTTTTTTATTTTTTTTAAATTTTAGTGGCTGAAAATATTTTAGAACTTTTTTTTTTTTAAATCAGCTTCAATCACCATTGGATGAGATCCGTGAATATTTTATGTTTCCATAGATGGAGCTGAGTGAGGGATTTTTTTGTTGTTGTGGGGTGAATACGTTTTTGGGTTCATACTTCTCCAAGTCTCCGGCTGCCAGGGTAATCCATTGTTTTCTTGTGAAATTGGCTTATTTAATTACCTGCAATAGGTGGCGCTACTGAGACAGCTTCTGCAGGGGGAGAGCAGACTTGCATTGTTTGGGTGTAGAGAGAATATTGAATAATATAAAGTCATGGAATAGTTAATGGAAAGAAGGAATGACAGCAATGGCCACACCAACACTCATCTGCAATCTCGAGGTTCCCTCTTGGAGTGACCCGGTGATGGCTTGATCTAATGGACAAGACAAATATCATATCAATAAATAATTAAGCCGATCAATTAGGTTACACTGATAATGAGTTTTTATTAAAAAACTATGCTAAGCAGAGATGAGAAAATTTGAAGCTTCGTCTGGTCAGTGTCTCCTATTGAAGTGAATGGGATATAAGCTGTAGTACCCAAGATCAGCCACTACACGAGTATGGCGAGTTTTTAATATACATTTATGAAACACTTTTTCTTACCTTAAATATGCGATAGGCAATAAAATTTTTTGATGGAAATCAATAGCATTTATACTAGTCTTAACTGGAACCCGAAATGTTGCACATTTAGTCTGATCTGGTATGGTAGAAAAAAACTGAGTGGCCTGGTATAAAGGTTTGCAGGAAAAGATTCAGCATAGCCTGTATTTAATTTATATAATTCTCTGCACTTTTTTAGGAGTCCAGTGGGCGGTCCTATTCCGTGATTGAGATGGAAGACTGATTGCGGACTTCTCCTTTAAATAAGACGCTCAGCTCTGCTACATTTGTATCTCCAGAATGTTTAGATGCATTTATTGTTTTTGTTCTCACTTTTTACCAATGGTAACATATCGATATCCCGACGATTTGGAAACTGGAGTTTTCAGCAGCCATAAATAAAGCTGAAATTGTTATTATCTGGAAACCATCAGCAAGCAGGTAAAGCTGCTAGGAATTAATCCATATCATGTGTCATAAAATAGAGGATAGTTATTTGGTGTTAATCATGACGCCACCCGTGGGGTTCGGCAATGGGTGGCCGACGCTGCGGTTGTGGTCCACTGGGGCTGATGGTGAAGTAGAAAAGATGGTTCTGCTCCCCACGGGTAGAGCGGGGCCCCAGGGCAAATATATTTGATTATTCAGATGGTGGCGAATGTTGGGGTGCAGAGAATAGGTGAAGGACACAAAGAGGTGCAGTTTTCTTTACCTTTTACTTGAAAGTAGATGCAATCTGGGGTACCAATTACAGATGAGGTATTGAGTCCGGCTCGCCTGGAGGCATTCATGGGATCCAGCCTGCCAGGTGGGGACCTTCCTTCTGCGCTCTCTTTTCGGGTCCCCGCTGCTTTTAGCTAAGCTGCGGCCCTCTCCTGCGTGATGATTTCTAACCTGTATGGCAGATGTAGGAGGGTGGACTGATCCGTGGACTGATCTGACTGTAAATAGTTAATATGCATAATGGGTTATGTGACATGCATCTCTGTAACTGTATTGGTATGTCTCATATTGTCATAAATGTAGGGGTACTGAATGAACAGGAGATAGGCACAGTGGAGTTCAGAATCCGGCCACTAGGGGGAGACATAACACCAGGAAAGGTCTGAGAACAGTCTGGATGGTGGGCGGAGCGAGTAGGGGATTTCCAGACTCAGAGGATAAAAAGGGTTTTTTTTTCCCAGACCGGGAGAGAGAGCTCAGAGAGAGGGGGGTGGCCTCTGGAAGAAAGCTGAAGAAAAGAAGAGCCTGGGATACCAAATGGTTGGAGAGCTGCACACTGAAGAGAAGTAGGTGGGGCAGTGGGTGGATGGGCCGAGTAAGTGACCGCTGTGGCCGGTTGCCTAAAGCAGGCGCAGTGAAACAGGCTGAAATGACGTCACATTGGGAAAGCGGAGGAGGGAAGGAGGAGACGTGTAACAGATATCCAGGCAGGTGTATGGAAGCTGTCCGAAAGGTTGCTGTGTTCTGGAGAAGAATAAACTGTTTTGTGTGACGCACTCTTGGCTCTGGACTCCAGTCTTTTCGCTCATAGGGGAAAGGATCGGGGACTGCATCGGGAGTACGGAGAGTGCTGTAGGGACCACCCCCCAGTTGGCACACGTACTACACAGACAGAGTGGGCCGATATCACGGGCACTGTCCTTTTCACTGTCAGACCTGGGGCACCTGGGGCTCTTGGTTTGCTGCCGTGCCTTTAGGTGTTCGGTGTGGCCAGGGAGTTTGCCCTCAGATTGGGCTGTCAGGGCATACAGCATCCGCCCAGCCAAGGACTCTGGAGTCCCTTTTTATCAGCGCTCCGCTCTGGGGTCAGCTATATGCAATTTTAGTTCCCCAGAGCCCTTGTCTCTGCTCCTGTCCCTTCCCTCTCCACAAACCAACTGCTAACTCTCCTCTCTCACTGTCCTGTCATGAGCTCCAGCTGGCTCCCGTTTCTATGACAACTCTTCTGTTTACTCTCTCAGCTGACTTCTTTCTGACTCACTAACCCCACCTGCTGGCCAAAATTTATAAGGAAGCTCCCTTTTCTGGCCTTGAGCAGGAATTGACATGTACACTGTGTTACCTGGCATGGGGACCCCCTGCCTCCAGGCCTGACATCACCCATTACAGGGAGGCAATGTCACCGTGGCAACATGACTCTGGGGTGACGCAGGAGACTAAAAAACCTACACATTGCCTCATCTATTGGAGTATTGGTGAAGCGGGTGAAGGCATAGATCCATTCCAGGGAGTGGCGGAAGACAGACGCCATACTATATAGTGTATATAAGGCCCGGACCACACATGCGAGAAACTCGGACGAGTCTTGCATTTTAATACCTGGCATGCCGCCGGCACTTGTGAGCGGAGGATTTGGCTGCATGTATTTCTATGCAGCTGCACGCTCCACTCCCGAGTGCCGGCGGCATGCCAGGTATTAAGATGCGAGACTTGTCTGAGTTTCTCACATGTGTGATCCCGGCCTTAGGGAGATTAAGGCCACCTAAGGATTTAGTTTGTTGCAGCTCAAAAATACTAATTCTAGAGCCCCAAATAAATTGACGGAAGACTTTTGTAAAAAGCCTGTCATCAGCTTTAGATAATAGAGTCGGCAGCATCGGTAAGGGCAAAAAGTATTCTAGGGAAAGAGATCATTTTAATCAGATGGGCCTTGCCCGCAAAGGACAGTTTAAGAGGTTTCTAAGATTGTATTTCCTGTACAACCGCAGAAATGAGGGGTTGAACATTCAGTTTATAAATGTCATGGGGATTTGAGGGTAGGTAGACCCCAAGATAACGCAGGGAGTCTCTCCTCAACTGAAAGGGGAAAGGGAATGGCCACCGTTTCTGAGCAGCTTTGAAGATAGCTAAAACATGAGATTTGTTGTAAATTTTGCAAAATCCCAAAACTGCTCCAAACTCGTTAAAGGCATCCATTATAGAAATAATGGATTCCTTAGGTTGGCTATCATAAGTAAAATATCATCAGCAAATGCTAATTTTTTAAGTGTGTGGTGACGGATCCCAATACCCCAAAGGAAGAGATCATCTCCAGGTATCTCAGCAAAGGGTCCAGGGTAATATTAAATAACAGAGGAGACAGGGGACATCCCTGCCTCATACCCCCGAAGATGGAAAAAGAGGTTGACTGAATACCATTAAGCCAAATTGAAGATTGGGGGTTAGTGTAGATTGTCCTTATAAAGTTAAAAAAGGTAAAATCAAACAACCTATACGTAAGGGTTCAAATGAGGTGAGACCAAAACACTCGATCGAAGGCTTTATCAGCATCAAGGCTGACCAGTATATGCTGTTTGGCTTTGGCCTGGTAACTATGTGTATTGGCAGCCAGTGCCGTCCTAATATTATGAGTGATAGACTGACCATGGACAAAACCTGTTTGAAATGAGGTGAGAATATCAGGAAGTATAGATTGAAGTCTATTAGCCATGATTTTGGTAAGCAATTTAAAATCGACATTAAGGAGATGACAATGGAGGCAGCCTGTATACTCTGTTATGATGCCCAATATGTGCTAGTAGGTCCCCTGAAGAGTCAACAAGTGACGAAACGCGTCGGGATGCACAGGGACTTTGTAGGGCCATTTTTGTGAGGGTCAGATGTGGACTGCCCTTGTTAGGGCGGGAGTCATGGGTGTTAGAAATGGTAGCTCTTTTAGGGCTTGAATAGGGTGAATGCCTTTTCTTCCTGACCTGACATGACTCTGATGGGACATCCTCCATTTTCATGTGGTGAGACCTTTCCTTTTCACATTATGTTTATGGATTTATTTTTTTGATGTCTTCTCTATATACATGAACAGGCATATTCCTTGATAACCTGTACAGGGTAGAGGTATTTTTTTATATATGTTCCTCTGATAAGGAAACTGTTCATTTTCTTCACTTGGTCTTTTTCTGAATAATTTAGACCTAGTATTCTTTGGTCCAATCTTTTCAAATTTTTGGACTTGGAATAGCCACATGTATATATTGGGGGTGATCTGTTGCAGAGATTTATACAGATACTTTATGGTCTGTGGTATTTGGTTTAGTGTGTTTTTATTTGCACTATAATCTTTGGTAGCTTTTATTATATCCATTAAAGGTTATGCTTTATGATTTTTCTCTATTGCTGATTCGCTACTTTGTATCGTGAGAATTCGTGGGTATTTAATCCACTTAGTGCTGTATCTCTCTCTTTTTCAAATCTTGTACAATTATTGTTGTTTAAATGTTTATATGTTGTTTTTCATGTTTTTGTTCAGCCCAGGAGTGCTGACTTTCACTAGGGGGGAATGTGGCGCCCCCAGGGGTATGGTCGCCTCACTGGCTTTGCCTTCCTCCAGGAGAGGGTAATGCCAGGCTTGGAAGCAGTGATGGGTCTCTCCAGCAGTTAACCTAATGCATGCAGCACAGTTCTACTCCGGGCCAGCAGGGGGAACTCTGAACCAGGATTCTGGAAAGGGGTGTCCTCTGCGGGCAAGGAGGAAGAAGGGTCAGATAGTCTGCGGAGGGTGAAGTGTGCAGACGGGAGGTGCGAAGTTGAAAGGTTAAGCTGCAGAAGGCGAGCTCCCTCAGCTTGAGAGCGCACAGAACTGGAGCCTGGTCTCCACGGTGGTACAGATACTGACGGTCCTACCATAGATACCAGAGGAGTAGGAGGCTGTAAATGCCCTGCTCCCAGCAAAGACTTAGGACACAACAGCAATTGAATAGAGAGCCAGGACTGAAGAGAGGAGTCCCCGAGAGAGGCTACAGCTGTCTGTCGTACAAGTACAGTTCTAGGAACATCTGAAGAGAGGCATTTCAGAGTAACTAAGTACTGGAGTGCTTCACACTACAAAGCGCTAGGAAGGAGACTGCACAGCCCTTCTGCTGAGAGAGAATCCTGAATTGCTTCCAGGCTAACCTGCCCCAATACCATCTGTAATCAGGACTCTGGACTGCATATACTCAGTAAAGGTACAGAAACTACAACCGCTGTGTCTTGTCTGTTCCCTACGCTTTCGGCACTGCTACATCCCCATGCCAGCTACATCTACACTGCCCTGGGAGTACAGCTCCACCTGTGGGGAGCTTTACCATCTAAGCTGCACCTACCATCAGTCCCAGCGGATCTGTATGCAGCGTTGGCCTAACACCATATTTGCCAAACACCACGGGTGGCGTCACAAACTATCCTACCATTAACTACATCTCCCAATTGCTTGGGAGCCCAGGGCCACGGACTGGGTCACCGCTGCTGTGGCACATCCCCCTGACACCGGCCCGGTACCGAGTACCCCACAGCCCTGGGAGGGCGACCCACTACCTCCATATACAATATACAAAATAAGGTTGCACTCTATCATGCTAAAGCATGTCAATGTAGGATATATGAAATTTGAACCGGGACCGCTGGGTTTTCGTGCGGGAGACTCGTGCAAGTCTCTCGTGGGTGGGTGTGGGCCCTTAGAAAGGTATTGACATAGTGTAGGTACCCATCAGACTTTGAGGCCACCTTTACGTTGGTTGATGGTCAGATATAATTTGGCTAAGTTATATGATAAGCGTTTTTTCCTAATACTCCATAGCTGTATTGCTATTAAAATTTCATATATTCCACATTGACATGCTTTAGCATGACAGAGTGCAACCTTATTTTGTATATAAACAATGTGGTACCAATATTCAAAAAGGGCTTTAAAAGTGAACCTGGAAATTATAGGCCAGTAAGTCTAACCTATATTGTTGGTAAAATATTTGAAGGGTTTCTGAGGGATGTTCTGGATTATCTCGATGAGAATAACTGTTTAATGCCATATTAGCATGGGTTTATGAGGAATCGCTCCTGTCAAACCAATCTAATCAGTTTTTATGAAGAGGTAAGCTATAGACTGGACCAAGGTGAGTCATTGGATGTGGTATATCTTGATTTTTCCAAAGCGTTTGATACCGTACCACACAAGAGGTTGGTACACAAAATGAGAATGCAGGGTCTGGGGGAAAATGTGTGTAAATGGGTAAGTAACTGGCTTAGTGATAGAAAGCAGAGGGTGGTTATAAATGGTATATTCTCTGATTCGCTGTGACCAGTGGGGTACCGCAGGGGTCGGTGTTGGGACCTATTCTCTTCAACATATTTATTAACGATCTGGTAGAAGGTTTACACAGTAAAATATCGATATTTGCAGATGACACAAAACTATGTAAAGCAGTCAATACAAGAGAAGATAGTATTCTACTACAGATGGATCTGGATAAGTTGGAAACTTGGGCCGAAAGGTGGCAGATGCGGTTTAACAATGATAAATGTAAGGTTATACACATGGGAAGAAGGAATCAATATCACCATTACATACCGAATGGGAAACCACTGGGTAAATCTGACATGGAGAAGGACTTGGGGATCCTAGTTAATGATAAAACCTGTGCCAGGCAGCGGCTGCCAAGGCAAACAGGATCATGGGCTGCATTAAAAGAGGTCTGGATACACAGATGATGAGAACATTATACTGCCTCTGTACAAATCCCTGGTTAGGCCGCACATCGAGCACTGTGTACAGTTTCGGGCACCAGTTCTCAGGAATGATATAATGGAGCTAGAGCGAGTACAAAGGAGGGCATCAAAATTAATAAAGGGGATGGGGGAACTAAAATACCAAGAGAGATTAGCAAAATTAGGATTATTTAGTCTAGAATAAGACGACTGAGGGGCGTTCTAATAACCATGTATAAGTATATAAGGGGTCAATACAAATATCTCTCCGAGGATCTGTTTATACCAAGGAATGTGACGGTCACAAGGGGGCATTCTCTGCGCCCGGAGGAGAGAAGGTTTTTCCACCATCATAGAAGAGGATTCTTTACTGTTAGGGCAGTGAGAATCTGGAATTTCTTGCCTGAGGAGGTGATGATGGCAAACTCAGACGAGGGGTTCAAGAGAGGCCTGGATGTCTCCCTGGAGCTTAACAATATTGTATCTTACAGTTATTAGGTTCTTTAGAAGGACGTAGATCTGGGGATTTATTCTGATGGAATATAGGCTGAACTGGATGGACAAATGTCTTTTTTCGGCCTTGCTAACTATCCTACTATGTAACTTGCTGAATTGGGGCAAGCACTTCAAATGTTGTGCTCTAGTGGACATTCTTCAAGCAGTTTATTAGCAGTGGGCTCACAGCTTTGGCCGTGCCATGGAGCCGGGCAACTTACTGAGCCATCCAACTTAACCTAAAGGTCCCAAGAATGGACCTGAATTTGTAGCTTTTTGACGCTCAGCTGGTCAAAGTTAACAACTGCATGTCCTCTCTCTCCTCTTAAGTGTCCTGTAGACATTGGCTTCTCATGGTTGACTGATTTGTTTCTGGATGCATATAGACATCATGGATCATAACTGTTTTAAGATTTTATCCCTTTATACACTGATCTTGGGCTGAATGCGTTACTAATCCCATCCATATGACCTGTTTACTTCTTGGAAATGTACATAGCTAACACAAAAAAAGAAGCTTCTGATATATGACATCACATTCATGGAGTGTGGGTCTCAGTAGATCCCCTCTTATCTGGGTTGATGGGTTTATCGAGGCCAGATGACTAATATTTTGTAGTATGAAGTTTGTACAAATAGTAGTAGACGTCCAATTTTCGAGAGGACCTGTAAATATTTCATTGTCTATGAGTTGACCATAAAACCACGTAAATGTTGGAGGCAATCACGGAGCCCTCAAGAGGGATTATATCTTGAAGGAAGCATGAATGCAGCCATGGACAGCATGTGACTTAAATAAAAGTGTCTGAGCAAAGGGTCTGAATACTTATGACCATGTGCTATTTCAGTTTTTATTTTTTACTAGCTGAAGAGCCCGGCGCTGCCCGGGCATAGTAACCAACTGTGGTTAGTTATAGCAACTTATAATTATCCTCCATCCCATAGTCCCGTGCCCATATACCCATCATACATATCCACCATCCCATAGGCCCGTGCCCATATACCCATCATACATATCCTCCATCCCATAGTCGAGTGCACATATACCCATCACACATCCTCCATCCCATAGTCCCATGCCCATATACCCATCACACATCCTCCATCCCATAGTCCCTTGCCCATATACCCATCATACATATTCTCCATCCCATAGTCGAGTGCCCATATACCCATCACACATCCTTCATCTCATAGTCCCGTGCCCATATACCCATCATACATATCCTCCATCCCATAATCCCGTGCCCATATACCCATCATACATATCCGCCATCCCATAGTCCCGTGCCCATATAACCCGTCATACATATCCTCCATCCCATAGTCCAGTGCCCATATACCCATTACACATCCTCCATCCCATAGTCCCGTGCCCATATACCCGTCATACATATCCTCCATCCCATAGTCCAGTGCCCATATACCCATCATACATATCCTCCATCCCATAGTCCAGTGTCCATATACCCATCATACATATTCTCCATCCCATAGTCCCATGCCCATACATCCATCATACATATCCGCCATCTCATAGTCCCATGCCCATATACCCATCATACATATCCTCCATCCCATAGTCCCATGCCCATACACCCATTATACATATCCGCCATCTCATAGTCCCATGCCCATATACCCATCATACATATCCTCCATCCCATAGTCCAGTGCCCATATACCCATCATACATATCCTCCATCCCATAGTCCAGTGCCCATATACCCATCACACATCCTCCATCCCATAGTCCAGTGCCCATATACCCATCATACATATCCTCCATCCCATAGTCCCATGCCCATATACCCATCACACATCCTCCATCCCATAGTCCAGTGCCCATATACCCATCACACATCCTCCATCCCATGGTCAACCATTATGACATCATAGTGAGCGGTGGGGCTTGCAACCTATGATGACATCAGCGTCGCCATGGCAACCATTATGACATCATAATGAGGGGCGGGGCTTGACACACACACACACACTTTTTCCCCATTATGTAGATAGGGGCAAAATTGTTTAGTGAATTGGAACGCACGGGGTTAAAATTTCGCCTCACAACATAGCCTAGGACACACTCAGGGTCCAGACGTGTGACTGTGCCAAATTTTATGGCTGTAGCTGCGACAGTGCAGATGCCAATCCCGGACATACACACACACACATACTTACATACACCACACATACATACATACATACATACACACACTTGAGCTTTATATTTTAGATTAAATTTGCAAAAATTTCTACATTTCTGTTTTTTCAGTCAAGATGGGGTGCAGAGTGTACATTAATGAGAAAAAAATGAACTTTTTTGGAATTTACCAAATAGCTGCAATGAAAGAGTGGAAAATTTATAGGGGTCTGAATACTTTCTGTACCCCTATATATGACTGCCATGTCAATGTTTGTGGTAAGAAGGCTCAGAGTTATAAGATCTGACAATGACCATCAAGAGAACGTGCTAAAAGTTATTTCCTCTTACAAGTACTTTGCATTGGCTTAGACCCAAATCAGGTACAACCTTCTGTAGACAAATGAGCTTTGCCAATTTTTCTTGGTACATAATGCCATTGTTTTCTGTAAAAGATTGATTTATTACAACCTGACAGCTGTTTGTGCTGGTGGCAATAGCAATTTTTATGATACTTAATAGTGATGAGCGAGTATACTTGTTGCTTGGGTTTTCCCGAGCATGCTCGGGTGATCTCAGAGTATTTGGCGTGCTCGGAGATTTAGTTTTCGTCACCTCAGCTGCATGATTTATGGCTGCTGGACAGCCTGAATACACGTGGGAATTCCATAACAAACAAGCATTCCTCACATGTATTCTGCCTGTCCAGCAGCCACAAATCATGCAGCTGCATTGACAGATACTAAATCTCCGAGCACGACAAAATACTCAGAGGACACCCGAGCATGCTCAGGAAAACCCGAGCAACGAGTATACTCGCTCATCACTAATACTAAACTGATTATATGACCCATCTTATAACACAGGATCCAGTTCACAATAGGTGATGTCACAGCTACCCCAACCCCCATAGGGTCGTGGTTCAACCATCACTGATGTTGTACATATGGACTTCCTGATGCAGCAGGAAGTTAGAGTCTATAAATGCTCCAGTGGCCCATGTGAGAATTGCAAGATTTCTATTTTTCATTTTTTTATTTACAGATAGTGATATAAAAAACCCATTGGCAAAAATGTATAAAAATACATTAAAAGCAAAAACATTCATTATTTATTTTATCCCCTTAACGACCAGGGGTATTTTTGGTTTTACATTTTCATTTTTCCCTCCCCTTCTTTCCAGAGCCATAACTTTTTTATTTTTCTGTTTATATGGCCATGTGAGGGCTTATTTTTTGCGGGACGAGTTGTACTTTTAAATGACATCATTGGTTTTACCATATCGTGTACTCGAAAACGGGAAAAAAATTCCAAGTGCGGTGAAATTGCAAAAAAAAGTGCAATCCCACACTTGTTTTTTGCTTGGCTTTTTTGTTAGGTTCACTACATGCTAAATCTGACTTGCCATTATGATTCTCCAGGTCATTACGAGTTCATAGACACCAAACATGTCTATGTCCTCTTTTATCTAAGTGGTGAAAAAAAATTCCAAAGTTTGCTAAAAGAAAAAAAAAAAAAAAAAAATTTGCTCAATTTTCCGAGACCCGTAGCGTCTCCATTTTTCATGATCTGGGGTCGGGTGAGGGCTTATTTTTTCCGTGCCGGACTGACGTTTTTAATGTTACCACGTTTGTGCAGATACGTTCTTTTGATAGCCCGTTATTGCATTTTAATACAATGTCTTGGTGACCAAAAAAACGTAATTCTGGCGTTTTGAATTTTTTTCTCGCTACGCCGTTTAGCGATCGGGTTAATGCTTTTTTTTTTTGATAGATCGGGCGATTATGAACGCGGCGATACCTAATATGTGTATGTGGGATTTTTTTTTTACTGTTTTATTTTGATTGGGGCGAAAGGGGGGTGATTTGAACTTTTAGGTGTTTTTAATTTTTTTTTATTTTTAAACATTTTTTTTTTTTTACTTTTGGCATGCTTCAATAGCCTCCATAGGAGGCTAGAAGCATGCGCAACCCGATTGGCTCTGCTACATATGGGCGATGAGCAGATCGCCCATATGTAGCAGATTTACTGCTGTGCTTTCAGCGCCGACCACTGGGTGGCGCTGAAAGCCATATGGTTGGAACAACCATAGAGGTCTCATAGAGACCTCTGGTTGTCCAGGCAACATGACGCCGACCCCCGATCACGTGACGGGGGTCGGCGATGACGTCATTTCCGGCCCGGCGGCCGGAAATGCTATTTAAATGCCCGCTGTCATCTTTGACAGCGGCATTTAACTAGTTAATAGGCGCGGGCGGACGGCGATTCCGCTCGCGCCTATTGCGGGCACATGTCAGCTGTTCATAACAGCTGACATGTCCCGGCTTTGATGCGGGCTCAGCGCCGGAGCCCTCATCAAAGCAGGGGAAATGTCTGATGACGGACTGTGTCCGTCATTGGACATTAAGGGGTTAATCACACACTAATATGGCACCATCCCTATCTCAGTAAATTTAGGAGCTGGGCGGCAACATTTACAAAACCAGTTAGACCACTGTTTTGGTTGTCAGTAGACTTTCCCATAATCACCCAATGGGGTATTCCAGTAATGACAAATTATCACCTATGCACTCGATAGATGAAAACTAGAGGAGGTCAGACTGCTGAGACCCCTTCCCATCAGAATAGGATTTCAACTTTGAATGGACTGGTGGTTGTACATGTGCAGTATTTCCCCATTCAGTGGGTAGCAAGTCCCATGCCACCCCCACATTTCACTCCAATAGGAGAAATTGGGACCTCCATTATGGCATTTTGTGGTCGGACCCCCACTAATTTGGCAGTTACTACCTATCTAGTAGATATTTGGTATTACTGTTATACCCCCTTAAGAAGAGTATTAGGACTCAAGGACCATATTTTTTCTTTGCTGGGAATTGGTTGATATTTTTTCAGCAGCTACAAAAAAAATCTGCTGAAAAATGCAAAATAAAATTAACTCAGAGTTCAAAGAGAAAAAGTATCAGAAAGTCAGTTGGGCTCGGAATGTGGTGGTATAGTGTTTATTTTTTCACCCATGTTCAGAGAGGAAGAGCGAGAGTGAGGCAGAGAGAGAGGAGTCCACATGCCCCTTAATGGCAGAGTGCTCATCTGTGGAGACCTCAACGCCAGGACGGGTACAGAAAAGGACTACGCGTCACCTGATGGAGACTCCTACGTACTGGAAGACGAGTCTTTTTACAGTGACTCAGTACAGACTGCAAGAAACAGCTTTGACAGAATCGTGAACAAAAGCGGAAGAACACAGCTGAACGTGTGCCGGAGCCGTGGGCTGTACTTATTGAATGGGCGCTTCAGGGGAGACTCATTGGGGAGATCTACACTAAATTCCCACACAGGCAGCAGTGTGGTAGATTACGCCATAACAGACATGGACCCAGGAAACAAATGCCTTCATAGTCACCCCGAAATCCACTTGTCAGACCACCACCAGACACTGCTGTACAGGAGATCCACGAAAAGCCACCCACACAAAAGCCCCCTTGACTGGTCTCCACAACCTGCCACCGTCCTTCAAGTGGCCCAAACAGTCACTGAATGCACCAACATGACCAAGAAAACCGAGATTCAAGAGCTACTTGTAAACTTTAACACAAGTCCCCATACTTGTGCTGGGCTGATTCGACATATGGCTCACCATACACAAGAGGGTGCTATCACACTAGGCGCACATACAGAGAAGCAATCCCAGCTTCCACCATCATAAAGCCCTCCTGAGCCAGGGGCCCATATCAGGAACAATGGCAGCCAGTCCAGCCAAAGTCAGCAGCACACCCTAACAAAAGTCCAAATAAAAGGGTCCTCAAAGAGCTGCAAGAAGCTATGCATAAAGGGATGGAAAACGCCAGGAAAGTCACCATCTACTTCCAGACGGAAGGCCCACAGCATAGAGGTGGAACGGCGGCACCAGAAAACATAAAAGCCACTGGAGTACAATCTTCATGCTATTACAAAATATTACCCCAAATTCCCCTTATATTCTAATAAGGGTTTGTGTCTTCATATTAGTATTCATTCCTTGTAAATATTAGCAATACAGGTTAATTTCTAAGGGTTTTTTTTTTTGCTTTTTTTGGCGTTTTTTCAAAACCAAACCTTCCAAATATAAAAATAATAATGGAGGCAGCAGCACAACAATTGAAAAAAGGTGGCAACGCTTCAGTTCAATGTGTGAACATTTTTCAAGCGATATATACACTGCTCAAAAAAATAAAGGAAACACTTAAATAACAATATAACTCCAAGTAAATCAATCTTCTGTGAAATCAAACTGTCCACTTAGGAAGCAACACTGATTGACAATCAATTTCACATGCTGTTGTGCAAATGGAATAGACAACAGATGGAAATTATTGGCATTTATCAAGACACCCTCAATAAAGGAGTGATTCTGCAGGTGGGGACCACAGGCCACATCTCAGTACCAATGCTTTCTGACTGATGTTTTGGTCACTTTTGAATGTTGGTTGTGCTTTCACACTTGTGGTAGCATAGAAGGACTCTACAACCCACACAAGTGGCTCGGGTAGTTCAGGTCATCCAGGATCGCACATCAATGTGAGCTGTGGCAAGAAGGTTTGCTGTGTCTGTCAGTGTAGTGTCCAGAGGCTGGAGGCTCTACCAGGAGACAGGCCAGTACACCAGGAGACGTGGAGGGGGCTGTAGGAGGGCAACAACCCAGCAGCAGGACCGCTACCTCCATCTTTGTGCAAGGAGGAACAGGAGGAGCACTGCCAGAGCCCTGCAAAATGACCTCCAGCAGGCCACAAATATGCATGTGTCTGCACAAACGGTTAGAAACTGACTCCATGAGGATGGTCTGAGGGCCCGATGTCCACAGATGGGGGTTGTGCTCACAGCCCAATACCATGCAGGAGGATGCTTGTCATTTGCCACAGAACACCAGTATTGGCAAATTCGCCACTGGCGCCCTGTGCTCTTCACAGATGAAAGCAGGTTCACACTGAGCACATGTGACAGACGTGACAGAGTCTGGAGACGCTGTGAAGAGCGATCTGCTGCCTACAACATACTTCAGCATGACCAGTTTGGCAGTGGGTCAGTAATGGTGTGGTGTGGCATTTCTTTGGAGGTCTGCACAGCCCTCCATGTGCTCGCCAGAGGTGACCTGACTGCCATTAGGTACCGAGATGAGATCCTCAAACCCCTTGGAAGACCATATGCTAGTGCGGTTGGCCCTGGGTTCCCCCTAATGCAGGACAATGCCAGACCTCATGTGGCTGGAGTGTGTTAGTAGTTCCTGCAAGATGAAGGCATTGAAGCTATGGACTGGCCCGCCTGTTCCCCAGACCTGAATCCGATTGAGCACATCTGGGGCATCATGTCTCGCTCCATCCACCAACGTCACGTTGCACCACAGACTGTCCAGGAGTTGGTGGATACTTTAGTCCAGGTCTGGAAGAAGATCTCTCATGACAACATCCGCTCACTCATTAGGAGCATGCCTAGGCGTCGTAGGGAGGTCAAACATGCACGTGGAGGCTACACACACTACTGAGCATCATTTCCTTGTCTTGAGGCATTTCCACTGAAGTTGGATCAGCCTATAATTTGATTTTCCACTTTGATTTTCAGTATCATTCCAAATCCAGACCTCCATGGGATATTCATTTTGATTTACATTGATAATTATGTTTTATTGTTCTGAACACATTCCACTATGCAATGAATAAAAATTTGCAACTGGAATATTTCATTCAGAGATATCTAGGATGTGGTATTTTAGTGTTTCCTTTATTTTTTGAGCAGTGTATATATCATTTTATTTATTTTATCAACTGAGAAATACCGAAACAGCACCAAATAACCCATAGTTGGGTGTAAGGCCTCCCAGACAACTATCCCTTTGTCATATACATATAATTTCAGAAAAGCAGGGGCAGCACTACAAAAAATTGATGAAAAAAGAGGACTTTTTTAGGACTTTAAGGGCTAATAAAGTCCTATTTTTTTCATTATTTTTTTGAGTTCTGCCTGCTTTTCTGAAATTATATATTCTTTCTTTTTACATAAATCCATCAAAACAATGTATAGAACGCGGCGCCCTCTGGTGGCACATCTAGGACAGTTGCAATTATTTGCAGAAATCTACATATTTCGGCCCTTCCACTACATGAGCGTTTATGATAATTCGGTGATAAACAGGTTAAAGCAGCCGCATAGTATTAATATTATTAGTGCAGCTGGAATCCCGGCCTTATAAGTCAATATTATTCTGTATATCTGATTATTCACCAATGATGAAGAGGCCGAAAGGCAAATATGTGCTGATGTCATTTCTGGGGAAAGTCTATTAACACCCAGAACACCGGATATGGAGGAGGGACAGTGCAGCTGAGTTACTGTGGGAGCAGAATTACTAAAGCTACATGTTGTTAGGGCTGGCGGAACGCACCAAATAATAAAATGATAGTAAGGTGCGTTCACAGCCCGGGGTCCACCGTGCAGAGGTGGTAAACTGCTGCTTAGTAATGGCGGATGTATATAGCTGTATGCAAAAGGTCACACGCGGGTTAACGTCACCCAGTGTGAACAGGAGTAGACTCTGTTACGTCACATTGCTGCAGCACCTCGGAACACAAATGCTGGAGCCTGTTAAAAAAACACAGCACTTGGCAAAAGAGCGCTCAGTATATTGTCACAGAACTCAGCCCCAAGGACACGAGGTCTGAGTTCCTCTAGACCCACTGAGGTGTGCGGCGTCGCACCTGCGGATGCCTCTAATGAATGCTGACCACCGAGGAGTGCAGACTATGTGCACCGTGGCGTACAAAGCCACTGGTGGGTGCTGATGCCAGTCTCTGACTCTGCCTCTACCTGGACCTCAGCCTGGGCGCTAGCAGGCTAGGCTACACAACACATGCATACTAAGGGTAGGGGTTTCATGCGATCCTTTTACAGATGCAGCCTTTATAATGTGCCAGTGGGGATGGGGGGTTATTTAATGTGTGTGGGGGAATTGGCATGGGGATGGGGGGTACTTAATGTGTGGGGAGATTTGGAGTGGGGATGGGGGGGATGTGGAGTGGGGATGCGGGGATTTAGGCTATGTGCCCACGTATGCAGAAAATTTCTGCTTCAAAAACAGACTCCTTCCCAGAAAACACACGTTTTATTTCAGAGTGGTTTTGCGCATTGTTTGCTAAAAAAACGCGCGTTTTTGATGCGTTTTTTTTCTGCGCGTCTTTCTGCTAAGCATTTCCTTTGCAGAAAAAAACGCATCAATTGGCACAAAAAGGGAAAAATGCATTAAAATGAATGGGATGCTTATTTTAAGCATTTGTGAAGCGTTTTGACAGGGACAAATGATTCAAAAATGCTTCAAAAATGCTTAAAATGCTTACGTGAGCACACAGCCTTAATGTGTGTGGGGAGATTTGAGGACACAAAATGAAGAGTATGTATGAGGAAACAGTATGGGGGATGGGTGCAGACACAGTATGGCGAGTGGGGGGATGGGTGCAGATGGGGAGCAAATGGGTAAATGTATGTGGCCACAGTGAGTAGCGATGGGAAAAATGTATGTGGACACAGTATGGGGAGTGAGGGTGAAGGGATGTGTGCAGACACAGTATGGGGAGTCGGGTATGTGTGAGCAGACAGTAGAGAGTGAGGGGGGAAATATATGAGGAGATAGTATGGTGAACAGAGGGAATGTTAGAGGAGACAGTATGAGGAGGGAGGGGAATAGTGTGAGGCGACAGTATATTGCAGATATTTTTATTCCGGAGCATTATAATGACACTTCTATCTTTATGGGGATCGTGTGGAGATTTGCTGCAGAAGACCGGAGAAGATGGAAGTCTGCAGGGATGAGATGTGGATGAGAAAACTCATGGGGTCTGGACAAGAAGAAGAAAAGAAGGAGAACAACTCCAGAGACTACGTCATCTATAAGGTACCTGGATGTAAATATTATTTGTGATACTGACTAATTCTCATGATTTTATTTGTTAGGAACATTAAAGGGGTTGTTCAGGATTGTGCTGAGTCTGCAGTCATTCCTTGTGACTGCAGACTTCTGAATTCTCACAGTGCTCACTGAACGCTGTTAGGATTCTCTTGTGACGGTAATTTACATACATGCGGTCACATGCTGACTAGACATGTGTGGCCTCACTCAATGAAAATCAATGGAGCGAGGCCGGGCACGTCTAGTTGGAAGGTGGCCAGAAGTATATAAATCACATGCTTGTGCTGACATGACCGTGTACTCTTGCCACCGGTACGGGAGAATCCTAAAAGTGTGCAGTGCATTCGTTGTGAGAATTCAGAAGCTGCAATGTCAGGATTCAGCGCTGAAGGTTCCAGTAGTCATCACATGGACACTTCACTCATATGCGACGCTCATACTTATGGTCCTGTGAGTCTATGTATCAGATCCAGCTCTCCACTGACACAATGTTGCACATCCTTTCTTTTTAACGCCTCCTTGTGAACACTGCCCAACTCTCATCTTTCCTTTCCTGAATCAGTTTGTTAAACCTTTTGCCTTTTCTGTAGGTCTTACATTAGGGGACGTTGGATGTGAGCCGTTACATTCAGCTCTGTGGTGATCGCAGACATCGTGCCCCTAATGGATGTTATTGACTAAAAGGTCGTGATTATTAAGAAACTCTGACTCATAGATCTGTCTCTTGTGTCCCAATGGGGCGATTATCTAGAATAATACTTATCAAAACCAGAAGAGTGAATTAGCACGACTGTGAGTCCGGAGATGAGCGGTTTCTAAATGCCCTTTGTTATTATGTTAAATGATGATCGTTATTTTGCAAATTTTGTAACAATCACTTGAAAAATTAATCCATTTTAAAAGTGGATCCACTTTGCAAATACATTTCTTTTCCTGACTTGCGTCTCTTATTATGCTCCGTTATTGCATGTACAATTCTGCAGCCTTCATAGCTGAATTCTACAGGCAGTCCTGCTAGTTTACCATCAGTGCAGAGTTTCTTCCTCTAATTTTCAGTCCAGGCAGTGATATTTTACAGCAAGGATCACCTGATTTAACCTGTTCCTCTGCATTATAACAGGGAAACCATCAGGATGTTTATATGTATGTAAGTGGTGCTATGACTGTAAAGATGTTTATTAATCTGCTGTCGGTCCAGTCTCAACTGCTCTATCTCCTGCAGGTAGGCTACCTGATATTCTAGTAGCATTTGGATGTTCCAAAGGCTTTCCACAGAGCCAACAACAATGACTGGAATCATGTCACCCTCAACAGCTACTTGGATTTCACCAGCAGGTGGGATCCTCACTCTCTTCACACCGGATCCATTTACCTTCTCCTGCATCACCTTTCCAAGTCTTCCAATGAATCTCCCCACCAGATGTCTGGGTACCGGAATTACGTCTTCCACCAAGTCCAGCCGTTTTTTTGCTTCTCTCGCAAGCTCCAGACGTCGAGTGGCTTTCCAATATTCAGGGTAATCATCTGTTTTGCGCGGAGAAATTGCAGATGCATATCCGACAGAACAGCCACCCTCTTCTCTGTGACTTCTGTTTCTGCCAGTATCACCAACTGGTTCGTCTCTGGGGCCCAGTTCACATTATAGGCTTTTACTACCTTTTTAACCCATTTACCCCCAAGGGTGGTTTGCACGTTCATGACCGGGCCAATTTTTACAATTCTGACCACTGTTCCTTTATGTGGTCATAACTCTGAAACGCTTCCATGGATCCCACTGATTCTGACATTGTTTTCTCGTGACATATTGTACTTCATGTTGGTGGTAAAATTTCATTCAAATAACTTGCGCTTATTTGTGAAAAAATGGAAATTTTTCCAACTTTGAATTTTTATGCCCTTAAATCACAGAGATATGGCACACAAAAAACTTAATAAGTAACACTTCACATATGTTTACTTTACATCAGCACAATTTTGGAACCAAAATTTTTTTTGTTAGGAAGTTATAGGGGTTAAAAGTTAACCAGCGATTTCTCATTTTTGCAACACCATTTTATTTTTACGGAGCACATCACATTTAATAATAATAATAATAATAATAATAATAAATTTTATTTCTATAGCGCCGACATATTCCGCAGCACTTTACATTTCAGAGGGGATTTGTACAGACAATAGACTTTACAGCATAACAATAATCACATAGATTATAACAAATACCAAGAGGAATGAGGGCCCTGCTCGCAAGCTTACAGTCTATGAGGAAAGAAAAGGGAGACACAAAAGGTGGGTGGTAACAGTTGCCCTGATTGTATGGACCAGACATAATGTTAAGTGTGTAACAGTACAGACACAGAGGGCTAATGGATGCATAAATCATGTGGGAACATGATGCGGGGAACCTGGTTATCGTAAAACTTTTGGCTGTGCCACACAGGGATAGATTAGGTTAATGTGTTGAGGCGATAGGCCAGTCTGAATAAATGCGCTTTCAGAGCACGCTTAAAATTATGGGGATTGGGGACTAATCATATTGACCTGGGAAGCGCATTCCAAAGAATTGGCACAGCACATGTAAAGTCTTGGGGACGGGAGTGGGAGGTTCTGATTATTGAGGATGCTAACCTAAGGTCATCAGTAGAGCAGAAGGCGTGGGTAGGGTGGTATACTGAAACAAGGGAGGAGATGTAGGGTGGTGCTGAGCCATGGAGGGCTTTGTGAGTGAGGGTAATAAGTTTATACTGCATTCTGGAGTGGATGGGTAGCCAGTGTAATGACTGGCACAAGGTAGAGGCATCGGTGTAACGATTGGTGAGGAATATGATCCTGGCTGCAGCATTCAAGACAGATTGGAGAGGGGAGAGTTTGGTAAGAGGGAGACCGATTAGAAGAGAGCTACAATAGTCGAGACGAGAATGAATAAGAGAAACAGTAAGAGTTTTTGCAGAGTCAAAAGTAAGAAAAGGTCGAATTCTAGAGATGTTTTTGAGGTGCAGATGACAAGAGCGAGCCAGTGATCGAATGTGGGGGGCGAAGGAAAGCTCGGAGTCAAGTATGACCCCAAGACAGCGGGCATGTTGCTGGGGAGTAATAGTGGAACCACACACAGAAATGGCAATGTCGGGTATAGGTACATTAGTAGAGGGAGGAAACACAAGGAGTTCAGTCTTTGACATGTTCAGTTTCAGATATAGTGAGCACATGATGTTAGACACAGCGTTTAGACAATCGCCGGTGTTTTCTAGAAAGGCTGGCATGATGTCAGGAGAAGCGTATAATTGGGTGTCATCAGCATAGAGATGGTACTGGAAACCAAATCTACTGAGTGCTTGACCAATAGAGGCAGTGTACAAGGAGAAGAGGAGGGGGCCTAGAACCGATCCTTGAGGAACCCCAACAGTAAGGGGAAGGTGAGAGGAGGAGGAGCCAGCAAAAGATACAGTAAAGGAGCGGTCAGAGAGATAGGAGGAGAACCAGGAGAGAACGGTGTCCTTGAGGCCAATGGAACGGAGCATAGTGAGGAGGAGCTGATGATCCACAGTGTCGAATGCTGCAGAGAGATCCAAGAGAATTAGCATGGAGTAATGACCATTTGATTTAGCTGTTAGTAGATCATTAGAGACTTTAGTGAGGGCAGTTTCAGTGGAGTGTAAAGAGCGAAAACCGGATTGGAGAGGGTCGAGAAGAGAGTTATCAGAGAGATAGCGGATCAGACGAGAGTGGACCTGGCGTTCCAGGAGTTTAGAGATGAAGGGAAGATTAGAGACAGGTCTATAGTTAGCGGCACAGTTTTGGTCGAGGGATGGTTTTTTAAGTAGTGGATGTAAGATGGCATGCTTAAATGAGGAGAGAAAGATATTTGAAGTCACTTTGAGGGGTCTATATGATAGAAAATACCCAAAAGTGGCACCATTCTAAAAACTGTACCCCTCAAGGTATTCAAAATCACATTCAAGAAGTTTATTAACCCTTCAGGTGCTTCACAGGAATTTTTTGAATGTTTAAAAAAAATGAACATTTAACTTTTTTTCACAAAAAAATTAATTCAGGTCCAATTTTTTTATTTTACCAAGGGTAACAGGAGAAATTGGACTGCAAAAGTTATTGTGCAATTTGTCCTGAGTACGCTGATACCTGATATGTGGGGGGGAACCACTGTTTCGGCGCATGGCTGAGCTCAGAAGGGAAGGAACGCCATTTAACTTTTTCAATGCAAAATTGGCTGGAATTCAGATCGGACGCCATGTCACATTTGGAGAGCCGCTGATGTACCTAAACAGTGGAAACCCCCACAAGTGACCCCATTTTGGAAACTAGACCTCCCAAGGAACGTATCTAGATATGTGGTGAGAACTTTGAACCCACAAGGGCTTCACAGAAGTTTATAACGTACAGCGGTACAATTAAAAAATCATATTTTTTCCACAAAAATGATCTTTTCACCCCCAATTTTTATTTTCCCAAGGGTAACAGGACCCTAAAAGTTATTGTGCAATTTGTCCTGAGTAAGCTGATACCCCATATGTGAGTGTAAACGACTATTTGGGCGCATGGCAGAGCTCGGAAGGGAAGCAGCGCCATTTGACTTTTTTGGCTGGAATTGAGATTGGACACCATGTCGTGTTTGGAATGCCCCTGATGTGCCAAAACAGTGGAAACCCCCCACAAATGACACCATTTTGGAAACTAGACCCCCCTAAGGAACTTATCTAAATGTGTGGTGAGAACTTTGAACCTCCCAGGGCTTCACGGAAGTTTATAACGCCCTGGCGTGAAAATTAAAAAATCATATTTTTTCCACAAACATGATGTTTTAGTCCCCAATTTTTTTATTTTCTCAAGGGTAACCGGAGAAATTGGACCAAAAAAGTTGTTGTCCAATTTGTCCTGAGTATGCTGATACCCCATATGTGGGAGAAAACTACTGTATGGGCACACGTCGGGGCTCAGAAGGGAAGTAGTGACGTTTTGGAATGCAGACTTTGATGGAATGGTCTGCGGGTGTCATGTTGCATTTGGAGAGCCCCTGATGTACCTAAGCAGTGGAAACCCCCCACAAGTGACCCCATTTTGGAAACTAGACCCCCTAAGGAACTTAGCTAGATGTGTGGTGACGGTGAGCACTTTGAACCCCCCAGTGCTTCACAGAAGTTTATAACGCCATGGCGTGAAAATAAAAAAATCATATTTTTTCCACAAACTTGCTTTTAGTCCCCAATTCTTTTATTTTCCCAAGGGTAACAGGAGAAATTGGACCCCAAAAGTTGTTGTCCAATTTGTCTTGAGTATGCTGATACCCCATATGTGGGAGAAAACTACTGTATGGGGACACGTCGGGGCTCGGAAGGGAAGTAGTGACGTTTTGGAATGCAGACTTTGATGGAATGGTCTGCGGTGTCATGTCGTGTTTGGAGAGCCTCTGATGTGCCTAAACTGTTGAAACTCCCCACAAGTGACCCCATTTTGGAAACTAGACCCCCCACGGAAATTATCTAGATGTGTGGTGAGCACTTTGAATCCCCAAGTGCTTCACAGAAGTTTATAATGCCCGGGCATGAAAATAAAAAAATCATATTTTTTTCCACAAAAATGATATTTTTGCCCCCAATTTTTTATTTTCCTAAGGGTAACAGGAGAAATTGGACCCCAAAAGTTGTTTTGCAATTTGTCCTGAGCAGGCTGATACCCCATATATTGGGGTAAAACACTGTTTGGGCGCATGGCAGAGCTTAGAAGGGAAGGAGCACCATTTGACTTTTTCAGCGCAGAATTGGCTGGAATTGAGATCAGACGCCATGTTGCGTTTGGAGAGTACCTGATGTGCCCAAACAGTGGAAATCCCCAATTCTAACTCCAACCCGAACCCCAACACACCCCTAACCCTAATCTCAGCCCTAACCCTAGCCCTAACCCTACTGTGAAAATGGAAATAAATACATTTTTTTAATTTTATTATTTTTCCCTAACTAAGGGGGTGATAACGGGGGGTTTGATTTACTATTTATGGCGGTTTTTATGTTTGGCAGCTGTCACACGCTAAAAGACGCTTTTTATTGTAAAAATAGTTTTTGCATCACCACATTTTGAGAGCTATAATTTTTCCATATTTTGACCCACCGAGTCATGTGAGGTCTTATTTTTTGCGGGACAAGTTGACGTTTTTATTGGTACAATTTTCGGGCACGTGACTTTTTTGATCGCTTTTTATTCTGATTTTTGGGACGCAGAATGAACAAAAACCAGCGTTTCATGAATTTCTTTTGGGGGGGTGCGCTTACACCGTTCCGCGTGCGGTAAAATTGATAAGGCGGTTTTATTCTTCGGGTCAGTACGGTTACAGCGATACCTTTTTGCATCGCTTTATTCTGCGAGCTATAACTTTTTTGTTTTTTAGCTGATGATGCTGTATGGCAGCTCGTATTTTGCGGGACAAGATGACGTTTTCTGCGGTGCCATGGATATTTATATGCGTCATTTTGATCGTGCGTTATTGCACTTTTTGTTCGGCGGTATGTTGATAAAGCATTATTTTTTGCTTTGTTTTTTATTTTAATTTTTTAAGGGGTTTTCTAAAGGGGTTAACTATTGGGACAGTTTTATAGGGTGGGTCGTTACGGACTCGGCGATACTAAATATGTGTACTTTTATTTTTGCACATCACAGATCGCTGTGACAGATCAGCGATCTGTCACAGGCATTGAAGCAGACTTCCTCATGCCTGCGCTTTGCAGGCAGTGAGGAAGCCAGCTCCGTGCAGGTCACCGAAGGTCCCCGTCGCCATATTTGATCTGGGGACCTGCAGGGAAGAGGCCCCCGCAGCAGCGCTGCACATCGCACTGCTGTGGGGGTCGCAGGGAAGCACGGAGGGAGCCCCCTCCCTTCCGATGCTTCCCTAAACCCCCCGGTACACTGCGATCGTGTTTGATCGGGGTTAATGTGCCGGGTGTCAGCTGTGATAATCAGCTGACACCCGGCCGCGATCAGCGGTGCTCACCACGAGGGGCGCCTCTGATTGCTTAGACGGACTATCCTGTCCCCGGTCATAGGGGCCCGGGTACCGTGGAAGGGATAGTACGTCTGTCGGGAAGGGGTTAAAGGCCTCATGCACACCCGTACTGGCACACGCTTCTCGCATATCTTCGGGTACCTCTATTATATACTTGAACCGCGGAGTCTCTCCTTCTTTGGTCAGCCTCTCCAGTTCACTCGCCTTGCGATCAGATCGGGCGAGCATGACAGTTCGACTTCCCGGTCATCCATGGATTTCTGGAGCTGGGCATTAGTCTCCTTCTCTATCATGAACTCTCTACTAACTTTTTCTCGCTCCTCTACCAGGCAGCGATGCTCATCCTCTCTCCGGAGAAGCTCCTGCTGACACTTTACTTGGGCCTCTCTGAGCACCTCCATATCTTTTACTATCGCTTTGTTAATAGTTTGACACACTGACAGGTGACCTCTGAGCTCAGAGACTTCCTTCTCCAGCTCATCCACTCTGTGCTCAGCTGCTTGTCTTAGGATCCTTTCTCGTTCAACATGCTCTTTTACAGTCTCTTTAAACAGCTCTATCTCCTGGTCCTGCTCTCTTTTGGCCAGCACGTGTCGCACCATCAGTTCTTTAATCAGATTTTCAGATGGGCTCTCTTGCCCACCCATACTCTGCCTCTTCAGAGCTCCACCTGTTCCTGCATCCGCATCTATGGTCTCTGCGGGTCAACTACAGGTCTGTTTTAATTCCAGCTCATCACTAACTCCCTCTGTGCTGGAGTTTGTCCGAGACAAAGCGACCTCCTTACTGCACACTCTTTCCCTTGTGTTCGAGTCACAGTCTGAATTGGAGTCACCACTCACCCTGTCATCCTGGAACACCAAGCCCCCACTCACACAGGTGTCGGACCCCTTTCCTGGAGGTACCCCGTTTCCCACGGTCACACGTTTGGTCACCCCAGCCAAATCCCTGTGTTGGTCAGACCCGCACTTTCTCTCAGTCAACCGGAACTCTGGCATATCGACCTTAGGTGGTGCTACCTCCTACTTTGAGCCACCCCACTGTTCATCAACTTCCCATGCATCTTCAAACAACACAAAGTCCCGGCCCCTCTCAAAGGGATACACTAAGTTCCGTGGTATACTGCCACCTTGGCACGCAACCCTTTTGGACATCTCCATCATCACTCTGTCCACAGTATAGTCCACAGTGACCCCATGGTTGCAGCGAACCTTGACCTTTTTCTCGGTCAGATAGAAAATGAGAGGAGCTATTGCCAGAGTCACCTGACTCTTTGAGTCCAGGCATCTGCGGCCTGTCGTCAGCCCGAAAGTCTATGCCGCACTCAGAAAAAGTCAGACACAAACACCGCTGTTCCCCAGACATGTCCACTGAGGTAAACAGTGCTGCCCCTTTTGAAAACTCCACCCCTTTTTGTGTCACTATCCCCTTTTGTGTCTCTGCCTCCCTCTGGGACTCCACCCCTTTTTGGGCCAACTCCCCCTTTCGGGATTTCCCCATGTCCCCTCTAGAGGCCTGTACACAGCAGTCTATCTGCCCCAACCGTACCACCGTACACTTAGGTCTTTCTGGGCTTGTACTGGCCCTTTAAGAGGTAGCACGCTCTGGACCTCTGATGTCCTCATGGCACATCACCAGCTCCTACTGGCAATGGAAATGATTCAAGTGCTGTGTTTATTGGTGAATTGTACATTTGCCTGGAGCTTTGAGCA